>NC_091441.1:90163741-90764455 GCF_964237555.1 Oryctolagus cuniculus | reverse complement strand
AGGCTGCTATGGTGGTTCTGAATCTCTTACGATTTTGCTTATCTGGAAAATATTTCTCCTTCACTTTAAAGGATGGCTTTGTTAGATAAAATATTCTTGGTCAGATTTTTTTTTTTTTTTTTTGAGACCTGAATATATCATCCTACTCTCTTCTTGCCTCTAGGGTTTCTGCTGAGAAGTCTATTGTTAATCTGTTTTCCTACATATGTAACTTGATGCTTTAGGATTCTCTCCTTGTTTTTAACTTTTGATAATTCGATGACAATTTGAAGACCTTTTTGATTGAGTCTGCTTGGGTTCTTTGAGTTTCTTGTATCTGGATGTTCATGTCTCTTTCAAAACCTGGGAAATTTTCATTTATTATTTCATTTAGTAAGTTCTCGATGAAGTTTTTCCTTTTCTTCTCCTTCAGGAATACCTATAATATGAATTTTGGTCATTTAATGGTATCCTATAATCCGCATAGAGTTTCTTCATTCTTTCTAATTCTTTTCTCTTTATTTTTGTCTTATTGTATTATTTCAGAACTTTTGTCCTGGAGTTCAGAAATTCTTTCCTGTTCTGGGACTATTTTGCTGTTAAAGCTATCAAGCATGTTTTTTATTTTGTTGATTGAAGATTTCATCTCCAAAATTTCTATTTGGTTCTTCTTAGTGAGCTCTATCTCCTTAGTATATTTTTGTTAATGTCACAAAGTGATTTCCTCATTTCTTTATCAGTCTATCTGTATTCTCTTGCTTCTCATCAAGTTTCCTTACAATCATTATTTTGAATTCTACATCTAGTCATTCCATAGATTTCCTTCAGTTCAGGATCTAATTCTGGAGGATTATTGTTTTCTTTTGGAGACATCATGCTATGTTGCTTATTCTTGTCTTCTGTGTTCCTACATTGATGTCTGCCCATCTGGTGTGTTCATCCCTTCTTTTTTTTTAACTTTTATTTAATGAATATAAATTTCCAAAGTACAGCTTATGGATTACAATGGCTTCCCCCCCATAATGTCCCTCCCACCCGCATCCCTCCCCTTTCCCACTCCCTCTCCCCTTCCATTCACATCAAGATTCATTTTCGATTCTCTTTATATACAGAAGATCAGTTTAGCATACATTAAGTAAAGATTTCAGCAGTTTGCTCCCACACAGAAACATAAAGTGAAAAATAATAGATGATTTTTTAAATGATGATGAAATCCGATCAGACCTATTGTCATGTTTAATCCCAGTGAGAGTCAAGTTGGGAATTGATAATTTCTTTTTTTTTTTTTTTTTTTTACAGAAGATCAGTTTAGTATACATTAAGTAAAGATTTCAACAGTTTGCACCCCCATAGAAACACAAAGTGAAATATACTGTTTGAGTACTCGTTATAGCATTAAGTCTCAATGTACAGCACATTAAGGACAGAGATCCTACATGAGGAGTAAGTGCACAGTGACTCCTGTTGTTGACTTTACACATTGACACTCTTGTTTATGGCATCAGTAATCTCCCTATGCTCCAGTCATGAGTTTCCAAGGCTATGGAAGCCTTTTGAGTTCTCCGACTCTTATCTTGTTTAGACAAGGTCATAGTCAAAGTGGAGGTTCTCTCCTCCCTTCAGAGAAAGGTACCTCCTTCTTCATCCCTTCTTCTTTATGGAGTAGGCTTTATTGTAAAAGACTTTATGGTTTAGTCGGAATGCAGGGTATCACTTGGCTTATTGCTTCTGCTTTGGTTCTAAGTGAGCTTAGCAGTATAGTCTGTGAGTGATTTCTTTTGTCTTAATCAATTGTTAGCTGTCTATAGGTGACATAGGAGTCTAGTCTGGTGCAGTTCATAGGGAGAGAAGTTCAGCTTTGAGGTGAGTAAGGGTTTCCTTGGGTGTGTATCTTTGGCCAATAGAGAGTTTGGTGTCAGTCTCCCTAGCAAATGTGATATCAGGGGCTTGTTCTTGGTGCTGGAGGAGACAAGGGTCACTACTCCCTTTTCCTACTGGCAAGCCTGAGTGATGCTGGGGCTTCTGGCACCAATTGCTGTGGCTCTAGGACTGTGTAATACAGATGGATCCTTCCTCAGGTCCTCCTAGGAGTATTCAGCTCGTACTGTGGCTGAAAACAGCCCTAGTACTAGGACCAGGGGATGTCTTACAGGTGACTACAAGATATATAGGAGATTTTACTCCAGAAGGTGTGAGTCCAGAGAGGTGGAGTGAAGGTGTGTTCTTCTCTTTGTCCACCAGGTAGAGTCCAGTGGCACTGAGAAATTTAGGAAAAAAAAAAGTTACATTTTTGGTGTTGCAGGGTAAGGTGGGGTCATAACCCAGGTCTCTTAGTGTGGGAGTAGATTTTTTTAATCAGCTGCTTTTGGTGTTATCTCCCAGAAACCAAGGTGAATGCACTTGGCTCATGGAGAATATGTGAGCATAACCCTGCGGCTATTGCCCCAAACCCCATAGTGGCAGGATTCAGGGGCTCTGTCCTTTGCCCACACAGTGCCCTGACTCTGGCTATGGTGCTGGTAGGAGCAGAACACAGTGGCTCTGTGCAACTTTTGTTTGCTGCTGAGTGTGGTACTCTGCAGGAGTTGGGAAGAGGAGGGAAGCAGGATGGCTCCCCTGCTCCAAGTCAGCTCTCGAGGTTTAAGTAAAAGTAAATGAGTGACTGTGGAATTACTTCTCAGCTATAATTCAAAGTGGTGGGGCATGTGGCAGTTTCTTCCTACCTTGACGTGGTAAGATGCAGTTCACATAGGGGAGCTGGCTGCACCGTGTGGCTGGCTGTAGTGGTGTCTTGGTTTTCTCCTGTCCCACAGAATGTTCGTTGCCTTTTTCACTTCTTTGCCAAAGATTTCCCAGTCAGACTGCTGGAAACATAGCTTAAGTTAGAGCAGCTTAAGTTAGTGTGGCTATTCCCTATTCAGCCATCTTGGATCCTTTTATGTAATTCTTTTAAATCATCTATTGCGATGATTTCATGATTTTTATCCTTTTTAGAATCTGATGTGTTATTTTCACTTTAGTTGATTCATATATATCTAACTATTGTTCTGTCTCAGAGATAGATGCCACTTGATCATGGTGGAATGTCCTTACAGTCTGCGGATGAATTAATTTTACTTACATTTGGTCGATAACTCTTGCTTTGTTATTCATCGGTTTTCTTCTGGTGTCATTGTTTGGCTTTGTAACAGGATAATGGTAGCCTCGTAGAATGAGTTGGAAGTGTTCCCTCTTTAATTTTTTGTAACAGTTTATCTGAGGTTGGTGTTAATTCTTCTTAAAATGATTGATAAGAGTTAGCCAGTGAAACCATATGGTCCTGGAGATTTCTTTCTTGGGAGGATTTTCATTAGTGATTGAATTTCCTTGCCTATTATTGGTCTGTTCAAGTTTTATATTTCTTTGTGAGTCAGTCTTTATAGATTGTATGTTTTCTAGAAATTGGTTTGTTTTTCCTAAGTAATCCAATTTGTTGGAATGTAATTGTTCCAAGTACAATAAAATGAAACTAGAAATCATTAATAGAACAAGTAGAAAATTTACAAATATGTAGAATTTAAGCAACTCTTGAACATACTCTTAAATAACCATTAGATCAAAGAAAAAATCAAAAGGGAAATAAGAAAATGAAATGATATAAAAAATGAAAATAAACATATCACAACCAATACAATGCAGCAAAAGCAGTACTAAGTGTGAAGTTTATAGAGAAATGCTGTTATTAAAAAGAAAGAAAGATCTTGACCTAGTTATACACGTGAAGGAACTGGAAAAAGAGAAAAAACTAACCCCAAATTAGCAGGAGGATGAAACTAAAAAAGATTAGAACTGAAGAAAAGAAATTGAGAAAAAATACTCAATTGGAAAAAAAATCAAAAGAACCAAGAGTTGGTTATTTTTTTGAAAAGATAAAAGTGATAAACCCTTAGCTAGAATTCCTAAATTAAAGAAGGAGGTCTCAAATAAATAAAGTCAGAAACAAAAGAGGAGAAATGATAACTGATACCACAAAAATAAAAAAAATAAGGAAATATTATGAACAATCAACTTCATTTTTGAATATTTTTGCTGGATGTGTAATTCTGATACATTTTTATCTCTCATCTCACTTCCAAGTTATTATTTTTTTTTTTTATTTTTTTATTTTTTGTTTTTTTGACAGGCAGAGTGGACAGTGAGAGAGAGAGACAGAGAGAAAGGTCTTCCTTTGCCGTTGGTTCACCCTCCAATGGCCGCCGCGGCCGGCGCGCTGCGGCCGGCGCACCGCACCGATCCGATGGCAGGAGCCAGGAGCCAGGTGCTTTTCCTGGTCTCCCATGGGGTGCAGGGCCCAAGCACCTGGGCCATCCTCCACTGCACTCCCGGGCCACAGCAGAGGGCTGGCCTGGAAGAGGGGCAACCGGGACAGAATCCGGCGCCCCGACCGGGACTAGAACCCGGTGTGCCGGCGCCGCTAGGCGGAGGATTAGCCTAGTGAGCCGCGGCGCCGGCCTTCACTTCCAAGTTATTATTCCACTCTTTTTCTGGCCTGTATGATTTCTGATGAGATCTCAGCTATTAATCAGGTCTTTCGTTGTTCTTTTATATGTAATGTGTCTTTTTCTCTGCTGCTTCTAAGATAGGCATTGAACTTGAGCTTTCTACTGCTTAATAACCAAGTTCCTTGCCATGGATCTTTTTCTCATTCTGCTTGATACTCATTTATCATATTTTATGTCTAGCCTCTGTCAACCATATAATCAAGAAAATGTAAGCCACCATGTCTTCAAATATTTTTAATATTTTATTTTCTCTTGTCAATTGGTTGTTGTTAATTTTTTAAAAATTTCCTTTTTCATCTACATTGGACAATTTCTGTCAATCTGTTTTTAAGTTTATCTTTTCTCTGTCACTTCTTTGGTTAAGTTAATTGAAGAATACTGAAATTCTGTATTTTCTGTCCTAATTTTTTTTTTTTACCTTTTTTTTTTTTTTTTTTTTTGACAGGCAGAGTGGACAGTGAAAGAGAGAGAGAGAGAGACAGAGAGAAAGGTCTTCCTTTTGCCGTTGGTTCACCCTCCAATGGCCGCCGCGGCTGGCGCGCTGCGGCCGGCGCACCGCGCTGATCCGATGGCAGGAGCCAGGAGCCAGGTGCTTTTCCTGGTCTCCCATGGGGTTCAGGGCCCAAGCACCTGGGCCGTCCTCCACTGCACTCCCTGGCCACAGCAGAGGGCTGGCCTGGAAGAGGGGCAACTGGGACAGAATCCAGTGCCCCAACCGGGACTAGAACCTGGTGTGCCGGCGCCACTAGGCGGAGGATTAGCCTAGTGAGCCGCGGCGCCGGCCTCTGTCTCAAATTTTTTAAAAATGATTTATTTATATATTTGAAATTCAGAGTTACAGAGAAGAGGCAGAGAGAAAGAGGGAGATCTTGCATCCACTGGTTCACTCTGCAAAGGGCCACAGTGGTTGGAGCTGCGCCGATCTGAAGCCAGGAGCCAGAAGCTTCCTCTGGGTCTCCCACATGGGTGCAGAGGCCCAAGCAGTTGGGCCATCTTCCACTGCTTTCCCAAGCGGATTAGGAAGGAGCTGGATTGGAAGTTATGCAGCCAGAACCTGAACCAGTGCTCACAGGGGATGTTGGTGCTGCAGGGGGCAGCTTTACCCATTATGTCACAGTGCCGGCCCCTCATATTTCTACTTGGTTTGAAAATGTTTTCAATTTCTCTGTAAGGATTTCAGACATACTTTATATTACATAAATTGTTTATAATAGCAATTAAACAATCCTTATCTACTAGTTCAAAAATCTGGTTCATCTTGGGGAGAGATTTGGTCAATTTTATTCTTTTCTTGACTTTCTTGGTTCTTCACGTGCTGGATGATTTTGAATTGTGTCCTAGACGTGATGAATGTTAGGCCATGGCCATTCTACTTTGTTATTTTCCTCAGATGAATATTGTATCTTTTGTTATAGCACACAGTAATCTTGGCGTCACTCCTCAGTTTGGCTGTTCTGTCACTAGCTGAGCTGCTCTGAGCCTGTGGTACACATGCGTGATTCAGGGGCCAGTGAAAGATGTGGAACAACAGAACCTTCCTCTGGCTCTCTTCCTCCCCAATTCCCCCACTCCCTTCTAGAATCATAGTTTCTCTAGCTTGTTTTTCCGACTTTTCAAGCCAGTGACACTGCATTTTTTTCAAATTACACCCTTGTACCTTGCATGCTCTGTACCAGTCTAAAGGTTAGGAAAGGGGATTTTAATGTATCCAGCTCCCTTCCTCTTCCAGTAGAGTCTGTCTTCCTCCTTCATGATCCATTGTCTTCAGGTTCATGATGTTGTCACTGTATCCTGGTTTGTTTGCTTCAAGAGGGATGCTGTTTGCTGTTCAGTACCCTCTTGGTGTGTTCTTAGAAGCAGAAATTAAAAAAAATTTTTTTTTAAATTCTTGAAAAACATGTTCACCTTAGACAAATGAACTAATCTAGGGGCCGGCGCTGTGGCACAGTGGGTTAAAGCCCTGGTCTGAAGCGCCAGCAACACATATGGGCGCCAGTTCGAGACCCAGCTGCTCCACTTCCATTCCAGCTCTCTGCTATGGCCTGGGATAGCAGTACAAGATGGCCCAAGCTCTTCCACCCATGTGGGAGACCCAGAAGAAGCTCCTGGCTCCTGGCTTCAAATCAGCACAGCTCCAGCTATTGCAGGCATCTGGGGAATGAGCCAGCAGATGGACGACCTCTCTTTCTGTCTTTACCTCTCTCTCTCACTCTGTCTTTCAAATGGATAAAATAAATCTTTAAAAAAATAAATAAACTAATCTAAATCACTTTAAGACAGCCACTGTTGATATTTTGGTATATATTTGTTCATTATTTTCTATTCTTTAAAATATATATGTACCCATACATGCATACATATCAGTACATAAAAATACACCAATATGTAGAAACACAATCAGACATCGGGCCGGCGCCACGGCCCACTAGGCTAATCTTCCACCTGCGACGCCAGCACCCCGGGTTCTAGTCCCATTTGCGCTGGTTCTGTCCCAGTTGCTCCTCTTCCAGTCCACCTCTCTGCTGTGGCCCGAGAAGGCAGTGGAGGATGGCCCAAGTGCTTGGGCCCTGCACCCCCATGGGAGACCAGGAAGAAGCACCTGGCTCCTGGCTTTGGATCGTCGTAGCACGCCGGCCGTAGCAGCCATTTGTGGGGGTGAACCAATGGAAGGAAGACCTTTCTCTCTCTCTCTCTCTCTCTCTCACTGTCTAACTCTGCCTGGCAAAAAAACCAAAAAACAAAAAACAAAAAACCCACATTCAGACAAATATTCAATGGGACCATATTGTTTGATAACCTGATTTTCTTTAGTTAAAATATCAAATTTTTCCATTTCTAGAAATATACTAAAGCATTATCATTTTCTGATGGTTTAGATTTTTGCTGTTTGCTTTATATAATTAGAAGATTTTAATGTGTGAAGGTGTAATGTATATTGAGACTCTCTCATTGTTAGGTATATAGGCTGTTCTCAATTTTTCATCATTATAAATAGCTTACATGGCATTCATGTTCATATACCTTAACTACTAACTGAATGAGATACTTAATCAAAATATATTCCTAGCAATCATATTGCCTTATCAAAGAAATATGTTTTTTAATGATTTAAATACTGTTTAACCCAACAATCCCTAGGAAGATTACACCAACTTACTCTACTGCAGTATGCACAGTAGGCTGATACCCAGAGGTATCAGGCCTTGACTCCTGTGTCCTTTAAAGATTACCTTATTTGGAGAAATGATCCTTTTTATTAAAGATCCTGAGATGAAAAACTTGTTCCAAGTTGTTGAGGTGGTCCCTTAATGCAGTTACAAGTGTCCTTATAAGAGAGAGAAGTGGAGGGAATTACAAAAACAAACAAACACAAAAGGAGGCAATATGACCATGGAGGCAGAGATAAGTGATGGGGCCACAGTCCAAGGAATGCTATGCTGGAAGCCACTAGCAGCCAGAAGAGGAAAGTCGTGGGTTCTCCCTAGGACCCACAGAAACCAGGTCCCTGCCAACATTTTGATTTTGGCCCTGAGCTACTGATCTTGTAGACTTGGACTCTAGAACTGCGAGAATAAATTTCTGTTTTTTGATGCCGCCAAGCTTTAAATTGTGCTCATTTATTATAGCAGCCACAAGAAACTAATGCGATGTATGAAAGTGAAGGCTTTCTTTTATCTTATGGAAATCCTTTGTGGTATTTAGAAGTAAAGTTTAACTTTTTGCTGTTTAGTGATTGTTTGAAAGTGGAAAAATTCATAGTTCTCTATATTTCTTGGCTTTTTTAAATCCTTGGATTTGAGATCTGTTTTGATAAAACAGCCAACTTGATGTTACTCATTTATTTCTTAAATAAAATGCTCACTCTTCTCATATAAGAAGGAGAAATGTGAAAATTTAATAAGGATGCTCTAAAGGGAAAAGAGATTGGGCTCAAGTTATTTGTTTTCTGTATTCATTGTTCTTTGATTTTTAGCAGTCTTTATAGAGGTGGTACCATTTAAACTGTAATGAAGCTTCTGGAAACATTTTCCTGTAAAATTAAAAAGTGAATGGAAGCTTCTGAAAGGTTGTACGATAATACTTAAAATTTTGTATTTATGTTCATATTCTGAACACTTTGAGAAACTCATTTGATTAGAAAATAAGCAAATAATTTAAAGTTAAGGAAATATTGCCTCCTCTTACTTTCCCTCTTTTACTCTGTCATATATACATGGGTACCATGCAAGTGCATACACACATACATGGGGTTACATGCTAATATTTTTTAAGAAGTAAAGGGGTACTTCAAATTTCTGGAAAACAAAATTAAATAAGTACAAAACATTTTAAAATTGCATATATGATTCAATTTTCTCATATTTTTAATGGTGATATAGTTAGAGCATCATAAAAATGTGGTTTCTAGGTCATTGATTATAACAGGATTAAACTTTCTGTGTCTTTTACAGATTTGTTTGACAGTACTCATGAACATCAAGTCTATTGGTTAATTTAAATTCATCCTTTTTAATAGAGACATATTAGCCTTTAGTGTGGCTTGAGCATAGTTTATTTAAGAGAAGTTAATGGTACCACTTACTTTCTAGTATTTTGCTGCCTCAAACAGTACTGTTATAAAAATCCTGGTGAATTCATTTTTGTGTGTGAGTGCATTTATTAGGGGAGATTCTGAGGTGTGGGATTGCTAAGGCAAATGGTATGGGATTTTTAGTTTTAGTAAGGGTTGCCAGGTGATTTCCAAAGAAGGTTATACCAATTCATATTTTCATCATCCGTGTAGAAGTATATCCATCTTCTCCCGCAGCCACAAGCAGTCGATGTCACTATTTAATTTTTGCCCTCTAAGAAGCAGGAAACACTTCATGGACCATTATGTTTTCTCTTTTAATGAAGTTCAGAATTTTTAAATGTTTTTGTAGCCATTTGATTTACTCTTTATGAATTATTTTCCACATTCTTTTTCCATTTTTCTATTGGATATTTGTCTTTTCTTTGTTAATTAAACATACTTAATTTAATTTAATTTAATTTGAAAAGCAGAGACACAGTAACAAATTTCCAGTTCACTAGTTTCATTCCCTAAATGCCTGCAACTGCCAGGGCTGGACCAGGTCAGAGTCAGGAGCCAGGAGCCAGGAACTCATTCCAAGTCTCCCATGTGGGTGAGAGGGACCTAAGTACTCAAGCCATCAGCTGTTGCTTCCCAAGGTACCCAGCTGTAAGAAGCTGGATAGGAAGGAGCTTTCTTTAAGTGCTACAGATATTAATCCTTCATTTCTCATTTCAGTTGCAAATACGTTCTCAAATGTGTACTTTGTTGACATTGTTTAGGAGTATGTTTTTATTTCCATGCAAAAATTTTAACAATTGTGATTTGTCTTGGTTTATCTTTTCTGTTATATCTCTCTGGGTTTCTTTCTTCAATATAAAGGACTTTGACACTCTAGCTTCTATAGGTAGTCTCTAAGATATATTACATTTTATTTTATACTTTAGTTATTATCTGAAATTGCAAGAGCAAGTACAACTTGCATTTTCTTTTGGATGGATAGCCAATTCAGTTTACAGTCTCCATCCATCCTTTCCTGATGAATTGAAGCAAAATATTTCATATGAGTCTGTGTATCTATATACATATTGGGAACATGGAACGTTTGTGTGAAGTATCTGAATGCGATAATCATCATCATGATAAATACTAAACCCTAGTTAGCCTCTGTGTCAGTATGCAGGCTCCTGTGTTTCATAGTTTCGGCTAATGTTTTTTAGTCAATGATATTTAAATGATCTTTAGAATATTTATGTTATCATTTACATTCTGTTTTTCTGTAGCTTTTATGTCAGAAGTGGCTGTTTCATTTTATCAAATGTGATTTCAATAAACCTTGCTATAATCATGCAAGGTTTTATTTTTGCCTTTAATTAATGATGAAATGAATTATAGATTTCCTGATTTTCATGGTACTCTGGCATTCCTAGAATATACGTTAGTTGGTCACATGGTACTATCATTCTGGTTAATTACTGAATTCTGTGATTAGCATGTTTAAGTTTTACAATCCTTAATCACAAATCATATTGTTTTCTAGTTTTCCATTATGTTTTTGATTTAGAATTTTGTGTAATCACACTGTAAGCTGAATTGAGGAAAATGTTCTTTTAGATTATAAATTATAGTTCCTTCTATTTTGTTGAAATAAACTCTTTTTTATCTAGCTGAGGTTAGTCATGAACCCATCTAGTTCTCATAACATTTTCAATATATTTTAAATTATAAGTTTGTGTTCTTTGATATTGTAAATCTTCTATTTCATCTTGGGTTAGCTTTGAATGTATTTTGTTATGCCTTTTTATGGCTTCAAAGGAAAACATTTAATGCCGTATATGTAACTTTTACTGTATCCAATGAGTTTTGGTTTTGAAGTATTCTCCTTTACATTGCTTTCTTGATAATTTAAAATTATTTTTTCATTTTAATTGAAAGGCAGAGAAACATACAGACTGAGGGACAGATGGAACAAGATCCTCCATCCACTGATTCACTCTCTGAATAACAATAGTCAGGGATGGGTGAGGCTCAAGCTAAGATCCTAGAACTCAATCTGGGTCTTCTACAGGGGTGGAAGAGACCCAAGTACTCAGTCATCTTTGGCCTTCATGAGTGTTTATTAGCAGGAAGCTGGCTTGGTAGTGTATTAGCCATGAATTGAGTCACGCACTCGGATACGTGATGAAGGCCTCTAATGCGGTAACAACTGGTGTGCTACAGGTCTGCCCCTACATATTCTTGTCACATTCTTGATTTCTTCTTTGGCCCAAAGTTTAAATAGTAATAGGCTTCTTAGTTTCTAAATAATGAATATTAATTAAATTTCTCCTTTTAAATTTTTTCAGTATTCACTTTGTGCTAAAGATATTTTAATATTTAAAAAATAAAATTTCCACTATCTCCCTCTATCTTTACCTCTCTCTCTCTCTAACTTTCAAGTAAGTAAAATAAATCTTTTTTTAAAAAAGGGGGAAGGGCAGCACCGTGGCACAGCAGGTTAAAGCTCCAGCCTGCAGTTCCGGCATCTCATATGGGTGCAGGTTTGAGTCTCGTCTGCTCCACTTCGGATCCAGCTCTCTGCTATGGCCTGGGAAAGCAGTAGAAGATGGCCCAAATACTTGCGCCCCTGCACCCACATGGGAGACCTGGAAGAAGTTTCTGGCTCCTACTTTCAGATCAGTCCAGCTCCAGCCATCTCGGTCATTTGGGGAGTAGACCAGCGAATGGAAGACCTCTCTCTTTCTGTCTCTGCCACTCTCTCTCTCTCTCTCTGTAACTCTATCTTTCAAATAAATAAAATAAATCTTTTAAAAAAATCAAACTCAATATTTATTCTAAAAATATCCATTGAACCCAACTCCTTGCTCTTTTGTCAGTGCTGGTCATATAGCAGTGAATAGCACAGAGATGTATCTTGCTTTGTGGAGTTCACACTTTGGTGAAAGTATTGTGTTTCATTGGGAAATAAATATATAATCAAGTTTATTGACTATTTTATTCAAATCTCCTGCGACTATGCTTATTTTGTCTCCTATTCTAAAATATTTTCTATTATTCTTGAATATCAGACTCTGCTTCATATGTAATATTTGCTTTATATATTTTTATTCATTTTTGCTTTATATTATAAGTGCTTTGTTTTTTGATGATTAAATGTTTAAAACTGTTAGAGCCTCTTCATAAATTGTCATTGTGATAATTATATTCTGTAAGCCAACTAGTCTCCTTTTTAATATTGCTTCAGCTGCTTTTGCTTGTTTTCATTAGTATGATGTAAAGTGAGTCTCAGGGTTGATCACTTTATTTTATTTGGGTAAATGTAGTTGGATTTTATTTTATACTCTCACATGACAGTCTTTACTTTTTTCACATAAGATCACAGTCCTCTCCCATGTGTGTTATTACTATATAGCTAATTGGATTCCTTTCATTCATTTATTCTCTTATTCAACAAAAATATATTATGTGTCTATTGTGTACCAAATGTACTAGAGCTTCAGTAATGAACAAAATATTCAATCCCATACTTCTGACATATAAAGTATAGTTTGGATTCTAGTAAATAAGTAAACTGTTGACTATATTAGAAGGTAATAAAGGTTATCCAGAAAACTAAAACAGAATAAGGTGATGGACAATGTTAGCAAGGTACTGTAGTTTCAATGTTCCTGTGTTGGAAATTTGTTCACTAATTGAAGGTATCAAGCTGTGTCCATAGGGGTGCGTGTTGTGCAGTGGGTAAGACTTTCGTCTGTGTCTTGCCCTGTCGTTTCCCCTCTGCCATGCTATAAGATAGTGAGAAGGCCCTTACCAGATACTAGAACCCGAATATTGGATTTCTCAGGATCCAGAACTATGAGGAAATAAGTCATTTTTCTTTAAAAATTACTCAGCTTGTGATATTTTGTTACACAAGCACAAAACAGACTGAGACAGATTTTCAGTTTGTAATATGGTGAACAGATGATCCCATTGAAACAATGATATTTGAGAAAAGAATTAAAGAAGTGAGTCCAGTGGATTCTGAGATCTTATCTAGGCAGAAGGAGTGGCTGTTGTGCCAGACTTGAGTGTATCTGGCATGATCCAGGCTATCCAGAAGGCTGATGTGGAAGGATGGGGAGGTGGTGAAAGATGCATCATGACATCATTTCAAACACTCTTACTCTAAGTTAATTGGAAAGTTGTTGGTGATATCTAAACAAATCTCCTCTAATCACATTTATCGAGGCATATATTTATATATGATGATTTGTGTCCTGCTGAGTTTAAACACCCAGGTGACTATCAGCTTTATGAGAATGGGGAAAAGTTTCATTACCCAGGAATCTTCCTTTTGATCTTCTTGGTCAATAACCAGCCCCCATTCCCGCTTGTCACCAAGGATTAATTTGTTGTTTGTAGACTTTCATATAAATAAAATCATATTTTGGTGTCTGGCTTGTTTTGCTCAGCACAGTGTTACTGAGATTCAACCATATTGTGTCTATCATTAGTTTGTTCATTTTTATGGATGAATAATATTCTGTTGAATGAATATACTTTAATTAGTCATTTACTTGGTGATGTATATTTGGGATGTTGTCAGTTTTTGACTATTAAAATAAAGCTTTCAGGAACATTCATAAAAGTCTTTGTGCAGACATCTGTTTCATTTCTCTAAGACAAATACCTAGACAGAGTGGCTGGGTCATATAGTAACAGGATGTTTACCTTGTAAGACACAGTATCAGATTATTTTCCAAACCAGCTGAGCCATTTTATGATCCCACCAGCAAATTGCTCTGTTGTCTTATCAGACAAGATTGGGCTCATTCAGGGTAGTATTACTGTTGTGTCAACATTTGCTATTGTCATACTTTTAACTTTAGTCATTCTAGAAGATGTGGAATGGTATCTCATTATGGCTTTAATTTGCATTGCCTTAATAACATGTGATGTTGAATATTTCTTGATGTTCTTAGTAGTATGTAATTTGTGGATATTCTGTTCAAATCTTTGCCTATTATTCCTATTGGCTTGTTTGGCTTGTTTAGTAATCCTTTCTTTATTGAGTTCTAAGAATACTTATGTATTCTGGATAAATATACTATGTTGTGTGTGTATACTTATACATATATCTATGTGTATATGTGTATCTATAGACTTAAATTTACTAATTTTTAAAAATGTTTATTTACTTATTTGAGAGGGAGTGTTAAAGAGAGAGAGAAAGAGAGACAGAGAGAGAGAAGAGATCTTCCATCTACTGATTTACTCCCCAAATGGCTGCAGCTGGCTGCACAAATGGGGCTGGGTCAGGCTGAAGCTAGGAGCCAGAAGCCGCCTGTGGGTCTCCCATGTTGGTGCAGGAGCTCAAGCACTTGAGCCATCCTTTGCTGCTTCCTCAGGTGTACCTGCAGTGGAGCAGCTGGGACACAAACCAGCACCCATATAGGATGCTGGTGCTATAGGCCATGGCTTCAAACCTCTGAGTCACAGCAGTGGCCCCACAGTTACTAATTTTAATGCTGGTTCAAAAGGTTCATGAAATAGAAGTAAAGAAAAATTTGTTTTGATGCAAACAATTCTGAAATCGGCAGGAAGTTGAAAATACATCCAGTGTTTAAAAGAATAAAATAATACAGAAAAATACATCCATTTTTAAAGTGCTAACATAATTGTATGTTGGAAGTTACGATTTTTTAATTTCAGTAAACACTTTATGGATCAGGGTTATGGATTGTGTGAGGCAGAGCACTATAACACTGAAATTCCAGACAGAAAACTACTATGTAGCACTCATTGATGTCTAAATATTTTGTAACTCACTGTGCAGAAGTATTATTGCTAATTCTTTAATTTGAAATAATATCATTAACTCTCCATTGGGTACAAACTGAACAGCTTAATTTTACTTGGCATATTGCTTCCATTCCCCTTGGCTTGTTGAAAACACAGAGCATGGTGAGCATATTACACCTGCAGAAGCTACGCATTCTATCACAATTCAGGCTTTTAGCAACACTCCTTCTCTGAGCTCTTCAGCTTAACTGATGTAGAATTACCCTGATTTTACCATGATTATTTATCTAGCGTGACCTTCTGAAATCTCACAAGGATGAAGTTGTATGTCAAAGGCTTAAAAGGATACATTTACCATTTTAGCTTCCTGAGGGCAGTAGGAAGATGTATTTTCCCAACAGTTACTTAATCCCATCATAATATCTCTTTTACCTGGAGGGAAAGCAAGAGTGCATTTCTTTGTGCTGGGCTCAGCCTGCCAGCTGAATCCCTCTTCTATGTTTTTTCTCCACCTGCCACTTCTTACCCCCTTCCTGTGCTTGCTCAGTGTATAAATACCAGAGCTCAACCTTTGTGTTTCCTGTACATGAGGAAATATTATCACAGCCAGAGTATTGTTGAAAAATTAAATTTAACAAATAAAAGGGTAGAGAAATTTTAAGTATAAATCAGACACATCCCTAGGGTTTGCTGTTAACTGCACACTTTCTAAGAAATTATATTTTTACTCCCAGCGAATTACCTAGAAGAAAAAAATGACAAGAGTAATATATTTTTTTCACAGCTGGTCGGTTGGCCAGAGTTTCTCATCAAGGAGTACATGCTGTTTGCTCCCCAGATGGACAGCCTGGATGAGCTACAAATCCACAGAGCCTGGGACACAAGGTAGAAATTATACCTCCTGTACTTTTAATCTTGCACAGCTCTGCACACTTGAAATTGCAAGTGGCCTGTTTCCAAATGAACATCTACAGAGACAATATCCTATATCTTGTCAGAATGAGTCCCATTAAATCCACAGCTGGAATTTGACCAAAACCTCGGAATAATTACGGGAAACTTATTAAAAAGTTGAAGTCTTAGACTGTGACAGTGAAAACACTAAGGCAACATTAACAGTAATTGAATTCTCTGTGAGTTTTTCTTTTTCAGTCAGTCCTTGTTGATGGCCAAAGAAAGCCTAAATGAGAAGGTGTGGGACCAAAACCACTCAGCTTCTAAGAGCTAGTAATTGTCATTTGTTCCTTGCAACAAGTCATGTTGGAGCAGCATCAGCTCTTCACAATATCTTGGCAGCTTCCAGAAGGTGTCCTGGTCACCATCGGGGCTGCGCCGACCCGCTCACTTCCAGTAGCATGAGTTCTCTTTGCTCTCTCCTCTGCCATTCAACTTTCAAAATTTACCACTTCCTCTTCTATGTCTGAAGAGTTAAGGACATCAGTATGAGGAGAATTGAAATAATTCATGTCAATTGCTTATTGTGAAAAAAACTATGTATCCAATTCAAAATTTTTATGCCAAATTTTTAATTACCTTTTTCCAGGAACTTTGGGAAGTAGCTGTACATTAAAGAAAAAATTCTGAAATTATTTCTAATACATTTAGAACTTTGTTTCAAAACTAAAGAGTGTTAAAATAAGCTTTTCTGGGCTTTAATCTCAAGAATGAGCCTACTTTCAACTTTTTTCTCAAATAGTAAAGTTTTGAAAAGGAAATTTATCAAGTCAGGAGAATTTTCCAGTGTGTGTTTTGGTTCTTAGCATTCAACAAGCAGTATATGTGGTCATGTTGGGCATTTTAATTTTGTATATCTGTGAGAAATCCTTAGGCAATCTTAGTTTTGTTCTGTTTGACAACTCAGGGTGGCTTGAAAAGATAATTTAGACTCTTGAAAGAGGAACAGAAGGGGAAAATGTCTCAATTGTGCTTTTTGGAGGGCAAGCCATTCTTTATGGCATATCTTATTTAGGGCACATATCTAATGAATGTAATTATATCTTGTTTTTCTAGAATCCTGATGTTCAAACAAGTGCTCCAAATGTTAGGCCAAATTACCAAGTTTGGCTCAACTGGAGTACAAGATAGAATTGTGAATACTAGCTGTCAAGGGAAGCAGAACTCTATCCTGGGCAGTAGAGCCAGAATAGAGTGCTGAGAATGGTGAGGAAGTTCATAACTAAACCTCATGTGCAGAGGTCCAGTGAGAGAACACTGGGGAGATCTGACCTGAGCAAGAAGGACTGGATTCATTGTGTGGCACTGCAGAGGGAGGGAGCACAACGCAAGGGAGGAAAGAAAGGACACTAAAATAGACAGTTTCTCAGGAGGAAAGAGAATGAGCTCCAAAGATCAGAGTGAATTCTATTTCCATGGAGATGCTCAGAAGCGGCTGGGCAATCATTAGTTCAAGTTACGATGGAGGAGATTGGCGACTGAACAGTTCAAGAATCACTCTAGGTTCCTTCTTATTCAAATCTTCTATGGTTTTTCGAGACCAGATGTATTTCCTCAAAAGGATGAGACATATTTTGTAATTAGCATTCAAATGTATGCCAGTGCACCATGGGAAAATCACTTTTCCTAAATATTTACACGTTGTACTGTTATGATCTGCTTTACAACTTTTTTTCTACTTAGATATTATGACATAAACCTTACTTTAGTTGAATTTAAATTTGTTGTGGATTCCAAAGTAACTAAAATTTAATGAATTTGCTTTTGAAACAAGAAAATGGATGATGACGATGATAATAATTATCACCACTTTAAAGGCTTGTTGAAGAGTAAGATAACATACTTGGAAGGGTTTGAAGCATCTTAAGAATAGATTTGGAACTGCCTAGGCAGCATTTGTATTCTAATTATTTTGTGTTGTGAGAGGATAGTTTCAGTCTCACTAGTGTTTTCTTTACTTAAAATAGGCTGCTGAGATAAGATGAGTTTAAGCTCTAAAACAGAAATGGAACTGTTACCTTTTGAGATAATAAATGATGCTTTGCTTATGAAGTGGCAGCCCTAGTAATATGGGTTTTCAGAGTCCTGTGGTGGATTCTTGCTCGGCTACTGAGGTGAGGTGCAGTGATGAGGTATTGAGTGACAACACGGAGTGCCATTCACTCTGTTTTCATTCAGACCTTAGTGGTGATGCCCTTCCTGCACAGTGAACTTGCTCTGCCCTGCCCAGTTGTATTCTGCAGCTGATTCTTCTGTTGCTTTCAACTTCCTTTTCTTCCCTGCTAACCTCTGCTTGGTACTGAAAACCCCAATACATGTCCCATGTCCCATTCCTGAGTGAGAGCTTTCCAATGGGGACTCCACCAAGCCTCACCCATACTTGCAGCTTTTCTTCTGTTTCCTCCCCTGAAATCTTATCCTGCTTTGCTCGTGTTCCAACAGCCTGCTGAGTGATCCAAAATGGCAGGGAATCAACTTCCTGGATAAGATAGTGCAGCATGGGAATTTTAAGATCCTTCTATATGAATGGATTAGTTTCTTCGTGCTGGTATGACAAATTACCACAAATTTTGCAGTTAAAAGCAATACAAATGTGTTCTCTTAGGTTCTGGAGGTCACAAGTCTAAAATAAAGTTGTTGGCAGGGCGGTGTCCATTTTGAAAGCTTTGGGGGAGAATCCGTTTCCTTTCCCCTTCAAGATTCTAGAGACTGTCAGCATTCCTAGGCTTGTGGCCTCATCCTTGTTTCTCTTGTCACGTCCCCTGTTACTCTCAGTGATCTTCTTTCTCCTATTTATGAGGACCTGAATGATACAGGATCAATCTTAGATCAAGTCCACCTGAAAAGTTCAGGTCTGTTAGTCAGCTTTTCATTACCATAACAAAATCTAACAGCATAGGCTACTTAGAAAAGAGATTTCCTTTGTTCACAGTGTTGGAGCTTTGAGGACATGGCATCAGCATCATCTCAGTTGCTTTACATCATGGTGGAAGGCAGTGGCGGGAGTGTGTAGGAGCAAGAAATCATACCACCAAACAGGAAGTCAGAGATGGATGGGATGAGAGGCAGACTCAGGCCTTTTATAACAGCTCATTCTGGGAACTCACTCCTCTAGATGGCATTCCCCGCCAAGGGCAGCACTCTCACTGACCCAGCGACCTCCCATTGGACTGCCCCTCCTTAAAGGTCCATACCATCTCCCAACACCTACAAATTGGGAACCAGGCCTGCATCACATAACTTTGGAGACAAACAAAATGTAGCACCTGGATTATGTCAACTTAGTCATTCTTGCCAGAGTCCTTTCTGCCGTAGAGGGCAGTGTAGTCACAGTTTCAGGGATTAGCCTACAGATTTGGACTCATTATTTTTCCTGCTACAGGTAGTATTCAGGGTAACTATTTCTTAATTCTGTGTTTCTTAACCTGAGCAATAGGTAGATCTCTTTTTAAAGGAATAAAATTTTATAGACTCCTCCCATGTTGGCTTATGCTTATTAAATCATTTTATATATACATATAAATGTTAAACTATAAACTCATGTTTATAGCTCTCATACAATGTTAGAACTAAAACAAATTTACAAACTGAATATAGGCATGTCATAAAGTGAATAAGACCCAAATTAAGCACATTAATGTGACAGATGATGTGGTTGCACTGGAAATGGAAGTGTTGATAAATTCAGTGTGATACTGACCCTTGGGCTCAGTATCTTACGAGCTGAACACTGTTGAACTGTACTGCCTGTTGTGTGTTGACTCAATTCTTCCTCCTTTTCGCTTTCAAGCTGTAACAAAACCTTCATTCCTATAGGATGCTCTGACACAATTTGGTTTTACTTGCCTTGACTATGCTAATTTCAGTTACATTTTTTTTTTTTCATTTGTCCAAGTTAATGAAATCCCTCCTGGTTCATCCCAATACTGACCCTGGCTCTCAACTCACATACCAGCTCTTGCTAGAAAGTCGTCATCTAGGTAATGGGTAAATCCTTTTTTTAAAAAAAGATTATTTTTGAATTGAAAAGCCAATGATAATTTCTTATAGAGATTTCAATTGAGATACTCTGACTCAGTTGTGCCTATAATGGTGGAAATGACAGGCAACGAAAGGAAGATTTTTGTTTGCAGCTATTCTTTGAGGTTAATTGGATATCACTTAGATTTTAACTTACTATTTAAGATTTATTTATTTATTTGAAAGGCAGAGTTACAGAGGGAAGTCTTTGATCTACTGGCTTACTCCCCAAATGGCTGCAATGGCCAGAGCTGGACTGATCTGAGGCCAGGAGCCAGGAGCCTCTTCTGGGCCTCCCACTTATGTACAGGGCCACAAGTACTTGGGCCATCTTCTACTGTTTTTTCAGGGCATAGAAGAGAGCTGGATCGGAAGAAGAGCAGCCAGGTCTCAAACAGGTGCCCATTTGGGGTGCTGGCACTGCAGGTGACAACCCCACCTGCAACACCACAGTGCTGGGCCCCAGGTTTTAATTTTTCAAGGTCTTTGTGAGATACACCAAAGATCCTTAAAGAGTAGTTCAGAACTCTGCTCTTTCAGTGGTTTGTGTCTAGAAACTTGATGGGGGAAAAAATTAGAAAGAGTGAGCAAGAGAGACAGAAATTGAGAGTGATGATTGGGGTATTGGGGGACAAATTTGTAAAGGATTTGGCTATGGCATATCATACTCACCCTGGAATAGGTAACAAGTAGAGGCATACCTAGTCGAGAGAAGGCACGGGTGCCCAGTCCTTGCTGTAGTTACTCCCGCAGTCTGATCCTTATCAGTCTATTATTTGCTCTTCTGTCAGTAAAATGCAATGTAATGTAATTCTCAGTTTCTCTGGATTAAAGTTCTCTCCTTTGCTTCTCCAGTGGTGTTCTGAAAACACCTATCACAACCTGTTTGCTTTCTTCTGGAAAAATCCTGGCTTTCAGTGGGGTTGGTGCAGGTGATCAGGAATTCTGGGTGGTGGGACATACACACCCAGTTCTACCCTTGACAAAATTCATTGGCTTACAATTTTTCATTGTTCTGAAAAAAGGCAAGATTATTTCTACATTTCTGCTAATAGTTCTTTTCCTTTGATTAATTGTAAAGACTCTTGTTGTAATGTGAGACACAGGAAGTAATTTTATGTTCTCTTTGTGAGGCAAAAGAATATGTACTTTTCTCTATATGGAGGAAAGAACTTCTACTTTGCTTATGGCCTTGTCCAAATACTGATGGAGTTTGTGGACTCAAAAGGCTTCCATAGCCTAAGCAGCTCATTTCAAGAGCCTAACATAAGAGTGTTAATGTGAGTCACTGTGCACTAACTCCCTATGCAGGACCTCTGTCCTCAATGAGTTGTATTGAGAGTTAACTGTGAAACCAGTTCTCAGACTGTGTGTGTGTGTGTGTGTGTGCAAATTGTTGAAATCTTTACTTAGTATAGAGTTGGTCTTCTGTGGACAAAGTTGATTGAAAATGAATCTTAATGGAGAATGGGACTGGCAAGGGGAGAGGAAAGAGGAGGGGGTGGGAGCATGGGTGGGAGGGCTGATATGGTGGGAAGAACAACTATATTTCAAAAGTTGTACTTGGAAATTTGTATTCCTTAAAAATAAATTAAAAAAAGAAGAAATACTGAAAAAATCAATTAGGTATACAGTTTTTTTTTCTTGGATTTGAATTTGGCAGCTAATGTATACTCTAAATCACCTACGAAAGATTGCTCAAAAACCGTAATCTCATCAAATCTCAGAGTGTTCTGAAGGAGTTCATGCATCCTTCCTTTCTATACTTTTAGATCGTTAGCTGCAAGTCTCCCAAGGAAATATATGTAAAAAACCCAACTTTCTTGAAGATTATGCACATCATTGTGATAGAATTACAACCAAAATAACTTAGTGTATAATGGGCACATAATTTATATTTAGGGAATGAAAGGATAAGCAGATGAATAATAATAAAAGGCCAGTATTATCCCTTGAAATGTAATGTATTGCCTTGATGTCATCATCATATGATTTTATCAGATGTGGATTCTATGGGAAAGTGAGAAAGGGTAACAAAAAGAAGGGATAGGCTTAAAGGGTAGAGGGAAAAAGAGTAGATGTGATTCTTCGGTCTATGTTTGGAGCAACTTTTAAAAATGAGATAAATAGTGTCTGGCATTGAAGCATAGTGGATAAAGCCACTGCCCAAGATGCCAGCATCCCACATGGTTGCCAGTTCGAGTTTTGGCTGATTCTCTTCGAATCCAGCTCCCCACTAATGGCTTGGGAAAAGCAGCAGAAAATGGCCCAAGTGCTTGAGCCCCTGCTATCCATGAGGGAGACCTGGAAGAAATGTTTGGCTTCAGCCTGACCCAGTCCTGACCATTGTAGTCATCTGGGGAACGAACTAGCACATAGGATCTCTCTCTCTCTCTGTCTCTCCTTCTCTTTAGTAATTCTTTCAAATAAATGAATAAATCTTAAGAAAAAGCGATAAATAATATTATTAAAAATTGTACTTACCACCCAGAGCTGATTTTTTAAGATGTTTATTTATTTATTTGAAGTAATTACAAAGAGAGAGGGAAAGACAGATCTTCCATCAGCTGGTTTACTCCTCAGATGACTGCAATGGCCAGGGCTGAGTCAGGTGGAAGTGAAAAATTTCTTCGATGGCTCCCACATGGATAGCAGGGCCCAAGCACTTGGGCTGTTTTCGGCTGCTTTTCCCATGCCGTTAGCAGAGAGCTGGATTAGAAGTGGAGCAGCTGGGACATGAACTGGCACCCAGTTGGTATGTCAGCCTTGGAGGTACCACTAAGCCACAATGCTAGCCCCAAGAGCTAATTATTTTTATGTTTCTTTTTCATATTTTTCCCAAATCTTTGTTTTCAACAGCATTAAGAAATAGAAATAAAACTAAAGTTTTTTTTTTTTCCATGCCATGGCCTATTACCCTATTCCTGTCACCCAAAAGTAGTCATGATTGTGGATTTGATGTGAATCTTTTCAGAATATTCTTTACTACATTTATATAGATAGATAAAGAGATATAATTTTCACTTAAGTGTTGTTTAAATATATGTAGGCATAAATGTAACCCATAGAAGTGCAATCATTCTGTTACTGGTGAATGGCTGGGTTCATGTCTTCACACAAGAAAGAATTCAGGCATGAGACAGAGTAGTGGAAAGTAAAAGTAGCAAGGTTTATTAGGGAAGGGACATCTGTAAGGACGGATGGGCACCTCTCTAGACAGAACCTGAAGAACCTGAGTGTGCCCAGTCACTCGGACTTGGCAGGGGTGGGGGCGAGGTTACATGGTTGAGTGGAGAGATTACACCTGACCATGCCAGGTGGGCTGCTCAGCATAGAGGCAGAGGGCTGAGTGCGCAGTTCGGTTGAGGTTGGGGGTTTTTAAGGAGATGGGTCTTTGTCTTCACACATCTCCTCCTGAAACAAAGGATTTTATGGATGTAAATATTAAGAATTTCCTATCTGAGTTTTCCCCTGAAGGTATCAGACAGGAGGAACACTAGCTGGCGCCCTCCTGAGTTAGAGGAAGGGTGGGCAGGACCCCCCAGAGAATCGGGATCCAGAGCAGGATGTTTGAAATGCAGATACTGGGCTGTATCTGGGAGATTGTGGAAGATTTGTCAGGCAGAAGGGGCGGGGACCCCCACCTGGCAGGTTATCAGGTAGAAGAGGGCAGGGCAGGATGCAAATACCGGGCAGCCCCTGAAACATTATTGGGATGACTTTGAGATGCAGATGCATATGCTGGACATATACTTCTCTTTAGGCCTGTCACACACACATAAGCTCCTATCTAACTTCCTACCTAACAATTCCTTCTCCCACTTCTTCTCCTTTGCTGTTTTTGCCATTGGTCTGTTTTTTCTTTGGTAAAATTTAAAAATTTCCTTTAATTCAAGAGGTGAACATTTTCAGGATTAGTATTTCCACACATCTGGGGAGGGGGAGTGAGGGAGAACGGAAGAAGTCAGTTTACTCAACTCCTGCCAGCTAAGACTAGTCTGTTAACATGTTGATTGACATTACTTGCTGGGACCCATCCTTTGTGCCAGCCCATTACTTACTTCCTCCTCAGCACATCTCCTTGGATGAATTAACTGTCCTCATGGTATGCGGATCTCCTCACACCCTCCCTTCAATCCTCCACAGTCAGGGTTCTTCCTTTCCACCCTATCCAAGTCCCTGCATCCCATGATCAATTCTCAGTCTTCTTCCTATTCAACTTATGAGTAGTGTGAGGCACCACAAAGCTGAGTCACCCTTGACTCCTCTCCCTCACCCTCCATATCGGTCAGCAAAGTGCATCTGCCTCACACTCAGAATCTGACCCTTCTCAGCCAGCTACCACCATCACCCTGCTTCAAAGTATGATCACTGCTGATAGAGATTATCGTGGTAAACTCTGAACTGCAAACCTGCATTTGCTGCCATTGCCATCTGAATGATTGTGTCCCTCCTGCCCCCAATTCATCTGTTGAAATCCTTACCCCAAGGTGTTAGCTTTAGGAGTGGGGCCTTTGGAAGTGATTAGGCCATGAGGGTGGAGGCCAGTGGATGGTATTGGTACCATTCATGAAAGAGACTTGAGAGAGATCCCTCGCCCCTCTGCTCTGTGGGGTTAGAGTGAAAAGATCCCAGCCGTCAGGAAAGAGAACTCAGCAGACGCTCAACTTGCTGGCACTTGAATCTTGGCCTTCCAAGCCTCCAGATTATAGGAAATAGATTTCTGTTGTTTATAAGCAACCAGTCTATGACATTGTGTTGCAGTAGCCAAAAAGGACTAAGCCAAGTCCTTACCCCCTTCCCACATACTCCAAACACAATAGCCAGAGCAACTCAATATTTAATCGTATCATGTCACAATGTCTCTTCAGCAGCTGCCTACCCAACTCCAGGAACCCCCTGAGCAGCTGTAGAATGATTTCCATGGGTCAACATGACCGGTCGCTTGCTACCTCACTTTGACCCCATCTGGCACTTCTTCCTGCTCACTGTGTTCTGGAGTCTTTCCTATTTCTCAAACAAACCAAGCACTCTGCTGCCCATCAAGGTCAGTGCCATTTGCTGTTCTTTCTGCCAAGCATGCCTTCCCTGATCATCAGTGTGGTTCAAACCCTGCTTTCCCCTAGCTCTGCTAACAGTGAGGTCGTCTTTCTATGCAGGGACCATTCCTCATAGCAGTCACAATTGCCTTTTCCGGCTCTATTGTTCTCCATAATGTGTGTCACCCCCCTGAGGTACTTTATCTTTCCTTGCTCTTTTATTTGCCATAGCTGATCCCTTCAATCTGACTTCCACGAAGCAGGAAACTTGCTAACAGGCCTGGAGTTCTGTCACTGGTGTGTACCGCTTTCTGGTCTTGTCTCTGGGCCTCCAGTTTCCTTATTCATAAGCTTTACAAAGCCACTGAAATGTTGGTTGTAACTTTCTGCATCCTACATGGTACTGTTGAGTTAGAAACAGGAAATAAGTCTCTGGTTTTCTTTCTTTTTCCAAATCATCATCCAATTTTGTTGAATATTGCATTTTTTTGGTTTTTCAGTTGAATATTTATTATTAATGCCCAGACTCACTTTAAAATGAGGGGTCTAAGAGACAATTTAAAACAATACTGAAGTGAGATGGCAGAAAGCAATACATGGGGTGGAGGGGCTTGGGTGGGGGGAGAGGCTGAAACAAACCCAAGGGTCCAAATGCACCTCAAAAGGTCTTAGGCACTTTGTAAAAAGCTGGACCACAAATATGGTTGAGCTTCCTATCAGGCAACACAAAGAGGGAATCAAGTTATAGAACTGAACGTTCACAGGATACAGGTACCAATGACTGGGCAGTGCTGCCGCTTCTGGATCTCAGAATTTATTTTCATTCCAAGTCTTCCCATGGGGGATATGGTTCAACATTGAAATCCCGACAACTTGATTTCAGTTACAAAAGTAAGAAATAGTCAGCTTCTCCCTTTCCCTTACAGTCTCTCTCAACGAGGACAGGCCAGAGCATGGGTAACTCTCGGATGGAACTAATGCAACTTGGCCACACAACTCTCAAAGGGCTGATTCGATCCAAGAGGGACAAAATGATTCAAAATGCAGGCCAGGGACCTCCAGGGGTCTCTGAGGCTTTCCCAGGAGGTCTGCGTGGTCCTATCCACGTTACAACACCTGGACAGCATCTCCGACGGTTTCACTAACCCTCTAAGCAGTGAGGATGGTGGAGTTTCCCTGGGGGCACGTGTGTGGCATAGCGACAGATCAGAGGCAGCGCCAGCTGTGAGAATCCAGTCTCTTCAGATTCGCAAACTGCCTTTTTTCTTTTTTTTTTTTTTTTTTTTTGTCTGTCTTTTTTTTTTTTTTTAACTTTTATTTAATGAATATACGTTTCCAAAGTACGAATAATGGATTACTATGGCTTCCCCCCCATACCGTCCCTCCCACCCACAACCCTCCCCTTTCCCACTCCCTCTCCCCTTCCATTCACATCAAGATTCATTTTCGATTATCTTAATATACAGAAGATCAGCTTAGTATACAGTAAGTAAGGATTTCAACAGTTTGCTCCCACACAGAAACATAAAGTGAAAAATAATAGATGATTTTTTTTTAATGATGATGAAATCAGATCAGACCTATTGTCATGTTTAATCCCAGTGAGAGTCAAGTTGGGAGTTGATAGTTTCTTTTCTTTTTCTTTTTTTTTTTTTTTTTTTTTTAACAGAGGGTCAGTTTAGTATGCATTAAGTAAAGATTTCAACAGTTTGCACCCCCATAGAAACACAAAGTGAAATATATTATTTGAGTACTCGTTATAGCATTAAATCTCAATGCACAGCACATTAAGGACAGAGATCCTACATGAGGAGTAAGTGCACAGTGACTCCTGTTGTTGACTTTACCAATTGACACTCCTGTCTATGGCATCAGTAATCTCCCTCTGCTCCAGTCATGAGTTTCCAAGGCTATGGAAGCCCCTTGAGTTCTCCGACTCTTATCTTGTTTAGACAAGGTCATAGTCAAAGTGGAGGTTCTCTCCTCCCTTCAGAGAAAGGTACCTCCTTCTTTGAAGACCTGTTCTTTCCACTGAGATCTCACTCACAGAGATCTTTTGCCAGAGTGTCTTGGCTTTCCATGCCTGAAATACTCTCATGGGCTTTTCAGCCAGATCTGAATGCCTTTAGGGCTGATTCTGAGGCCAGAGTGCTATTTAGGGCATCTGCCATTCTATGAGTCTGCTGAGTATCTCACTTCCCATGTTGGATCACTCTCCCCTTTATTTATTCTATCGGTTAGTGTTAGCAGGTACTAGACTTGCTTATGTGCCTTTTTTCTGTAGGGGCTTGTTACTTATATTTTTAAATGATTTGATAAATATTTTCCCATGTTCTCTTTTAGTTTCTAATAGAGTAAGCATCTGTAAGTATAAGCCACACAAATAGAACCACTTTGGAGCTCTTGAAAAAAAATTTTTTTTAAGATTTATGTACTTCTTTTATGGCCGCCTACGGCTGGAGCTGGGCCAATCTGAAACCAGGAGCCAGGAGCTTCCTCTGGGTCTCCCACGCAGAGGAAGTGCTCAGCTTCCACTGCTTTCCCAGGTGCACTGGCAGGGAGCTGGATCAGAAGTGGAGCAACTGGGATGAGAACTGGTGCCCACCCGGGATGCTGGCACTGCAGGCAGCAGCTTTACCTGCTCTGCCACAGAGCTGGGCCACCCCAAAAAATTTTTTAGAGTGTAACAGGGCCCTGAGACCAGAAAGCTTAAGAACCACTGGTCTAAGGAAGACTTCCCCCAAAAGTCTTCTGCTGCTAGCTCCAGTCCTAGAAGATAAACTGCGAGAAATGCTGTCATCAACTACACCTGGCCATGCTATGCCTGTCTTGGAAATCATCGAATGACAAGCTAATACACCTTGTCCCCTTTATTAACGCTTTCCCAAAGGCATGTGACTGAGCTGCGCCCTTTCGAGAGCTTCAGGTATCAGCCTGGGGTGCCCCTGGGCCGCCCAGGCAGGAACAGCAAGGCCGTGGGTCAGTCCCCAGGGACAGCACGCCTTGCA
Organism: Oryctolagus cuniculus; assembly: GCF_964237555.1. Lineage (NCBI taxonomy): Eukaryota > Metazoa > Chordata > Mammalia > Lagomorpha > Leporidae > Oryctolagus > Oryctolagus cuniculus. The sequence continues at coordinate 90,736,578 of NC_091441.1, read as the reverse complement.
CGCCAGCATCTGCCACGGGTGGACAGCAGAGTTTGAAGTGACGTCTCCGAGCACCTCCAGGCAGCTGGGTGGGATGCTCAGCCCCTTTCTCTCTGCAGGGAGGCGGGCCAGGCCAGGCTCTGGTCCAGCAAGATGGCTGGTGGAGGCCCTGTGGTTTTCTTCCACAGAGCGCAGGCGCAGCCGTGTCAGCCCGGCCATCCCCTACCACAGGTGGTGCCACGCACTGGCTACACTCAGAAGCATTGGACTCTGCTATGTTAACTTCTTGGTGACCCCACCAAAGCAAACAGTGGTCAAATGGACCTCTATGAGTCAACTTCCTTTATTGAGCTGTTACCCCTACGTCAATTAAACGTCAGGGAATGCGTACCAGACACGGTGACATGCTTTGAGGACCATCAATCTCCTTTCATTTGGCAGGAATTGCATAACTGAGTCAGTTATCTATTAAGAAAACTCTAAGTTCCCAAGAATAAAATTATGCCAATAGCCATTTCATCTAAAGACAGCCTACAGCCATATGTAAGGCACCTTTTCAGACACATATAATCTAAAAGGGGCTAGAATGAGCAGTAGAGAGACAGGGAGGGAGAGAAGGAGGGAGGGAGCCAAGAGTGGGGGAGAGGAATTTCAGTCTCCTCTCAGCAACACCTGGTGAGGGACCTGGTAGACAATGATTCCACAAACACCTGCCTCACCAAATTGCAAGTTACCTTTAAAATGTTCACTTGTACAAACAGAACACTGCACAAATTTCTAGTCCAAGAATGCTTCTTGGTACTTAAGAGTTTACAAAAAAATACTTGAAGGCCATTGTGAATTAAAAATAAATCATTTTACTGTATGCATATTTGCGCTCCTGTTAATTCACCGTGATTTGGACCATGCACGTGGGCATACACAGCTGAATGGGCTTTGTAGTAACTTAGTTTCCAATGCAGAGCCACCTTCCAGGAGCCGTGGGTAAGCGGAACTGGTTATTCCTAAACAGCCCCACTACCCTGTCCCCAGAGAGCCTTTCCAACATGGACGTTTTAGAAGAGCCCCAGGTCCAGCAGGGAGGGTTTTCGGCGCAATCTCTCTCTCTCTCTCTCTTTCTTTTTTTTTTTTTTAAATTTTTGACAGGCAGAGTGGACAGTGAGAGAGAGACCGAGAGAAAGGTCTTCCTTTGCCGTTGGTTCACCCTCCAATGGCCGCCGCTGCCGGCGCAGCGCACTGATCCGATGGCAGGAGCCAGGTGCTTCTCCTGGTCTCCCATGGGGTGCAGGGCACAAGCACTTGGGCCATCCTCCACTGCACTCCCTGGCCACAGCAGAGAGCTGGCCTGGAAGAGGGGCAACCGGGACAGAATCTGGCGCCCCGACCAGGACTAGAACCTGGTGTGCCGGCGCCGCAAGGCGGAGGATTAGCCTAGTGAGCCGTGGTGCCGGCGCGGCGCAGTCTCTTATTTGGAAGATGGCAAAACAGCCGAGGCCCTTCCTGGTTGCTCGTATGCACATCACAGCTCTGTCAGGGATAAAGGCTGAATAATAAGCAGGTCCCCTCCAAACATAGCGAGGGGAGATGGCTTCATTTTGGGGGAAGGCAAACCGAATCATGAAAACCTGCTAACGGTGTAATTTATTCCAGGGTTCTTTTGGATACTTAATGTGAATCCTTGGGCACAGTCTCTCATTACAAGTCATCTTATTGATGGCATTGCAGTTTGTTTCTCCAGCTTTCATCCGATAGCCAGGTGATTTATTATGGTCCCTGCCACATCGAAAGCACGCAGATGTCTATACGCGTAATCAGAGTTGCTGACAGCCTCTCTCATTTCCTGCCAAATGGATCTGACCACACTTTTAACCCTGGAGGCTGCACATCTTCTTGAACAATTCCAGCCCGATTTATGGCTTGTTCTTTCTGGTACTCCTCCAGCCTCATTAGGGGCCGGAAGTAGATGGGGTAAAAGGCGGTGCCGATCAGGGAGACGAAGCCACCGAAAATGAGCGTGGTGCGCATGTTGCAGGGTATGACGCCCGGCTTAGGGCTACCCCGACCCGCCGAGCACCCAGCGCTCTCGGAAACATTGCTCCCGCCGGTGAATATTGCATTTCAATATTTCTAATGGGACATGCATCATGGTCTGAATATATTTGTGATTTTTTTTCAGTTAGGTGATTTTGATCCTTCAGGAATATGGCTTATTTTCTTGGGCTAATTTTGTGCAAACTCCTGCCTATGGCTTAATCTTCATCACCTTTCAAATCAATTGATCATAGGTAATTTAGATAAAGCATCTACTTTGACTTCCTACCCAGTGATCAATAGTGACTGTTCAAGAATAAATAAGTATATTTACTTCTTGGTGCAGTAAGTACTGCATGCCTCAGCTACTATCACACAAACTCACTGCTGTGTTCTGAAGGCAAATGCTTTTCTCTGTAGGAGGATAAACTTTGTAGTAGCACGAGCCACAGACTCTTCAGCTTCAGAGGATATCCTTTCTATCATCCAGAGAAATACATTTTCAAATTTGTTTACCACTAAAAGTCTAAAGAGATCTCAATTATTTTTATTTACTCATTCAAGTTAGCTAGACTTTGATGGCCTTACTCAAAGCCTCAGAGTAAAAGAAGAGTCTTAAAGAAATAAAAGCTATTGTACAGTCTCCTAGGAATCATAGTTTATATTTATCTGCAAAACATACTCCATTTCAGTAATACGTATGTTAGGCATAATGGTAAATCATCCTAGTTTTAGTGTCTGTAGCTTATAAAAGCCCTTGGTGGATCTGTCATTTGACCCTCACAGTCCAAGTATCCTTACTTTATTGAAGTGGAAAGTGACTCTTAGAAAGTGGAGTGTATTCCTGGTGGTCAAACAGCTGGTATATGATGAAGCCAGCTTTCAAATCCCAGCCACTGATCTCAATGACAGAGCCTAGGTGCTTGGCGCTATCCTGTGTTTTTGACCCTCCTGCATTTTAGAATCACCCAGAACTCTTTCAAAAATACAGATTCCTGGGCTCATCCCTCCTAGGGATGTGCGATCATTGATTCTGCAGCGGGGCCAGGAATCATATGTTTTAAAAAGACAACTCGTCAGGTGACTGTAATTAGCAGCCATTCAGCTCTCCTCTGCCATCTCCCTGGACTGAGATGAAACCGTATGTAATGAACCCCTAATCAAGAGAAGCAGCAACTGAGCTCAGAAAATAGAAAAGAATGGTGTCTTTATTTTGTTGTGCCTCCATGTCATTAGAAAAAAATACCGGGTGTCTGAAAATCACTAGTGAGAGATTGAGCGTTTTTATTAATACTCATAGGAAGGCAGAAGCTTCTGGAGGTTACACGGCCCCTCAGGGAAGAATCCTGAATACCTTGGAACAGCCGAGGACTCTCTTAACAGCTAGTTGTGGTCAGTAGATCAGTTTATGATGACCTTATCGTGATCTCTTTCCTTTTGATGATGCAGAAAATTTTAATCAAGGTCATCTCTCTTTTGGCTCATCATAGGAGTTGACTCCAGCCAAAGACTGTCCACTTTTTTAAGTTTTGAAGTGCAAAGACTTGGCTATTCAATTTGTCTTTGCTCTCCAGTTTCAAATGAGGTTGACACATCTCCAAGGCTCTCTTTGGCTACTTTTCATGCTCTGATCTCAGGAACACGATGGGATTGTCTGTTATATGCATGTCGGCCTCTTTGGAGTCTATTCTCTGTGTGTTTTTTAACTAGTCTTGATGCTTGATTTATTATGCCTGTGTTCTGCTGTCTTGGAAGGGCCTCCTCAGAATTCTGGCCCTGTGTTGTTTGTGTCTATTCATCTTTACTGTTGTGGTGTGACTGCCTACATTTTAAATAATTGGCTTTGAGGAGGCAAGAGGCAACGAGGCAAAACTAAGCCCAGTCTTTAGATCCAGATCCACTAGCCTGGGTGGCAATTGCAGCACTGCCACTTATAAACTGGGTAGCTTGAGCTAAAAATATAATCTGTTAGAACATCAGTTTCTTCATTTGGTTTGAGGATGAAGAAAATTTATTTTAAGTGACCAATGTAGTGTGGGTGCTCAATCAATATTCATCTCTTTTCCCTTGTTTTCTGAGATTGGATTCTGCTTTTCAGATAAGAGGTCTGGCTGTCCAAAGATGCAGTTTACTTGGCTTTATATATTCTGCCAAGAAACCATTTAACATGTGGATAGCCACCTGATGTATTCATCCATTTTCCAGTACTATAACAGAATACCCATGGCTGGGTACTTCATAAAGAAAATAAGTTTGCATAGCTCATAGTGTTTGAGGCTGAAGGTCTGAAGTTTTGGCCTCTGGTAAGAGGCCTCTGGCTGGGTCACATCATGGTGGATGACATCATGATGTGAGGGAGGGGCCTCATGGCAAGACAGGAAAAGTCACGGACAACCTCCTACTTGGCCCCCCTTCTTGAAGGTCCGTTCATTGTTCAACATCGCCACACTAAGGATCGTGCTATCGACAATGAATCCTTTGGGGTCATGCCACTTCCAAGCTCTAGTGCCTATGAAGGGAAATGATATATAAAAATCCCTGTCCTTCTCCATAAAGCAAAGAAAACAAAAGGATGTATGCACACAAACACACACCAATGAAGTGTTCAATACACCATGTTCCAGGAACTTTCCTCATAAACACTTGTTGAAGTAGTAGCCATTACTCATGTTTTAACCTTAGGGACTTGTGGGTGAGGAGCTGGCACTGTAGCATAGTGGTTAGGGCCACTGCCAGCATCCCATTTAGGCACCAGTTCATGTATGGATGTTTCACATCTGATCCAGCTCCCTGCTAATGGCCTAGAAAAAGCAAGTGAAGATGACCCAAGTGCTTGAGCCCCTGCTATCCATGTGGGAAACCTGGAAGAAACTCCTAGCTCCTGGCTCCTGCCTGCCCAGCTCTGGCTGTTGCAGCCATCTAGGGAGTGACCCTGTGAATCCAAGATTCATTCTCTCTCTCTCTCTCTCTCTCTCTTTCTATAACTGACTTTCAAAATGAATAATTTTTAGAGTATCACCTATACTTTGATAAGATTATTTATCTTATAATTTGTGGTTGAGACTAGGAGGATTTAACTTGCCCAGATACACAGAGCTGTAATGGGTCAAGTTGGAATTTCAGTCCTGATCTGTCTGATTTCAAAGATCATTGCCCATTCAGTAAGTATTTTCTGTTTTTTTTTCCCCCTATGGTATCTATTTAAAGAATGGTCAAAGAAACACTTGAACTACGAAGTCCTTTCATAAGCTCTAATTTTTGCATGAAACATTGGAGAGGGTGCAGCATGAGAAATTTTGGAGTGCTGATGATTTGGGCGTGTAGCTGTGTACTTGTATTTATGTTGTGAGTGTGTGTGTCTGTGGAATAAACGTGAGTATAACCAGTTTACCGAATTCCTCATGCAAAGTGGCAGAACTCTGCATGTTCAGAAACCCCAGAGTCTTTAAATAAGAAACTTCTCACATGAGTGAAATATCAACAACACATCTGTGTGGCTAATCAAGGAGGCAGAAGGCCACATTGAGTCAACAGGAAAACTCCCTATAGGATGACATCCCTAAAAGAAAGACCATATGATTTATTTTCTCTAACTCAATTTCCATCTGTTTCATAAAATGAGCTGTATACACATTGAACTCCAGGCATCCAGCCAGGGCAGAGGCATACCAAGGAGCAGACCACCTTTCCTTCCCTTGGGCAGTCCCTGACATGCTCTGCTAAGAGCCAGGCCTGGCTGGGGTAATCTACGAGGAAATACCTTGGACCTCCTCACCGACATCTTAGACCTTTGGGACTTGGTTGGATAGTAGGCCTTTGAACGAGGCTCCACGGCAATTAGGGGGACCAGGTGGGTTCTGCACGTTCTGTGTCTTTCCTAGAGACTCCTCTGACTCAAATTTTCAGACTCCAGATGGTAATTTTGTCAGTTCAGGTAGAGATGCTGCTCAGAGCTGCTTATATTTCTCACGTAAATAGAGAATGGGCCAAATAAATGCTTTCTAGCTAGAGTGTATTCAGGCAAATCTGGTGAAACAGAAACCCTTTCTCATTCACTGCTTTTTTAAAATGATTTACTTTATTTACTTGAAAGACGGAGTTGTAGGAGACAAAGAGAGGGAGAGAAAGAGAGAGGGAGGGAAGGAGGGAGACAGAGAGAGAGAAAGAGAGAGCTCCCACCCACTAGTTCACTCAGCAAGTGGCTGCAATGGCTTGGGCTTGGCCAGGCTGAAGCCAGAAGCCTAGAACTCCATCTTGGTTTCCCTCATGGGTGGCAGAGGTCCAGGTACTTGGCTTGTTTTCAACTGCATCCCCAGATACATTAACATTGAGCTGGATCAGAAGTAGAGCAACCAAGACTAGAACTGGTGCCAATATGGAATGCAGTAGCTTAACCTACCACAGTACAATGCCAGCCCCCCTATAATGCTGTAGGAAGAAAATATAAAATATAGGAGTTGCTTATGGTCTAGTGAAAACCAATTAAATCCTAAAAAGTTTTTTTAGGTAAGAACCAAAGAACTCATCAAGCCTTCCGAAAATTACTGCTTATTTTGTACCAAATATTGGCTCCTCATTTTTTTCCTAGGTAACAGAAACTTCATCTATTTTGTTTCTAAAGCTTCTTGATATAGGTTACCATAACATCATCAGTATATTTTTAGACAGACATTTTAAGAAATTATTTCTGTGGACAGACTTGTGTTATGGTAAGTCAGTGTTGTAAGGCATTTGCTGTGCAGAGAAAGGGAGTCCACAGGAGGGCACTCCTGGACAGGGTTACATGTCCTCTCCTCTGGGACCTACAGAATTGTTGTAAATACAACACATCCTAGCTGTGTGACATAGGACAGCTACTTACCTACTCAAAAACTTAATTCCATCACCAAGGAAATGGATGTAAGTCTGACCTGTTTCTAATGAGGAATGACATTAAATTGCATAGAATCATGTTATTACTCCAATAATCTATGGTTTGGACACTGACTGTTCCCAAAAGCCTGTGTGTTAAAGGCTTGGTGTCCAGAATGGTGCTGCTGGGAGGCGGTGAAAAAGTTAGGTGGTAGGGCCTAGGGCAGCTCCTTAGGTCACTGGGAGCTGCTCTAAAAAAGAGACGAGAGAGAGAGAGAATGAGAATGAGAATACAGAGACAGAAAGACATCTTTCATCAGCTGGTTCACTTCTTAAGTGGCCACAATGACTAGAGATGAGTCAGATTGAAGTCAAGAGGCAGGAACTCCATCCTGTTCTTGCAGGGGTCAAAGCACTTGGACCATCATTCATCATCCATTGCTTTCCCTGGTGCATTAGCAAGGAGCTGAATCAGCAGAGTAGCCTAGACTGAAATCAGTGCTCTGATATGGAATATAGATATTGCAAGTCGTGGCTTAACCTATTGCACCACAACACTGGCCCCAGGAAGAGAATTCTTGTGAGATCATTTGAGTTCTTGCAAGAGAATTGATGTGGAAGTCTACACGTGGGCGCACCCACTCTCTGATTCCTGGCCATGTGATCCTTCTTGAATATGTGCTCCGTCATTTGCCATAGAGCTCTCTCCAGAGCCTGTGCGGTGCCATTTAGATTTTGAGTCTCCCAAACTGTGAACTAAATAAACCTTTCTTTCCTTTAAAGTAGATTTCTTATATATTTTGTTGTAGCAATGAGAAGCTGACAAATACAATTGAGTAGCCAGTTGTCCATAAATATTACTTCCTTATGAGTCTGCACACCAAAGCCTTATGCTAGGATATCACTTAAAGGAGGATAATTTTGGCTCTGTTGGGTTGTCCTGCCTTTTGGATGAGGAGGGCACTTATTCAGTTACTCAACAGATCTCCTGGAGAACCCATGTATGCCAGGGCACAGTGCTAGGTGCCAGGAAAAGAGATGAAAAGGGCTGTTGGGGAGCAGGCTAGTCAAATAAATAAATAAATCACCATGTGGAGCCAAATATGGTATCTAGATCATGTGCAAGGTAGAGAGATAACAAAAAACAAAGGTTAACAAATTGAGGGTTGAGTCTAGTGTGTTGTGAGTTTTTGTAATGAAGTTCTGTTGGAACATATCTTGCCCCTTTTGCCCTTACAGTGGCAGTGTTGAATACAGTCACTGCTGTTTTAAAAATCACCAAACTATGCAAGGTTTTTCACTAAGAATCACAAGGCATATGGGGAAATGACAGTGAGGACATGACAAAAACGTGGCCAGTATTAGGAAAAAAAAGATAAGAATCTGATAAAGATGTGTTTTAATTTAGATGGAGTATACTCCTTTAATCATGAGGGGCAATACAATATGGAAATGAAGATTTGATAACTTGCAGGCCTGGGGATACACATTGCACAGGAAGTATGTGGTGAAAGAGGGACCCATAGCCAAGGCTTTTGTTGAGTTCAAGGCATTAGCCTGCCAGCTTTCCTGGCAGGAGCTCTAATTGGTGTGTTTAAATAGGCAAGCACTGGTACCAGGAGGTCCTGCAATGACTGTGATGAGTCATTGACACATCTGTGTAGTCAACGAATAGTGTGGGGTCAGCAAGACCAGTCTATCAGATGGGCATCTGGCTTTCCCACAGGGAAGGTGTCATCAGGGGGCTTCTGCATAAGGCAGATGTCTGGATGGACCACACTGAGGGACCATTGCAGGGGGAGTAAAACACTAGAAATCATGGTAAGGGTGACTGAGCCCTGCTTGAGGGATAGGAACTTTGACTTGTGTTCCAGATGGATGTAGAGGGAATACAGATTACAAGTATTCGCTAGAAGATGACAACACATGTCGCCAGCATTGCGGCATAATGGGTTAAGCCATGTCCTGCAACACTGGCATCCCATATGGGTGCCAGTTTGAGTCCCAGCTGCTCCACTTCCAGTCCAGCTCCCTGCTAATGCATCTGGGAAAGCAACAGAAGATGGCCCCAGTGTTTGAGTCTCTGCACCCACATGGAATAACTGGATGAAGCTCCTGGCTGCTGGCTTCAGTCTGGTCCAGCCCTGGTTGTTGTGGCCATTTGGGGAGTGAACCAGCAGTTGGACGATCTTTCCATCTTCTCACTGTAAGTCTGCCTTTCAAATAAATAAAATAAATCTTTAAAAAAGGTAACAATGCAGTTATGGACATGTTAAATGGCCAAGAAACAAATTCTACATCAAATATGGCAGCTTATCTTGAACAAGACCTTGAATTTGCTTGTGAAAGTGGGTGTGGTAAGGCTTGTGCTTGTGAAATATTGTGAAATAGTAGAAAGGGGTTATCTGAAGTCAGAGGGAAATTCATAGCTCTTGATGTGATTGATGTGGATCATAATGGGGTGACCTGAGGTGGATGGCAGATGTTGGAGGAGTATGCATGTGTACGTGTGTGTGTGTGTGTTTGTGTGTGTGTGTGTGTTTATGTATCAAACATTCCTATGCATCTTGTGTCAGCCTGTTTTCCCTGCATGCTTCTTGTAGAGGAAGCTGCACACAAGCAAATGTAAAATATGTGTCATGCACATATTGTTCCATAATAGAATAATCACATTGGAACAGATTCACATTTTAAAGCAAATGTTATAGCAGAATGGGTTGTTATGTTGTGACAGAGACTATAGGGCTCACAAATCCTGTAGTACATATTTCTGTCCTTCTCCAGAAAGTGTTTGCTCATACTGGAACAGAGAAATAAAGTGTTTGCTGATCTGTGTTTAGGAAGTTGAAGAGGGGGAGGCTGAGAGGTCACACAAGCAACAAGAGAAGTTGCCACTTGTATTGTTCCCCTTCCCATGTGTATGTCTATACTCACCTACCTTCAGATACATGGCTCTTCCCACTGTTAGATAGAGTGAACCACTCTAGAATATACAACCATCTTCATGGGTCAGAAAATGGCACTCTGATTTAGAAGGACTCAAGTGCTGGAAAAACAGGTCCCTCTCAGCCTGAATCTTGGAACAGCATGGAGCCTGGGCCCTGCCTTCCATGTGGAAAATCAGATGAGTGGGCTGGAGGGTCAGAAGAGTGGCCCATCTCACAGTTGTTTTGGAACCATGTGCTTTTCCCATTAGGCGCCCTCTGTGTAAGTTCAAGCTCCTTTCCTGAGGTCTGGTCTCATCAGAACTTTTCAGTTCCATCTCCTGAAACCACTTTGAAATGCTCTTTGTTTCTTTCTGAGAGTTACAGATCTGAGCAGAGATATGCAAAGCTCTTTGAAAGAGAAGGACTGGATCCTAGATCCTCAACATGAGTGTGATGTCACTGAGTCATTGACCTAAGGAAGAAACCCAAAGACAGCATCCATCAGGAGGATGTATTGATCAACCCGGAGGAAAAGAAAAGAAAAGGGAGAGAGCCATGTTAATCCATGTCTTGGAGGCCTCAAGAGCCCACGTCCTCTTGACAGAAAAGAAGCACAGATTATGACTCTCCTTGGCCTGTGTTCATGTTCACTCATCAACTTTTTTTAGAAGACTTATTTATTTATTTTGAAAGTCAGAGAAAGAGAGAGAGAGAGATCTTCCATCCTCTGGTTCACTCCCCAGATAGCTGCAGCTGCCAGCGCTGGGCCAGGCTGAAGCCAGGAGCTTCCTTTGGGTCTTCCATGTGGGTGGCAGGAGACTAAACACTTGGGACATCTTTTGCTATGTTTCCCAGGCATTTAGCAGGGAGCTTGATGGGAAGTGGAGCAGCTTGAAAATGAACTGGCACCTATTTGGGATGCTGGCATTACAGGTGGCAGTGTTACCTGCAACATCATAATGCTGGCCCCACTCAGTAACTTTTTTTAAAAAAAGAGTTATATATTTGTTTGAAAGATAGAGTTAGAGTTAGAGAGAGAGAGTGAGAGAGAGAGGTGTCTTCCATCCACTGGTTCATTCCCAAATGGCTTCAGTGGCTGGAGCTAGGCTGATCTGAAGCTAGGAGTTAGGAGCTTCTTCCAGGTCTTTCACATAGGTGCAGGGGCCAAGGACTTGGACCATCCTCCACTGCATTCCCAGGCCACAGCAGAGAAATGGATCAAAAGTGGAGCAGCTGGGACTTGAACTGGCACCTATATGGGATGCCGGCACCATAGGCAGCAGATTTACTGCTTATGCCCCACAGAACTGGCCCCCCACTCATTAACTTTGGATTGTGAGTTGCTTTCAGGAAAAAAGATAATGGTCACACTGATGTTATCACTCTAATCCAATGTGTTGCTCACAGGAAATATTACCTTAACCATTTAGTGGGTTTTTAAATGTTTTTTATTTTTTTCCCTGAAACTTTTTATTTAATGTGTACAAACTTCATTCATTTCTTAAATATAACCTTAGGAAAATAGTGATTCTTCCCACCCACACTCCCACTCTTTTTCCTTTTCCCTCCCCTATTCCCATTCTTTTTTTTTTTTTTGCTAAGATCTATTTTTGATTAACTTTATATACATAAGATTAACTCTACACTAAGTAAAGAGTTCAACAAATAGTTTGAAAAAAGCAACTGTTCCTCCACAGTGGAGACAAGGGCTATTCAAAGTCATCACATCTCAAAGTTTCAGTTTCACTTTTATAGATTACCTTTTAGGTGCTCTGTTATTTACCACAGATGAGGGAGAACATATGGTATTTGTCCTTTTGGGACTGGCTTATTTCATTAAGTATAATGTTTTCCAGTTGCGTCCATTTTATTGCAAATGACAGGATTTCATTTTTTTACTGCTGTGGCTTACATATCCCTTCATTTCTTTTTCCAGTCTTCAGTTGATAGACATTTGGGTTTATCCATATCTTAGTAATTGTGAATTGAGCTGTAATAAACATGGGGGAACAGATAACTCTTTCATATGCTGATTTCATTTCCCTTGGGTAAATTCTCAGCTGTGGGATGGCTGGGTCATAAGGTAGATCTATATTCAGATTTCTAAGGTATCTTCATAGTATCTTCCACAGAGTTTGTACCAGTTTACATTCCCACCAACAGTGGATTAAGATACCTCTTCCCCCACATCCTTGCCAGCATTTTTTTTTTTTTTGACAGGCAGAGTGGACAGTGAGAGAGAGAGAAACAGAGAGAAAGGTCTTCCTTTGCTGTTGGTTCACCCTCCAATGGCCACGGTGGCCGGCGAGCTGCAGCTGGTGCATCGCGCTGATCCAAAGGCAGGAGCCAGGTGCTTCTCCTGGTCTTCCATGGGGCGCAGGACCCAAGCACTTGGGCCATCCTCCACTGCACTCCCGGGCCCCAGCAGAGAGCTGGCCTGGAAGAGGGGCAACCGGGACAGAATCCAGTGCCCCGACCGGGACTAGAACGCAGTGTGCCAGCGCTGCTAGGCAGAGGATTAGCCTATTGAGCCGCAGTGCCGGCCACCAGCTTTTGTTATTTGTTTATTTCTGTATGAATGCCATTCTAATGGGAATGAAGTAAAACCTCACTGTGGTTTTGATTTGCATTTTGCTGACGGCTAGTAATCTTAAGCATGTTTTCAAGTGTATGTTGGCCATTTGGATTTCCTCTTTGAAAAATGTCTGTTAAAGTCCTTTACCCATTTCTTCACTGGGTTGTTTGTTTTATTGTTGTTGAGTTTCTTGAGCTTTTTATGTATTCTGGATATTAATCCTTTATCAGTTGCATAGTTTGCAATTAATTTCTCCCATTCTGTAGTTTGCCACTTCACTTTGTTGAGTGTTTATTTTTCAGTGTAGAAGCTTCCAAGTTTGCTGTAATCGTATTTGTCAATTTTGGCTTTGATTGCCTATGCCTATGGTGTCTTTTCCAAGAGCTCTTTGCCTATGCCAATGTCTAGTAGGGTTTCACCAATGTTTTCTAATAATGTGATGGTATCAGGACATAGGTTTAAGTCTTTGATCAATTTACAGTGGATATTTGTGTAAAATGTAAGGTAGGGGTCCTGCTTCATACTTCTGCATGCAGAGATCTAATGTTCACAGCACTATTTGTTGAAGAGACTGTCCTTGTTCCAGAGATTGATTTTAGCTCCTTTGTCAATAATAAGCTGCTTGTAGATGCATGGGTTGATTTCTGGCATTTCTGTTCTGTTACATCAGTCTATCCATCTGTTTTTGTACCAGTATCAGGCTGTTTTGATTATAGCTGCCTTTCAGTATTTCTTGAAATCTGGTATTGTGATGCCTCCAGTTTTGTTATTGTTGAGTAAAATTTCTTTAGCTATTAAGAGTCTCTGGCATTTCCATAGAAATTTCAGCACAGTTTTTTCTAGATAAGAATGTCCTTAGTATTTTGATTGGTATTGCATTGAATCTGTAAATTGCTTTAGGAGGTATGGACATTTTGATGATACTGATTCTTCCAATCCATAAACATGGGAGATTTTTTTTTCCATTTTTTGTGTCTTCTATTTTTTTCTTTAATGTTTTGCAATTCTCACTGTAAAGATCTCTGATATCCTTGTTTAAATTTATTCCAAGTTACTTAATTTTTTTCGCAGCTTTTGTGAATGGGATTGGTCTTAGAAGTTCTTTCTCGGCTGGCGCCATGGCTCAATAGGCTAATCCTCTGCCTGCGGCACCAGCACACCAGGTTCTAGTCCCGGTTGGGGGCGCTGGATTCTGTCCTGGTTGCTCCTCTTCCAGGCCAGCTCTCTGCTGGGGCCAGGGAGTGCAGTGGAGGATTGCCCAAGTGCTTGGGCCCTGCACCTGCATGGGAGACCAGGAGAAATACCTGGCTCCTGGCTTTGGATCAGCACGATGCACCAGCTGCAGCTCGCTGGCCACAGTGGCCATTGGAGGGTGAACCAACGGCAAAAAGGAAGACCTGTCTCTCTGTCTCTCTCTCACTGTCCACTCTGCCTGTCAAAAAAAAAAAAAGTTCTTTCTCAGCTGTGGTATTGTCTATGTATACAAAGGCTATTGATTTTTGTGTGTTGATTTTATATCCTGCCATGTTACCAAACTCTTCAATGAGTTCCAGTAGTCTCTTAGTGGAGTATTTTGGATCCTCTATGTATAGAATCATGTCATCTGCAAATAGGGGTATTTTGACTTCTTCCTTCCAATTTGTCCAAATTTGTATCTTTTTGATTTCTTTGTCTTTCCTAATGGCTCTGGCTAAAACTCCCAGGACTATGTTGAATAGCAGTGGTGAGAGTAGGATCCTTGTCTGGTTCTGAATGTTAGTGGGAATGCTTCCAACTTTTCCCCCATTAAATAGGATGCTTGCCATGGTTTGCTATAAATTGTTTTGATTGTGTTGAGTAACATTCCTTCTATACTCACTTTGCTTAGAGTTTTCATCATGAAAGGGTGTTGTATTTTATCAAATGCTTTATCTGCATGTTTAGAGATAACCATATGACTTGTTCTTTAGTTTATTAATGTGATGTACCACACTGATTGATTTGCAAATGTTGAACAATCCCTGTATACCAGGGATAAATCCTACTTGGTCTGGGTGAATGATCTTTTTGATGTGTTGTTAGATTCAAGTGGCTAGTATTTTGTTGAGAGTTTTTGTGTCTATGTTCATTGGGGAAATTGGCCTGTAGTTTCCTTTCTGTGTTGGGTCTTTCTCAGGTTTAGGAATTAAGGTGATGCTGACTTCATAAAAGGAGTTTTGGAGGATTGCCTCTCTTTCAGTTGTTTTGAATAGGTTGTGAAAAATTGGAGTTAATTCTTCTTTAAGTCTGGGTAGAATTTAGCAGTGAAGCTATCTGGTCCTGGGTTTTTCATTGTTGGGAGGGTCTTTATTACTGATTCAATTTCTATCTTGGTTATTGGGTATTTAGGTTTTCTTTATCTTAATGGCTCCATTTAGGTAGGTTGTATGTGTCCAGGAATCTATCCATTTCTTTTAGGTTTCCCAATTTGTTGGCATCAAGCTCCTTGTAGTAATTCCTGTTGATTATTTTTATTTCTGTGGTATCTGTTGTTACATTTCTGTTTTCATCTGTAATTTTATTGATTTGGGTCTTCTCTCTATTTTGATTGGACCAATGGTGTGTTAATTTTGTTTATTTTTTCAAAAATCAGCTCTTTGCATGGCAGATTTTTTTGTATTTTTTTTTGCTTTCAATTTTGTTTATTTATTTTCTAATTTTAATTATTTCTTATCTCCTACTAGTTTTGGGTTTGGTTTGCTGCTGTTTAGGTCTTTGAGTTGCATTGGTAGTACATTCATTTGGTGTCTTTCCAGTTTATGTAGTCACCAATTGCTATAAATTTTCCTCTTAACACTGCTTTTGCTATATCCCAAATGTTTGATAGGTTATATTGCCATTTTCATTTGTTTCCAGAAATTTTTTTTATTTATTTTGATTTCTTCAACAAATGTTCATTCAGGGGTGTGTTATTCAGTCTCCATGTGTTTGCATATGTTCTAGAGATTCTTGAGTTGTTAATTTCCAGTTTCATTCCATTGTGATCATGGCACAATTTCAATTTATTTGAATTTGCTGAGACTTGCTTTATGGCCTAGCATATGGTCAATCTTAGAGAGAAAGTTCAATGCACTGGTGAGAAGAATGTGCATACTAAATTTCATTTAGAATGAAAAGTTCTGTAGATATCCATTAGATCCATTTGGTGTATAGTGTCGATTAACTCTGTTGCTTCCTTGCTGGTTTTCTATCTGGTTGATCTTTCCATTGCTGAAAGTGGAGTTTTGAAGTCCTGCATTACTATTGTATGGGAGTCTATGTCTCCCTTTAGATCTCCTAACATTTCTTTGAAATAGCCAGGTGCCTTGTAATTGGGTGCATATGCATTTATAGTAGTTATATCTTCCTGTTTTATTGATCATTTAATCATTACATAGTGCCCTTCTTTGTCTCTTTTAACAGTTTTTGTGTTAAATCCTATTTTTTCTGGCTAAACCAGCTCTTTTTTGTTTTCTATTAGCATGAAATATCTTTTTCCATCCCTTCATCTTCAGTCTGCGAATATCTTTGTTGGTGAGATGTGTTTCTTGTAGGCAACAAATAGATGGCTTTTGTTTTTAATCCATTCAGCCAGTCTATGTCTTTTAACTGGAGAGTTGAGGCTATTTACAACCAAGGTGACTTTTGGGAAGTAACGACTTTGCCCTGCCATTTTTTGATAAATATTCCTATTATTTTCTTTGTGTTTCCTTTATATACTTTTAATGGCAGATTATCTGTTTTCACCTTCTCTCATATTGATGACCATGTTTCTGTGTTTATTTGTATAGCACATCCTTAAACATCTTTGGAAAGGATGGACAAGTGGTGACAAATTCTTTCAATTTCTCTTTGTTATGGAAGGTCTTTATTTCACCTTCATTCAGAAATTAGAGCTTTGTGGAGTACAGTATTCTGGGTCGATAGTTTTTTTTTTTTTCTCTTAAGACTTGGAATATATCTTGCCATTCTCTCCTAGCCTATAGGGTTTCTGATAAGTCTGCTGTGAGTCTAATTGGAGATCCTCCGAAGGTAATCTGGCATTTCTCTAGTGTACATTTTAGAATCTTTTCTTTATGTTTTACTGTGGAGAGTTTGACTACAGTGCATCATGGTGAAGATCTTTTCTGATCATTTCTACTAAGAATTCTATGTGCTTCCTGTAGCTGGACATCCCTTTATTTCCCCAAATTATGAATGTATTCTGTAATTATTTCAATAAAAAGGCCTTCTAATCCATTCTCTTACCATGGCTCCAGGAACTCCTAAGACCTGTATGTTGAGTCATTCTATAATGTCCTATAAATCTCCAACACTAGTTTTTAGTTTCCTAATTTCTCCTTTTTTTCTTTTTCGGTCTGACTGAAATTTCCAGAGAAATGTCTTCTAAGACGGATATTCTTTGTTCTGCCTCACCGAGTCTGTTGTTAAGCCTTTCCTCCACATTTTTATTTGATCTGTTGAATTCTTCATTTCTCATGTTTCATTTTGATATCTATTTAAAATCTCAATTTCACGGGAAAAACTTTCATTCTTGTCATGTATGGATTTCTTTAATTCATGGATTTACTTCTTATTACTTCTAAGAAATCCTATGATCAATTTTTTGAATTCCTTTTCCAGCATTTCTTCAATCTCTTGTCTTCACATTCTAGTATTAAAGTATTGTTGTGTTCCTTTGCAAGTGTTATGTTGTTTCCTTATTATTGTTTCTTGAGTTTCTGCATTTATTTTTAGGCATTTGTGGAGATACTTGTTTTTTTGTTTTGTTTTTGTTTTTTTTTTCTTTCCCCATGATGGCTTTTATATTTGGACTATTCCTCTGTGGCATAGTGGAATATCTGCTCTTTCAGTGAATACCCAGAGGAGTGTGGTCAGTGTTTCCTGGAGCTCTGTTTGGTGCTCCAGGATGATGGGAGCATCAATGGTGACATTCATGTTGGGTGTGGTAAATCAATCTCTCTCTCTCTCTTAGCACAGGGGAGGGTTTGATAAGCTCAGTTGGTACGGTCTCATGCTCACCTCCTCTTCTCCAAGGACACCAATGCCCAGGCGCTAGCCCCAGTGTGTGTGCAGTATTCATCCACGTTGCCAGAATAACCACACAAAAGATCTGTGCAGTCCTTAGTATGAGCAGCAGTCCCACAGCCTTGACCCTCACCAGGCAATCAGGGGGCCCTGGGCACGTGGAGCTGCCATTTCCTGCACCCTCCCATGTAACCACAGTGTTTTCACAGTGGGTCCCAGCACTTATGGCTCCCAGTCATGAGTTCCCAGCCCCAGTCAATTATCCCAGCCAGACTCAGGCATCTCCTCTCAATTGGTTGGGCGTGCAGACACAGGCTGATGCAGCTTCTATGTCCAAAAGCTGTTATGTATGTCCAAACTCTTTCAGCTAGTTACAGGACTCCAGTGCCAAGTGATTGGGAGAGAGAAATGTGCCCCCAATTTTTTTCTCTCTAGGTTGGCATGTACACTGTCCCCTACTGGTCTCCAACTCCTACTTGCGCCAGGCTCTTCCCACAGCTTTATTGGCAGTGGCTTGGGCGCAGCGGTCTTTGATTCACCCCATTCTTCGAAGCTGGTGCTGAAGCTCTGAGCTGCAGGGATCTTGAGTTGTGCGCATCTACACGCTCCATGTAGTTCCACAGTGTCCCTCTGATTTGCGTGGAGTTCTCTCTGCAGTTTTTCCCCTAACTCTGCAAACTCTGCCCCAAGACTGCATTCTTTTCACTTTTTCTTTTAAGCTATCTTCCCCTAGAGTAGCAAGCTCCCTCACTATCCTGCCATCTTGGAATTGTGGTCATTGGCGATCAATGTGAGCCTACTTTGAATGTCAACTGCACCCTCAGGTCCCAGAGCAAATATAATTTCTAGATTTGCAAAGTAGAGCACTGGATTGGGTTCCAGCAAATAAGAGGGGACTTTAAAATGTTCATAAAAGAATAGAATTGGTGGATAATTTGATTTTTTTCACAAATTGTTTTAAGTCCCCTCATCCATCACCACAATGATCATTCTGCATGCTGCTCTACATGGCCTATAATGTTTTTCTATCTGACCTCTGCATTTTCAAGCCCTCTATGAGGGTCAGGCACAGTGCATATGACTTTTCTGACCCTCTATTTCCCACTGCCAACCTCAGTGACTTCTGAAACCCCATAGAATGTTGTTTATTCAAACCTGGCTCAGAAGACTTTATGTTGCACTACAGCTGTTTGCTTTGGCCCATCTCCTTGCTAAACTTGGAATGATGAGAAGCCAGAGTCTTATTTTTCTTCAGATTTCCCATTTTACTCAGCACAGGAAAAGTACTTAATGAATGAATCCTGACAGCATTGGCAGGCATAGCAAATATGGTGTGCGTGTGCACTCACATGTGTGCATGTGTTAATGTGTGTGTGGTAGAAAGAGAGACAGAGAAACGGAGACAAAGAAAGAAGAGATTGTATCTGGAGAAAAGGACTTTGCTGAGGGAAGATACCCCAAATTAAATTGTCATATGGAGTGGGAGGAAGCCAGAGTGGACAGAGATGAATGAGAGCATGGATTCCTGGAGTATATATGGTTCCTACTGTAGGTGCTGTTTTGAGCACTTTGCATACTTAATCCTCATAATGATACTCTTCCACTTTTAGATCTGAAGACATTTATGCTCAGGGAGATTCAGGAACTTTCTCATCATCAACTAACTAAAGCTAGGTTGGCTCTAGAGTTCAGCCTCTTTACAATCATGCAAAGGCTTCTTGCCAACCCTGGCCTTGGACCACCCCCATGTAAGGGGAGGTGGTTTAACAACCCTAGTTAAAGAGCCAGCAATGACAGAAGAATACAAAGGAAAGGACTCTGGGGTTCCATGCCAGCTTCGCTGCCCCTTAAATTGTGAATGGAACACTGTGAGAATGCTTCAAAATATGACCTTGGTCTGACCTGTGTGTGTATCCTCCTGTCCCTGCTCTTATTTTTGTGTGAGGCAACACCTTAGTGCAAGCCCCAAGACTCTTCAGACTGTTTTCAGACATAAATCCTGGAGAGGAATGCCTATGGGTGGATTAACTTGCTGAGCAGGGATCTGCACCATATTCCTGGCACATGTTCTGGGTGACAAGAATGATTGGCCTCAGAGGCCTTTGGTGTGGGTAAGGGAGGGTAAACTCTTTACAGATGATTGAAAAGATCTGAGTTTTGATCCCTGTCTTCCCCCCTTACAAAAAGATAGATTAAAAGTATGGCAGCAATTGTCATGCAATGGACAGAGAAGTGCACAACAGTCCAGAAACAGTCTGGCCCTGTGTAGCTTCTGGTCCTCACTAGGTGGTTTGGGACTTGGCACTCAAGGCAGCCAGCCCCTCTGCTTCACTCTTGTCTACAGTTAGGCCTAAGCTACATTGTTTTTTTTACCTCGCATGATATCTTTGAAGAGGTAACTCAGAGTATAGGTGTGAATGAAAATTTTTAGAAAAGGCACATGGGCACATTCTACTTTTTTTTTGGAGAGGCCATTGAAGAAGTCATTCATGGGGCCAGGGTTGCAGTGCTGATTGTGATACTGTTATCCCATATGAGTACTGCTTCAAGTTCCTGGTGCTCCACTTCTGATCGAGCTCCCTGCTAATGGGTGTAGTAATGCTGCAGATGATGGCCCATGTACTTGGACCTGCTCACCCACATGGGATACCTGGATGGAGCTCCAGGCTCTTGGTTTCAGCTTGGCTGTGGTGGCCATTTGGGGAGTGAACCAGTGCATAGATGATTTCTTTCTCTATCTCTCTGTCACTCTGCCTTTCAAATAAATGAAAAATTATATCTAAGAAAAAGTCATTCCAGCAGCATGCTGTGAAAGTTATTTTGTGTCATAATGGATTTTGAATTCCAGTTGGTATATATTTCACGTTCAGTTAGAATTTTTTTTGTTTTTTATTACTTGTGACAGCCTGAATAATAGCACTCAAAGATGTTGACATGTGAATCCTTGAAACCTAACATATGCTACCTTACATGGCAAAAGAAACTTTGTAGATGTGATTAAGTTGATGATCTTGAAATGGGGTGGTTATTGTGGATTATCTGGGTAGGTCCACTGCAATCCCAGGGATTCCCGAAGAAGGAGATAGAGAGGGAAGGGGCAGAGCCAAGAGATGCAGGGAGAGGGGGTGCTTGAAGCTGAAAAGGCCAGGAAACAGGTGCTCCCCTACAGCCAGAAGGAGCACAATGCTGCCAACACCTGGCTGTGTAGGCTGCTGACCTCAAAAACTCTAAGAGAATCAACATGTGTTTGGGGATAAAATATTGCAGCGACTGCTAGAAATGAATAGTATTTCTTTCCCTCCTCTGTCTACGCCTTCTCTCTTTCCCCTTTCCTGCCCCTATTTTCCCTTTCTTTCTTCCTCTGTCCATTCTTCCCCTCCCTCCCTCAGTTGTTTCCTCCCTTCCTCTTCTGTTTCCCTTGCAATTTTTGCCCTCACCTCCCCCTTCCGTTTTGGGAGTTAAGAAACCCAAGTAGCAGTTAGTAAAAAACCCAAAGATTTACTAGTGATTGTTTGGGGGGGTTGTGTTATTTTAAACTTTTCTGATGATTATTACAAGCTGTGGTGAAGAGATTAATGCACTTACTGTGATTTGTTTCCTTGTCTTGACTTCATAAAAATCTCAGGGATACAGTAATATAGTTATACATCTCTTGGGCTTGAAAATGCCCGGCAATTAGAAGTGATTCACGAGAACAGCTTCACTTTAAGGAATTGTATTGTATTCCATAGTAAGCAGTCATTTATTAAGTTTTTAAAATGCCTTTAGAAAGGACATAATGGAATCATCAGTTAAAATTATGTTTGGTGAAACTCAAAGACTGCCAGTAGCAAATCTTCACCCAAACCCTCCTCTCCTTTTCAGAGCTGCCAACTTATACAGTGGTTCTGGAATGCCTGCCTCCTTTCCTAACCATTCCCATTGCCCAAAGAGAACTTGCAGCCTCATTGCCAAGGAGGCTTCCAAGGCCCAGGCCCTACAGGGCTGAGAGACGTTGGTTCTCCTTCACAGCGTGGTCATGCATCACTCTATTAGAGTGAGATCTCTGTGTTGACTAATGCACCTGATGCAGCAGTGGAAGTGCGCTGGACCTCCTTGGGCTGTGGGCTTGTTGTGCGTATTACTGATGCTCAGCCCTGCCCCTTCCAGATGGCCAGGGGTGACCTTCCAGGGCCACTCAGCTTTTCCGCAGCAACAGGCGCTTCCTTCATGCTGCCTCTGTGAGTTCTTTGTCTCTGCTGTGGCCCTCACCTTCAGAATTCTACCAGGTAGGCTGCTCCCCTTTTATTTTTGCAGAACAAAATGAGCAAGAGCACACATCCTCAGCTTCCTTTCTTGGTAACATGTGATCCTCCCTCCTCCCCAGACTTGATCTGCAGCTGCCATGCTTGCTTTCTAGAAAAGACTAAGCTGGATTAAGGCTGCCCCCTTGGCTTCCCTGTATCTCTGCTGCCTCTTCTCTCTCCAGGTTGGTGCTCCCCTAGGAGGCCTCCAGTTCACCTTACAGCTCACCTCACAGCTCGCCCTTCTATCTGCATGCTGTAGCCTGTGTGTTCTCCTGCAGGACCTTGTGACGTTCTGTTTGTCTCCTGGCCACCCAGCCTTAAAAATAATTAATTAATTTTAGTTGTCTGAGAGGCAGAGACAGAACACCCATCCACTGGTTTACTTCCCAAATGCCTATGACATGCAGGGGTGGGTCAGACTGAAGCTGAGAGTTGGGAACACAACCCAGGTATCCATGTAGGTGGCAGGAACTTAACCATTGGAGCCATCACCTGCTGCCTCCTAAGGTGCAGTTGAATAGGAAGCTGGAATCAGGAAGTATAGGTGCGATGTGAAGCCCAGCACTTCACTGTGTGATCTGGGCATACTAGGCAGCCTCTTAACTAGGCCAAAAACCACTCTTTCACACCTTTGCACTGCTTACTCACTCTCCCCATGGACTCCTTTGTCCCTCCATTAAAATAGATCTGAATGTCATGCACCTGGTAGATATAGTTGGTTCCCACGTCTCTTTTCTTAAAGAAATGATTTCATTTCCTTACGTTTTACTTCTTCCCAGAATCTTTGCAGACCAGATCATATCCCCAGTGTTTCAGCAAACATTGCAGTCTGTTGGTCCCTCCATTCTTAGATGAATGCTCTGCTCTTTGCATGAGACATTCTGCTAGGTCATGTTAGATTGTCCAGTGTAGACAGCACCACTCCTCCCTATTTTACAACTAATGTTCCACCTAGTTTTTGAGATTTCTGTCCTCAGAATCATGCATTCTCTCATTCCTATAGATTTTTCCTCTGAAGTGTTTGTAATTTATGGTGTATTATCAATGAGTGCTATAATTTGTTCTCACCATCCTCATTCTCCCTCTCATCAGTTCTCAATATCTACACTCCATTTTTGTCACTCTGGCTCCTGCATCCTGCTTTCCTACATGGTGTTTATTTTACCTTTCTGATTTTTTTCATGTATTTATTCTTTCAAAACTATTCCATGAGCACTGACTATGCATTGGTCATTGCACTGGTGATGGGGATACAATGGTGAGTAAAGCAAATTCATCTCTCTCTGTTCTAGTACCATTGGTTGAACTCTGTAATTAACACACAATTATTCTTAGGTGTTTAAATTTTAACTGAAAAGTGATCCCTGTTAGGAATTTGGAAAACATTATGCTGAGTGAAATAAGCCAATCCCAAAGGGACAAATACCACTTGTTCTCCCTGATCGGTGACAACTAACTGAGCACCAAAAAGGAAACCTGTTAAAGTGAAATGAACACGATGAGAAATGGTGACTTGATCAGCCCTCACCCTGACTGTTGATGAGCAACTTAATATGTTATCGCTCTTAGTATTTTTTTTTGTTTGTTCTACTTAATACTTTTGGTTGAATACTGTAATCAATACACAATTCTTCTTAAGTGCTGAAACTTAACTGAAAAGTGAACACTGTTAAATATAAGAGTGGGAATAAGAGAGGGAAGAGATGTGCAATTCGGGACATGCTCAAGCTGACTTACCTCAAACGGTAGAGTTAGAAACATACCAGGGGATTCCAATTCAATCCCATCAAGGTGGCATGTACCAATGCCATCTCACTAGTCCCAGTGATCAATTTCTGTTCACAATTGATCGTAATGATAGGACTAAGAACCAAAGGGATCACATAAACAAGAATAGTGTCTGCAAATACTAGCTGATAGAATAAAAGAGGGAGAGAATGGTCCAACATGGGAAGTGAGATACACAGCAGACCCATAGAATGGCAGATGTCCTAAACAGCACTCTGGCCTCAGAATCAGCCCTTAAGGCATGCGGATCCAGCTGAAAAGCCCATGAGAGTATTTCAGGCATGGAAAGCCAAGACACTCTGGCAAAAAAAAAAAAAAAAAAAAAAAACAAAAAAACAAAAAAAAAAAACAACTAACTAACTAACTAACTAACTAACTAAATGAAAGATCTACACAAGTGAGATCCCAGTGGAAAGAACGGGTCATCAAAGAAGGAGGTACCTTTCTCTGAAGGGAGGAGAGAACTTCCACTTTGACCATGGCCTTGTCTAAATATGATCAGAGTCGGTGAACTCAAGGGGCTTCCATAGCCTTGGCAACTCATGACAAGAGCCTAGGGTGATTACTGATGCCATAAACAAGAGTGTCAATTTGTTAAGTCAACAACAGGAGTCACTGTGCACTTACTCCTCATGTAGGATCTTTGTCCTTAGTATGCTGTCCATTGAGATTTAGTGCTATAACTAGTACTCAAACAGTATTTTTCACTTTATATTTCTGTGTGGGAGCAAACTGTTGAAATCTTTACTTAATGTATGCTAAACTGATCTTCTGTATATAAAGAGAATCGAAAATGAATCTTGATGTGAATGGAAGGGGAGAGGGAGTGGATAAGGGGAGGGTTGCGGGTGGGAGGGACGTTATGGGGGGGAAGCCATTGTAATCCATAAGCTGTACTTTGGAAATTTATATTCATTAAATAAAAGTTAAAAAAAATAAAAAAAAAGTTCATCTCTCTCTTCATGGATGTAAAGTTTGTTGGGGAAGACCAGTATATACAAACAATCATACAAGTAAGTGTGGTAAGGGCTTTGATAGATAAGTTTGCCAGTGTGGTAAGGGCTTTGATAGAGAGGAACATGGTATCCTGAGGGAAAGTGATGAGCAGAGGATGGAGGTTTGAGTGAGGAATGTAACTCACCAGGGAAGGCAAATGAAGGTTTGCTTGATTTAAAACTTGGGGTTTGGTTGGCTGCTAACTGAAGGCATAGAGTAAAGGGCTTTATGATGAACAATCGAAACAGCATGAGCAAAGGCACTGTGGTGAAAAACATCAAGGTACTTCCCCTCTGAAAATGTAGAGGTGAGCAGAACCCTGACCATGCCATGCTTATCAGACCAGCCTGATAATGAGGGATTTGAAAGGGAGAGGGGGAGGGGCCATGTTCACTGTGGACCTGTCTACAGGTTTGTTCTTTTATCCTCTTACAAACAGCTGGCACAATTTCATCCAGCATACACCCTTGACACATGACCAGGGAGGGTGTTGGCTGGACCAGTCATGGAGAACTCCTAGTTGGTAGAATTTTCACTGAAGAGCCCCAGGGTTCCGGGGGCAGGTCTCACAGGTGTTCTCAGCAGGACAAGAGATGAAGAGCTTTGGTTGAGCCAGAGTCCTCCAGGGAGCTCTCTTAGACTCAGCTTCTCTGGCTGAGGTGTATTGCCCAAATCTGATACTCAAGAGCAACAGCTGGCACAACGATGAGGAGGTAGAGATAATGGTGTGCAGGTTGCTATGGGGAATTAGAGGTCAAGAAGAAACAGTGGCTTCCCTAATTGCATTCTAAGTTAAAGCCATCGTTCAGCTCATTTCTGAAATTACTTATTGGTGCACTCAACAAGGAAAGCTCTTTCTGGAGTGGGGTAATGGTGAGGGGCAGAAGGAGGGATGGATCTATGCACTCACTGCACTTTCCTCAGGGCGTTCTGTATCTAAGAGCAGATTTGAGTGGCTTGCTCACTTACTTTCACTGTGTGAATACTAACAGTAATACACTTGGAAAACTGAAACACATGAGTCTACAGTAATTGTTTTTTAGATAGTGTAATAATTCATGATAATTGCTTGCAAAGCATTTTCCCCTCCTGCATCTACAGGGGTGAATACATTAAAGCCACGTTCTTGTATACGATTTTACAATCTATTAGCATAATAACCCATTGTAAAATAATCCCTGCTCCTGTGGGGAAGTGTATGATATTGGTCCATTAGACACCTCAGTGGTATACACAAGCAACTAATGACACTATTTATGGGTATTATGTTAGCTTGGTATATGCTGGTTACCAAGTAATAGATTCAAAGCATGAGGTGCTCTTTGATCAAAGTTATCCCACGCTAACAATCCACCATGACTCCAGCCACTTGCTTGCTTGAAAATTGCTTTCAGCCCCATGTGAATGGGAAAGTCATCTTGATAAATTTATCTGCTAGCCAAGTCATAACCAATGTTCACAGAATGCAATCAAATAAAGTCTGAAAGCCTTTAATTTCATCATTAGCATGTATTATGTCTTCCTCAAACCTTGTAATTAAATAGCATAAATAGCATATTAGGAATAGATAATTTCTTCACTTTTATACATTTATTTGGTACCTGGAGTTACATTTGGAACTCTGTTATGATACACATCTGGTTATACTTAAATTAGAGTGGCTTTAATAATACCTGAAGAATTAGAAAAGTAATTATTTAACTAAACTAAAGGGGTTTGTGGAAAATAGGATATCATTATGTTTACCCAAGCACTGTTATAATCTGAGAGCTGTATAATTAGCCAAATTATACAGAGGGAAATTAGATACTCATTATTTACTTTTCTTGGATATTGTGCAAAAGTTGTCACTGCATACCTGAGATTAATTCTTGTTAAGGTTTACATCTGGTTTTGCTACAAGTCAAGAATTTCATATAAATTCTCCTTTCTTATGCCCAGTTAGCAATATCTAATCCACAGCTTTGCAAATACAAAACAGTTACTACCATGGAGAGTAGACGAACATGGGCTACACACAGAACAGGAGATTCCATGGCTGTTGGGGCACAGAGAGCTCCCTTTTGTGTCAGCTGGACAGGCCGAGGTCACTAGGTAGGGTCTGGTTTAGGCCATTTGGCTTCTTCTCCTTTCACTCATCTCTTTTACCATCACAAACAGAACTGCTGCTGGAATTAGCCAAAATTTTTCCTTAGAAACTGTTAGTTCAATGGTACTCAATTTAACTGTGTATCAGGATCACCCAGCCCCACCAGCCCCACCAGCCCCTGAGATTCCAATTCATTGTTGAATGGGAGTGCAACTGACTGCAAGAACTCTAACAGGAGAGGACAGGAACTGCAGGGGGTGCTGTCCCACCTTGACCACAGAACCCCATCTGCTGGAGAATTTGAGATTGCAACTCCCTCCTCCACTGAGCTGAGATTGACTTTCATTTGGAAGCTGCTGCTGATGAACCAGACTTGACACACAGAATGAAACAAATATGTCATTTTTGGCTTAAGGTGTTCCTTTACAGGCACTGTAGATAGAGGATTCACTCATGCCTTTGACAAATATTTTATGAACACTTAATTTTTGGGTGCCAGTCACCCTTGTAGAGTCTAGGAAAGTAATTGTAAAGTACACAAGCATATTTTGGAAACTGGTAAGGAAGTGAAAAAAGAAAAAATAAAAGAAAATGCTTACAATCTAGCCAGCAGCTTCCTGGGTAGGAGGTAGACATGAAGCAAAACTAGAGAATGGCAGTTTGAAGTTTTGCAAAGATTCATGCACAAAGGCAGTTTGGAGAAGACGTTGGTCTGAGCCAACCCAATCCCAAGAAGTCATTCTGGATGGCTAAAAGCTGAATCCTACTCCCTCAGCTCACTTTTCTATTTGCAGTAGTTAAATTTTTATCCTGCTTGTGACATGAGGGCATTGGTGTAAGCTTCTTTTCCTGGAACTGACCCTTTGCACTGCCCATTTAATGTCTCCCTTAGATACTGGTGGTCTGTATGGCTGGGGGCTCCCTTGTCTCCACCTGCTCTGTGTCCAGATGGGTTTTAACTCTTTCTGCATAGAACAGCTTCCTGAAGATTATTCTCAGATTATAAACTGTCCCTTCCTTCTCATTATTCCTCTTCCATGGCCCCCTTCAGAGCCGAAGCTCTTAGATTCATCTTCCCTTCTCTGAGGATTCCCCCTACGGCACAGGCTGTATGTGGGAGTAGAATAATGATGTTCTCAAGGACTTCTTAGTCCTGCAAGGAAGCCCTCAGTGCCAAATTGTTGACACTGCTTCATTCTCTCTGCCACACTGAATAAGTATATTTAAAATAGGATTAGTTTGTGAGTCCTTGGCTTGATTTATAATACATTTTCTATTCAGATATTTGCTGCTACTGTTTGTCTCTACAAAATAGTAAAATTATGCTTGAACCTCACATTAAATTTATATTCATGCTATTACAATTTTGTTTCCATTGAGTGGTGTTCAGTTTTTAGACATAAGGCAGAAATAAGAACACATAGGCAAATGAAAGTAGCCAATTCAATTTTGCTTGATTGTTTCCTTAAGATGTTGCTCTGTGCCTGCTCCTTTCCTCCCTACTATCCATGAAATAAATGTTGGCGAGATGCACACAAGCGCCTGAGTTCTCATGGTGTATCTAGGTGAGCATCTTCTGTTAATGAAGTTTTTCTATTATTTGAGTCCCAGACAGATAGAAACAGTGGCTCCTTCACTTGGTGTCTCATTGATGCCATCGACCCACTATTGATAGAACATGGTTTTGATGTTGTACTTCCAGGAGGAGAAGTGGTTACTGACAGTCTTTATGTATTTTTAAACTAGTCACTCTGACAGCTTGTGGCTGGTGATCACATGTATAGGATAGCTAAAGTTAGAGCCTGGCTTTGTGTTGAAAACTATGCTCTGACCTAATTGTCACTCTGTTCTTACATGCAGTCCTGCAACATAGATCAACCTATAGCAGCATTAATAATAATTGTGGTCATTACACTTTATTATTTTTGAAATCCTGTTTGTAGAACTGATGTGGGGAGAGGCAGTATAATTTACAAAATGCAAGAACACTTCTATCTACAAAACTGGATGCTACTCTTCAGCTTTGGTAGAATTCAGTGATGCAGCTTTGGACAGAACAGAATTGTAGTTCAAAGACTATCATCTCCCTAATGGTTGACTTTCAAGTTCTATTTCTTTTTTTATTAATTAAGGAAAGTAGTTTTGTCAGAATAAATAAAAAAATAATACTTTGTGCCATTAGTTGGGTGCTTGCTAGTTTCTCATGGACAGTATTGCTAAATATGAGAATTATCACTGTATCAGTGGATAGGTAAGTATTATGGTGAACCATCCAAATGCATTACTCCATTTCATCCTCATAGCACACCAGTGATGTAGAAACTGTTGTTCTATCCATTTTACAGATGAGAAAACTGGGGCTTAGGGAAACAAAGTAATACGTTCAAAGTCATCTGTGACTTAGTGGTAAAATTGAGAGTCAGAGAGATTTATATCATTTTCATTTGGTGTCCTTTATTCCCTGTAAAGAAGGCTTTTTAAATTTGGAAGATAAAGTTGAGATGACTTTTTTTAGCTGTTTCATCAACTGTACTCAACAGTAAAGTAAAAAAGAAGGCAAGAAGGCTTAGGTTTCAGTTTTTACTTAATCACTTGCTACTTTTTTGTCCTCAAACAAGAATCTTCACAGTTTTGAGTCTTAATAGCCTCATCTAAAAAAGAAAGCTAATGACACCTAGCTTGAATGAGATGATAGGAAAGCATTTTGTAATTTAAAGATACTCTGTGAATGGGCTCCATCAGCAGGCTGCAAATTCTCTCTTTGCTTATGTCTTATTCAATGTTTTCATTATCTCGAAGACATGTAGGTGATAATCAACAGATTTGTGGGTGACACAAGCCTAGGAACTATAACAAATTTGTTGTGAGAGCTACTTAGGATAAAAATGTTATCTGTATGTTCAACCAAGAGAATAAAGCATTAAAGATAAAATTTAAAAATTAGAAAGTTACATAAAAGACATAGTATTCAGGTTATCCCTAATAATGCCTTTGTGCACTTATCATGTGACAGGTGCTAGTTTGAACTTTTTCTTTTTTGACAGGCAGAGTTAGACAGTGAGAGAGAGAGACAGAGTGAAAGGTCTTCCTTTGGTTCACCCCCAAAATGGCCGCTATGGCTGGTGCGTTGTGGCCAGTGCACCACGCAAATCTGAAGCCAGGAGCCAGGTGCTTCCTCCTGGTCTCCTATGCGGGTGCAGGGCCCAAGCACTCGGGCCATCCTCCACTGCCCTCCTGGGCCACAGCAGAGAACTGGACTGGGAGAGGAGCAACAGGGACAGAATCCGGCGCCCCAACTGGGACTAGAACCCAGGGTACCAGTGCCGCAGGCAGAGGATTAGCCTAGTGAGCCATGGCGCTGGTCAAGTTTGAACTCTTTACATATGTTATCCTTTAATTCTCATAGTAAATCTTTTGAGTAGGCCTTGTGTGTAGCCGCCCTTTATATGGAAGGAAACTGAGTTACAAAGAGAATTTTTTCTCTCAAAGTCATGCAGCTAATAAATGGGGGAGACAGCTTAAAGAGCTCAGGGAATTGGGGATCTTTAACTTCCTACCTTGGTGCTCTGATGAAAAAGCTAACACAGTTTTTGGGCTATGTCATTATTACATTTAGATGAGAATTATTGAGTGTTGACCAACATGCTCTTGGATATTCCATAAATGTTAAATGGTTACATCTCTACATTAAGAAGTCTTGACAAATCAGAAAACAAGCAGAGAAGGTCCATCATCAGGATGATGTCATCTAAAGGGGCGTGTTGATAATAGAGGAGAAGAGATATGATAGGACAATGGTCTTCAACTTTTTACCATCTGGAAGTTAGAATCGAACTCATCTGTAAACTCCAGAGGGCATACCAAAACATTTGAATGGATGCTAGAAAGAGACAGTTACTGTTCGATATAAAGAAGGCATATCTAATGATGAACTCTTCCCTAACCCTAACCCAGTAGGGTGGGCTTCTGCTGAAAGATGTATAAATAGTGTTCAAGGAATAGGCTGTATTCAAGCTGGGAACAGTTGCGTGGCTTTCCATTTGGAAAAAATCAGCTGTTAGAGGACTTTCCTACAGAGAGGAAAATTTATTGGATAGATTCTAATCCTCTCCAACTCGTAGCTTCTACTACTCCATTAATCTATATCATGCTTCCTTCTTCATCCTTAAACACAGACATTTTGCTCTGGACTTACTCCAAAAGGGTTTACAACAAGCTGGGTTTCAGGTCTGTGTGTTTCATTGAAGCAACCATAGCTGATTGAGGCAGTGGGGAATACCTGAACCACATGGACTCAATGAGATATTCTCTCTCTCTCTCTATTTCTGGAAATGAGAGGTATTGATGCTGTCAAAGTCATTTCTATGCTGAAGTTAAGTAGCTGTAGACACTGGTCAGCAAATAAAAAGGCACATAGACCAAAGGCATAGTAGGATATGGAAATGAGAAATCACATGACCTAAGAGAGCAGTTGTTTCCTGTTGGTTTGCAGATTCTTAGTTCTGGTTCCCCAAGTCTTGCGGGACTTGTTGCTTTTGAGGTCCAAGAGACATCATTGGGTATTCCCGGTTAGTTCTTTTTCTAACTCAGACTAGTCTGAATAGGTTCCTATAATTTGCCACCCAAAGTTCCTTAACTTTGGACAACTCTTTTTAGATATAGTGACTCTTCTTGTTTGTTTAAAAACTTACTTTCACTGTCTTCAATTGGCCACTTAATAGTGGCAAGCCATTACAGGTACACATTTTCTCCCAAGATACAATAGTCATAATTAAGTGATTCAAAAGTACCTGAGTACAGAAGGGCCAGGGCTATTCAAATGTCAGACTAAATTATAAAGTGAGCAGAACAAAAATGCCATAGGATGTAATAGTCCATAATTTATGAGTAGTAGGATTGGATCAGTCCATAAAATGAGCTGGAATAATAATTTTTCATATGGTTTCATATGTTGTTTTTAAAACATATGTCTCACTTAGCCAGATATAAAAATATAAGAAAGATTCTGATTGGTTTCATAGCATTCAAGCAGGGAAACAAGACAAAAGAAATTAAATACAGGAATATGCTGTTTATTTATTTAAAAAAATTAGTGAGAGGCAGATGCTTGACCTAAAAGTTAAACCACTGATTAGTATATCATGTCTCATATCAGAGAACTTGGATCTGATGCCTGGCTTCACTCCTGATTCTGGTTTTTTGTTGATGCAGACTCGAGGAGACAGTGGTGATGGCTCAAGTAACTGGATCCTTGCCACTGATGAAGAGACCTTGGGGGTCCGGGTCCGAGCTCCAAGCTCCAAGCTCCAATCCAGTGCACTCTCTGTAGCTGTTGGTTTTGGCAGGTGTGGGGGTGGGGGAGGGTGGCAAACCAGCAGATGTGAGCAGGCTCTCTCAATCTCATTCTCACTTTCTCCTTGTTAAATAAAAAAATTTTGCTTTAAAAAATAAATAATAGAGGTGTCTCAGTAGTAGTGAAACACTGAAGCATGGCAAAGGAGTGAAGCATTCTTGCCATATCACTGGGACCCTATGTTTTTGATTGGGTACTGGGGGGAAATGTCACTAATTGAAGACCTGAGCCATGAATATTTTAGATGGGACATTGCTTCTCAGGAGGATCCCATGGTGCTATGGAAGAAATCTCATGCATCTTCCAGGAGAGGCACCTGTGAGATATGTATGCTAGGAGACGTTCTCACAGGTTTCTGGATCAGACCCCTGCCTGCCAAGAATAAATCCAGACTTGAGATAATTTGGAATGGGTCTACATGAGAGACACATTTGCAGTCATGCTGCTGAACATGTTTGATTTTCTGGGTCTCTATGGCAAATAGGATACAGATCAGTGAGCAAAGAAATGGTTTGCTGGGTAGCCTGGGCGTTGTTGATGAGATGTTTGCTGGGAGTATGTACTGTGAGCCTTGCTTCTGCACCCCAGCTAGAGGTTGCTGTAACAGCTGATAGCATTGCCAGCCTCAGCATGTATGAGAAACTAGCTCAAGTATTTGCCATCATTAAGACTCTAGATTGTTTTCTAGGAGTCCTAAACCTTCCAGCCATATTATAACTGACAGAGTTTGACCCATATACCTCTTTTTTTTTTTTTTTTTTTTTGACAGGCAGAGTGGACAGTGAGAGAGAGAGATGGAGAGAAAGGTCTTCCTTTTGCTGTTGGTTCACCCTCCAATGGCCGCCATGGCCGGCGCACTGCAGCCAGCGCACTGCAGCCGGCGCACCGCGCTGATCCTGGTCTCCCATGGGGTGCAGGGCCCAAGCACTTGGGCCATCCTCCACTGCCTTCCCGGGCCACAGCAGAGAGCTGGCCTGGAAGAGGGGCAACCAGGAAAGAATCCGGCGCCCTGACCGGGACTAGAACCCGGTGTGCCGGTGCCACTAGGTGGAGGATTAGCCTATTGAGCTGCGGCGCCGGCCCCCATATACCTCTTGATGTTTAGATCTGATGAAGGACAGGTACGATTACAATTGATGTTTATTTGATAGCACATCCAAGAGCATTGCCAGTAAAGTACATTGTGTAAACTAAACTCCACTTCCAAGCAGGTTCACTTCATAAAATTAGAGACGTGCAAAGCAGAGAGAGTCACTAAATGTTTGGTGAGGAGATTGTCTAGGTGGTCTCCATTGCAGTCACACAGTAGGTTCCTTCTAATAACATATTCATGAAATCCTGCGGAAAACAGTGCTAACTCTTACATGCAATTTCCCTGTACCAGAGCATCTCCCTAACCATTCGACATCAGCCCTGTATTTTATGTACTGTAGGATTCTCTTCCAAGCTAGGAATCAACATATACTGCATTCATGATTTTAATCCCTTCTTTGTCTTTATTATGCTTACTTCTGATTTTAAAAATGTTTAAAGTTTTGTACTGTATTTCAGAGGATAGTGGGAGAGAGAGAGAGGAAGAGAGAGTGAGCGAGCACTCCCTCATAGCCGTAGGCTGGGCTGGACTGGTCTGGTACTAGATCTGGGAGCTGGGAGTTTAATTCAGGGCTCCTACCAGGTGTTAGGACTCAATTACTAGAGCCATCACCATGGCCTCCAGGGTCTGCATTAGCAGGAAGCTAGAGTTAGGAGCTGGAGATAGGAATCAAAACCAGGTACTCTGATGTGGGGCATGAGTGTCTTAACTGCTATGTTAAATGCTACTCTCTGTACTCATGATGTTCATCCTCTCTTATTTGTATTCTTTATCCAAGTTAGAACATGATATCATATACTAGTTCAGATCTCCAAAATGTCACTGTTGTATAAACAGGAAGTATGCCAGGAACGCAAGTGGGTATCTGGGCTTAGAAGATATTTTAATTTTAAAATTAAGGAGCAACACAGGAAAACAATACCAAAGAGATATAGTTATAATTGATTAAATAAGTTTCCCAGATTAAAACTATACATATTCATAAGTTGTTACAAGGGGCGAGTGCTATGCCATAGTGGGCTAAGCCTCCACCTGTGGTTAAGCTGCCACCTGTGATGCCAGCATTAGATATGGGTGCCAGTTCACGTATCAGCTCTTCCACTGCAGTAGAAGATGGCCCAAATGCTTGGGCCCCTTCACCCATGTGGAAGACCTGGAAGAAGCTCCTGGCTTTGGATTGGCCCAGCTCCGGCCATTGCATCCATTTGGAGAGTGAACTAGTGGATGAAATACCTTTCTC
Organism: Oryctolagus cuniculus; assembly: GCF_964237555.1. Lineage (NCBI taxonomy): Eukaryota > Metazoa > Chordata > Mammalia > Lagomorpha > Leporidae > Oryctolagus > Oryctolagus cuniculus. The sequence continues at coordinate 90,702,345 of NC_091441.1, read as the reverse complement.
TCTGTCTCTCCCTCTCTCTCTCTGTAACTCTACCTCTCAAATAAATAAATATTTAAAAAAAAGTTACAAATTAACTAGAGAAAATTAGAATTCACTAAAATATCAATTTCCTTTCCACAAAATGGCATTAAGATGATATGCTGGGGCCTGCGCTGTGGCATAGCAGGTAAAGCTACTGCCACCTGCAGTGCTGGCATCCCATATGGGTGCCAGTTTGAGTCCTGGCTGCTCCACTTCCAATCCAGCTCTCTGGTATGTCCTGAGAACACAGTGGAAGATGATCCAAATCTTTGGGCCCCTGCACCCACGTGGGAGTCCTGGAGGAAGCTCGTGGCTCCTGCCTTTGGGTTGGCACAGCTCTGGCCATTGCAGCCAACTGGGGAGTGAACCAATGGTTGGAAGACATTTCTTTATCTTTCTCTTCCTCTCTTTCTGTGTAACTCTGACTTAAATAATAAAAAATAAAAAATAAATCTTTTAAAAAAGACCATCAGCTTACTTATTTAGCACATTGTTTTGAGTGTAGGTAGACATGAGCTATTAGTTATTTTGTGATTAGTGGAATTCATTCTTTATGTTTGATTTGGGAGGGAGAGAGAACTTGACCTATTACAGTTTGGACTTGAAGCTTCTGTTTGGTTAGTAGCATAAAGAACAACATTCTTTTGCCTGTGAGGAAAAGTGAATATTTTGCAAAGTGAGGAAAAATAACTTCTGAGGTTAACTAGATTCCTCAGAGCTATAATACCTTGGTTTCATTTGTTTTTCTGAAATTTAATAAGCAGCAGTGGGGTTTGTTCAATTTCTCTATTTGCAAGTTTTATTACATGCATCCAGTGAGAATGACAAAATTTCTATAGTTACAGAGGCTTAGCATTTTGCAAATTTAGTTTAACTCATTATCATGTACCTAGCAACTCTAGGAATTTGGTTCACTGCAGGTAATGTTGTGTCCTCGTTTCTCAGCACAAAGTCTTTTGTTGCTATTGTCATCTTGATCCCATTGACATCTCAATGACAAAGAGATCCTCAGGACCAAATTGTACTCATTCTAAGGGCTGGCACTGTGGCACAGCAGATTAAACTGCTACCTTCAGTGCTAGCATCCCATGTGGGCACTGGTTTGAGTCCCGGATGCTCTACTTCTGATCCCCCTCCCTGCTAATATACCTAGGAAAGGCTGTGGAAGATAGCCCAAGTGCCTAGGGTCCTGCACCCATGTCAGAGACCCAGATGAAACTCCTGGCTTTGGTCTGGCCCAGCACTGGCTATTGTAGCCTTTTAGGGAGTTGGCCAGAGGATGGAAGGTTGATTCTCTGTCTCTCTCTGTCTCTCTCTGTCACTCTGCCTTTCATATAAAGTAAATCTTTTAATAAAAAGATTCATTTTTAATTTTAAAGATACTTATTTGAAAGGCAGAGTGGCAGAGAGAGAGAGAAATCTTCCATTAGCTGATTCATTCCCCAAAAGACTACAACAGCAGAATCTAGATCAGGCCAAAGCCAGGAGCCAATAACTCTGTTCAGGTCTCTTTAGTGACAGGACTTGAGTTCCTGAGCTGTCATTTGCTGCTCTCAGGCTCATTAGTAGGGAGCTGGATGGGAAATGGTGTAACTGGTTCTCAAACTGACTCTCTGGTATGGGATGCTAGTTTCTCAAGTGGTGGCTTAACTTGCTGTACCACAACGCTGGCCCCTGCACTCACTCTTGTAACAACAAGCAAAGTGGCTGAACTGGAACTTGAAGGACCGGCAGGGTCTGCCAGGTTTGTGCTTGTAATCACTTTTCTCTATTATCTCTTTCTCTGGTTGCCATTTCTTATAATGACCACTTCATTTATTTAAGATTTATTTGAAAGTGAGAGTGCAGACTCTGGCCTCATAATCAGGCCGTAACGCATGCAGATCTGGCTGAAATGCCCATGAGAGTATTTCAGGCATGGAAAGCCAAGACACTCTGGCAAAAAAAAAAAAAAAACAAAAAAACAAAAAAAAACAAACACCTAAATGAAAGATCTCCGCAAGTGAGATCCCAGTGGAAAGAACGGGTCATCAAAGAAGGAGGTACCTTTCTCTGAAGGGAGGAGAGAACTTCCACTTTGACCATGGCTTGTCTAAATATGATCAGAGTCGGTGAACTCAAGGGGCTTCCATAGCCTTGGCAGCTCATGACAAGAGCCTAGGGTGATTACTGATGCCATAAACAAGAGTGTCAGTTTGTTAAGTCAACAATAGGAGTCACTGTACACTTACTCCTCATGTAGGATCTCTGTCCTTAGTGTGCTGTACATTGTGATTTAATGCTATAACTAGTACTCAAATAGTATTTTTCACTTTATGTTTCTGTGTGGGAGCAAACTGTTGAAATCTTTACTCAATGTATGCTAAACTGATCTTCTGTATATAAAGAGAATCGAAAATGAATCTTGATGTGAATGGAAGGGGAGAGGGAGTGGATAAGGGGAGGGTTGCGGGTGGGAGGGACGTTATGGGGGGTAAGCCATTGTAATCCATATTCTGTACTTTGGAAATTTATATTCATTAAATAAAAGTTAAAAAAAAAGAAAGTGAGAGTGCAGAGAGGGGGACACACACAGAAACACAGATTTTCCATCCACTTGTTCACTTCCTAGATGGCTACAATAGCCAAGATTGGGCCAGACTGAAGATAGGAGCCTGAATCCATCCAGGTCTCCTACATAGGTACAGCAGCCCATGTACTTCAACCATCTTCTGTTCTTTTCTCAGGCACATTATCAAGGCACTGGATTGGAAATGGAGTGGCTGGGAATTGAATCAGTGCTCTTATGAGATGTGGACATCGCAGGTGGTGGCTTAACCCGTATCACCCGTTCTTTATGACTACTCTGTTGCGATACGGTTTACATACAAAGAACTGTGCATATTTCATGTATATGACTTAATGAGTTTAGAAATATATAAATCCATGAAAACATTACCACAACCTATAACATAAACATCCATCATCTCCAAAAGTTTCCTCTCATTTTTCTCATTTATTGTTATTTGTGTGTGTATGTGTGTGTCTGAGAGAGAGAAAGAGAAACATCTAATCTACCACCTAACCTAAGATGTACACTCTCAGAAAAATTTTATTTTCTATTTGTTTATTTTTTAAAGATTTTATTTATTTGAGAGGTAGTTACAGCAGTGAGAAGGAGAGACAGAGAGAAAGGTCTGCTGGTTCACTCCCCAAATGGCTGCAATGGTTGGAGCTGCGCCGATCCGAAGCCAGGAGCCAAGAGCCTCTTCCTGGTCTCCCATGCTGGTGCAGGGGCCCAAGGACTTGGGCCATCTTCTGCTGCTTTCCCAGGCCATAGCAGAGAGCTGGATTGTGAGAGGAGAAGCTGGCCAGGACTAGAACTGGCATGCATATGGGATGCTGGCGCAACAGGCGGAGGTTTAACCTACTGTGCCAAGGTGCCAGTCCTGGAAAAATTTTAAGTACACAATACAGGAGGTACTACATAGCACATATGTAGTCAGCACATGTAGTGGGCACTCTCAGTGCTTTGCCCATTGACCCTCATCCATTTACTGCTTTACCACCAATCTCTTCATGTCCTTTTACCAGTTAATGGTCAGGTGTCTTCCCTTAGGTAATACAAAAGCTTTGAACTATTCTACACTTCACAGTGTGCTCCAGACTCCAAGATGGACTTAGCTGTAGATCTCTAGGACTTATCTTGTATACACCTCTCTGATTTTCCCTCTTCTGAGCCTCTGGAAACTTCCATACACTCCCTGTTTCTGTGAGGTTGATTATTCTAGATTCATCATGTAAGTGGAATCGTACAGTATCTTTCCTTCTGTGTCTGGCTAATTTTACTGAGCATCATGTCCTCCAGGTTCAGCCATATTGTCATAAATGGTAGTATTTGCTTTCTTTTAAGAGGCAAATAATGTTTATTGTATGTATATATGGCATTTTCTTTATCCATTCACCCACCAGTGGACATTTAGGTTATTTCTGTGTCTTGGCCATTACTAATGACGCTGCAATGCACATGGGAGTGCACATGAGAGGACTTAATCAAATTTGTAGAAATGGAATTAAAGGGAGATTTGTCTTGTGCAAAACATTTTTGAAATCCATGCATATTTTTAATAAACTTCCACAAACATTTTGAAGACTTTTATCTCTCTTTCACATGCTGATTCCAATTTCTTTGTTTTTGTTTTTTATGATTTTTTTTTGTTTATTTGAAAGTCAGAGTTATGTAGAGTGAGAAGGAGAGGCAGAGAGAGAGAGAGAGAGAGGTCTTCCATCTGCTGGTTCACTCCCCAATTGGCCACAATGGCCAGAGCTGCGCCAATCCGAAGCCAGGAGCCAGGAGGTTTTTTTACGGTCTCCCATGTGGGTGCAGGGACCCAAGGAATTGGGCCATCTTCCACTGCTTTCCCAGCCATAGCAATGAGCTGGGTGGGAAGTGGAGCAGCCGGGACTCGAACCGGTGCCCATTTGGGATGCCCACACTGCAGGTGGTGGCTTAACCCACTACACCACAGCACTGGCCCCTCCAACTGCTTTGAATATGTATCCAGAAGTGGTGTTGCTGGGCCACATGGTTGTTCTATTTTAATCTTTTAAGGGGTCGCCATTTCACTTTTCATAGTAGCTGCACTAATTTACAGTCTCATCAACAGTGTACAAGGGCTCTCTTTTCTCTATATTCTAACCACTAATTCTTATTTAAGTTTTTTGACTTTTTAAAAAGATTTTTTTATTTTTTTAAAGATTTTTAAATATTTTTTGAAAGTCATTTTATGTGTGTGTGTGTATATATATATATATATATACATATATATATATATATAGCAGAATGGGGAGGGAGGATTTGAGAGGAAAGAAGGCAGAGGAGAGGAGAGGAGAGGAGGGAGGAGGGGAGGAGAGAGAGAGTTTCCCCACCATCTGCTGATTCACTTCCCTAGTAGCCACAATAGCCACAGTTGAACTTGGAGTCAGGAACTCAATCCAGATGCCACGAGTGGGTGGCAGGAGCCATCACCTGCTGCCTCCAGGTTTTAGTAGCAGAAAATTGGAAGCAGGAGCTGGGCATAAAACTCAGGCACTCTGATATGGGACATGTGCCTCTAGTCTTTAGAGAAAATGCTCGCTCCCTGTATTTTGTTACTATTTTTATAACAGCCATCCTAATTTAGTTGCCACTGGATATCAGAGCTATTAGACTATATCAAGTTAAGAAGGACACCCTGAGAACTGAAGATAACCATTTCATCAAGAAGCTTGCCAAAGGTATTTTAACTGAGTATGGACCTCAGCCAGGTTGAAGTTTCTAGGCTTCAAGACGCAGAGGACAGAGTAGATTTTTATTTTCCTTAACAGACTTCATGATAAGCTTTCATATGCCATTGACCTAAGAGGGGACAACTGCAACCCTGAGGGGAACTTTTGTTTCAAGGATATTCTATAAATAACCTGTTTGATTAATGGCTCTGTCCATGGAGATGAAAAGTCCATGTTATTGCTGAAGACAGAGATACGGTCCTCACCTTCACTGCGCAGATTTTCCTGACCCACTTACCTCCATCACCTGTTTTTGTTGACTTTTTCTTTTAACCTTTATGTATCTCTGGAATTTAAATATAACCTCTGCTATGTGAAATTTTTGCCCAAAACAGGACAGATGTAACTATGTCTCTCAGAACTAGATCTTGACTTTTCCACTGCAATTTAGGGTACTTGTAAGTACCCTAAATAAAAATAAGTACCCTAAATCTTTGAGATAAACTCAATCAGAATATGGCAATAAGGGAACAAAGTCATCTTAAGGCCCAGTGACACTGTCATTGTCATTAGATCACTCAGTTATCCTGTTCAGAGGATAGGAAAACTCTAGGAAGTGGCCAGGTATCTCTACGTAATGTTTACACAGTGCCCACTCCAGGCCACCTGAGTTTGGGGCAGGAAAAATGGAAATTGAGTTAATTAAGCTGCTTCCTCAAAAAACTGCCCCTGGGGCTTTAAAAAGCTTTCTCCTTAGAGGAAAGAAACTCTTCCCAATATGGAGCCAAGAATGGTTTATCTGATATATAACAATATTTCTGAGTGGTTGGTGGATATCTTCTAGGAAGTTTACTCACACAAATTGTTGTCATTATAGTGTCCAATCATAACAGACTTTTAAAAATATGTATGAGAGAGAGGGAGGGAGGGAGGGAGAGAGAGAGAGAGAGAGAGAGAGAGAGAGAGAGAGAGAGAGAAGGATTCCATCTACTGGCTCACACCCCAAATGCTTGCAACAGCTAGGCTGGCCAGAAATGCAAAACTTGTCTCTCATGTGGATCACAATGACCCAATCACTTGATCTATCACCTGCTGCCTTCCAGGGTGCACGTTTGCAGGAAGCTGGATTGGAGAATGCAGCTGGGATTCAACTTGGGCATGCTGAAATGGGATGTGGCATCTTAACCCATATTCCAAACACCTGCTCTGGTTTAAAAAAAAATTTTAGTAGAAAATTTCATGCACAATGTTATAGATGACAAGAAAAAAAGTGCCTATATATTCCTCCAATTCCCGTATCCATGGACTGTTGGCATGTGGATTGGTTGTTCTTCCTGTCAAGAGGTAGAGTAATTTCCTTTTTTCACTTGAATCTGACTCACCTTGTGGTTCTCTTGACAAGTAGAATGGGATGGATGTGAGCATGACCTCAGGAGGTCTTATAGCTAATCTCATATGCTTGCTGTCCTCAACCCTTCATGTGTGGAAGCCTAGGCCACTCTTCTTGAAGGTGAGAGATCATGTGGAACAGGGCCTCCTGGCCTAGGTCCCATAAACCAATGAACCGGTTCAGAGCCCAGTCATGTGAAGAAGACTGCAGGGACCTCTAGCTCCAGTTGATCTATCAGCTGCCTGCAGAATTGCCTAGTTAACCTGCAGACTTGAACAATAATACATTTATTAATTTAAGTCTTTAATTTGGATGTGCTTTTATGCACCAATAGATAATGATTACATATAGTATTGGCCTAATACACCCGTATGCATTTTAATCATGTGAATGTAGCGGAGACTGTTGTAGTGCAGCAAATGGAGACAAAACTGGGGATACTAGTGTGTCGCATTGGAGTACCTGGTATGATTCCCGCTACCTCTGCCTTCCGATCTGGTGTACTGCTGATAAGCCTGGGAGGCATCAGATGATGATTTGATTACTTGAGTCCTAGTAGCCCATACTGGAGACTCAGATGCAGTTCCTGGTTCCTGACTTCCTCTCTCTCCTTTCTCCCCTCTGTTCTCATGGCTCTCCATATGTCAAGCTTGAGCAGTAAGGCAGACTCAGAGTAGTCAGATTTCTTAGATTTCTTGCCTGATGGCTGGCTTCATCCAGAGCAAATACTCTAAGAGGTGGAAGCCACAAGGGCTTCTTATGACCTAGTCTTGGAAGATGCCCAAAATGTCACTCTGTAAGCAACCAAAGCCATCTCAGATATGAGAGTAGGAGGGTTTCTACCAAAGGGGAGTATTGCGCTACTCTTTAGTCTACCAGGGCCTATTCTTTGTTGATAAAACTATTCACATACTTGGCACATGCAAAATATGCTCATTCTTTCCTTAGGACCACCTGTGGGTGATCCTGTGCCTGGCTGGGAAACTGTCTGCCTAGCACCATGCCTCCCAGGAAAGACTCTGGTTTGGGGCTCAGGCACACTGAGAGCCACACATGGCTTGACTGCTGGCAGGCAGTAGGAACCCCAGGTACATTTCTGCCACCCCCACTTCCTGTTGAAGGGCCTTGTAATTGTCAACCAGGTAAACAGCTCCTGGTGTGGCTCAGGCCCATAAAGACCACCTGGAAGGCTACGTAGGCTACATGACCTTTAAGCTGATCAGAGAAGTGTAGAGGCACCATTATCTGCTTTATCCTATAGAATTGGTATTGCTACCCTAGCTGCTTCTTTTTGCCTGCCCTTTAAAAGTTTGTGTCTGATTGTTAATAAAAGGACACACTCATGGAATCTTGTCTCCATTGCTTCTTGTCAAACAACGCAGTCGTCCCACCATCCTGACAGTGTGGACCTCACAGGACAATTTTATCTTGGCATCATTGGTTGCCAAATATCTCTTCATTGAAATTAGATCTGGGTGTGGATAAGAGAACTTAGATGTGAATCTTTGAGTACAGCTTCTTCTTTGTATGACAACCTGTAAATTACAGAAGCAAACTCTTTACACTTATGCACACTCAATATACAATGGTAACAAAGGCATGGTGGAACTCTAGGAGACACTTCTGTCCCAGAAGGACAGGAATGGAGCACCTAGCAGCCACTCAGCCTTAGTAGGCCTGAAATTCAGTCGTCAATTCACGTGTCACCATTCCTCTCTGTTTGGGGAACAGGAATATTCCTTAATATGCGTTAAGGCTCAGTGCTGTGTTCTGGGAATGACTCCTGCTCTAGAAATTTTTCCAGTTGCATCATAAGAATAGAAAGAATTAAGCCTCTCTAGGTTTGAAACCTGACTCCATATATTTACTATGTGGCTCTGTGAAAGATATTTCATCTCTTATGACTTTGAGGCTATCACCTATGAAAAGGGAATAATACTTTGTATTATTGTTATTAATATTATTATGATGGTCAAATGAGTTCCCATATGAAGAGTCTTTAGGAAGTTCATTAAAATGCATACTATGATAGCAATGCGTGGATTTCGAAATGTTTCGCACTAAAATAAATTCTAATTCTATTTTTCATGAGCCTCTTAAAGTACCCTTATGTACTTAACATGATACCTGACATTCAACAATGATTATATTTCATCTCTCTGCTCTTGTGCCACTTTAGAATGAATGAGGCAAAACTGTCACAGGCTTAGATAAGACCACAGCAGCCCCTTAAATGGAGCTTACTAGGGTGCAGTCTCCCTAAAATTATTGAACAGTAAATTGGGGCATGTCTCACGGAATTGTTGAACAATGGACTTGTATTGCAGGAAGGAAATTTCAAAACAAATTTGTTAGCTCAGTTACTGAAACAGAATATTGAAGTCTTCAGAAATTATCATGCCTGTGGTCACTTACTTGATGCTGTTCTTCAGCCTCTAACAGCATTGTTTATTTCATGATCTACAATCTCTAGTATAGTTTTATCCTTTTATCTTTCATAAAGAAACTACTGTGAACCGAATTCCAAGTGCAGAGAATGGCACCAGAATTATATCTGACCTGGCTGAAATGTTTGACCTTGACATCTGCCTCAGAATCTAGCAATTGTTCAGAAACTTAGTGGACTTAAGTAGTTGGCTGAGATTTGAGGTTCCCACACAATGACAATACTATATAATACTTAATGTCAACGATACATCGGGAAGGAAGTGTTGAGGGTAGCGGCTGAGATGTCTCTAGGTTTGATTCCCAGCTCCAATTCCTGACTTCAGCTTCCTGTTAACGTAGATTCTGGGAGGAGGTGGTGATAGTTTCAGTAACTGGATTCTTCTCATCCATGTGGGAAACCTTGGATGAGGTCCCAGCTCCTAGTTCTAGTCTGACCCAGCCCTGTGTAGCCCCAGCCTTGCACATATTTGGAGAGTGAACTATCAGATGGGAGCTCGCTCTATGTCCCTTAAGTAATTAAAAAAAATACTTCCAATGAGGAAAAAGAAACACCAGGTTATGTTGTTTCTCTTTTGTGCACCAAGGTGATGAGAGATCTCAAGCACAATGTTTTGGTCCTTATATCAGGTGATTTGAAGAGGTGATTTGAAGAAATTCCACTGCTTATAGAAACGTATGCTTTGGATTACAAGACAAATCAGAAAAACACATACTAGATCTCACACTGGCTAGTTCTACTATAATCATTTTTTTATTCTTCTGGAACTGTGTTCGATGAGACATGCATGTACTCACGAGTGGCACCCATACATGCCTTGCTCCTCTACTTCCTCATCACCAATCCCTCTGCCTTTTTCATGCTGTCTGGCTTCCACTGTGGTTTTGTTCCAACAGCTGGCACAGGATCTCTTTCTGGAGGGCTGTCCTCAGGCTGCCACTGCCTTGTTTGCTGGCATAGGTAAGAGCTAAAGTGCCCTGGGAATTTGCATGGCCTTACAGGTAGCTCCTCTTCAATGGCTGACTGCTTCAAGATATAAACATTCTGCTGAGAACAACTACGAAAAGTGACCTGCAGGATCTCTTGACTTTATTGCCTGGCTAGGCCAAAGTTCTGCTCCACGGAGATTTGCGTGGCATGCCACCATTTTGCTTACCCTCTTTCCCATCACAATCCGATTTCACATCACCCTTCTAGTTTTACCAGGAAATACCTTCTAGTAACATTATCTTCTCATAAACTCTCATCTCAGTGTCTGCTTCTGGGGAATTCACCCACTGATAGCAAGTAAGATATCAAAATTACCTTTAAATATTCATGATATTTCCCATAAGTATAGGACACATGGCTTCTGTAGACAATCTTTAAAAATTGTTGTTGTATACTACACTTGGAGAGCCACTGAAATACATTCAAGAAAGGATAAAATAAAATTCTCTATGGAGATGCCTGGGTCCTTAAGAAAGCTTGCAAATGTCAACCAGTAAATTGGGAGGGTGGTTATCTTCTTGGGACTGTATCTATAGAATGCATGAAATTTGTTCACTTTATATTTGATGAGTGTTTACAGCCCTTTTTCTTACTGTTTGTTGAATTCTTTGCATAGTGTGGGACTAATCTTATGAGTATAAAATAAACTGAAAGTAGAGCATTGTAAAAAATTTTTAAATAAATTTTTTTTACAAAAATGAAGAAGGGTGGAGAATTCTCAAGGGCTCAGCTTGACCCAACAGTTTATTTCATTGTTTTAAAATATGAAGCCTCTATAATTTGAAAATGTATTAATAGAGTTCTCTATGTTACAGTTGTCTATGTTAAATCAGGTGTTGTGGAGGAGTCAGTTTCTCCAAATAACATGGAAGTTAAATGTGCATACTAGGATAAAATTAACCTGTCTTAAAGTTTATTTACAACAGGCCGGCGCCGCGGCTCACTAGGCTAATCCTCCGCCTAGCGGCGCCGGCACACCGGGTTCTAGTCCCGGTCGGGGCGCCGGATTCTGTCCCGGTTGCCCCTCTTCCAGGCCAGCCCTCTGCTGTGGCCCGGGAGTGCAGTGGAGGATGGCCCAGGTGCTTGGGCCCTGCACCCCATGGAAGACCAGGAAAAGCACCTGGCTCCTGGCTCCTGCCATCGGATCAGCGCGGTGCGCTGGCCGCAGCGCGCCGGCCGCGGCGGCCATTGGAGGGTGAACCAACGGCAAAGGAAGACCTTTCTCTCTGTCTCTCTCTCTCACTGTCCACTCTGCCTGTCAAAAAAAAAAAAAAAAAAAAAAAAAAAAAAAGTTTATTTACAACAAATTAAGATTCCTTAAAAAGATCATGAAACATGGAATTTAAAGATAATTCCCAAGAACTTTTCAGAAGTATCCTTGTTTGTACTAAGTATGTCTTGTATGCCACATATCTTTCTACACAATAGACTATCCGGCAGGAAACAGCACACACAAATCCCTACCTTTCTGAAGTTTGCTTTCTAGTGGGCAGGAACATAGCAAACAAGTTAGTATATAATATGTCAGATGGGCAGGAGTGCTATGGCAAATACTAAACCCTGGTAAGGTGGGTAGGATGTGCCCAGGTGTGGGTCATATTTGGGTGATCAGTGTGGACCTCACTTTGAAGGTGACATTGGTACTCACATCTTTAGGCGGCGAGGAGTCTGGCTGTGCTGCTATCTGGTGGAAGGTGCTTTCAACAGAGGGAAGTGTAGTTGAATACAGTGCAGCCATCATCCTCTGGGTCTGCTGCATTCCCCATGAACCACTCCTCTGCGGTAGCTGAGCACAGTGAGGTACCAATTCAGCATCATTGATACTGGCCGGCTAGAAATAGCCTTAGGCCCGCCCTGCAGTTGGAAACAATCCTGTGCATGCCTTCTTCCTTGCCCTCTCTCCAAAGGTGTCAGACTAGCAAAGCAGTGAAACCTTTTCTTACCTCCTTCCCAATCATCTCCTTTATTCTTCACCTGCATTTCCCCTGATTAATGTCTTGTACACCTGCTGCCATGTTAGTGTCTGTGTGAGTACCCAAACAACATGACTAGCAAATGCAGGGACTGAGGCAGAGGCAACATTGATGTGGTTGAGAAGGAGCAGAGTCAACATAGTAGGAGCAGGAGAGGGGACTTGAGGACAGGTCCACACAGGAGGCCAGATCCCGAGGGTTTCACTGACACCACCAAGACCTAGTGTTTTACTCTTAGTAAAATAAAGACACTGCTGGAGCATTTTGACCAGTGTATGGGTGATGTGATGTAATAATTTAAAAGGATTATTATTGCTGCTTTTGAGGTACAGTCATAGCAGGAAAGGGCAGAAGCAGGGGGACTTCAAAAAGTTCACAGAAAATGGAATTAAAGTTTAGTTTTTTAAAAATTTATTTGAAAGTCAGAGTTACACAGAGAGAAGGAGAGGCAGTGAGAGAGAGGTCTTCCATCCACTGGTTCACTTCCCAATTGTCTGCAATGGCTGGAACTGCGCTGAACCGAAGCCAGGAGACAGAAGCTTCCTCTGGGTCTCCCACTTAGGTGCAAGGGCTAAAGGACTTGGGCCACTTGCTTTCCCAGGCCATAGCAGAGAGCTGGATTGGAAGTGAAGCAGCCGGGCCTCAAACCAGCGTCCATATGGGATGCCCCCACTGCAGGTGGCAGCTTCACCCGCTATGCCATAGCGCCAGCCCCTAAAGTTTATTTTGGAGCAAAAAAAGTTTACTTTGAAATCTATGCATACAATGGGTCCTCAAAAAATTGATGAACAGTGTTTATTATAAAAAATAAATCGTGCATGGCCTTCTTTGCATATAATTAAACTTTTATTTCCATTTCTTACAACTGTTTGAAGTACCTTCATGTATATATTTACTATATTAAAATATTTAGTTATGATATATGTCAAAATATATGAGAGGGTCAAGAAATTCATTGAAATGAGATAAAAAAATAATGCAAGTTTTCGGACCGGTGCTGCGGCTCACTAGGCTAATCCTCCGCCTGCAGCGCTGGCACCCCAGGTTCTAGTCCTGGTTGAGGTGACGAATTCTGTCCCGGTTGCTCCTCTTCCAATCCAGCTCTCTGCTGTGGCCCGGGAGTGCAGTGGAGGATGGCCCAGGTCCTTGAGCCCTGCACCTGCATGGGAGACCGGGAGGAAGCACCTGGCTCCTGGTTTCAGATGGGCACAGCGCGCCGGCCGAAACGTGCTGGCCATAGCGGCCACTTGAGGGGTGAACCAACGTAAAAGGAAGACCTTTCTCTCTGTCTCTCTCTCTCTATCTACTCTGCCTGTCAATAAATAAATAAATAAATAAAATGCAAGTTTTCGATGGAATCTTTGAAATTCCCTCATATTATGTGTTTTAAAAATCAACATATATCTCTACCCTCTATTTACTGCTCTAATAACCTCATGAAATTATTCACAGGCTCTGTTTTATTTGTCCTGAGGTCACAAAGAGAGTAAGTGCCAGACTCAGAGCTGAATTGCCCTGAGTCCTGTGTGCCAAACTCCAGAGCTGTGCTCCTGGTCATGCCCCAGGCTTCCTCTTGCCCTGGTGGCCCTCCTGGAACTGTGATCTCCTGTCTCTTCCCTTTCACTTGAATCACAACTTCCTTGCATACAGGGAATTCGGTAGTTCCTTACAGCATTTTGTGGATTGTGTGTCCCTGACTCTTTCTACAATTTTATGACAATTCCTAAAAATAATCACACATGTCACCTGATCACATACAGTGACCTCCTTGCTTGTTCCTTGCCTGTCCGACTCTGTGGCTGTGCTCCATTTTCAGCACTAGGCTTCTCTGTTGTCTGTGAGTTCCTCATGCCGGCAGAAATTTCAGGGAGAAGACGCTGTCTACAATCCAGGACTTTAAAATCTCGTGTATGATGTTAGGGATAATGCCTTGGTTACACAGAGCTTTGGACACATTTAATTCTTTGCTTATGCATTCTCTTCCTTGTACCATTGGAAGGGCTCTCTCTCTGCCAACCGAGTTAGTTATAACTTGAGAGCACTTGAGCTATTTGACAATATGAATTATATGAGCAGGTTGGTTTTCACTGCATTAGAAAAGCCAAGATAGGAAAAAAATTGACTAATTGCTGGAGCACTTTTTTCTTCCCATTTGCAATTATTTATATAAGCTTCAGTGTTCACTACTAATTACTCAGCAACAACAAAATCTATTTGCAAAGATTCGCCTTCAAAATGGCCAGTAGCTCTCTGATGCTCTCCAGCTCATATTAATTCTAGACTGTGGACAAATGATCAGAATTAATTGCAGCAGACTGGAGTCTTGCACATGTTAAAATGCCTTTCATTTTACAGACCACTTTATGCTATGGTTCAGCAGCTCAGCACTATTATTAGTAATCTCCTTGAATCTTGAGGGCGGCATCCCAACAAACCATTGTAACCTTTATAAATTAAATGAGAATTAATGACTGTGTCTGTTGATTGTACGCATCAAGAACAAGGATATAGAATAAAAATAACACCCTTTTTATATCTACTGAACCATTTATAATATAAAAGCTTGCTTTGCCTGAGAAGTAAAAATAAGGCAGTTGACCAAATACAGAGTATTCATCACAAGTGGAGCAAATACCTGATGTAAGAGTGGATTGATAGACAAAGAGAAAGGAAATATTATTAAAAAGATCAGAACATAATTCAAGATATTAGTGGATGGATTATGGAGCCAGGAAGACATTAATCTCCAAACCAAGGTGAAGGTCTGTAGTGTATTGGTCACATCTCTTAAGGACTGAGGGTCAGGGGTTCCTACATATAATTATATGTTATGTGTATGTTGTATAACACTGTGTGTGATATATACATATGAAAATTTGGATGGCTTTTCTGTTGGATGCACATAATAGAATGGAAATACAGCATTTTCCATGTATAGAGTGTCAAAATTTAAAGAGAACAGGCTGCTAAAACCTGGGCAAAGACAGAGGGTGGTACATGGAAAAGTGGTGAGAGGCAAGGTTAAGGAAGAAACTTTAGAGACTTGGGATAAATTAAAAGGCCATGGCAAGAAACAGAAATTTCAAAAACTTTTTAATTAGATTGAATTGGTTGAAAACAGCCCCAACACGTAACTGTTAACTAACTATATGAAGTCTAGAATATTGTGTCTAGGGTTGGAGATACAATAACACATTGTTATTGATTTTTAAAATTAATTTAACATTATTTATATGCTATCAAAATATTAAGTATTGTGCTAAAATGCTAAGGCAAGGCTGAGAAGTCCTGGTACTTATGCTACCACTTGCCCGTTGTTCTGTGACAGGTGTCACCAATCAATCACAATTTTTTCCTATTGCTGTGGTCATGGACTCACCTTTCACAGCACCAATACAGATGCTTACTATTCACAAACCAGATGGAGGCTATTGCAGTGAAATAAGGTAACATAGGGTGAGTACTAAAATTAAGTTGGAATAGTGGAGATAGATAAATAAATGGATACTAAAAATGTAAAAGATACACAGCATTAAAAACAGTTGGATGCTGGCTGATGGTGGAAATTGCTGGTCAAAATAAAAAATGGCATCAATAATTCTGGCTCGAGCAGTGGGATGGTTGGTAATGCCATTCATCGAGATGCATGAGGAGGAAGAGAGGTCCTATTGAGAGAAAGCAAGATTGTTTAAGTTCTTGTGTACCATTCAAATGAATTTCTTACATCTGTGTCTAATTAAGAAGCATGATCAAAGCTAATGAGGACATATCCAGGTGGTTGTGACAAAACATAGACACTGGAGTCCCATTGTCTGGCTTGGAATCCTGTCTCCACCAGGAACCAGCTAGATGCCTTTGTTAAGTCTCTCAATTTGTTATAACCTTCCATTTCCTTATCCAGAATATGGAGATCCCAGTAGTCCCTATTATATAGAATCAACCTGAAGATACAATGAATGTTTTGCACACACATATTAAGCACTATATGAATACTAGTTTTTATTATCATTACATCTGAACAGTACAAAGTAGTTGTAGAATGAATAAATCAATGAGATTACTCAGAGTAAATATATATTGTGGGAAGCTATAAGGAATGAGCATAAAAACATGAGTTTATAATTCATTACCTGATTAGAAATGTAATTCAATGAGAATTCAGATATTTTGAAATATACTTCAATAACTAAAGAAAGATTTATATCCAATTTCTATCAGGAACATAGAAAAGAGATTCAATGCACCAGGAAAAAAGATTGTTTGAGGACTACATGGAGTAGTTAACCAATCTTGAACCAATTATGTCCTTTTAGAAAGAAAAGCTCTGTACAAAAAACAAATGTGGGTTAGCCAAGCGCTTGGCTAAAAGGCAAGATAAGGAAGCCAGGGGAAGGGTTTTGTTGCATTTTGTTGATCAAACAATTTGGCCGAGTTGCAGCAAGCAATATGGTGGCTAAAGCAGTCTTTCTCATAACACAGGAAATAACAGCACAAATTCACAAATTTACTGTTCTATCACACCAAAAAATGCTCCTAAAAAGATGTGTGAGAAGCACAGTGTATAGTACAGCAGATCATATTTTATTAGCTATAAGTCTAACAGGAGAAACAGGATTTATAAGAACTGCTTCCAGCAAATGCCAGTCCCTTCCACAAAGTACTCGAGACAGACCCTCCAAAATTATCAATGGGCTCTCTCTTTGCTTTGTTCCTTCTGTCTCTTCCATCAGTTCATTAGGAGTTCTGTCAACTCAGGGACATCTTGCATCCAGTTTTCTTTCTTCCTCTCCATTCTTGGCATCCTGGCATAGCAGCCTGAAGTGAGTCAGCAGTCTCCCTGATTCTCCCTGGAGCACATCCTCTAGATCAAGCCATGTAACTTTCCAGCTTAGAACACAACCCATTCTTACCTTTAAGGGGCATCATTTGACTGCTGCCTACCCCTTCTCTTGACCATCCTCCCATCTTCTCCTGTGTTTCGGTGTCACTGGACACCTTGCTTTTCTCAAATACACCAAGCCCTTTCCCGCCTGAGGTTCTTTCCTCCAAGGCCTTTTATGCAAAGTCTTAGTCCTCAGATCATCACAGTTCTCTTCTCAGTGTGACTCATTCAGAAAGCTTGTGCTGGACCTTCTATCTGTATGGCCTTTCTTCCTGGTCACCTTCTAAGCTGCCCTGTTCAGCTGTCTTCATGGTCCTTCTGATTTTTTTCACTTGACTTTCTTACTGTTGGTCAATGTCTACCCCACTGGAATGTAAGTTCCATGATAGTAGGGACCAGGGCTGGCTAACTTAACCATTAGGTCTAGGGGGCACAGTGCCTGTGATCTATCCTCCCTCCATGCTTTAATTTAAATTTTGTCAAAAATTACAAGAAAAATCTCTAGTAGTGATACATGTATAGCAATGAATGCAATCTGGATTAGATGTTTCTTTATATGTAGCCATAGAATATAATTTCAGATATTCTTTATGGAGAAAGGAGCCAATGAAAGTTTAAATGTAGCATGGAAATAACCTGTCAGTCATGTTTACTGCAATGTCTCCAGAACCTCAAGCTGTACCTGGCACACAGGAAACAAGAATGAATTTGTTGTCTGGATAAATGAAAGGCTTTGAGAACCTTGGGTTCTGGCCTAGCAGAAATCACAGGGTGTGTGCGGGGGAGGGGGGTAAATCATCTGTTTTCCCTTCTCGACCCACCCTCACCTCTTCTCTACTTGTCTCTGGACTGGAAGAGGCTGAAGGTTCCCTCTCTGCTCACAGAAAATACACTTTCTTCTCTGACTCTATTGAACTGTAATATCAATAATACTATTATTAATGGATATCTATTGAGAGTAAATTTGGTGTTGATTTTTTTTATTACTCATTTTTAGTTTCTGGGAAAGGAGAATGTTTTTTAAAAATGTTTTTACGGGGCCGCGCTGTGGTGCAGCGGGTTAATGCTGTGGCCTGCAGTGTCGGTATCCCATATGGGCGCCGGTTCGAGACCTGGCTGCTCCACTTCCAATCCAGCTCTCTGCTATGGCTGGGAAAGCAGGAGAAGATGGCCCAAGTCCTTGGGCCCCTGCACCCTTGTGGGAGACCCGAAAGAAGCTCCTGGCTCCTGGCTTCAGATCGGTGCAGCTCCAACCATTGCAGCCAATTGGGGAGTGAACCAGCGGGTGGAAGACCTCTCTCTCTCTCTCTCTGCTTCTTCTGTCTCTGTGTAACTCTGACTTTCAAATAAATAAATAAATCTTAAAAAAAGTGTTTTTACTTATTTGAAAAGCAGAAAGAGAGATAAACAGAAAGAAGCCTGTAACATTGGGCCTTGTCCAGGCTGAAATCAGAAAGAGCTCAATCCAGGTCTCCTATGTGGGTATCAGAGATCCACCTGCTGCCTCCTCAGGTACATACTAGTAGGAAGATGGAATTAGGAGTGGAGCCAGAACATCAATCCAGACACCCTGATATGGGATATTGGCATCTCAAGTGGCATCTACACTAGACTCTAATTCATGGTGTTGACGTTTTTATGTAGCAAAAGTGGTATGGTGCAACAGCTTTTCCTTCCTAATTGCATTTTCCAGCACAAAAGTGTTTGAAGATTTCATCAGTTCCTCAAAATCTCTCCTGATTTTTGGACATTTCTGTCATTCTCTTCTGATGTTCCTAGTCTTTCCCCCTGCTTTTGAGCTGTCTCTTCTGTTAATAGATCTTGCTTTGCTAGCTCCTCATTTGTCAATGGGCTTAGTATGTGATTTCACAACTTGCCAGCATCACTGCCGTTAACCTTATGAAATCCTGCATCTTTTGCTGTGTGATTTCATGAGCAACATGTTTATTCTCTGAGTTTTCATGAACTTATCCCAATTATAATGTCATAATGTTACGAGCCATTAGCATTAAGTGGCCCTTATTTCTGCTAGCAAAACTAACACCCTGTTTCATAAGCTTCTGATTTAGAAGAATCTATGCGGCACTTAGAAAATACTTTATTCCTGGCAGAAAAATATTTTTAGTGATAAAAATAGACATATGTAAAGCTTAAGTTCTTCCAGTGTGTGAATAGTTCCTGATTTATAAGACCTAAAATGGCTTGTTTTTCTTTTGTCAGCTGCCCTTGGTTCTTAGCAGTTTTAAAAAGATTTTTATTTCTTTCTTTGAAAAGAAGTGAGAGAGAAGGGAAGAGACAGAAAGAGGGAGAAAGCAAGTGCTCCCATCCGTTGGTTCATTCCCCCAATGCCCACAATGGCCAGGACTAGGCCAGGTAAATGCCACAGCTGAGAACTGAATCTGGGTCTCCCAAATGAGTGGCAGGAACACAGTTAATTGAGTCATCACTGCTGCCTGCCAGACTCAGCATTAGCAGGAAGTTGGAATCAGAAGTCAGAGCTGGGTATTGAACCCAGGTACTCTGATGTGAAATGTCGGAGTCTTAACTAGCATCTTAAGCACTTGGCCAAAGGCTTACCCTGGTTCTTACAATGCTTACTGATTTTTTTTTTTACCTCCATAGTTTCTGTAGATAATTAAGATTCAAAATATAGAAAAACTAAAACTAAGGTATTGAAAGTATTTTAAAGGTAAGTAATAGATAATTCAATGAAGCATTATACATGATGTACTTTTAAAAATATCTCAAATTAGTGACTCAGTTAAATTTTTTTTTTGACAGGCAGAATTAGACAGTGAGAGAGAGAGACAGAGAGAAAGCTCTTCCTTCCGTTGGTTCACCCCCCAAATGGCCCCTATGGCCAGCACGCTGCGCCGATCTGAAGCCAGGAGCCAGGTGCTTCCTCCTGGTCTCCCATGCGGGTGCAGGGCACAAGCACTTGGGCCATCCTCCACTGCCTTCCCGGGCCACAGCAGAGAGCTGGACTGGAAGGGGAGCAACCAGGACAGAACCGGTGCCCCAAGTGGGACTAGAACCTGGAGTGCTGGCACCACAGGTGGAGGATTAGCCAAGTGAGCTGAGGCGCCAGCCTAAATTTGGTTTTAATATAGGGTAATATTAGTCCTAATGGCTGACTTCATTATACTAATCTGTATATAAATTGCCTAGTAATATCCCAAATGTTTAGAAGTGTATCTCATCAATTATTAATAAAATGTAACATAACTTCATTCATCTATTTTGACATTTATTTTAGACATGTATTTTTATCATACTCATATTCCTAAGTAGTTAAATAGATAAGTTCTATTGGTTTATTCTTTATATCAGCTATTTGAATGTTAGTTTTATTCTAAAATACTTTTACATATACATCTCATGCCTAATTTGTGGTTTCAAATCATAGTAAAAATGACATAATCATTGGGAGCATCAACATTTATCTGTGATTATTCTTGTTTTCACATTGCATTTACCTGCGGGTTTCATCAGCACCCCTGGTCCAAGAAGGACTAATTGGACTCTTTGGTTTTGTCCAGTTGGGCTCTTTTACCTCACCTGCTTTGCCCCTTCTGGTGTCCCTTCACTATAAGGACACCTTATCTTTACTGGTGCTAAGAGTAAACACTTAGAAGTCCTCTTCTATTGGATCCCCTGCTCCCATCTTTACCCTTCCTCTTCCTCCTTCTTCCCCCAACCCTCCATCTAAGAAGTTGCCAGGTTGTGTTGCTTCTTCCTGAAAGGGGAAAAGAGAAAATGATTTCTGATAAGGAGACTTGGAGAGGCAAGGCATGGTTGAGACGATGCTTAGTGTGGCCAGAATACTGAATCATGGGGCAGGGGTAGTTAGAGGTGAACAGGCAGGGGAAGGCCATATAGTGCCTTATGGTCTTGCTTAGGAACTGAATTTTTGCCTTTATTTGGAGAGGAATTGCAGGACAAGAAAAAATATCAGAAAAAATACAGAAATGGTAATTTGCATAATACGTAAAATGAAGGGAAGGTGGGGAAGTTGCAGGGGCTGATGAAGGAGAGATTGAAGGGAAGAGGGGAACATAGGTTGGTTAGGGAAGGAAGGAAAGCTAATGGTAGACAGCGGGGTAGATGTTCTCTGCATGAAAGAAGTGGTACCAGGGAGCAGTTTAGAAGGAATGGAGGATCAGGGCAAGTAGGGGGCAGTAGGTGGCAGTCAGAGGGGTATGTCAGTGTTGAGGGTTCAACAAGGTGATGACCCTGGGAGCCATTTGTTTAAGACCCATGCTGAATACCATTACGATAAATGAGAGTGAGGACCTGGAAGTCCAAGTCAGAGGAGTCATTTCTGGCGACCTTGATAGTACATTACTAGGGATGTGATTTGGGATGATACAGCATTCGGAGTGCAGAAGAGATCTTCGTGATATGGAGAAGTGTCAGATAGATGTTGGTGGCTGCTGGAGATGGTTAAGGACACTGGCTGGGTTTAAATTCTGGATCTAATGCTTTCCTTTGTATTTAAATAACAGTGAAGTATAAAGAAAAGTTCAATGAATGCACACAGATGTAATAATTTTTAATGTTTGTATGTTTTCTTCATATTTAAATATGTATATATATAAATATACAAAGAATATGACTAGATATTTTTCAAAGTAGGAAATAAAAATGGAGTAAACTGAAAATAGGTCTTTGTAAAAATTAAGAGTGGGAATGGGAGAGGGAGGAGGAAGGGTTGGAGCATTGGCAGGAGGGAGGGTAGAGTATCAATATGCTCCTAAATCTGTATATATGAAATGCATGAAAATTGTATAACTTCAATAAAATTAAAAAAATTGTAATTCCCACTCCAAATCAAACAGTAACATCTTATAAAAATAAAGCATTTAGAAATTCGAAAAAAAAAAGCACATGAAAAAGTGCTCAGGATCACTAGTCATCAAGGAAATGCAAGTAAAAACCACAATGAGATATCCTCTCATTCCAGTTAGAATGACTATTAACAAAAAGTCAAAAAATAACAAAAACTGGAATGAGAGGATATCATCCCAGATATCCATCAAAAGATTAATGGATAAAGAAAATGTAGTGTATATATACAGTAGAATATTACTCAGCCATAAAAAATAACAAAATCCTGACATTTGCAAAACATTGATGGAATTTGAATTCATTTACTATGTTAAATAAGCTAGTCTCAGAAAAATAGCACATTTCTTTTTCAATCACGTGGACGTGTGTGTGTTTTAGTGTGTGGAGGCCATTGCTCTTCCACTGTGTGGTCCTGGGGCCTTGGAGAAGTGATGTTACCCCTTTGTGCCTCTGTTTCCTCCACTATAAAATAAGGCTAATAATACAAATAACTGTGTTACAGGTTGAAACAGATCACATGAGACAAAGCATGAAAAGCACTCAGAATAGTGCCTAATCCATAGCAAATGCCATTTGCCACTGTAACTCTGAGAAAGAGAAGGAAAGATCGTTTGTGGCCTGGGAAGGAGGCGTTCGAATATAAGATCTCCTTCCTGCTGAAGGGCAGAAACACAAGTGCCTGGGAGAAAAATGTCCACAAGTAAAAAAAAAATCAGGGAAAAAATGCATCTTCATAGAGAATAAGAATTGTTGAGAATCTCACTTTTTGACAGTGGTGAGAGAGGCAGAGAGTGAGACATGTCCATGAAGAACAGAATGAACCACTCAACCTTGGAATTGCAAATGAAATGCTACAAAGAGGTGGTCAATGGCACCGTACTTGCTGGATTCCATTTTATAGTATAGCCAGTTAAAGTGGTTATGACCCTTTTGGCTAATCTAAGGGAGCCTCAGGGGGCAGGCTTATTGGAGTCCACTTCTGTGAGTGCTCTGAGGAGCTAGAGATTCCATTTCAGCTGAAAGATGTAAGAAATTCAGATTTAAAAAGTCATATACCCTCTGGTCTAGGAATTACTCCTACGACACTTGATCCTATCTGTATCTTGACTCTCATTTCATTTTGTTTTGGAACATTGAGTTTAGTCTCTAGTTCCCTTTTTGAATTTAACTCTTTGTGTTCTTTAGAGGGAATGATTTGATAACCCCCTTCTTTGATTGGGTTACTGAAGATGCACTTAAAAATGGAAAGTTGGGTTCCTAAGGTTAATAGAGGAGTACTCTCAGGAGATCCACCTGTAAAGTGCTGAGGAAAGTAGGACTGGGCAGAGGGAGAAGCTGAGGTACGTGTGGGGATTGCTCCTGGGGCCGCAGCGAACCCCATGGGAATGCTGGAGCTGGGGTGGCCCCTCAGAGTAGTCCTAACTGATGTCAAGGAGCCAAACCTGTGCATCCCAGCAGTAGCCAGTTGTGCACTGTGAGTTGCTCCCTAGAAGTGAGCATAAACGTGGACGAGGTGGTTCTCTGAGGTTGAAGAATAGCCCGGTGATGGATCTTGCTGAGATCCTTGATTAGCTAATACTCCCAGAAGATGAGGAGAGGGCGTGTCGACTCTGGAGAGAAGGGCTGGGTAAAGCACTATAGGGTCACTGCACTCATGTCAATGGTCAGAACTGACTGTGGCTTCTTACAGTGTAGTAGTACTGAGGTGAGATGGGAGAATGATGAGAGAGAGAGAGAGAGAGAGAGAATGAATGATCAGCAAATGAGAATGCTGAAGTGGTAGTTTACATCCTTCACAATTTTACCCATGGACACCCACAAGGGGAAGGCCATACAAATCAGGAAGAACTGAAGCTGGCAATATGGAAATCCCCCTTGATCATCCATGCAAGACGCGGAAGGAGGTTGTGCATTCGCTACAACTCTGTCTTTAATTGCACACACACAGTATTTTTAATAGCCACAGCATCATCCTTGCATCTGGCAGCACTACCATGGAATTGCAAAGAGATTAATCTATCTACCACATGACTAGTGACAATGAGGAGAGTGAGCTTTTGGTGAGTGTCAGAGGATTTGGGGACTAACACTGATGACACTGCTTCCTCTGCCAGTAAAGTTTCCCATACAAAACAAAGAGCAGTGAATATTTCAGTTAGGGATTTAAACAAACTAAGAACTTGGTTAAATTAAGGTAATAGAGGAGAATTTAAAAGCATGAGAGAAAAAAAGTCCAGTGGCAGCTCTGTTCTAATATAGAGTATGGAATCGAGATGCCTGATAGCAAAAGTAGTCTGGCTTGCAGCAGGGTGGTAAATTTTATGTCTGTCAACTAGTTTGAAACATGCCCTTGTGAGTGTCCTGTCCGGCACGTTTTGTGGCTCTTTTTGGGGTGATCTGAGGACCAAAAAGAAAGTGCTTCTTCTATGCTGAAGACCTACCGATCTCCTTTTGGAGGCAATTATTTGAATGATTTCCCCAACATCCCATGAACTGTTGATTCCCTGACCACCAAGAGGCAAATTTCGATGTTTCCAAAGCCGAAAGCGAAAGCCATTGCAAACTCCTTCTGCATTCAGTAGGAAGAATTCTAAATGATGACAATTCCCTTATTCCCTGGAAGAGACTAAAAGAATATAGAAAGTGTGTTAGAAAGGAAATTCCTATATATCTGTCTTCATTAAAGTGTGGAATTTCACTGTAACTGTGTTCATTTCCTGAGATGGGAATTATACTCAGAAAAAAATACATAGAACCTGGCCATTCCCGAGTCTATGAAATCATGTAGTCTTTCCTGATGAAAAATTTCCTGCTCAACAACTAATCTGCTGCTAATGATAATAGGGTTATCCAAGTGCACAGCTGTTGGGTTTCTGTGGTGCACACTGTGATGGATTAATATTGCCTAGCAAATCCAGGGAAGCGGGCTCTTATACTGCTTGGGGAATGGGGCATGGAAGGAGGCTGTAGGTATTAGTGGGAGCTGGTTAGGTAGCTTGCAGTTAATTAGCTAGGGAAAACTTCCCTGTTTTAAATAATTTGTATGTGCATCCAAAGTCGATAATAGATGGAGTGTAATAATGAGGATGCCTTATTACTCACCAGGAGGCCTTTTCCAAACACAATTTACCAGCACAAGAAGTGCTTGAGTTTGAACACAGTTCACCCTCTGACAAAGCTCAGCCTAAACAACTGACTCCTCTTGAGATTGTTTAATATGCAAGTGAACTGAGCTAATCTACTAGGAATCAAAAGAATACAGAACTTTTATACCTTCAGTGGGCAAGCAGCATCAGAAATGTGTGTATGTGTGTGTGTGTGTGTTCTGTATCTTTAAAGAAATGAAGATTTTACTTAAACCTTATACCATACCTTTTTTAAAAGTTAAAAATAATTTTGCCGGCGCCATGGCTCACTAGGCTAATCCTCCGCCTTGCAGCGCCGGCACACCGGGTTCTAGTCCTGGTCGGGGCGCCGAATTCTGTCCCGGTTGCCCCTCTTCCAGGCCAGCACTCTGCTGTGGCCAGGGAGTGCAGTGGAGGATGGCCCAAGTGCTTGGGCCCTGTACCCCATGGGAGACCAGGAGAAGTACCTGGCTCCTGCCTTCGGATCAGCGCGGTGCGCCGGCCGCAGCGCGCCAGCCACGGCGGGCCATTGGAGGGTGAACCAACGGCAAAGGAAGACCTTTCTCTCTGTCTCTCTCTCTCACCGTCCATTCTGCCTGTCAAAAAAAAAAAAAAGTTAAAAATAATTTTCATACTTATTATTTATTTGAAAAGTAGAATTAGAGAGAGAGAAAAGAGAGAGAGAGAGAGAGACATCTTCTATCTGCTGGTTTACTTCCCAAGTGGCCGTAATGGCTAGAGCTGGGCCTGACTGAAGCCAGGAGTCAGGTGCTTCATCCTGCTCTTCCACTTGGGTGAGTGCCTCAAGCACTTGGGTAATCTTCCACTGCTTTTCCCAGGCACATTAGTAGGGCACTGGTTTGGATGCAGAACAGCCGGGACCCGAACTGGCATCCATATGAGATGCTGATATCACAGGCAACATTTTTACCGACTACTCAACAATGCCGGCCCCTACCATTCTTTTTTGAATAGCTTTCAAAGCCATTGAAATAAGTGCCACTTTATTGAATGGGAAAAATGTAGATTGATTTCATTCACATAAATAATAAATTCTGCAAATCTATAAAATATTTCTTGAGCTGCGTTAATGCACATTTGCATTTCTCTTTTAATATGAAACAGCTGTTATATTTTTCATTTTATGGCATTTTAAAGAGAAGGAAAGGACTGGGAACCAACATGAATCACATGTCCCTACCACATTTCTTTAAAGACAATATCACATTAATTCCCTTTGCTCCCGGGTCTGAGGGAGAAGGGAAACTTGTTCATTTTTAAAGCCCTAAAAGTTAACATAGAAACTTTAATGTAGGCATTTAAATTATCGACTTGAAATGAGAAAGGGAATTGGCTCTGATATGCATCAGCTTAGCTGTACCACTCTGCGTTCAGGAGCTGGAAAGGTGTAGCATTTACTTACATAAATCAACTCATGCTGCTGAAAGGTAGCCAGGTAAATCCCCATTGCTCACCTGGTCTCCTCATTTGATGGTAGAATGGATTCTCTTAGCAAAAGAATAAGGCACCCTTCTCTTTTTGCTAACTTGGTTTCTTTCTAATTATGCAAACTAAATTTCAGTCATCTTCCTTATCATGGCCTTGGGAAATAAAACTCTGGCTGGTTAAATACAGCCAATGTTTTCCATTATAGTTTGATAACCTATATTCCACATGTCTAACAGTATGTGAACCTAGATTTTTTTTCTGACATGCCTGAACTGAAAATCAAATTAAATTTAAGTCACTGTGGACCTGTGACTCTAAAAGACACTTAGTCTCCCTTCTCTTCTCTTGATTCTGTACCTTAGGACTATGGGATAAGACGATTATTATTTCGAGACCCATCTATGTAGCTCAGAATTTTGACTCTGTTTCATACCTTCTGCCTGAACTTGGACAAACTAAATGAACTCTGTAAGCCCCAGGTTCTTGAATTTGAAATAAAAATATCAACAGTTGCCTCCCAAGATTGCCATAAGGGTTAAAGGAGATAATATGAATGGGAATGCCTACCATGAGGCCCAGGATCTGGCAGCAGCTGACAGAAGCTGGCTGAATTTTACCCTCTCCCTTTCTCTTAAAACTCATTACCTAGGTCAAAGGGAACTGGCTTGCCAGTTGTCAGAGTCTCTCAACTGCAGGCTGAGTGTCTCCCATAGTGGCATGAAATTCTCCCACAGAGGCCACAGGTCCCTGGCACATGGACAGGACATCATCTGCATCGGTATGGCAATGTTCTCTTCCAGTTCAACAAGGCCCATGATGACTGGAAGGTAAATGGCAACCGGCAGCTGCGAGTCGGGGAATCCAGTGATACTGTAGAGTAGGGCAGGGTCCCAGCCTCAAAGTGGAGTCTCAGAATCTCCTCAGAGTCCCCAGAAGTGGGACCTGGGAAGCTCTGTGACTAGGGAACCCAGCAAGATAGCAGAAATCCACTAGATTGGGGAGCAGTCTTGATAGAAGCAAGACTATTCAGAGTTCCCAGGAACAGGCAGATCAAGGTACTTAAATAGTTCCTGGAAAAGAAAAGATAGTGCTTCCTGGTGCATAATATTTTTAAATCCATGTATAATTTTATATAATACACATTTTCCATGTGCTTTTTGGAAGGTGGAGAGATACTCCATCTGTTTATTCATTCCCCAAATGCTCCCAATAGCCAGGGATGAGCCAGGCTGAATCTAGGAGCCCAGAACTCAGTCCAGATTTCCCATGTGAGTGTCAGGGACTTGAGCCATCACCTGCTATCTCCCAGGGTGTGCATTAGCAGGAACTTAGAATTGGAAGCAGAACTGGGATCTGAACCCAGGCATGTTGACTTGGTGTCCCCATTGGTGTTTTAACTGCTGTAATGAAATATTTTAAATTTTTTTAAATTTAAATTTTTTTTGTGCTTCATATACTTTTTGTTGACTCCTCATATAGGCTATGATTCAATCGCTAAAAATATAGAATTTTATTCTTATAAATAACTGTGCAGTGTAAGAACTGTCTATTTAATCACCTTGAGTCCCACAATAATGAGGATTACTTGCCCAACCTTATAAACATGAAATAAGAAGCTCCTCACTGGGGTGACCCCAACACAGAAGAGTCGGTCTTTCTGCAGTGGGGGTGGGGGTGGTATAAAGAAATTGTTTTTGTGGACTCCAGAATCAGACACGCTGGCTCAAATCCCAGTCCTGGCACTTCCAGGCTGAGCACCCATGGGCACGCTAATTATTTAACGTCCCTGAACTTCCATTTTCTGCAGTGAAAAAATGGGAATCACCTTATGGGATTTCTCTGAAGATTCAAGGAGAAAATAGGCTGGTTATTCAAGCCCAAACTTACAAATCTTTCTTTTCTCTCTAACTTTTCTTTTTTCGTCCTCCTTCCCTGCCTCTCAAACCTGCTCATTCTGCAGCCTTTCTTATCTTGCCAAAGGGCACCCTCCACCCCAATCAGTTGTTAAGGTCAGTAACTTATGCCATCCTTGAGTCTTCCCTTTGCCTCCTCATCCTCCCTCCCCTCCCTTCTCTCCACCCCAGAAGCCTCTCAGCTGTGTCTCCAAAATACTTATGGAATCTCTCTGCTGATCCCCATTTCTTCATTCAAACCCCATAATCTCTGGGCAATTATGGAAGTCTCTGACTTACCCACCCTGCATTCTATCTTCTACCCTGTAGCCAAAGGGATTTTTTTAGAAATGTAAATTGTGTGATGGGGATTAGTGCTTCGCATTTTCCAGTGGCTTCCAGCTACACAGGGACTGGAATCCAAGCAAACCGTGCCCGTGGTTGCTGCTCACCAGTTGAACACCAGGAGGGTTTCTTCTACTTTTCCCCTACTTTTTTCCATGCATGACTAATGCACTAGTCATTTATGAGATTTTGAGCATGGTGTGTCCTCTGGCTGGAATACTTTCTTTCTCCTCCTTTAGATTTAGGGTCTAAAAGCAAAGTCTAACATATGACTTCCAAGAGGACTTTGCTCAGCTAAAGCACGTCCTTGCCCTAATCATCATAAAATGTCAACAATAATTAAATGTATTAAATATATAATTAAATATAAATTAAAATTAAATAAAATTAAGCATAATCTTCTGTTTTCTCATAGAAACTTCTTTGTTCCTATCTGGAACATGTCACCTTTTACTTTGTTCTCAAATCACGATGTGGAAAGCTCAAGGGGTCCTTGGATGTGATCCAGGGTCCCACAATGCAAGGATAGGAGAAGCTAAATCATCTTGAACATAGGAATTTAGCCTTATATTTAAACCTAAATAGGGCTGAATTTTAGTCTGTTTTACCTGGTGAGGTTATTTTGACATTGCTTTTGCTAAAAGTTGGAAAATTTTTGCTCTCTTCACTTCTGTTAAATTTTTGCTCATATCACTTGCAGAAAAGGATTTAGTTCTGATTGATTTCTCCATCTTCACTCCTCCAGGCCCAGTTATAGACAATTAAACACTTCTGGCTGGTTAAATGAGGGGGTGAAGCCTTTAGAGACCAGAGCCTGACACAGTCCTCCAGAGGTATACCCACATTTTCTAATCCTCTGTTGCAATTGGATCCCTGGCCAGTCAGGGGAGTGGAAGCTCCTTGAACATCCTCCTGACTGTCACAGTGAGCCGATATGTAGTTTATGACATTTTCTGCTCCATAAATTATTTTCTCCCTCTCTCTAACAATTATTTGGGTTTTGATTTACAGTTTAGCTTACCTTTTCTGATCTGTTTATACCTCATAACAACCTTCCATTTATTCAATTCTCCCCCCAGGGATTTTAACCAGATTGTCCAATTAGCACTTCCTTTTTAACAAACAGATAAATATTTCACTCTACTCAAGTATGGAGGACACCTTGCAGTGCTGAGATAAATCAGAAATTCCCTATTGATTTTCTTTACCTGGAGCGAGTGTATCACTTGAAGCAATTACATCAGTAATAATAATGCACATAGGCATATATCTCATGGTTATCTCTCCCCTGGGAGCTGTGATTTCTCCTTGGAGTCAAGGACTGGGCGATCCCATGAGATTTCTCAATTGGCTTGGAGATTAAATGGGCTATGATGTATAACAATTATATGATGAATGTTAGCACAAAATGGGTTTAGATAAACTGTATGATGGCTGATATCTCTTTCTACACCTCCTCCATAAGATCATGAAAATTATGATTAGTATCTACTCTAAAAGACAGAGTTTGGTTTACTTCTTTATACATCCCAGATGGTTTGACCTCTCTGCTAATTAGCTATTAAAATAAAATTGGTGACAATTCTAATAATGCACAATTGATGTATTAAAGTGTTAGTTTATTCTGAATAATGAGTATCACATTTTCCTCCTTAGCTCTTTTGTTTATATGATTACTTTCTGTATCTCTTAACAAATTAGTAATTTTTCAGAAACACTAAAATGTCTTTAACGGAGAAACAATAATCAAGTGGTTTTTGATGCACTAGTAATTTATAGCTGTGGAAGGGATGATACCAGCATCAGTATGTGATGTTCTTTTATCAAGACTAATTTCAGTGCAATATTTCAATTTAGTTTTCACTAAAGCATTCGATTTGCACTTAAAAGGCAGTCAATATAGGCTAATAAAATGGTGTCAACTGATCACTAATGAACTGTTCTGCTTGTGTAACACTGCCTTTCTCACCATGAATGGTTTTGGGCTAACATCCTACTGCCCGGGGTGCCAGCCAGAAAGATGTAAGAATGCTTATTGGTGCCATAAACCCAGGGGTGCTAAACATGGATGGTAACCTATTTGCCCCCTGTAACTGGGTGTGTGGGAGACACAACTATATTTAGACACAAAATATAGCCTAGTGGAACAGGCATGAGAAGAACTGATAATAGTATAAAGGAGAGAAATAGACACCCTCATGAAAGTTGAGATAGGAATGACCCTGGAGGGAGGAGGGCTTTGTTTCCCTTTGGAGTGGACAATGCTTTACCTGTACCATGGTATTTGAATGAGACCCAGAGAATGAAGATGGCTGAACAGGATGGAAGAGCATTTTTGCTAGTGTATTGATGTTCCATTTCTGCTACAAATGAAGACTGAAAAGGGAGTATTTTAAGACAGTGCCCAACATTATCTCTCAGGATCCATGGATCAGATTAGTTTTCTTTAGGATCTCACAAGGACAAATCGTCGTGTCAGCAGGACTTTCTGTAGACCCTCATGCAGAGCATACTTCTCTGTTCATTCAGGTTGTGGTCAGAATTCACTTTCTTATGACTGTATTGCTAAGGTCCCAATTTCCTTGCTGGATGTCAGCTGAGAGCCTCTCTTACCAACTTGAGATTGCCTGTAGGGATGGGCATTTGTTGCAGTGATTAAAATACTGAGTGGAAAGCCCATTTCCTTCATGGGAATATAGGGTTGAAGTCCCAGTACCAGCTTCAGATAATATAGACCCTGGGAAGCAGTAGGTGATTGCTCAAGTGGTTGGGTTCCTGTCATCCATATGGAAGACCTGGATTAGGGTCCTGGCTCCTGGGCATCTGGGACTGAGCCTGCAGATAGGTGGCCTCTATCTGTCTTTGTCTTTGTCTCTCTACCTCTCTCTAAAAAGGGACAGCCTGATCCCTTTTTACTCTTTTTGTTTCAAATATTCCTCCCTTGTCCTTCTATTGCATGTCTCTGATCTACAGCCAAAGTATTCTGCCTCATAGGGTTCCTGTAATTACATTTGACCAACTTGGTAGTTCAGGACAGCCTCTCTCTCTCTCTCTTTTTTTTTTTTTTTGGCAGGCAGAGTTAGAGTGAGAGAGAGAGAGACAGAGGGAAAGGTCTTCCTTCTGTTGGATCACCCCCCAAGTGGCTGCTATGGCCGGCACACTGCGCCAATCCAAAGCCAGGAGCCAAGTGCTTCCTCCTGGCGTCCTATGCAGGTGCAGGGTCCAAGCACTTGGGCCATCCTCCACTGCCTTCCCGGGCCACAGCAGAGAGCTAGACTGGAAGAGGAGCAACCGGGACAGAATCTGGCACCCCAACTGGGACTAGAACCCAGGATGCTGACGCCGCAGGTGGAGGATTAGCCTATTGAGCTGTGGCGCCGGCCCAGGGTAGCCTGTCTTAAAGTCTGTAACCTAAATCATATTTGCAAAGATCCTTCTGTAACATATTCTCAATGTCCAGGGATTTTAGCATGGACACATTTGGAGGCCATTATGCATACTACAGTAAGGAAGAACAGTAGAGATACAGCAGCTTTTCATGGCAATGGTGAGGAGTCCACTGTGTACAGGAGGTGGGATAGGAAATAGTCTCTGGAGGACAAAGTGATCACTTCCTTCTGTGTGTTTCCATGACACCTTGCTGACTCCGCTAAGACAAAACTCAGATATATTGAGTTGCTTTCCCATTCCTTTAAAACAGATATTTGGCTTTATTTAGAGATTTTGGCTTTATTTAGTTTTCACCCTAATGCTAGATCCCTACCTTCCTTTTAGTAGGTAACTGATACATATTTGTGAAGTTGAGTGGAAGTGAAGTGATGGCAACTGAGGATGGCAAAATAGCATTTCTTAGACCAAAGAATGAAGTTCTAACTGAAGATGTCAGAGAGAGGTTGTGATAGGGATAATATTAGCAGGGGTTTTGTTGGTGAGACTGGAATTATACCAGGAAGAGACATCATCTTTTCCTCTCATGCTTGGTGTTTCTTCCCCATTTAGGTGCTGTACCACCTTGAAATTTTCTTTGTTTGGAGTTGTTGTTGAACCAGATATTGATATTTTTAGTCTGGTGCAATACTTTCTAGACTCTCAGCAGTCCATAGCCCCTCCACACATTCGAGTTCCTCATGTCTTGACTAAGTATAGCTTGGCTTCAGTTTACAATTAAAGAGCTGTTATTGAGTTCATGAGGACTAGCATCATTTTTTTAAATTTATTTTTATTTTTATTTTTTGACAGGCAGAGTGGACGGTGAGAGAGAGAGACAGAGAGAAAGGTCTTCCTTTTGTCGTTGGTTCACCCTCCAATGACCGCCGTGGCCGGCATGCTGTGGCCGGCGCACCGCGCTGATCCGATGGCAGGAGCCAGGTACTTATCCTGGTCTCCCATGGGGTGCAGGGCCCAAGCACTTGGGCCATCCTCCACTGCACTCCCGGGCCACAGCAGAGAGCTGGCCTGGAAGAGGGGCAACCGGGACAGAATCCGGTGCCCCGACTGGGACTAGAACCTGGTGTGCCGGCGCCGCAAGGCGGAGGATTAGCCTAGTGAGCCATGGCTGAGGACTAGCATCTTAATGCATCACTATTTGGGATTGAATAGAGAAACTGTGTTTTAGAAGTCAATTGTTCTGGATTGTGGTTGGTCTACTTCCTGTAACCTTTCTGGGGCTCAGTCTTCTCAACTATAAAATGGGGACACAGTACCTCATAGAGTCATGCAGCTTAAATGGATGCATGTGGATAAGTGCTTAGTATTAATTACTAATTAATTAAGAGAAGTGAATATAAGTTCTCAATCCTTCCACAAGATGGTTTTAGTCACTGTTAGCTAATTATGAATAAATGAAACAAAATTAATATTGGTTTACTGATATAATGTATGCATGAATTACCTAAAATATGAACGAACACCAAGGCGTTTGGGACCCTAGTGATACCTAGTGATACCCTATCCCTCCTCCCATTTGTCTCTTCTTTTCCCTACGCTTCTCCCCTCATTAGGTAAGTACCTCTGTTTCTGCACTAGAAAAACATGTAATAAACTCAGTGATAGGATTCTCTTTTAACCTCAGGAATTCCCTACTCCAGCTTGAAGTGATGTCTCTCCTGTACAACTTGTTTTTAATTGGGTAACTTATCAGGTACTGCCTTAAGACACCATTTTTTACTGTTGTTGAATTTTTCAGATGTTTGTATCTTATCTGTCAAACTATTTTTTGAGTTTCTGGTTACTCTTGGAAACACATTTTTGAACATCTACTAGGTATTAGGCCCTGGAGAGTATTTGAGTTGGAATGCACACAGCTCTAGTCCTTGAGTTGACTGTCTGGTGATGAAGATGGACAGTTAAGAGATCAATGATGAGCAGTGTGATGTGATGTTATGAGGAACAGAGGGGAGCTATAGGAGCCCAAAGCAAAGCTGTCTGTGCAGTCCATAGTGTCCTTCACTCAGCTGATAATCAATAAATATTAATTAATTGCAAAGCTTTATAATTTTATTTTGAACTTGAAAATTCAGTGCAGTTGAAAATAGGCAGTGTTGGAGGTTGGCGTGTTGTCTCTCAGTTTAAAGTGAGATTTCATCAGAGATTTCCCAGGGGATCACAGAGATTCTTGGCCTTCTCAGATCCTCATGTGGGACCCTCAGTGTTACATGAGTTAGGTCTGCTCCCAGTGTGCCTGCCTGTGATTTCCTTGCTGACCTGTTAACAGCCTACCCCAATGACGCAAAACAAAATATGTACTTGAGAATCTATCTAAATGAGGGTTGTCTTGGGTGAGTGTTTGGCTCAGCAGTTAAGATACCGCTTGGGATGCCCACATCTGATACGTGAGTGCCTGGGTTTGAGTCCTGGCTCTGATTCCAAATCTATGTACCTACTAATGTGCACTCTAGGTGGTGCAGGTGATGAGTCAAGAAATTGGGTTCCCTCCATCCATGTGGAATACCTGAAATGAGTTCTTATTTCTGTTGCCCAGTTCTCTTGGTTTTTACCTTGTGTCTTCTTTGCTGGTGTTAATGTTAAAGAGCTTGACCTTATTTATCTGGCAGAAAAAAATGTATTTTTGAGCCAGCAAAATGAGGACAAACTATTTTTGTTTTCCCTTCTTGATTGCAGGGAAATTCTGATTATATTTTAAAGGATTGAGGGGGAGGTCGTGGGTCCCCAGGGGGCAAACAGATGGACAGGTTTGTGGGCAATGATGCCCTCAGTGGCAGGTCTTTTATTTATGATGCTCATTCCAAATGGATGTAGCCTCTCTCGCCTTCCCCTTGAAGTCCTAGCACATTTCCCACGTGGATCCAAGGACACTGTGTCTCCTCACTCCCCTCAAACCACCGAGTCTTCTCCTCGAGCAGTGAAGGGGGTGAAGGAGAGAATTATATTCCTCTGATCTTTTGCTCTTGACAACCTTCCTTATGTGTGATGAAATATAAATAGTATAAACCGTGATTCACTATTAAACCTGGAAGAGAAATGACACTGAGATTCATAAATTAATGCTCCATGTATTTTTCCACAGCGATTATAGGATTAGGGCACACTCTTTCCTGCAGTTAGCAATGACAAATGACCTCTGAAGAATTGTATTACTCAGTTTTGACTGACAGTCTGAAGGAAAATATTTTAAAAACTTTATAGAATCATGAATGTAGCATTTGGAAAGTGGCTTTTTTTCCAGTCTTTTTTTTTTTTTTTTAAAAAAATCACTTGGCCCCATAATTACCTGAACTTCTTGACATACTAATTAACTCTGATTTAAGGCAGCCATTACTTTTAGAGTTAAGCTTAGTGAACATTGTCTAATATTATTATGTGACCATTAATATGACTAGCAAAAAATGAGATAAGAAGAAGGAGAAAGCAGTAATTAAGATGAGTAATTTGGCAACAAAGCTTAACTACAGCAGGTTGGTGACCCTGAAGCACGTGATAATGTGCATTGTTGGCATAATTTATGTTTCAGACGGAAGGATGGGACTCACCCCCAGACTCCTCTGTGTGAGATTTTTGCTTTTATACATGTTGTTAAATGGAGTGATAGACTTCGGAATATTCTGGAAGTGTTCGCTCAGCACGCTCACCAACTTTGATCTCCAAATGTTTTATGAAAGAAACTAGGTCTTGCTACTTACTAATAAATATAGCAAGGGCAAAAGTTGGGAGTGTGTTCAATGGAGGAAGATAAATTTTTGCAGCATACAGTCACATCTACACCAAAATGTCCGTTCTTTTTCTTGAGAAGAATGAGCAATAAGTAACCAGCCCAGGACCACAGTATCAAAGGACAGTGACATCACAAATGTTTGTTGTTGTGACTAAAATCAATACTTCTTGTCTACTAAATGATGAGTACATTTTTGTAATGAGGACCCCCACCCATTGTGGAAAAAGAAACTAAATAGTCTAGAATTTTTGCCAAAGTGGTTCCATCTTGTAGATATAAAAATCTGTCAATAAATTTATTCCTTTCTTAGATAAGAGCCCATCATGTGTTAGACATCATTCTAAGTGCTACAAATTTACCAAGAAATAAGACAGACAAAAGCTCCATACTCAAGAAGCTTCTTTTCAGGAATCAGGAAATGAATCTGTAAACACATAAGCAATAAAATACCAGACTCCAGTAAGTGCTATGAAGTAAAAAGTAGAATGCCTTCATAGACACTGATCAGGGAACTGTTTTTCACTTAGATACCACAGAAAGAAAATCTGAGGAAGTGAAATTTATGCCAAATATATGAGTAAACATGTTACATGGGAGAAGAGTGCTCCACATAGCGGGGACACAGGGCAAAGCTCTCAAACAGGCGTGACCTTGGAGTGCTCAAGGAACAAAGAGAAAACCTGAGAGATTAGAGCCCTGTGAGCAAGGGAGTAGGGTGTGAGCTGTGACCTCAGAGGGAGCAGGAGCACATGATGACGCTTCCTGGCTGGGGTAAGGCCTTAGCCCAAGTGTATGGGAAGTCCTTAGCAGGTTTTGAGCAGACAGTGGTGTGATCTGACGTGTTTTCTCCAAAGCTGGCTGCGGGGCAAGGACTAGTTAGGAGGCCAGGGTGGTGGCCTGGACCCAGGAAGTAGGAATCTGGAAGGAGAGATGTGGCTGGATTCAGAACATGCTTTAGAAATACTGATACTAACTCATGCTGATGCAGAGGGCGCTGGGTTGAGAGGAAAGGAGAACTTGAGGATGACTGTTAGGTGTTCAGCCTCAGCTAAAGGGCAGAGGAATTGTTTCAGAGACAGGGAAAGCCTGAAAGAAGAGAAGCGGTGTTGGAATCCGGGGGAGGGTAGCAGGTGGAAATTACAAGTTCTTTTTTGAACAGGTTAGATTTCAAATGCCTCTTTAGACATCTATTCACCTGCATAGTTTTTTGAAGTACAACCCCGCAGACCATTTGTATCAGGAATATTTTGCAGGGAAGAAAACAGCTAGAAAGGGCTTAAACAAATAGAGATCAGTTTCCTTCACACACACACACACACACACACACACAAAATACATGCAGAGACACGGCACAGCACTGGTGCTCAGCTATCTCATCAAAGACTCAGTTCTCTGTACTTGGTCACTGTCCATGGTTACAAGGTAGTGGCTATGTATCTAGACCTCAGTGTCCACATTTAGGTCATTTCTGTGTGGAAGGAGTCAGAAGAGCAGTCATGGAAATATTTATATTTTTAATTAAGAAAACAAAAGTTTTCTAAGAAACTCCCAGCAGAAACTTCTACTCATTTTTGTTGACTAGAACTGTGTCATATGTCAACACGTCATTGCAAGAAGGATAGAAGAATTTGTAGCTGATACCCTGTACCCAGTTGAAGTTTGTGAGTAAGAAAGAAGCACTTGACATTGGATAGATAATTAACAGTATCTGCCACTCCAAGAGATTCCAATTTAGGTAGACCAGGACGGGAGAAAGTAGCGAGGCTCATCGACTATATATTCTAATATTATTCTATTGAGATTGAATAGCAGCTGGTATAGACAAGTAGAGCTCAGGAATGAATTGAACAGAGGTTCCTATTTCTCCTTAATTCTCCAAAAATGTCATATATTCCACCATTTAGCTAATGACAGTTAACTGAGCCAACAGATTTGGGATATTCTATCTCCTGAAGCTGCCCATTAGACATATATCTATGCAATAAATTAGTTTATTAAATCAGAAGTAATTACAAATGCCTCCTTTTTGTAAAATGTCATAATTTCCCTTATTTGAGAAATTGTGCCTTCCTAAGTTCAGCATAGTTCTTAGAAACACAGTTCTTTTCAACTGTATGTTTGTTGTTTGAGTTCATTGTTTCTATATCACTTACCCCCAAACCCCTCCCATTCCATCCCACATCAGGCTCTCTCTGCCAGGCTTGTCATGGGTCAGAACAAGAGTGGATGACGGTCCAGTTATCCTGAGCTCAGGTATAATGCAATGTGTCACTCCCCATTAAGGAAATTATCATTAATTATTAACAGGAGCATCTTTGATGTGATGTATTGTCTATAGCATCATTGCCAAGAATGAGACAGTGACACATGGAAGCCCCCTTGGATGCAAGACAGCAAAGTCCAATGTAGAAAAGGAAACTCAGAGGTTTAGAAGCACAGGATATTAAATTTTCTCTCTCCCTCTCTCCCTGTCTCTCTCTCTCTCTCTCTCTCTCTCTCTCTCTCTCTCAACATACATACCTATTCTAAAAGCTGAAAAACAAATCATTCACTAAGTTGGAAAATGAATATAATATTTAAAAAGCCTAGATAAGATATTTTATATTTTAGACCTGCTGTTTTGTTTCCTCTGATCCATTGAGTGTGGTATTGCATGTGGGACCTGCTCAGGACAGTTATTCTTTGCAGCTATCACTTTCTTTTTGAAATTCCCTATAAGTTTGAGAGCCACTTGTTCCAAGTGTCCATTTCTTCCCTGGAAGCATGTTATTCCCCAGAACTTTGCCAACTGTCCATCTCCCATTAGAACAGGAGCTAGAACAGTCCAGAGGTTTATATATGCTATAAAAAACTCAGTCTCATTCTAGACTCTGATTCATTGTGTTTATTTTATTTGGCGTGTTGTTTCATGGTTTAATATAGCTGTTGTCTTCCATCTATATTCACAAGAAAGGAAGACAAATTTCCCCAAAAATACTCAACATGCCAGGAAAGCTGGGAAGAGTATTTGATTTAGAAGAACTGGAGACCTAGAAGACAGAACAGAAAAGAGAATAGCCTGATACTGCTATTTAGCTGAGAGATGACAAAATCGACAACCACGAATTGTGGATGTCAAATGTGTTTCTGCACATAGATAACATGTGCGTCTCCCTGAGCAGGTGCACATCATGAGGGGACACTAGCCTTGGGAGCAGACTGGTGAGAGAGGCAGGTCCTCGCAAGCTCGGCTTTGAGAACTTCTGCTATGACTGCAGCTGATCTGGGACCTGCCTCTTCAGTGAAATTTGTCAGTGAGTCGGTGGCTCCTTTCCAGGTTCTGCGGACGCAGCTAGCCTTCTGAGTCTAGGCAGGATAGGTGTCTGTTTCTAGAGCCATCTCTGCCAAGGGAAGAATAATACTCTGACAAAGGGTATAGTATGTGCTCTTACCTGGAGGCCAAGTAATTAACAATATTTTATCATAAAATGACAAGTGAATATTAATATAACCATCTAACTTAAAAATAACACCAACATTGCCTCTGTGGTGAGAAGGACACTGACTTACTTTCCTCATAGAATAATAGTTATTATTCCTATCCTTTGACCTCTTCAGTGTCATTTGAAATACTGATAATATGTGTATGAAAACTGCATCTGGCCATTAAGATCACCATGGAAGGTTTTGCCTTTCTATTTTTTTCATTTTATTCACTTATTTTTATTTTTAAAGATTTTTAATAGGCACAAAAAATTGTAGGTGCTTATTGGGCACCCTCTGAAGTTTCTATACATTGCATGATATACAGTTATGGTAAATGTATCTGACTTCTCAAACATTTCACATTTTATTATCATGAAAACATTCAAAATCCTTTCTTCTAATGCATTTTATAAGTATACAATGCATCATCATTACTTATAGTCATAGTGCAACAGAGCTTCAGAGCTTCTTACTCCTATCTAACTAGAGCTCAGTACTCATTAATCAACCTTGCCTGGTGTTTCCCACCCCCATATTCTCTGTAGCCTCTGATAATTACCATTGTACTTCCAACTTGTATGAAGTCAACTGTTTTAGATTCCACATTTGAGTGAGTTCATGTGGTACTTGCCAATTTGTGTTTGGCTTATTTCACTCTATATAATGACCTCCAGTTCCATTCATGTTGTTGAAAATGACAAGATTTCATCTTTCTCATGGCTAAATATTATTCCGTTGTGTGTAAGTATTACATTTTCTTTATTTCATCCATGGATGGACACTTATTCTGCAATAAATGAGTGTTCAGAAGCCTGTTGGGCAGAGTGATGTACCTTGTAGGTGTAAATATACATTACCATTATGGATTGCCAGAGTCTTTTGTGTGATTGGAGACAACAGTCTGTCTTTTCTTTAGTCAAATGTGCAGTGTGGTATTATAGATTGAGTGACCCTTATTTAAAATGCTTGAGACCAGACTGTTTCAGATTTCATATTTTTTTCAGGTTTTGGAAATATTTGCATATGCACACATGAGATATGTTGGGTATGAAGCTCAAATCTAAGCACAAAATTTATTTGTATCCCTCATGTACCTTATATGCATAGCCTAAAGGAAGTTTTATACAGTGTTTTGAATAACTTTGTGTTTGAAACAAAGTTCATGTACAATGAACCATCAGAAAGCAGAGGTGTCACTTCTCAGCCACTCAGGTGGACCACGTGTGGTTGCATGGCAGAACTATCATTCCTGACTCTCAGTTTTTATGCTGCTGATCAGCAATCAATTCCTTAGCCTCATTCACTCATAAGTGCTTAGCAGTAAAAAAAGGCCAAGCCATTAATACAGTGAAAAGAGTTCTGTGTTCAGGGTCACCGAGAAGACAGTAGCATCACCTGAACACCTGTACCAGCTGTTAACTAACAGCAAGAGCAAACTCCTGCAGGCTTTTGGTCCCTATCTATGATGATGCGCTGTTTTCTGTCCACTGTGTTGATTTAAGAAAGAGGAAATATTAGAGGCAGGTGAGGGGCCAGGAAGTGGGTTCCCTACGGATGGGGCAGCTTCTCCTGGTGGACTATAGAGCCATCTGCTGTGGGGAGCAGCCCGGACTGGACTGAGTTACTGGAATTAAGACTTATTCTGTGCATCTGCTCTCCCACAATATGGCGCTGGGAGAGAAGTAAACAGCTTCCACACAGCTGCCTCCAGTTCAACCAATAAACTGTAGGACTTGCTACTGATTGGAGGAGAGCAGCGTACTCGGCGTGTGGGTAGCAGAGTTGGGATTGGCGGAGGAGGACTATAAAGGAGGAGAAAGATGGCATGCACCAGGGAACATCTATGGGGAACATCTAAGGGGAACATCTAGCTGAAGGAACACCTGTGCAGCCCCCGAGAAGAGCCGGCCGGCGGTGTGCCGCTCCCCTGCGGAAGTGGGGAATGTGGCCAGGGGGAACTGCCCTTCCACGGAGGTGGAAGGGATAGTAGCCAACCCGGGAAGAACCAGCAGCAAACCCGGGGAGGGCCGAGCAGACGAAAGAACAGCGCAGGGTCCTGTGTCGTTCCTCCACGAAGAGGGGGAGCGACATAATGGTGCCGTGACTCGGATATGAAGCCTAGGCAGGGTTTAGTGTCGTTCCCCCATGAAGACGGGGAGCGACATAATGGTGCCGTGACTCGGATAGGAAACCTAGCTCGGATAGGAAACCTGACTCG
Organism: Oryctolagus cuniculus; assembly: GCF_964237555.1. Lineage (NCBI taxonomy): Eukaryota > Metazoa > Chordata > Mammalia > Lagomorpha > Leporidae > Oryctolagus > Oryctolagus cuniculus. The sequence goes on along the minus strand of NC_091441.1, from coordinate 90,660,883 downwards.
GATAGGAAACCTAGGACGGATATGAAACTTAGGAGGGAAGAAATGACTCGGATAGGAAACCTAGGATGGATAGGAAACTTAGGAGGGAAGAAACGGGAAGAAGCAGGAAAATACCGGAGAGAGAGATTAGCGAAGAGCCTAGGGGAAAGCCGGACGAGAAAGGTGCCGGAAGAAGCTATTGAAAGCCTAGGCATAGACTTGGATATGGACTGTGGGAAAGAAGTTAGGATTGAAAGCGAAAGTGAAAGCTTTCATAGACTCGGATGCGGACTATGGCGGGGAAGCTAGGAGACTGAAAGCGAAAGTGAAACCTGGAGGAGGCTTGGACTCGGATATGGACTGTGGGAAAGAAGTTAGGATTTAAAGTGAAAGCAAGAAGAAACTTAGACTCAGATACGGACTGAAAGTGAAACCTAGAAGAAACTTAGACTCGGATACGGACTGTGGGGAGAAGCCAGGAGAAATGAGGGAGGAATATTGTTGGAAGAAAACTTAAAGAAACATATCGGGTAGAGAAAAATGTTAGGGAGGATGAAGCCGCGAGTGCAGGCCGAGGCGGAGATATAAGCCACCTTGGAATTCTTCAAGTCACCCCGGGGAGCAAGAGGCGAAGATCTGGAACCAGAGGCAGAGACGTGGGCCGCCAGGATTCGCCAGGTTAGTCCGGGGAACTTGGACTGAATGCCGGTGGTGGCGGAAACATTCGCGGAAGCCGCCGCGTGCAGAGAGAGCACGGGGCGTGAATAAATAGGGAACGCGGGGCTGGCGCGAGGCCGTGGTGCGGGCGCGAAGTGCGTGGAGACCGCGGAGCGTGCGCGCAGAGCCGGGAACCCGCCGGCGGGGCGAGGCGCCAGGAAGCCGCGCAGAGCCGTGAAGCTGCCGCGGGGCGAGGTGCCGAGAAGCAGCCTCGGGGCGAGCGCCGCCGGGAAGCCGCAGGGATAAGAGAAACAGAAGTTTAGAAGTGAAATGGGGGAAATGGGAATGCTGGAAGATGGAGGTAGAATGGGAGAAATAGGAATGCCCGGAGATAGAGAAATAGAGAAATAGAAAGGCCTCCCTACAATACTGCAATTAGAAGGCTTGGATTCGGTCTGCCCGATTAGTGAGGCGATGAGCACCTGCGGCGGCTAGCAGCTTATGCGCCGCAGGTCACCGAAGACAGGCACGAATTAACATCAGTAAGGCTTCCCCACAATACAACAATTAGGAGGCTTGGATTCGGTCTGCCTGATTAAGGCAGTAAGCACCAGCAAGCAGCTCGACCAGAGTATGAGCTGCAGGTCACCGAAGATAGGCACGAATCAACACTAATAAGTCTCCCCCACAATACGGCAATGAGAAAGCTTGGATTCGGTCTGCCTGATTAAGGCGGTAAGCGCCAGCAGGCAGCTCGACCAGAGTGTGAGCCGCAGGTCACCGAACACAGGCACGCATCAGCGCCTAAAAACCTCCTCACAACATGGAGAAGAGAGGACCCGGATTCGGTTTGCCTGATTGATAGGACCTGTAAGAACCTGTGGCAACTCTAGCAAGTAAAGCAGAGTGTGTGCCGCGGGACACCGAAGACAGGCGTGTATCAACGCCAAAAAAATAAAAAGAAAGGGGGATCTGTGGGGAGCAGCCCGGACTGGACTGAGTTACTGGAATTAAGACTTATTCTGTGCATCTGCTCTCCCACAATATGGCGCTGGGAGAGAAGTAAACAGCTTCCGCACAGCTGCCTCCAGTTCAACCAATAAACTGTAGGACTTGCTACTGATTGGAGGAGAGCAGCGTACTCGGCGTGTGGGCAGCCGAGTTAGGATTGGCGGAGGAGGACTATAAAGGAGGAGAGAGACGGCATGCACCAGGAACATCTAAGGGGAACATCTAGCTGAAGGAACACCTGTGCAGCCCCCGAGAAGAGCCGGCCGGCGGTGTGCCGCTCCCCTGCGGAAGTGGGGAATGTGGCCAGGGGGAACTGCCCTTCCACGGAGGTGGAAGGGATAGTAGCCAACCCGGGAAGAACCAGCAGCAAACCCGGGGAGGGCCAAGCAGACGAAAGAAGAGCGCAGGGTCCTGTGTCGTTCCTCCACGAAGAGGGGGAGCGACAATCTGCCTTATTAACAAGCCTGCTTGTCTTAGAATCCTCTCTCCGCTTTTATAATGATACAGTTTCTCTTCTATGAATATACGCTGCTGCAGCCCATCCTGTACTTTTGCTATATCATCTACAGACACTTCTGCAGTGTCACTGTCATCACTGTTACCAGGATCTCCTTGATCAGAACCATTTCAACTTCTTCACCACGTTTCAATCAGTGAACCATTGAAACATAATTGTGGATGCTAAAGCCTTTTTCAGTATCCACTCCTTCCAGCTTACTAATGACTCTGAAGGTCTCTTTCTTGTCTATGTATAGATAGCAGACATCATGTTTGAAAACCTGTGTTATCATCATTACTGTGCAGGGTTGCAGCGCAGGGGCTGTGCCAGGTCGGCAGAACTGTGTCCTTATCCAAGCCTTGGCAGCAGTGGAAATGGCATCCTGTGTGCTAAGCTTTTAGAAACCTTCCACACCCCCAGCTGTCACCTGGTTTTCAGGAAAGTGTTTTTATATTTACAGAATATAAGCAGAAATACAGGAAGCCACCTGTAGGCTATCATGGGGCCCTGCCCTATGCACAAGCCATTTTATTACCCTTTGTGGGGGTGCCTGGGTAGGGGGATCTGGACAAGTGTGGGAAAGATATAGGGCACTTGAAGGGGGCTGGGAGGATTCACCATAGGAAGCTGAGTAAATTTTGTCTTGTGTGCTTGTGTGTTGACTATGATGTGTCACATGAGGCCAGGTGTGGGATTTTTCACTTACGGCATTTTGTCGATGCTCAAATAGTTTCGGATTTTGGAGCATTTTGAATTGCAGATTTTTTGAATAGTGGTGCTCACTCTGTACTTGGAAAATCTGGAAAGCTGTCAAAATCCAGACAGTTTTCTATGGCTAGTGACACAGAGAATGTATATTGTTTGATGATTAAGGGCATGATTTGGAGTCACAGTTCTGCTATTTGTTAGTTGTATGACACTTGAAAGTTAATCATTCCTATTTTTCTCTTCTATATGAAAAAATAATATCTGGTCACAGAGCCCATGTCAACTCTGTACCTGTAAAATAACAATAATATCTATATTATGAGGTTCACCTCCAGGGAAAAAGAATTTGCACATTAAAAACACTTCATTATGCTAAGTGAAATAAGACAGATGAAAAAGATAATTACCACATATTTTCTCTTATTTGTGGAAATGTGTATATATAACATATATATTAAATGTGTGGATGCCATATTATTTAATATATAGGTACTTAGAAATGTGCTCACAGAATTCAAAGGATTATATCACCTATATAACAGTAATCCCTTCTTTGTTTGTTTTATGAACTTTGTCAGAAATTTCAAATTATGTGATGTTAATATAGCCATGCTTTATTTAAAAATAGAACACGTGTATATAGACATTGTTTATTTGTGTATATATATATAATGTTTTATATGAAGTGAAAATGACAAGATGTTAAAAATTGTTAAATCTATGTGTGCTCCTTAAACTCTTCTTGGTCTGCTCCTGTATTATTGGGATTTTTTATAATAAAAAGACAAAAGGAAACAAGAAAAACAAAGTACCTGAAAGAGTACTTAACACATATTGACACTTGAGAATATATAACAACGCAGCCTAGCTCTGTTTGGTCACCTCAACCTTTTATTATTCTGGATTGGTAATTCCCTGAGTGCTTATTATGGGAACAGTCTCTGTTGGGTCCCAGGGACCGCACAATGACCTGGACAGACGTGGACTCTGCTTTCAACCTAGTGAGTGAGAAATAGATGAAAAAAGATCATCATGAGTGGTTTTGAGAGTGTGTTTAGAATATTGGCATAGCCTAAAACCCAAAGATCATGTCCACTTTTGGGAGACAGGGAAAGTCTTCCTTCCTTCCTTCCTTCCTTCCTTCCTTCCTTCCTTCCTTCCTTCCTTCCTTCCTCCCTCCCTCCCTCCCTCCCTCCCTCCCTCCCTTCCTTTCTTCCTTTCTTCCTTTCTTCCTTTCTTCCTTTCTTCCTTTCTTCTGTATTTATTTCAAAGGCAGAGTTATAGAGAGGTAGAGGCAGAGAGAGAGAGAGGTCTTCCATATACTGATTCACTCCCCAGATGACTACAATTGCTGGAGTTGTGCCAATCTGAAGCCAGGAGCTTCTTCTGGTTCTTGCACACAGGTACAGGGGCCCAATGACTTGGGCCATCTTATACTGCTTTCCCAGGCCATAGCAGAGAGTTGGATCAGAAATGGAGCATCTGGCACTTGAACCAGCACCCAGATGACATGCTGGCGCTGAAGACAGGGACTTTAACCCGCCAGCCCCTGGGAAATCCTTTCTAAAGAAGTAAGATTTCAAGTGGGCCAGAGAAGAAGAGTATGGACCAAGGGGCCTATCCATGTGTATTATTCCACAACATCTAGCTAAGTGATGACCTAGAGAAGATTAAACTCATGTTGAGAGTCCATAATGTTATACAAAGGGAAAGAAGTGAAAAACAATGCCTACCAAATAAATGTTTCCTAAATAATTTGTTGAATAAAGGAAAGAAATATTTATTAGGCATCAAAACCACCAGGCAACATCAAGGAATGGTGGATCTCTCAGATCTCAATCCTGTGTTTCCCACTCATTCAAGGAATATATGTTGAACAACTATGGTGTGCCTCGGTTACGAAGATGTGGCCTGAATCTCCTCTGCTCTCAGGGGGAATCAGGAGGGGCTGGCCTGAGTGGACATCAGGAAGCTGGAGTAAGTGTGTGTCGTCCAGGCAGAGGGAACATCTTGTATTTGAAGTGGGAAGAGCTGCCGAAGCAGAAGGGCCTCCTGGTGGAGGAGGCTGGAGAAGGTTGCCAACCTTGGAGGGGCACCTAGTGGATCTCCATAGTGAGGAGGAGCATGGGAGTGATGGGGCTAAGAGCAGATGGGCTGAGTTACTGTGCGTCCATCATGAACCAGTGGCCATCTCTTTTTGAGGTGTGGGATACCATGTCTGGAAAGGCCACCTGTGCCAAAAGCTGATCATATCATCAAGTGTAGAAGAAATGTGTGTGTGTGTGTGTGTGTGTGTGTGTGTTTGTAGAAAGTCTTTCTTTAACATTGCTTAGAAAATACAGCTCCTTCTCGCACTGCGCTGGATGTGTGGTGAGAACTACTGGAAAGGACAGGGATGCTGGTGGATGTGTCAGAGACCCCGAGTTGCCTCTGATAAGTTGCCTTGAGTCTGGCATCTATGGATTGAGTTAGAATATTTTGGAAGGTAATTACTTTTTCAGTCTTCACCAGCTCCTGGGATAATATATTTCCACAAGGCTTCCATTAACTGTGAATGACATACTTCCTCTCATTTGCTCTAGGTTTCTCTGTGTTTTCTAGTTTAATACTCCCTTCCTGCTGCTACATACTTTTCCTCCTTGACCTAAATTAAGACTCAAGATTCTTCAAAAAGCACCTGAAATTGTATTATTATGCACGCACACACACAAAGATTTTTCTTGGGATACATTTACTGAAACTCAAAAATTGCTTTACTTAAGGAAGAAGTATAAAATATTTTTATTTGAAATATATTTAGATAGTAAATTTTTATAAAGCTCAAAAATTGGAGGACACTCAATTATATTTCTTCTTAGAAAACAATTAACTGTCAAAAGATGTAGACTTAAAAGAGAAGGAAAGTGATTTGTATTTAAATGTTCAAATGCATTTATTTTTTAAAAATGTGTTATTCTAGAAATAATGGTCAAAATCAAGATTACTATGAAGCTTACATGGGATTTTGAGTTAACTACCCAAACTAATTAAGTGAAATTATCCTAATTTGTTTATTATGTTAATGATCTGAATTAATTTATAGTAATTTAGCATGTATTACTAAAGATTTATTATGTTTCCTACTAAATGACTTAAGAGCTATAAATCCCATGGTTAAATGTAATTAGTGGAGACATATTTATCGAAAGGGATAATTACATCTGATAAAAGTTCTTCAGTTAGGCTTAATTAAAACAGATTATTCCCCCATAAATGAAAAGTAAATATGGTAATTACTGGGTAGATTTTCATAGCAAAAAATGAGTATCTCAGCATTTAAATTTTCTAAAATTGTTGGGAAAGTAAACTATGTAACTGATTACTTCCCAATAAAGTATGATTAATAATCCCTGGGAAATAGGCACTTTGCAGGAATAAACATTTTGCCACTAAATTACTAAAGAGAGAATTCTGTTCAGGAAAAATATGTCATTAACTCAGTTTTAAAGTGGACTCTGGCTATTTTTGGGCATAATGAATAGTGTTTTAAGGAAATTTCCTTTTTTTTTTTTTTTTTTTTTTGCCTGAGGAGATCTCTAGCTCAGCTAAATAGCAGTCTTAGGGGAGAAAAATGACTGTTAATCACTCTGAAAATGAAATTTTCCACAATAAGCTGGGCTAGGAATGGCTAGACATGCACATATGATTGGAAGCTACGATACCTGTTCAGGACACATGAGTATATGGGAAAATATTACAATGTAAACTTCAATTAATTCTGTGCATACTTATTAACACAAACTACATATAGGACATTTAAAATCATATTTAAACAGTATATCTTCAGTAGGAACACTGAAAACACTAATACTGAAAAATACCATTTTACCTTTGGAAAGCAATTCCAGTACATTATTAGTTCCTTAGATTGTTCTGTCTACCCTGGAAGAAAGATGAGCAACGGTTTATTGGCCTAATGGGAGGCCAGGTTTGAGGTCTCACTGTTAATTAACAGACTAGTTAGCACTTGAGTTGATATTTTGACACTGAGTACACTATTCTTTCTCTGATGTCATTAGGGTATAGAAGGGTCCATGAGTGTAACAAGAAGATGGTGTTGACTTGGTGCAGGTAGAAAGTCTACTACAGGATGACCAGATGGAGAATGCCTGCACGCGATATGGTTTTAGTGTTGTCGCCTGGTGAGACAGTCCTGGTATGGTGGGTCCCTTTAGAGTAGAGAAGACAAGGTGACCACCCACAAATCAGAAGGTCCAGTACATGCTTTGATCTGCGGGAGAACAGTTTTCTGAAGAATGATGGTGAACACACCTCCATCTACCATTATCTGCCACTGGGTGGAGCTGTAAATAGACCCTGGCCATTCTGTTACTCTCACTGTTAGGCTTTTGCCATATTTAAATACATGCCTTTCTCCGGAGACCCCGAAGTATTATCACAGACACTATTGCATTTCTCCTTACAATATCCTTTCACATTCCAAAGAGCCCAGGTGATTTATCAAGGTCAGTAGCTGTGGCTAATATGCTCTGTGTTCTCCTAGAATTACATAAATGCCCAAGCCCAGGAGTAGAGGAGGGACTGAGACTGCTGGCGCTGTAAAACCAAAGGCATTTTAGGAGAGAGCTCAAGCAGAAATTTTCTGATCTTGTGTTTGGGCTTAAAAGAGCATTTGTTCTTCCCCTCATCCCAGCAAGAGTAATTAAATTAGTATTTTAAATTTTGTGGTGAGTGCCACACATTAGGCAACTCCGTTGTATCAATACCTGTATTAGTTTCACAGATTTGATTCATTTGTATTATTGAAAGATGTTGCAGTTATTGATCAAATACACTAAAGGGCATTTCAAATCTTGGTACTAAGTATGGCTTCAATACCCCTACAACACACTCCAGAGAGTGTCCAGATTCTTTGAACACAGTGGGATTTGAGTGACGTAATTTGTGGTGCCATCACGTGGGCTTCACTCTGCAACTTGTGATCACTTTTCAAATATAGTGACTTTATATTTGTTGAAGTGATAACTCAATCTTTAAGATTTCTGATTCTGGGTATATAAACCTTATTGAATCAGACATTCTAGACACGAACTTCAAGAAGTTCATGGAAAATATATATTATGGAGAAAACTAGGTATGTGGGCTACACTCTGCAACTTTCAGGTCACTTTGCAAATATAGTGACTTTATATTTGTTGAAGTGGGGGCTGATGCCATGGCTCACTTGATTAATCCTCCGCCTGCAGTGCTGGCATCCCATATGGGTGCTAGGTTCTAATCCTGGCTGCTCCTCTTCCAGTCCAGCTCTCTGCTGTGGCCCGGGAAGGCAGTGGAGGATGGTCCAACTCCTTGGGCCCTGCAGCCACATGGGAGACCAGGAGGAAGCACCTGGCTTCTGGCTTCAGATCGGCGCAGCGGACCAGCCGTAGCAGCCATTTGGGGGGTGAACCAACAGAAGGAAGACCTTTCTCTGTTTCTCTCTCTTTCACTGTCTAACTCTGTCAAATAAATAAAAAAAATTTGTTGAAGTTATAACTCAATTTTTAAGATTTCTAATTCTGGGCATATAAACCTTATTGAATCAGACATGCAAGACATGAACTTCAAGAAGTTCATGGAAAATGTATATTATGAAGAAAATAAGGTATGGATCTCCAAATTTGTTGCATCAAAATAAGTTTATCTTTTAATCTCATTTTCCCATAAACATTCTGAAGTACCCTCACACTGTCTCAGGTGCGAATTCAATGCATGTGGAAGAAAATAAACAGACTCACAACTAGAAAGCTTAAAATATGACTCAACATTGAATTTTATGAATTAATTGGTTGAGTACAAAGCTCTGCGTGGAGAGGGCATGTGAACACTGGTGGGCGGTAGATGGGTGTGCACAACACTTCTCCCTGAGCAAAGACTGCCAGTCCCCATGCCTTTGCCCCAACAATAGAGTTTCAAGGCATTTTTCACAAGAAACTTAATTTGACTCATGTGGAAAAAATGATAAACAATAATCTTAACAGAGTGGTATAGTTATTTATTATGACTAGGAGAATAATTATGGAGCCAAACAGTGCCTGGTTTCAAATATGGTTATGTCAGATACCCACTTCCTGTCTTTGGGGAAAGTTCCTGAACACTGTCCTTTGATTTCCTCATCTGAAAACTGGGGTAATACTAGTGCCTGCCATATAGGGTTGTACAACAGGTAAACAATTTTAGGTCTTATTGTTAATCCAGATAATTTAGGACTAGGTTTGTTTACATTTGGATTATATCTATTACATTTCTACAAGGTTTTGGGTTGAGAGATACTGTATATGTATTTTCTTGGTTAATATACTGTGAAGAGTATTCAAAAAAATTTATGGTAAATACAAATTGTTGTAAAATGGTACCTAGACTTCAAAACTTTTGCAATGAAATACATTTATCTTTTAATTCCTGTGTTCCATGAACTTTTTGAATCTCCCACAAGTATATTAAATGAATACAAAGAGGTTGATGCTGGAATAGTCTAATTTTGGTTCCAGACCAAAATTCATTTGAATGGCATTCATTCTTCTGTTACAGTATCCTATATCCATAGTAGATTTAATCATTTTGCTTTCTATGGGGCTCTCATTTTGAGAGTGGATAGTGTAGGATGTGCCTTTGGTAATTAGTGGTTTAAATTATTATTAACAGGAGAAATCTACATGCACAAAAAGTCATCGTGTTCCTTGGTGTCCAAACAAGAGCCCCATTTTTAATCTATTTTGCTCTTTTTTATATTCACGGTTTACTTTAATATATTTGAATTCTGAATTCCAAAGATCATGTCATTATCCTCAAAGTAAATAAAGTATGTCTAATGTGCTCTACATTTTCATAGAAGATAAATCAGTTTTTCAAGCTTTTTTCTCTGCATTTGCTCATCGACTTTGTCATCATTAATTTCTGCTATTTTCAGAACACGGTTTGCAGCCTAATGATACATCAACTTCTCATCTGTTGTGTAAAACATTTTAATGTTATCTTCCAATTCAGCTCACTCACCCAGCAGGTACAATTTCCAATGTGAATAGTTATAGGAGGTAGGAAAACTACACTTTCCTTCTTTAATCATTAATTCTTTCCTGTATCTTTATATTTCTAAGATGTGTAAACTCTATCTCTGCTAGGGAAAATGCCCAATACTTCTATGGGTTAGGAAACTCATTAGCTATTCATGAGTTTAAAAATGCATCATGCATTAATTTATTTATCTCCTTAAAGTTCAGCTTCTCTCTCAGGGATGTTTTCTCACCAAACTAATTTCTCTAAAACAAAATGCAAATACATAGTCCACGAGTGAGTATCATTTACTAGGAAATCCTGACCTCTAGATATTTTCATCATGTTCAGGTGAGGACCTTGTGGATTCTTTATAAGGCTCAATAATCCCCTGTAAACCAGATACTCCCACTTCAGATATGAAAGTACAGCAGTAACTCTTCAAATGCTAACAGTGGAGCCCATGAAGAGAAAGAAATGTATAATTTGTTAAAAATAATTCCAACTGTTTTATTGCTTCCCAATCTAAGATAATTGCATATAAAAAATTCATTTAAATTATTGACATTAATTTACTAACTAGAACTTTAAATAATATTTTCATGAAAAGGAAAATTCAGTGAAGTCCTAGAAATAAACAAGATTTAACAACCTATAAAGACTTTTTCTATACCATTGTGAATCAGAACCACATCTCTGTAATTCTGTAAACAACATTTTCCTTTCTGCAGAATATTAAGTTAAAATACACATAAGATGGGCTTCATAACAGTGTATTTAAAAAAACTACACAGACAACTTCCTGCCTCCTTGTTTTTGTTCTTTATCTGATCTATTTCAAGAACTGGTAAACTGAAGCTTGATTCTAACACATTAATTTCAGAGGAGGTTTGTGGATATTTTATGATGATTTTATTTGTTTAACAAATATTTAGCACATACTCTGCTGGGGGTTGTTCCAGGTGCTGGGATCTGGTGCTGAAGGAGCCCCAGTTTCTGCCCTCACGGGGCTTACTTCACCCACAATAACTCAGTATATAAGGTCATTTCAGCTAGTGCAGGGCTCTGTAGAAACAGCAACCCTGTTAGCAATGCTCCCCACTCCCAAACCCCTGAAGCCTGTTGAGTGAGTACCTCCCAGGCAGAAATGGCACCTCAGTTCATTTCTGAATCTCAAAGCTTTTTGTATTTTCTGGCCTATGACATCGCCAGCTGCAGAAAAGACCACTGTGTTCAATGGAACCAGGCTTCAGGGTCTATGGCAGCTGTAGCATCAGGGGTTTATTTCATTCTTGGGGGTCAGTCCTGCAACGAAGCTCTGTCTAGAACACTCCCTTCTTTGCGATTTGACCCTTCACCGGTTCTGAATCATCTTCCCCTCTCTGAGTCCACTTTCAGTAAGAGAACCTCAGTGAAGCATTGCTGCATGTTCCTGACTTCTTCTCCTGACCAGTGCTTGGTCACTCTGTCTTCTCTTTCCCTCAGAACATCACACACACCTTGGTAGGTCCAGTGAGTCACCTGATCCCTGGTTCTGCACACACCTGACCTGACTGAGATCAGGTGAGCCCGCAGTCCATCAAGTTCATTCTAGTGGGACACAGTCTAAAACAGTAAATACAGTAATAGGGTCACACTCTCAAATTGTCATTTCTGTTCAAACTCCCATAGTGAAGTGACCCTGTAAATTAACAGTTTTCTCCAGCCTGCATCCACTGCCCAAGACTGATGAATCATATTTACTCTCCACATTAATAGAACTTTTCAAACAGATGCATCAGGATTCACAATGGAGCTCTGTTCTGTGACCCATGGTTTGTGCAAAAATCAATTTCATAGGAAGAAATTCCAAGGCTAATTTTCAGTACAGGTCAACGCATGCAATTTCAAGACACATTCATTTTTGAGATGAGGAAGAGCATAGGAAATAAGAGCAAGGCAGAGGGATTCCCAGTAAAGGTGCTCTCTTGAACTGACCCATGAGAAAATATTTAACCTATTGAATAGCAATGGAAGGACTGGGTAGTGAATGAATAAATTGCCAGCACCGAGGAAAAGCAGGTAACTGTTGAAGCATTCAAAAGATCTAATTCAATTTAGCAAGCTCGTGGAGTGGTTACGAACCTGAGCTCTAGACACTGAGATTCTGAGTTCATCTTGCTGCAAGATGTGTGACCCTGGACGGGTTATTGAACTTCTTTGTGCCTCAGCTTGCTTGATAATAAAATTGGGATGATAGTAGTACCTTGCTTAAAGAATCTCGAGGATTAAATGAGTCAGTGTTGGAAATTGCTTCAGTGCAGAGAATGGCGCAGCATGCAGCGGCCTTGGGTTTTGTCATCCTCCTTACTGCCCTCCCCACATCTCCAGTCAGGATATGGGACTTTTTGGAACATAGCGCTGTGGCAGACAGCATTCTGTTCTCTCAGCATCTGCCCTGTCCTCAGTGTGACCAGAGTGACCTTTTCCTGAGGCAAATCTGGTCATGTCAGTTCCAGATGAAAACCCTTTGATCACTGCCCATAACATAAGGGTCAAGTCTATGTTCTTTGATCGCATGGCCCTATCACTTAAAGAAGCCGGTACTTGACCTCATGATCCTAATTATGATTACAATTAACTTATTAACTACATGCTCATTTGTTATCCATCTGTATACTTACAAAAGGGCATCTGTAATCCAGAGGAAAACTTTTCTGTTGCATCCTGGGCACCAAGCCCAGTCCCTGCCACAGGGTGGTGCTAAGGAAATATTTGTTGAGCTGATTTGTAATTGGACTGCTATGATTAAGTATAAAGGGAGTAGAAGAGGTGATCTTGTATGGTGCTGTGAAAATTTTCCTTATGATTGTGTCTCGCACAGTTTTGATGAAACTCTTATGTTAATTATCCTCTTCTGTCACACAGTGGGGGCAGAATTGAGAAAATAGATACTTCAAAAGGAAAGAATAGTTACAGGAGTGAATTTAAGTAAAAATCATGACGTCCATCTTAACCTTAAAGGACACACATTGAGTATTAAGGGCAGGCACAGCAGGCTAATCCATTTTGCTTGGGATGTTTCCATGCCATGATAAAGTGCCTGGGATCCAGTTGTGGTTCCTCCAGTTCTGATCCAGCTTCCAGTTAATGTGCATGGGAAGTGGCAGATGACAGGCCAAGAACTTGAGTCTGCCAACAATGTGGGAGGCTTGCGTGGAGTTCCTAGCCTCAGCATGATCCAGCCCGGCTTTTGCAGATATCTGTGGAGAGAATCATCAATCACTGTCTCTGTCACTCTGCCTTTCAAATAAATAGAAATGAATAGGCATTAGAATTTTAAAAAAATTTATTTTGTCTACTTGAAAAGCAGAAAAACAAAAAGACATACAAATACACACTTACGCGCATACACCTTCCCTAGAGAGAGAGAGAGGGAGAGATTGAGAGAGATCTTCCATCTTTTGGCATATTCCCCAGATGTCCGCAACAGCCCGGGCTGGGTCATGCTAGGACTCCATCTGGGTCTTCCTACCTGTGTTGTAGGGGCCCAAGCACTTGAGTCATCATTTGCTGCCTCCAGATTGCATTAGCAGGAAGCCAGATGAGAAGCAAAGCAGCTGGAACTCGAACCTATTCCCTAATATGGGTGTGGGCATCCAAGCCACAGTTTATCGCTGTGCCATAATGCCCACTAAATACTTTTTTAAACAAAAATAATATTTGTGAATCAATTCTTAGAGATTTTTCTTAAAACCAAGCTTCTAATATAGTTTGAATTTCAGATCTGTCAGTGACATTATAAGGTGAAGGCACTGTCTTTTATTTTGTACATATTTTTTAAATCTAGAAAGTCTACACTGCTCGAAATTTAACTCAGTTACCAGGAAAAACAGGGGAAAAATATCAGGCCAAATTTTTTTTTGTAACCACAGTTAAGAACCAGCACTGTCTTCCTAGAGATTATACAAATTCCTCAATTTTGTCTTATTTGTACGTTAGGCTTTTGATTGATAAATAAGTGGTATCATTAGTTCATTTACTCCCAAATTCATTTCTTCAACAAAGATTTTCTGAGGGTCTAATGGGCCAATTACCATGATAGGTAGGGCTAACCTTCTATCAAAGTGCAAAGCAAATTTTAATGAGTAACCTCTGCTTGACGGGAATTATTTTAACAACATTTTGGCCTTAAGTTCAAAATCTGCAACAACTTTCTAAACTCCCAGTGCTCTCTTAATATTTTAGAACTTAAGTTGACCACGATAATGTGTGTGTGAGCTTGTGTGTTGAGGTGGGCCTGAGTGCCATCAGGAGAAGTGTCGGTTCCCCCAGTGAACTGGAAATATTTATAAGGCACAGTTCTTAGCAGTGTCGCTGGTGACCACGTTGTCCAAAGATGTGTGAAGCACAGCTGTTCCCTTCCTCTTGAGTAATGTCCTCAGAGAAAGAGCTGACTCAGTTTCTTTCAGCTATAATCCCTAGGACACAGATGTGCTGAAATCCAAGATTTTGTAAGTTGGAAAGAGTGGACCCATTAATTGCTTTTACTTTTAGTACTTCAGGAAACTCTCAAGTGCGTAATACGAACTGCTGATCCAGAATGAGTGATGAGTGATGCCTACATCTATCAGCTCCAAGTTATGGCTGTCCCCAGACTCCTCCTGCAGCCTGACTTCTTTGATTACTTCAGGGCGTGCCGAGCTGAATTATCCTCTAGCTGATTTGGTAGTTTCTTGTTGAATCACAAGTTGGAAATTTTGAAATTCCCTTCTCCCTGAATTCCCTATTCTTAGTCCCCAGTGCCACTTAAACACTGGTAGCAGTTGATTGAAGCAGGTTGTTGGGTAGGCACCCAGAAGAGATAATGGGCATCTTGTGGGGAGTGCAGTGGGTGTGAAGAAATTGAGGCAGGGAATTCTCAGCTGGTGAAGCTGTACCTGTGGGTGAGACCACCCTTATTCCAACTCTTCAACCCCACTCAATACTAGAAGCCAGCAGAGCTTAGGGGGTGGGCACTCTGCAATCCCTGAGTTGGACCTTTGTTCAAATTGCAAATGAGATCATCCCCACCCTCTTCTCAAAGATGCGGCTATGTAAGGTCATGGCTGTAGGCAGGATTGGCCAGCAGGCATCTCATGAGGGTCTCACGCAGGTGCCACACTTGGAGGGACACACTGAGGCATTTTGTAAGTTCCATAGATCATCAGAAATCTGAAGTGTGGCAGCTTAGATTGCTGCAGAGAAGTCTTGGCCAAGCTAGTTTAGAATATTCCGTCCTTGTTCTTACTGAGGGGCCTTTACCAGAAAGGGCCATATAATGTTTGTTTGCTACTTTGATCACATCATCATATATTTCTTTTAAGATAGGCTACCTCTTACAAGTGGGCAGGGAATCATTTCCCATACAATAACTATAGCAAGGCAAATAATCAGCACATGTGCCTGGTGCCTGAGTCAGTGGCCAGGCAAATTCAGTAGGATTGACAGTGAAATTGTGTTACTCGATTTGAGTCCCAAGAAGTCTATTAATTAACTTTTCATTACTATAAGAAAATGCCTCAGACAAACTACTTATAAAGGAACAGGGTTTGTTTTGGCTCATGGTTTTGGGCCTTCACAGCCCAAGATCAAGCAGGCCTCATTGGTTCAGCCATCTGGTGAGGCTGGGGGATGGAAGTGATGGGGCATGTGAGAGGAAGGATCACATGATGAGACTGGAAGCAGAAGAGAGAGACCAGTGCCAACACTGCCTTTTACAACCAATTCTCTTGTTAGAGCTCTCTTCTCATGGCACACCCCCAAAGACCTAAAGGTGTCCCTCCATGCCTACATCTCAAACACCAGGATTGGGTTAAGTTCCACCTTTCTTCATGAACTTACGACGTTGGGGATGAAATATTTGAAAGAGTTTGGGAGCCATACCTTATTCAAACCACAGCACAGAGCAGGCAATATTTTGGGGGAAGCTCCTCTCTACAGAGAACTAAGGAAAGCAGTTGGTAAGTAAATCCATTGTCATCAGTTTCCACTGTACTCAATTTATAAAAAAATCCACAAATTATATAGAACAACAAGATATAAAACCTAAGAATAAGAGGCTGTATGTCTTTGAAGTTTGGTTGCAAAAATTGGAGCAAGAAACAGTGGTAAGGCCAACTCAATAATTGGTTGGAACTTGGGTATTGATTGAGACTGCTTCCTGTGGAGATTTCCCCCTTTTGCAAAGTAAGAAAAGTAGGTCAAAGCAGATAGCATGGCTGGAATGCATAACATGTTGCTAAGAAGAATCAGCAAAAATGATTTAGCAAAGGCTATGGTAAGAGCTCACTTACCAATTCATGAATTCATGTATGTCTGTTTCTGTATCGTCATCTCTGTTACTTGGAATCCTTAGATACACACCCCGGCAATAATCTCCAGCTATTTAAGTCTTGGTCCTGAAGCTCAAAGTTTTCTCCTCCTCACAGCAGATCCTCGCTTTTTCTTCTTTTCTGAACAACGGCTGTTTGTTTCCCTGCTGCTTCACACCTCAGAAAACCCTTTTATGAGGGTTCCGAGCCGCAGTGTGTGCTTTTTGGGATTCTCTGAGGCTGCAACCTGAACCAGGGAAGCTGTTCTTCAATCGGGACCTCTGAAAATGTGGGTCACTAGATTCACTGCAGGAAGATAGTAGGGCATGCCGGTGCTGTGACCTCTGGCCCAGCTCTCAGTCTCTGCACCACTGACCACCATTCTGATGGCTGATGCTATCACACAACTTTGGCTGCTGTAAGAGAACTCCACAGACCAGGTGCCTTGTAAGGTCTGCTCAGGGAAGGATACAAACCTTGTCCCAGGAAGGCAATTTCCAACAGTCTGTAGAATGGCCTTTTAGTAATTTGGGAAGCACTCCCTTCATTATAGGGTCGCCTTAAGCCAATCACCAGCAGGAGCATCGTATTTTAAGGTCAAATGCACGTGATATGCCACAGCCAAGGACTTTTTAATTGGGTCACAGGTAACATGCATGGGTCTCCCAGAGCATCACTTTCAGGCCTTGAGGAAATCTCTGACTTCCTTAGCTAGACTGCTTAAAAAAGTCTGTAATAATGGACCAACCAGAAGCACTTGCATCAAGATGCCTCATGGCTCTGGAAAAGCACCCTCCCTTTCAGTATGAAGGCAGGGTACTTCCAAGAGATGTGGTGGTAGGGGTGTGGTTACCAATTATAACATTGGAAACAACCTTGCTTAGTCAACTTGAGCTTATGTAACAAATGAATATACCAAGCACCTTGTAAAGAACAGAGCCATTTCTCACAGTTCTGGAGGCTGGAAGTCTAAGTTCAGGGTGTAGCATGGTTAGGTTCTGGTGAAGGTCCTCTTCTGGACTCCGGATTGCCGACTTTCTGTAAGACAGTGAGCTGGCTCCCTCTGGCCTCTTGTCATAAGGGTGCTAATTTCATCCAGAGGACTCCCCCTTATCAACTAATTACCTCCCAAAGGATTCATTTCCAAATAACATCACACTGGGGAGTAGATTTCAACATTTGAGTGGGGTGGGGGGATGCAAACATTCAGACCATAACCATCCTAAACACTAAACAGTGGGGCAATGGTTTTATGTTGTGACTAAGTACTAGCTAATGTATTAGGTCAACAGAACAGAAAATAATTTTCTATTCATTTTATAAGAAGCCTGGAAGAAATAAATAAAAATATATTTATCAAGTTAACTGTGGGTCAGATATTTTTCTAAGTGCTTTACACATGTGAGCTCTGCCCAAATCTAAAAAGATACAGTAAAAATGCTAGGTGATAGAAATATTTCAGATCCATTACAATCTTATGGGACTGTCGTCATATATGAGATCTATCATTGACCAATATGTTGCTTTATGACACTTGATAGTAACCAGAAAAAAAACAACTATCATGGATGTAATTACATGCTCTGGGCCCCCCAAGTGGTTGCTATGAATAATGGTGCAACACCTTAGATAAACTCTCCCAGAAAATAGAGAGAAGTAACCATTGATTCCCACCCACGTTTCTCGTCATGTGAGCTAACCTATATCATCTAAGCAGCTCTCTACTGTGTAATTGTCTTGCCATCCCAGTAATGCTAAGAAACAGGCAATGTTGGGACAAGATGCCTCCTGCATACATTAAGCCTTGGTTAGCTAGATGTAGAGGTAGTGTTACCCCGATTGTCCAAGTGGTGTGTAGCTCATATTCTGCAGGTATAAATAGTGGCACAAACATTTAATCATTCATCCTTTAGATATTTATTGAGAGTCTGCCCCATGCCTGGCACTGGTCTGGGAGCTGGGCATGCAGTGATAAATGAATCAGAGGTGTCCCTGACCTCAGGGGACTTCCATTCTAGTGAAGGAAACAATTAGCTGGCCAACAGAAAACAGACAAAGATGATGCCATAGCAGTGAAAGTGATGAGATGGAGGGTATGTGTTGGGACCTCTGTGCATTGGGAGAACAAGGATGGCTTCTCTGCTGAGGATATTAGAGCAAAAATCTGAAGGATGGGAGTGAACTTGTCCTATGAAGAGCTGGGGACAGGACATTCTAAGGCAAGCAAAAAGGAAAGACCAGGACCAGGGAACAGAAGTTGGCTTGCTTGCAGTTATGGTGTCAAAAAGAAGGCATTATGCTGTGTCTCTCCTTAGTGCAATGGCCCTGTAAGAACTCAGGGCACTGCATCAAGCAAAGTTTAAAAAATAAACAAGACCAAAGTATCAGTTTTTAAAATAAGAAATACACTTTACCACTTAAAATAGAATTTCTTCACGTATTTCCAATTTGTACTATCAAAATCAGTATTCATGAGAAAGGCGCCATTTCTTGATTATAACTCTAATATCTAAGTGTAATTCTAGTATATTAGTGAATGCCTAAGGGATTAAATGATTCTGAATAGATCTCTATGTGGTTGTCACTCAGTAATTATCCACAGTGAAATCATGAGCTATAGCTGCTTAAATTTGAAACTGGTAAGAAAGTATGAAAATTACACCCTTTTTTGTCTTCTAATACGTTAAGATCACTTAAAAGAAAATTTCTTGATATAAAATATTTTTCCAAAGTTTGTTTCTGTTGTTGTTTTCCCATTTCTTACATAATTTTCTTACATTTTGTTATTGAAACTACTCTACCACTCCTTCTACGCATCTGTACCATATAACTTTATTTTAGGTTTACAAAATGCCATGCACTTAACCTATTTATTGAATGTTGCCCTTCATCTGGCCCTGGACTGAGTTTTAGGAACACACACAAACACGACAGGATGTCTGTCTTCTTAGATACATTATTATGTACCTCTTAGGTCAAGGCTTCCAAGTAAAAACAGATAATTTAAGATGTGCTGCTCTCTAAAATTCTTTAATATCAGAGAACTAGCACCTACAGCAGTTTGTCCTTAAGCTTTCATGGTAAATAGAGAAATATGATTTCACCATCTATTCTCAGCAGTAACATAAAAACTGAAATGAACACAAACTCCCATCAAGACAAAGCTCCTTCCAAGCCCTAGAAGCACAGTGATAGCCCTGACGGGGATGCTGTTGGTCAGCCAGACAGAGGTCAGGGTTTGTCTCAGACAATGGGGAGGGATCAAATTCAGGTGGTTCAGTCAATTCTCTACAGGTACTAAGTACTTGGTGTGTGCGTGTGATGGAATATGCAGGTCTGGCAGGAAAGTAGCTGAGCAATTGACTAGGTCCTGAAGGAGGAAGTCTCAGCCTTCAAGAATGCCTGCAATCTAGTTTCTAGAACTTCCATATCTCAGAGATACAGAAACTAGGGTCCTGAGAGGTCTACACTGGACAGCTCAGACCATGTGGGCTGAGTGAAGAGCTTCATTTTCCTTGGATGTGGTTGAGTGTACTAGTAGGAGGCTGGGATCTTTGAGGCTGTGTGTGTGCGTGTGTGTGTCCAAATAAAATTTAGACTTTTGCTAAGACTGATGGCAAGAATAAAAAAAGCAAACTGATTAAAAAAATCAGGCTGAGAAAAAGATGCATGTTTCAGTATGAGTAAACTGAATGATATTTCTTGTAAATATGTTGCTTCTGCTGTTCTTTTTTGCTTGGGAAAATCTCTTGTTTTGGAGTGCTCAATGTAAAGAGACATTGTAAGAAAATCTACAGGTTGCAGTAAAGAACTCATAAGGTTAGTCAGCAAAAGGCAGTGTTTCACTTCATGACAAAGTTTGGTCAAACTTTATTACAGTCAAATTCTCAGTAGATGCTGAATGTGTCATTTCTTTAATTTTGATCACTTTTCCTTGTGGGGAATTCATTAAATCATGGTGAAGGAACACGGCAATTGTTGTACCATGAGGGATAGGCTCTTATTGAAACAATGGCTATGAATATCAAAATGTTGAGGGAAGGAAATTAACCCAAAGAAGGGCATGTTACATGGTTTCCATTATAAGAAGTTAAAGAGCAAGCAAAATTTTTTACTGCTGAAACAAATCAAGAACTGACTGTAAAGGGATATAACAACTTTCTGTATGATGTGAATGTTCTATATCTTGTTTTTGGTGGGAGTTACACTTTAGATCTATGCATTTTAATGTATGTAAATTATACCTCAATTAAAAATGAATAAAACTGAACTGAGCACTTCTGATCTATACACTTTAATATATGTAAATTATATCTCAATTAAGAAATGAGTAAAATTACACACACATACATATCTGTTAAGTATAGTGATTCTCAAGCATTGTTCTTTTTCCTGAATTGATTCTCATCCAAATATATTGATTACTCCTAGTTTTAAGGCACTTTCATTTACACTGTTTGCCAAATGATGGTATGGTTAAATAAATATTAAAATCTAAATAGCCTCATGGA
The DNA here is from genome assembly GCF_964237555.1 of Oryctolagus cuniculus. Taxonomy (NCBI): domain Eukaryota; kingdom Metazoa; phylum Chordata; class Mammalia; order Lagomorpha; family Leporidae; genus Oryctolagus; species Oryctolagus cuniculus. The sequence goes on along the minus strand of NC_091441.1, from coordinate 90,640,154 downwards.
TTTTCTGATTATCTTTGATTGTAACTGGTGTGGTGAACTGTGGTTTACATCTTGGGTCTATGTCCTACAGAGTGATTCTTGTTTAGAAAGGACATGATTTAAAACTTTCTAAGCTTTAATTTCTTCATCAGTGAGATGGAGGTAATTAAACTTGGCAAATGGTTGTTGAACAGTCAAAGGAGATAATGTCTATTATAGTCCTGCTGTTGCAAGTGTCGTCAGTGGGCAGGCAGACTCATCATTTTTGTGAAGCTTGTTAGAAATGCAGAATCTCGGGCTTCCCTGAACCTACTGAAGCAGAGACTGCATTGTAACAAAATACTCGGGTAATTTGTATGCATGCTAAGGTTTTAGAAGCTTGGTCTTAAAGTGTACTGTAATTTTTAAATTGAGACATGAGTATTAAAAGTTGCCATTAACCCAGTTTCTATAGTGGAAATATGGCCCAGGAGTTTGCATTTGCTGTGTTGTTGTACTGTTGACCTAAAACCACCCTGTTTGTTACTGTGTCATTGTGGGTAACACAACTGTACAATATGGCCTTGTGTGTCACTGGTGAGAGACCTCACTACTCAGAATGGAATGCTCTTTTAGGAACAGCCAACAACCTGTATTTCCAAGTAGCTTCCCAGGCCACAATGTCTGTGGCATGAGAGTAGACTCAGGGCTACGTGAACCCAACACAGCTATGAGAGAACTGAATGATTTATGTGATTCCAAAGGCAGAGAGAGACTTCTACCCTGGAACTTGATTTTCTTCTCCTTAAACCTCTTCCTAGCCACTCTCATTAAAAAAGTGCTGCCACCACCCAGGCACTCAAGCCAGCAACCTTTAGGTCACCCATGATCATCCTCTTTTATGATTTCCAACCTCCTTTCAATCCTCTCCAAGTCCCTTCAGTCCCACTTCTAGATTTTTCCTTTAGTTGCCCCTCCCCCCTCCATTTTCACTACCACTACCACCATCTCTTATTTGGACTTCTGCCTCTCCTCTCAGTGACTCCCTACTTTTACTACTCAGAGTTTGATCATTCAATGAAACTCACAGAAATTGTGCATCCAATCACGCCCATACTGAAAGTCCCCCTGTATGTTCCCATTTTCTAAATATAGAGTACAGACTTCACACCTGCACCTGTAGTGGCCCACAAGATCCTGCCCCAAATGGACCCTGTGTGTCTCTGCATCCACACCTGGTTCTTCTTCCCTGCCAATCACTCTGCTCCAAGCACATTGATCTTCCTGCCTTGAGCTCTGTCTCTGTCTTTCTGACATGGAAATGCTGCCCTCTTGCCTATGCCTTTGTTCTCCCCTCTGTTGAAGGCTTGGCTCATTTGGATCCTCCAGTCTCAGTTGATCCTTCCCATCCTCAGAGGCATCTTCTGTGAATGCTTTACCTAAAGTCACCACTTCTGTTAATGTCCACTTCATCCCATTACTCCTTTCCTTTGTTCTGTGTTGCCATCGTTTTGCTCACTTGCCTTCTTGTTTTTGATCTATCTCCCTGTACTCATCAGCTTTTTGCCACTACAATGGAATATCCAAGGCAGCAACTAACTCTCCAAAGAAAATATTTATTTAGCTCACAGTGTTGGTGGTTTGAACCCAAGCTCAGGTGGCCCCAGGGTTTGGTGTCTGGTGAGGGTGGTGGATGCTAATGGCTGAGTATGTGTGGAGCAAAAGCTCCCATGGCAAGCCAGGAAGCAAAGACATGGATTGGTCCCAACTTAGGCTTTTATAACAACCTTCTTTCAGGAGAATTACCTTTAGAGGGCATGACCCCAAAAACCTAAGGAACTGCCACTAGACCCACCTCCTCCTAAACACCGTAATTTAATTAAGTCGCAGCCCTTTTAGAATGATTAGCTCAAGACTTTGGGGTTTACAGTCCTGTGTGAGTTTGGAAGCCAAATCATATTTGAACCATAGTCCTCCCCCCTGGAATTAGTAGGGCCCATATCTATATAGTTCCCCATGGTATCCCTAGGATCTAACACAGTGCCTGGCTTGAGCTAGACACTTAACAGCTCCTTTTTATGACTAACTACATGAACAAATGAATGGATGCATAGATGAATTTACTCCTTTGCACAGCTGATGACTGCTTACTTATGTGATATGGTCTGGAATTTACCTCCTGCTGAAGTTTTTTAAAATGCCCACTTTTTAATCCGAAGCTCATCACCCTTACAGCAGAGTGCTGAGTACATTGTTATAATGCTTAAAAAAAAAAGAAAAAGAAAAGCAGAATTAGTATTGGCAGAGCTTGTTTGCTCTGCATCCCTCTCATAACCTGCTTTTGGAAAGGGTGGTTTCCCTGCCATGGCTTCATCAATTCCTAGTCTTCCGACCCCTGCTGCTGCAAACCACAGGCAAGGCAAGCACACCATCACCTTTAATTAGCAGGAGAGGAACCTGCCTGCCAGCTATAGATAGTGCCTTGGAAACCAGGAACAGAAAAACAGAAGGCAGGGCCAGGTTCATGGGAAAGAACTAGGAAATGTAAAAGAATAATTATCCTGTTTTAACATAATGTTGTTAATCTGTATTGCCCATTATCATCGAGAGTGTCTGGCCCAGTGAAGTATGCAAGCCGTGGAGCTGCTCTTTGCTCCAGCAGTGAGGCGAACGTGGGGGACTAGCTCCCCATCCATCATAATAATTAGTTTGTCATAATTTTCTGCCCTTCTTGGCTCTGTAGTAAAAAGATAGAAGAGGCATTTAAAGTTACTCAGGAATTGTTCCCCAAATTTCCTCCTTGTTCTTTATGGGAACAGATAGCTGTATTTCTGCCCTATTTATTTTATGTTTGGCCTGTGATAATGAAATATATTTCATCTGGAAGTATATAGCTTTAATTTTCATGTTCTACTTGGAAACATCTTACTGTTCATTTTGTTTGCACTGTACAGTATATAAAGAGAGCCCTTGCTTCTGTCTGAACTCACACGTCACCCACCAGAGTTAATTCTGGTTTGAAGACCAACATTATGACTCCATGAGCTGCCTGCATGATAACTCACTTGGATCCATAGTCCTTCAGTGTTTGCCAAGTGCTTTCTTCTGTTATCCCCCATAGACCTAGAAAAGGCAGAGATTAGCTGCACGCCCATTTTATAGAGGAGCAGACAGGTTAATTGCCGGGCCATGTTGCTGATGCAAGGAGGCCATAGGACTTGAATCCAGGCTTTTCTCATCTTAAATTTTGGTCCCCTCTATGAGTTAAGCAATATCTTTTGTGGAAATGCAGATGGAGCAATTTCCAGTTCTTTTTTTCCTGCCTTTGCCATTGCAAACAGAATGATCTTTCCTTTACATCATGGGGAAAAAAAGGGATAGGAAATTTGTGTAAAAATTCCAGGTTACTGACCAGCGTAGAGGTTCTCAAAGTGTGGTACCCAGGCTCTCGGGAGACGCAACATCACCAAGGAGCTTCTGGCCCTACCCACAACTACTGACTGATCAGAACTCTGGGGTGCGGCCAGCAATGTACCAAATCCTCCATGTAATGTGACACAGGCATAGGTTTAAGGACCACCCATCTAGGGAGAAGATAGACAAACACAAGGAAGAATAAAGAAGAGAGAAAAACACATTGTGTGCCCAGGGCTGGGACTTCCAAGTGAGGTTAGTGGGTTCTTGTCGTAGACTTGCTGTGTCATTCATTCACAGAGTATTTTCTGAGTATGCACTGTGTGCCCAATACTATGAGGATACTTGGGATACAACAGTGAAAAAACCTAAGATCTCTCCCACCTTGGATCTGATGTTCTACCTCACACTCTTTGGGTGAATGATGGAAGGGGACAGTTACTCTGCCCTTTGTTTTCTGGCCTGGACAGGGGTCATACTAATGTTCTTGATGGTGGGGTTTTTGTCTGGGTGCAACCAAAAACACCAAGTGACTTCACATAGTTAGTATTCTACAAGTGTATGCCCTTGTCCTCACCACACACAGTCAGTCCCCCAGCTAACAGTGCCATCTGCTGCTGCTGTCCCCAACTGTGATCTTTTTTATTAAAGATTTATTTATTTATTTGAAAGTTAGAGTTACACACAGAGAGAAGGAGAGGCAGAGAGACAGGGAGAGGGAGAGAGTGAGGGAGAGGGAGAGGGAGAGAGAGAGAGAGAGAGAGAGAGAGAGGTCTTCCATCTGCTGGTTGACTCCCCACATGACCAGGATGACCAGAGCTGGGCTGATCTGAAGCCACGAGACAGGTGCGTCTTCTCAGTCTCCCACATGAGTACAGGGGCCCAAGGACTTGGGCCATCTTCTACTGCTTTCACAGGCCATAGCAGAGAGCTAGATGGGAAATGGAGCAGCTGGGTCTTGAACTGGCGTCCATATAGAATGTTGGCACTGCAGGCAGTGGCTTAACCTGCTACACCACAGTGCTGGCCCCCCCAACTGTGATCCTGAACCCTACAGAAATGTCCTCTTTCCTATAGGCATGAGACTGACACAGATAACTCTGAGATGCTTAAAGCTGATGCTCAGAATATCCCATTTAGAAGTGTCCAGAGGATTCCTGGATCCAGATGGTAGGTATGTATTTGTGAAATCGCCAGATATTGTCACTGTTTCAAGTATCACTTTAGCATTGTCAGCCAAGTCCTCTGGGAATATGCATGACCCTGGCACTGTTTGTGAGCCCTCCAACTTGACAGATATACAAGCTCAGAGAGGAGAGATTTTTGAGCAGGGCAGTTTATTCATGATGCCAAAGAAGTACCGGTCTGGACAGCAAATGTAGAGTGAAAATTGGTACCATTCTTGGGCTTGCCTCAATTGTCACTTCCCCAAATATAAGGTGCTTTGTGCTGTGTTCAAAGCCCAGCTCCAACTTCAGATTGTCTCAGACATGATCTCACATAGGGTCAGCTAGTGTGAAGGTCTTTCATCAGAGGTTGCTTTCCTCCTCTACCCGTGATGGAGAAAACACAGTTTGCCACCTCCTGGGAGACCAAGAGCTGCCTCTTTTGCATAATTTTGTGTAGTTTCTTGAGAGTCCATGGCAAAATGTGTACTGAGACCATGTAGGCCAGAGTCTCATGTCAGCCTCCTGTCCCTCAGCAGTGTGTCTGCTGAGCATGCTGGAGAAGGAGGAAGAGTTTTGGAGAGAGGAGGAGAATGGCGTTGGGGGCATCAGAGCAAGAAAGAATGAGAAAGAAGGTAGAAAAGGAGAGAAAGAAGAAGACAGAGAAAGTAGGAGGGAAGGAGGAAGAAGAACCAAGAGGGGTAGGTATGGGAATGGAGTGTTTTGATTTGGACACTCTTTTGGGTGTTCCCCAAAGCTCCTTATATTAAAGGATCCCCAGAGTGGCACTATTGAGAGATGATAGAACCTTCAGGAGGTACAGCCTTGAAGGAGGTCATTAGATCCTGGGGCTGTTTCTGTGGAAGGCAGTTCACATGGGCATCCTTGGTGGTTCTTGCCAGAAGATCATTGTAGAAGTCAGAGTTTGGTCCCTCTCTCCTCTCCTTCTTGCTTTGGGATGTGATCCTCTTTCTGCATGTGTTCCTCCATCTGCCATGGGCCCCTCATGAGAGCCGAAGTCTGTGGCATGCTTAATTGACTTGGAATCTCCAAAACTGTGAGACTTTTTTCTTTATTGGTCATCTGCTCCAAATATTTCTCTGTAGAAGTGAAAAGCTGACTAATATAGGAAGGGGGAGGGAAAGGACTTGGGTCTGCAGAACCAATTCAAAGTCCATGTACCTAATCTACTGCTTGAAGAAGAGAAAACAGGGATACCTAACTGGTTGTCTGATGGTACAGCCAAATACCAACTGGGCCCAGTGTTGTACTGATGGCCTAACCCGCTTTTATATGATGCCAGCCCTTACAAGAGGGTGCGCCTAAAATGAGGACCACTTCAGCTCAGTGTTCCTCACCACTTCTATGATGTGGTCTCTTTCCTTGACCTGTTCTCTTCTTTGAATCTGTGCATCTATCACAAGCGTTCACTCTGCCTCCCTGGGGTTCACATACCCATTCGCATTGTTTCCCAGACACTGAGCCCTCAGAGCGTGGGCTCCACGTCTTAGGAACCAGAGTGTTCCCAAAGAGCTCGTGCTTTACATTTAGTGGAAACCACCAGGTTTGTATAATGTAGTGGAATTGTTTTTACTGAGAACTTTGGGATTAAGTAGACCCCACCCCCTCCACGGGGTGCAGTTTCCTGTTGATTGTGAGCGACAGAATGACTCCTTCTTTTAATCCCTTCTTAATGATAAAACATTATTGAACGGCAATTTATTAGAGCTTTTATTTTATTTTTATTGCCCTGCTTCCCTGCTCTGCCCTATTCTATCAAGAACAGTGCTCTGAAGGCATACCTCATAGTTCAGATCTGAATTTAAAGAACTCAGACTCAATTGCTCAGTTAATTAAATTTGCAATAGTCTCTTTGGAGATATTTATGGACTTATTTTTCACACTTTTGCATTTTCCTTTTCCTCTAGTTGAGTAGTAGCAAATGCGATGTGACAAACACATTACTGTACGTGGCAGTTATTTATAGACCAAAACAATTGATTTCCTGATAGTCATTTAATAAAGTAATTGCTGTGGTTTGGCTATGATTTAGGTATCCCTAAGTTTCCATTGTGATTGGAGGATCGTTCTTCAGGGTGTTGGTGCTAGGAGGGGCCAGGGTGCCTGTAGGAGTTGGGGGCTACTGGGAAGTCATTGAGTCTTTGGGTCAGGCTCTTGACAGGTCATTTCAAAAAAAACTTGGTAGTTTTTTTGAAAGAGTTGTTCAAAAGGAACAATTGTGGAGTTAGAAACATGCCAGGGGATTCCAATACAATCCCATCAAGGTGGCATGTACCAATGCCATCTCATTAGCCCAAGTGATCAATTTCAGTTCACAATTGATCACACTGCTAGGTCTAAGAGTCAAAGGGATCACACAAACAAGACTAGTGTCTGCTAATACTAACTGATAGAATCAAAAAGGGAGAGAACAATCCAACATGGGAAGCGGGATACACAGCAGACCCATAGAATGGCAGATGTCCTAAATAGCACTCTGGCCTCAGAATCAGCCCTTAAGGCATTTGGATCTGGCTGAAGAGCCCATGAGAGTATTTTAGGCATGGAAAGCCAAGACACTCTGGGAAAAAAAAATAAAAAAGAAGACCTAAATGAAAGATCTCTGAGAGTGAGATCCCAGTGGAAAGAACAGGGCCATCAAAGAAGGAGGTACCTTTCTCTGAAGGGAGGAGATAACTTCCACTTTGACTATGACCCTGTCGGAATAAGATTGAAGCCAGTGAACTCAAAAGGCTTCCATAGCCTTGACAACTCATGGCTAGAGCCTAGGGAGATTACTGACGCCATAAACAAGAGTGTCAAATTGTTATGTCAACAATAGGAGTCACTGTGTACTTACTTCTCATGTGGGATCTGTCCTTAATGTGTTGTCCAATGTGAAGTAATGCTATAACTAGCACTGAAACAGTATTTTACACTTTGTGTTTCTGTGTGGGTGCAAACTGTTGAAATATTTACTTAATATATACTAAATAGATCTTCTGTATATAAAGATAATTGAAAATGAATCTTGATGTGAATGGAATGGGAGAGGGAGCGGGAGATGGGAGGGGTGTGAGTGGGAGTGAAATTATTGGTGGGGGGAAGCCATTGTAATCCATAAACTGTACTTTGGAAATTTATATTTACTAAATAAAAGTTAAAAAAAAAAAACAAAAGGAACAATTGTGTACTCATCTTGATTTCTTTGCTTTCTGTTCAAAATGGGACTGCTTGCTCCTGTACATGCCCTTGTCATGATAGCACACCATCCACAGCCCTTGCCATCAAACCAATGGGGTTATGGGGTCATGGACTCAGAACCTCCAACATTGTGAGTTAGATAAATGTTTTCTCTTATTAGGTTGGATTCCTCAGGGATTTCATTGTAGTGATGGAAAGCTGACTAGAGGAGGCAGCTTTTCTGGGATGAAGACTCACAGACCTCTAGGTTTATCTTGTCTCTGTTTGTGGGTTCTATTCATCTCACAGGACACCCCAGAGAGAAGCACAGCTCATCTGGCCTTGTCAGGTACTCCATTTGAATCTTGGGGATTTCCTTTGTGGCTTGCAGCTAAAAGCCAAAGATTAGGACATGGGATCTACTACCTAAACATCTTGAAAGTAGAAGACTGGAAAAAGATTAGATCAACACAATTTCCATTGTCTGCAAACCAATGTACTTAGGATTCCCAGTCCCAGGAAAAAGTATTATTCCACTGTGAGATATTTAAGCCAATTTCTGTTAAAGTGATGCTGATGCTGAGAACTATGTTCAAATATCACAGTCTATTTTTCATACCATAGCTTTTGGTATTTCAATCATGGGTACCAGGAAATAAAATTTTGAGATGCTTTTCTTGTATAACTTCATAATATATTTGAGATAGATCGTTTTTATCTCTATTTTATAAATAAAGAAATGAGGATCAGGAAGAATAAATAGTATCTTTCAGGTCACAAAGCTAGCAAACGACAGAGCGTGGTCTCAAGTCCGGATCCTGGGATTACCAAACGCATAGTATTTCCACTATCCCATTTTTATTGTATATACAAATAGGCTCTGAGATGAAAAATCTCAGAATAGTAGTGCAAATAATAGATAAGGAAAAGCAATGTATAATTCATAAATTAGAGTTTTATACCTAGGAATAGGTTGGATAATAGACTTTTAGCTACAGTTTCTTTGTAAAGATATTTAATATTATGGACTTCACAGAATACTCCAGAAGAATTTAAGGAACAAAGAGAGAACATTCCCTGTTAGGTATGAAAGCATGTTATAGAGTGGTAGCAATTAGAAAAATCGTGGGCCTCAATCACAGTGCTTTAGACACTGCTTGGGATGCCCACATCTCTGATTGGAATAACTGGGCTTGAGTCCTCACTGCTCTCCAGGTTTCTGTTAATGCAAACCCTGGGAGGCTGAAGGTGATACCTCACGTTCTTGGGTCTCTGCCACACCATGGGAATCCCTAAGTCCTGGATTTGACCTGGTCCCATCCTGACGGTTGTATCTGAAGAGTAAAGCAGCAGATGAAAGATCTCTCTCTATCTGTCTCCCTCTCTCTGTCTTTCTAACTAAAATAAACTAAGAAAAATGTGGCACTGACAGATGTATCAGGCAGACAGCCTGGAAAATAAACTCATTAATAAATAGAAATTTTGTGTATGAGAAAGATAGTACTTAAAATTATTAGGGAAGAGAGGGGCTGATTATTCAGCATGTGATGTGGGAACATTGACATCCATTTGGAACAAAAAAGATCCCTACTGCACATTATTTAAGGAAATGCTGGATTAAAAGTCTAAATATTTTAAAATGATGTATTAGAGATCATCCAGTGCATACGTGTGTGATGAACTCAGATTTGAGCTATACTGTAGAAAATGCATTTTTTCCTCACCTGAGAATAAACTCTGTTCTTCAGACACAGCCGTATTAACTCCTATTTCCTGTTATAGAGGGTGCTGTTGACTGCATACAAAATATAAGGATATTAGCACATCCTGAACCCACTCAGCTCATCTGCCCGGTAGTCAGAGGCTCGTGCCTGGCAGTGGCTAGCTGGAATGAGGGGTGCAAGACTTTGTTGTGGAAGAAAGCAAAGCTAACTTCTCCTGCCTCACCACCCACACTGCCCAAGCGTATTCTGGGTGGCCTTGCTCTGTGTTCCCACAGCAGCTGGTATTTCCTGACTCCGTCATTATTGCAATTGACTGTTCTGTCTTTCTTGTTACACTGTGAGTATCAAGAAAATAGAGCCTACTGTGCTCTCCACCAGCTTCAGCCCCATGCTTGGCCCATCCTGTGCTCAGCAGGACTTTGTGGAATGTGTAGATAAGCCCACTTTTGACCCATGGATAAAAGGAGTATACAAAAAAAAAAAAAAAAAAGGTAAAAATGTTTAATAGGGAGATTGGCAGTCCCGTAAGAGCATCTGGGCCAGATAGATGTGTGTGCTTGTGCTTCCTCGGGGGCTTCTGGACAAAGCACAATAATGTGCCCTGCCAGGTCAGATTGGGGAATCCAAGGCGGTGACAGGACACACGGCACAGCTGCTGCTTTCCAAGTCCTAGCAGTTTGCCGTGTACTGTGCACAGTGCTTTCTCTGTTCTTCCATTTACTCTCCATGGCAACCTTAGGGGATGGATACTCTTATTATAATTTTTACACAAGGAAATTGAGGCTCAGGGAGGGTGACCATGAGCCAAGGTCTCCAAGCTAGTAAGTGGCAGCGTTGGAACCAAAATGAAGTCCGTCTGACTTCTTACTGCCTCCATGCAGAGTCCCGAGAAAGAGATACTGTTTAGGAATAAGAAGTTCTTGCACTCCTGGCCCAGTCCTTTCCCTCCCATTTCATTATAAGAGCCAATATGAACATCTCATAAAAGTGCTACCCCAATGGAGAAAACCCAGCCCTCACAGTCCTCAGCACTGCTCCTGGTTGAGAAGTTCAGCGACCTTTGGCCCATGACCCTCCCTGGTGGTCCATGATTTCAGGTTGCAAAGCAACGCCTGCAAGATAGATGGCGCTCTCCAGAGCTCCCCAGCAGGCTGTCCTTCTGTCACTGTGGCACACATCACACAAGAATTCATGCATGACAAGCTCCCACACCCACCAAGAGATACCCACGTCCACTGCAGCCCTGCAGCTGCCTGCTTCGTCTTTCTTAGAAGAGGACCAAACTTTACACTTACCAGATGCAAATTAGTAGTGTCTTCTAACCGACTGGATCACTGTAATTGGTTATCTACAATTTCAATTGAAGTGATTGATGGCTTTATTCTATAATAAGTTAGTGGTATTAACCTGTGCAATAACCACATGGCTTCCGCTAACTGTATCTGTGCTGCCTGAAATAAATTGCAGGCACTGACCTAAATATTCCTCGGTTTTCTAAGTTAGGAAAAAGTTAATTTGCAAAAAATAACAAAACTGAGAAAAGTGAAACAATACTCTAATTTAAATTGTCTATTTCCACCATAACTTATAATGAATAAACAAAAGACAAAACAAAAAAAAAACCCTCTTAATAAATGGTATTGTTTGAGCAATGATTTGCAGGTAAGATGCTCAAGCTACTAATTGCAGGAAATGGTAGAAAAGTCAATCAGTTGCCTGGAAAATGAAAGTAAACCAATTAGCTTTGTGTGGTTTATGAGTATTTTAATTCTGGAAAACCAAAACTACCTAGGCTAACTTTGAGAAAAATAACCCTGAAGGAGGTATTTTGGAGCCACATCAATGATTTCATATAAAAATATAATGTACATACAATGACTAATTCTAAGAAATGCCTACTCTTAAAGGAAAATAAAGTGGCTACAGCTGATGCATTTATGTGATATACACTAAAATGAGATTTCATAGACCTGCTAAAAAATTAGTATGTTAGTTTCTTCATACAGCATTTTGGCCCTGTTCCATCTCTCACATAAGAAGGTAGTTCAGTTCCTGCAAGATGCTGACTACCACTGCATGATCTCTCTTTGTTGGACAGGTTCTTCAGCAAGGAAAATTGGGAACAGAAAGGACAAGATTCCTCCCTTGCTGAAGATCCAGTGTAATTTACGGAGATGAGAAGCAGCTTTTCCTTGAAAAGGATGGAGATCCCTGTCTACATGGCAAAAAGAGAGGTTGGGACAGGAGAACCCCAGACTCAAGAGCCTTCTTAGACCTATGATAGTAAAGGCTGGGAATGGAGACATTGATTCCATCAACCTCCTTCTGCTCTTCTTGCCCTGGAAAGTTTCTGTGTACTCCATCCAGGGGCTGAATGTCCCAATTTGGAGTTACTCTTGTTGAGACATGAGGCTGACTCTTATAAAATCCCATAGAGAGAAATTCATAGACAAGGGAATGCTGAGTGAGTTTCTGGTCAATGCAGTTTCATCTAGTTAACACCTTTGTCTATGCAGTCAGTAGCCCATTGAGTCAAATCCTGGCACATGGTGATATGTGACTGCAGAAAACCTAATCCAATCTCTCTGAGACTCAGTGCCCTCCTCTATTAAAGGGGGATGATACCATGACCTTCATAGCACCAGAGTGAGTATCAAATAAAATAATGCACACAAATTCCTTCACTTGAACTTCAAACATTCAATTGACAGTTTATGAATTGGCATAGTGAAGAGGACTCAACTCAGATAAATCAGAGGCAAGTAATCAACACATGTAACCCCCAGATCTTTTACTGAGAAGTTCAGCTTTCTTGTAAGACATGTAGATTCAGGGAAGTGGGCTCCAAAGTGGGTACGCAGGGCTCTGGTTTTGTCTCTGAGAGTTTGGAGCACTCTTTAAAGTGTAGAATAGTTTGACATTTGACTGTAAAGTTGTAGAACATAAAGGAAATTATGCAAAATGCACCTGTTCTCACCAAATTCTACCAGTGGTTATGCCCTAAGAAAACATCTAATCACTATGACAATGGATGATGATATTCAAAGGTAAATAATTTTAATGCTACTAAGGATCATTAACAAATTACATAAGCAATCACGTGTTTCATATAGTTTCCCCTCAAGTATCATAAACCATCAGCTTTCACATATCTTGATAAGTACAGGATACTTGTGCTTTCCACATACCTTCTCTTTGATGGGACCTATTCATGGTAGGTTATATCAGCAGGTCAATTCAGCTTAGCTTGATGGGTCATAACTGTCTATGTTTTATTTACTGAGCCATGTACTACCCTCCTTTTCAAGCTTGCCCAAAGGAGTTACTTCTAAGGCTGTTTCTCTTCTGTGCACAATCAAATGCTTTAGCATGAATTCCGTAACTGTGAATTCAACATAGGGTTAAGCTGGGTAATAATATAAAAAAATGACTTTTAATAATACCTTAAAATTTCCTGAATCTTGAAAATTTCTTTCTCAGTAATTCAGCCAGATAACTTATTGAGTATTTGTGAGTTCAAAGAGTGAGCCATGTTTAGGGATGACAAAACCTCAATGTCAAAATGAGAGGGAGTCCATTGCACTCACCCAGGACCTAGTACATAGATCACAGGGAGAAAACAGAGCTTGATATCAAGAGAAACTTGCCAGTGGGTGGTTTGATTATTCTTCTGGGGCCATCCAGTCATTTCTCCCCATTGCAGAGTTTATGCAGATAGTAAGGATTTTCTCACCATATTCTTCTCCTTTCGAGTGGTTCTGCACAAAGGAAAGCACATTATTAACTGAAGGACTTCACACACCACGTATATGCTTGACATGGTGCCGGGCGCTACTGGAAGCATCAACGAATCAATCAAAGTGGAGGGGGTAATGAATACTCACCACCAGATGGCAAAAGTGGAGTAACCCACTGCTGATGATGGCTGGGATGATGCGAGGTAGAACATAAAGAACCATTCTTATTATAACAGTGGCTATTGTGTATCTCTTGCCATGTATAAGAGGAAAAATATAATTAATTTACTGATGCTATAGTATCACAGGTATTATGTAGACAAGGTAAATAAATGTGTGTATTTATTTGAAATAGAGAAAACAATCGTACAGGGGACACATGGCAATTATTAAAAAAATAGAGATTATCTATACATTATTGAAATTTGGAAACTATTTATGCCCATAGAAGAGGAGAGCTATACCTTGCTGAAGATCAGATAGCCAGTGAAAAGCAGAACTGACACAGTGATTCCTATATTCTGACTTTCAGAGTCTTTCTAATTTTTTTTATCATTCCTCAAATATCTCCAACAGCTAGGTCTGGGACATGCTGAAGCCAGGAGCCAAGAACTCAACTCATGTCTTTCCACGTAGGTAGCAGAGACTGAAATACTGGAGCCATTACTTGTTGCCTCTCAGAGTGTGTACTACCAGGAATCTGGGAGTGATAGCAGAGTTGGACTGGAACCTAGACACTCTGATTTGGGATGTTTGTGTCCCATACAGGGTCTTAATCATTGTCCCAAACACCTGCCCCTCTCCCTAGTCTTTTGACTTTAGTGGGAGCTGCTTCCATCTTTCTCTGATCATGTATGCACTTAAGGTTTGAGTGCACCATAAAGAAAGCAAAATGCTTCCATATGAATATCAGTTAAAGACTTCAACCTAGTCAGTGAAGTGTTAGAATATTCAATGGTTCATTTCAAATGTGGGCCTTGAACATGTTACTATGAATAGTTTCTAAATAATGAGCTCAGGCCAGGAGTAGGGATCTTTTCTGGGCCCCTTATAAAACCTCAGCATTTGGACACAGCTAGAAAGAGGTGACAGCTACATCAACTCAGCATGGGGCAGGCTTCCCAGTGTGCCTTCCTCACATGCCAGGACAGTCACCTCTGTTCCCAATTTCCATCCACTTATAAATCAATGAGAAAGATTAAGAGAGACTTGAAAACATAGCTCCTAGCTGCAACTTGTTTGCAATAATAGCTTCCATTTATTTGGTATTGTGCCTAGGTAATTCCTGAATCTCATAGCAGCAGAAGTGAACCTTCTCATCTAGCAGGGTCTTAGTCCACCCGTACAGGATGGACTGGGCCCAAGGAAAGGTAAGTGCGCTGCTCGCCCGTTCCCCAGCCTCCCTTGTTTCCGGAGACAGTCAGACATAGCTGGGATTCAAGTCAAGCAAGAACCCTTTTATTTCGCGCATAACAAAGCCTTTAAAGCACTAAACTGCAGAGTCATTGGGGCAGGGCATAAGGACCAACCAATCGCTTAAACGGTCATTTTACAGGACGATTGTCATAGGACTGGCCATATGTCTATACCCTCGTTATCAGTGTTGCCACTTCCCCTGATGTTACACAGCCAATCAGCTTTGGTGGTAAATAACTTTGGATTCCGCCCACCTTATTTCCTCTCAGTGCCATCTTTGAATTGCCTCGTGTAACTAATTTCCCCACATTATCTCAGTTTGCAAAAGGAGATAACAGAAGTTCAAGGTGAACTAGCTTGCCCAAATGGAGAAGCTGGGCCTCAATTCCAGTACTGTCTGGAAAAAGTCATAAGGCTCGGAGTCAGTATTGCTGCATACAATGAAAAGGAGAGACGTATGAAGTGATACTGAGTAATACAACACATACAATGATTGCTATATTAGGTAGTAGTGACTTTGAGTCTAAAAGACTTAAGACTAGGAAAAAATTATTTTTCTGGGTGTGTGTGTTGTTTTTTTTTTTTTTTTTTTTTTTTTTTTTTTTACTTTTCAGTTGAAACTGATTCTGGATTCTTCATGTTTTAGGCACTTGTTATTTGATGCAGAGGTCAGCAAACTATGGCCCATGGAAAAAATCCAGCCCACTGCCTGTTTTTGTAAATAAAGTATAATTAGCACACAGCTGCACCTATTATTTCTGTATTGTCTATGCTTATTTCATGCTGTGACAGCAGAGCTGAGTAGTTGTGACAGGGACCTTCTGACCCCAAACCCTAAAATATTTACTCTTGCCCTTTATAGAAAGTGTGTTTGCTCTTACTGTAAATACAGAAGACTTTATATAACAGGCAGAACTTGGAACTTGATCCAGACAGGAAAATTAAAACTCTGACCATGGGAGAGGGAGTCACAAACTCCAAGTTCTGATGAGATCCTGTTATTCAGTCTTTGTATTATCTAGAGAACATAGCAGCAGCTTTGAGTCTCATTGTTCTGATTTGTAAAATGGACACAGTACTACCTGCTCATGAATTCAGAAGACTGGATGACACAATGGATGATAATCATTAATAGCTAAATTTTATTGCAGACTTATTGATCAGGAATTTTTTTTTGGCAAGTACTTAGCTATTTATTTGAACCTCAGTGTAACCCTATGAATGGGTTACTTGGTATAAAGGCATTTCTCATTAGAAACTGTTAGTGTGCTCTTCTCTTTTGCACTGTCAGTGCTGTGATCCTTGTCCTTGTAACTCAAAGGCTGGCATCTGCCTAGAGTAGGGGGAAGAAGACTGGGATTTGGTAAGAAAGGAAATTTGTACCAGAGGAGGAGATAATTCCTCATTTCTGAGATGCAAAAGTAAAGCTGATGACAGGACAATTTGCAAATTGGACAATGTACTTGCAGTAAGATTTATGATTTTTATTCTCTTTTTGGAGTATGGTGGAATTGGGATACGCATAGAGGATCTCTTTTATAGAGTTGCTCCATTCTATGAAATGGATATCCCTTCTGTTCATGCAGCTTAGCTTATTTTGGGGTTTCAGAATGTAGGAGGAGTAAAAGGCCAATAGCCCTTCCCTTTTCTGGGCTAATTAATTATAGGAAGAGAAATTGAAAGCAGAGTGGGAAAGAGGATGGAGTGTGGCTGGACTTGTCCAGTCCTAGGATTGGGAGCAAGGAAGGTGGTTCTATTACATAATTGAGGAGTTTGGACCAGCATCTCATCTGGGACTGCCACAGCATTGACCTGGGGCAGGTTGTACAGGTGGATGGAAGGAGCTTCTTGGCTTTAGGTTCGCTAGCACCATAGGATGGAACTTGAGCAGGAGTCATGGACCTGCCATGGGGCTCTGTCATATGGCATGAAGGGAAAACACTAGAGATTTGGGTGTGTGGCAGCAGGAAAGTCTGAGAGAGTTAGCTTGTAGCCATGGGCTTGATCCAAGAAGAGACAGAAGCCAGACTCCAGCTGTAGGTGCCAGCATGCAGCAGGAACCGGGGGATCAGGACCTTGTCCCTGGACATCTGAGGACTCACTAAGCCAGAAACCTTGAGCTTCTCAGACACGAAGGCTCACTTGGTTTCTCATCATGATACCTTGATGCCTGCTTAAGGGAGAGAGACAGCGGAGGGAGTCTCTGATGGTCTGAGCATTTTGTTGGGGGAGACTGAGCTAAAGTTTTATGCTGAGCTCAGTTTTAAACAAGAATTTTTTTAAAATTTCTTCTCTACATTCCTCCTGTCCCTGCCACAATTTCTACTAATAGAGAATGAGGGTGGGAAAGTCAGATTAATTGTGGTAAACGTGTTTACAATTGTAGATGCTTTAGACTTATTGTGGCATTATTTCCTGATAAACCCACCTTAAGTTGAAAATATGGTCTGTCTAAAATGTACTTAAACATTTCGCTTAGCAAATGTCATCGCTTAGTTTTGTCTCCCTTGCATGTCTATGGAACACTCACATTAGCCTCCAGGTGAGCAAAATCATCTAACTTGAAGGGTCTTTCATAATAAATAAAGTCTCATGTAATTTATTGACTGCTGTTCTGAAAGTGAAAAATAAAAATGAATGCACTTTAACACAATCATTAACTCAGGCCATTGTAAGTCAGGGACTTATATATGGATTTTGAAATTCATGCAAAGTTTTTCCATAATCTACATTTTCCTTGAGCTTCTTGAAGAGTCCTTGTATACATGGATTTCATCTTTTATACTCAGATGTCTTTTAATTTAACTTTCTACAAATTTTTATAGATTTTTTAGTGCAAACAAGTTGTATTGTGAATTAAAAGCAACTAACAATCACTTAACATTATCATGACCTTGATTTACATTCTTCTTTCTGACTCCAGAATTAGGTTGCTACTGAACACTTTCAGGACTTACATAAACTTTAAAAGCTGCTGTAGTTCTTACTGTAATTATCATTGTTAAGATTAAAATTCAGGCTAGACTCAGTGCTCTGGAAGACACTAGATGTGAGCAAATGTGAAGCAGGGTCTTGGGAAACAATGAATGAGAGCAACAATGGGCTACTTACTTATACATAGATCTGAACCATAGCCCACCTGGGGGTCCTGGCACAAGCCAGGGCTGTCTTTTCAGTCATGCGTTATTTTTTGCTTTCTCTATGTTTTAAGCTTCACTTTAAAGAAAAGGTGGAAAGCAGTCCTGGAAATGGAAGGGCTCTAGCTCTACAGGAGACCTTGCAAGGACTGGTTTCTCTCCTGGTCTCCAGCCTCATGCCAGTTGCTCAGAACAGGTACAAAAGGAGGAGCAGGTGGTGGTTAGACAGCAGGTGCAGAGGGGCCAGGGTGAGATGCAAGGGGAAGCAGTGCTTCTCCTCACCTCCAAAGGCTAGAGTTAGCCTCTGAAGCCCTGGCTGTGGTCTAGCTAGCTGGCAACTCCTCCTACATGCCAGACAGAGAATGAGTGCTGAGCCCTTGGAACACCATCTGCTGTGCATGTCCTGGTACACGCTGGTTGCTTGACTTTGAGTGATTTGGAAGTTACTTATGCAACAAGCTCTAAGTTCAGTCTCCAAACACAGTTTTCCTACAAAGCAACTGTTTGCCCTCTTCATGAGAGGTCGCTGAACTCTGTGATGATTCTGGTGGGAACAGGCTATCATGATAGCTCATCTGTAGCTACTCTTTGGGAGAAGAAAAATAATACTTTATAGAAATGATTAGGATTGAGTTAGAGTTGTGAATAGGGCCTGGCTTTGGTCCTATCCTATAGAATTCATCCCAAATATGTTCTAATGTGTAGGCAAGTTTCCAAGTTAGAAACTACAGGGCTGAAATGTGGCTAAGTCTAGGTTGGAAAGCAGGCATCCTAATGTCTCCACCTGCCACAGCAGCTGAGAGGAAGAATCAATGAGGGTTGGATTTAGTCTGAGCAATGTGTTTTTTCTATGAATGTTTGCCTATTTACATCCATCTTACTGAAATTATTAAAAGGACAAAGGAATGGGTTTGTAGAAAACTTTTCCTTCTGTTATTTTTGTTTTCCTGTACTGTCCACAGTTTTTACAATGCATGCATTCTTTGCTTCTTTGGAGAAAAAAAAAAGACACTGTAAAACAAAGTGTGCATGTGTGTGGGAGGAATAGAGTCTGGTTAATGGGAACCAAATCAGAGTTAGGTCAAAGGAATCGGTTCTTAGTGTTACAGAGCATAGAGGGGTGACTACAGTTTATAATACCCTAGTATATTTTTTATGAACAATAGAAGAAAAGAGCTGCAAGCCTCCAGTCATGAAGGAAAGTGCCTGAAGGGGAAATGCTGATTACCCTGATTAAAATGCCACATGGTAGTCCATGGAAGAGTACAGTTGTTAATGAAATTTCTTTTTCAAACAGAATGAACACTTGAATCTTCACAGCTGTAAACCCTCTGTGACCTCAGATTGTGGTGAGGAGTAGGAAAGAGGGTGAAGAGAGCCCCTTTTAAGGATCCAGCCTTGCTTGCTCACCCCATCTAATTCATAAAGGAGTGTCAAGACTGCTGCACAGACAGTGGTCTGGGGTCAGATGACATTAAGGAATGGTTGCTTAATTTTCTTGTGGGTAATGAGATGTTGAGGATAAATAGGCAGAAGCCCTTTTGAGGGTACTTCAGAAACTTCATGGAAAATACTCATGAAAAATCATGCATGATTTCAACATTTTTTGCACCAAAATAAATGTATTTTTAATCTTATTTTTCCATGAACCTTTTGAAAAATTCACTTTTTTGTAGGAGATACAGAGTGGAAATGCTGAAGGGTGAAGTGCCATGTGTGCTGCTCAGTTTGGCACGTTTTCAGTAAAGAAAATGCAAAGCAAATACTGCAAAAAGGTACACGGTATTGGGTTTGATGATTGCTGTCTGTGTATTCTTAGCACTCTTCTGTTGCTTTCCTGCTTGTTTGAAACTTTTTCTAACAAAAAGTTGAAAACGAAAACAAAGACTTGCTTCAGTTTTCCCTTTCTTTCATCTATTATTCCTCTTCTTTTTGTCTTGAACCTTCTTGCCTTTTCCTTCACCTACCTGAACTGGCACAAGTGTGGCTGACAAGGAAGCCTGTTCCTGGTGGGGATGAAGAAAACAAGTCATTCTGGGTGCTCATCAATGCCATCCTCCCTACCATTTGACACCCAGCACCCTATCCTCTAACATCTGTGTGTTGGTGTAAGACTGTTCATTGCGCTGTTGTTTGTCCTACTTTCAACTGGAAATAACCTTCATTTTCATGTTAAGCAGAGGGCCAAATAGTTCAAGATGCATCTATACAATGAAAGAGCATGCAGGCAAAGCAAGCTTGTGTGTGTGTTTTTTTTAATTATTTGAGTTATTTTTGTTATTTACGTTGTTCTGAAAACAAAAAGAAAAATAAAAGCAAATAAACTTCCAGTCACTCAAATAGTCAAAACAAAAAGGCATCTTAATACAAATGTGGACACTTTAAAGATGACTTTTCAAAGAGGATATCCATGTGGTTATTAAATATTCAAAATATTCAACATAGGTAATTCATAATCAGGTAATTTAAAATTGAAGCCATAGTGAGGTGTCTCTGGAGACCAACTGAATTGGCTAAAACGAAAGTCTGATATAATTTAAAGGGTTAGAGAGGATGTAGGGACACTGGACACTGCACACTGACATTGGGTGTGTACATTAGTAGTCAAGTCACTCAAGAAAAGTAGTTTGACATAATGTAATTTAAAGGTACACATTCGGCTGGCGCCGCGGCTCACTAGGCTAATCCTCTGCCTTGCGGCACCGGCACACCGGGTTCTAGTCCCGGTCGGGGCGCCGGATTCTGTCCCGGTTGCCCCTCTTCCAGGCCAGCTCTCTGCTGTGGCCAGAGAGTGCAGTGGAGGATGGCGCAAGTCCTTGGGCCCTGCACCCCATGGGAAACCAGGAGAGGCACCTGGCTCCTGGCTTCGGATCAGCGCGGTGCGCCGGCCACGGTGGCCATTGGAGGGTGAACCAAAGGCAAAGGAAGACCTTTCTCTCTGTCTCTTTCTCTCACTGTCCACTCTGCCTGTCAAAATAAATAAATAAAGGTACTCATTCTTTAGGATTCAGCAATTCCTTCCTAGGAGTATTCTGTGAAGAAATTCATGTGTAGACATAGTATGAAACATATGTGAGAGTATAAGAGTACATTTGAACTGGCAACATCTCAAATACCCATCCACGGTAGTATGAATAAGTGAGTTGTAATTTGTTATATAGTAGACTATTGTACTGCAAGAAAAATGTACAAACGATAACTCTAAGAAACATTTTAAATTAATGTCAAACACAATGTTAAGCAAAAGAAGCAAGAAAAATAAGAATTCCCACTACACACAATCTAAAAAGCAGGCAATAATTAGATGATATTGTTCAGGTTTGCTTGCATAGAATGTTAAATCATAAACCAAATCAAGGAAATAATGACCTTGAAACTCAGCACTGGTGTTAACTTGGTGGAGAGTTAGAAGTCTGTGATTGGCACAGACACATGGGGGCTTTCTGGCCATGTGCTAGGTTTCCTCCTGGGCGGTGATTACACTTGAGTCCCTTCTGTTGCTCAGTAGAATATTTATGTGATACATTTTCTATGACTCTGTATAATGCACTTTGCTGTACTTCTTGGTGATTATTACATAGAAACGTTAAAATTGATATGCAGAATATAATTGTGCTTTCTCCTGTTACTTCTATATGTTTTTTTTTTTCTTCCGTCTTTATAAGATTGCAGAGATACGCATCTTGTCATGCACTTATTAGTCATCCTGAAGTGGTAAAATATATTTTTATTTTTCTTGATTGTGTTATTCATCTTCTCACTACTGAGGAGTATAAAGAGGTATTTTATATATTCAGGATTCTAGTCCATTGCCAAATGAATGTGAATATATACGAATCTTTTCTTCTGGTCTGTGGTTTACTTTCTTATTATTGTTTTCAATCTTAATTTTAGAAGAATAAAAGCTCTTAATTTCATAAACCTCCTTTGACCAGGTGTGTTTATTTGTTTAAAGCTCTTTTCTAGTTTTTTTCTTTAATCTTGACAAACTCAAAGTTTGTGAAGATTTCCTCTTATGCCTTCTCCTGGAAACAGTATTGTTTTAGCTTTTATGGCCCTGTCTAAAATTCAGTTCATATGATTTTGTGTATGATGTGATTTTCTTGATAAATACCATTTTTCTATATTACTGCTCCTCATTTGTTCCAGCATTGTTTGTTGAAAAAATCTATCCTTTTATCATTATATTACTTCCATTCCATTGTTGCAAACATATTGACTATGTTGGGGGCCTGGTTCTGGATTCTGGATTCTGTTCCCTTTATTTATATATCCATCTTTATGCCAATACTTAACACTCTTGGCTACTGATTTCATAATAGGATTTGAAATAGGATAGTGAAAGTCCTCCTTTGTTTCTTTTTATCAAAATAGTCTTGCTTACACTAGATATTTTACATTTTAATATAAATTCTAGAATTGGCTTGTCAATTCTTACAAAATTATGCTGAGATTTTCATTACAATAATCTATAGCTTAATTTGGGAAAAATTGACACCTCAATCTATCACGTCTTCTAATTTACAAACACGGAGTTTCTCTCTGTTTAATTAAGTCATCTTTAATTTTCTAAGCAATATTTGCGGTTTTCAGTTTATAAGTCTCACACATATTTTGCTGATTTTATTTCTAAGCACTTTATAATTTAAATTTTTTATCGTAAATTATTCTTCTCTTAAATTTTGATTTCCAAGTGTTCATTTTTAGTATTTAGAAACATAATAGACATGTAAAAAATAATTATTTATTTGAAAGGCAGAGAGACAGAAAGAGACAGGGAGAGACAGAAAGATTGTCCCTGTTTGTTTACTCCCCCTGGGCTGGGCCAAGCTGAAGCCCGGAGCTGGGAACTCCACCTGGATCTTTCACAGGCATGGCAGGGACTCAAGTACCTGAGCTGTAATGGGCTGCTCCCTAGCATAGTAGCAGGGTGCTGGCTTGGAAATGAGCTAGCTGTGATGTAAACAGGAATTGCGATATGGGATGCAAACATGTGAAACGGTGGCTTAACCTGCTATGGCACAGCTCCAGCCCGCGGTTTATGGATATAGACTTCGTATTCAGCAAATTGCTCTACCAGTTAGGACCCATTCAGGTAACAGAAACCAATAAGTAAAATACAGCATTTTAATACAGTTTTATTTCTTTAAGAAGGTGTAATTTAATAGTAAAGGAAGAGTAATTACTACATGGAGTAAAGGAGATATGGAGATTAGAACTGCCACTGGGACTGAGGCAGAGCAGCCAAAGTCAGGGTTAAGAGCCCAGGAGAGTCTTCATTCCTTTGTGTTGGTGGAACAAAATACCACACCCTGAATAATTTACAGATGATAGGAACTTCTACACTCGCAGGGAGGTGGGGAAGTTGAAGATCAAGGCACTGGCACACGTGGATATCTGGTGAGGATTGCTCTCTGCTTCTAAATGGTGCCTTGACACTGCCTTCTGTAGAGAAGAGGAATTCTGTCTTACACAGCAGAAGGCGGAAGAGCAAAGGAGCCCAAGGCTGTAGGAATCACTTTTTGTAACTATCTTAATCCTATGTAAGAGGGAGGAGCCCTCATAAAGGCCCTGCCTCTCTTAACACCATAGCACAGCCCACTAAGTTCTAACACCTGAGATCTGGAGGGTACACATTCAAACCATAGCAGGGCTGCATGTTAACCTGCTGCAGTCCTGGTTGAAGAAGGCCTGACTGCAAGACCAGTGGGTGATAGGTGTTTTGAAGTGCTGGTGGGCT
The DNA here is from genome assembly GCF_964237555.1 of Oryctolagus cuniculus. Lineage (NCBI taxonomy): Eukaryota > Metazoa > Chordata > Mammalia > Lagomorpha > Leporidae > Oryctolagus > Oryctolagus cuniculus. Next base: position 90,616,679 of record NC_091441.1, on the reverse strand, counting down.
GGAAACAGTCCACAGAAAGCCACCTGCTGGGATGCCAGAGAATCAGTGAGCTTAGGTATGCTCTTAGTACTCAGAGTTTATGGAGAAAACAACAGAAGGAGGAAGAGAATCCTTTTCCTCTGCTCTGGTTGCAGGGTCAAGACTGACACTGCACGAAGTAGAACAGAACAAATGTTCATAGGTTTCAACTCTATCATCACCATGCAGGGTAGAAAGCTGGGTTTGAAAGCAAGAGGTGATACATTGATAACCAGAACATGTATGGTAAACTTACATGCAGTTCTAGTAGCTATGTGCTTTCCTTAATAATTTCTTTTCTAGTTTATTAGCATTTTCTGTTTTTGCTGTTGCTGTTATTAGATGTTAATAAAGCAATTTTACTTCCATCATTCCAACCTGGTGCCTATTACTCTTTTTCATAACTTACTCTACTGGATAAGACTTCCAGGAGAATTTTTTTTTCAGCAGTGGTAAGTATATACATTCTAGGCTTTCCCCTAATCTAAAGGGTAAAACATTAAAATTTTTGTCATTAAATGTATTGTTAACCGTAGGTCTTCTTAAAAAAAAAATCAAACAAAACAAAACAGGCTCTGGGGCTTGCATTGTGGCATGGTGGGTAAAACTGCCACCTGCCTTGCCAGCATCTCATGAGGGTACTGGTTCAAGCTTGGCTGCTCTACTTCCAGTCCTGCTCCCTGCTAACGGTATGGGAAAGCAGCAAAAGATTTCCCAAGTAACTACTTGGTCCCATGCCACTCACATGGGAGTCCCAAATGAAATGCCTGGCTCCTTGCTTTGGCCTGGCCCAGCCCTCACTGTTGCAGCCATCTGGGGAATGAACCAGTAGATGGAAGATCTATCTCTTTCTCTGTCTCTCCCTCTAGCTCTTTTTTTTTTTTTAATCTTTTTTTTTTTTTTTGACAGGCAGAGTGGACAGTGAGAGAGAGAGACAGAGAGAAAGGTCTTCCTTTGCCATTGGTTCACCCTCCAATGGCCGCCGCGGCTGGCGCGCTGCAGCCGGCGCACCGCACTGATCTGATGGCAGGAGCCAGGTGTTTCTCCTGGTCTCCCATGGGGTGCAGGGCCCAAGCACTTGAGCCATCCTCTACTGCACTCCCTGGCCACAGCAGAGGGCTGGCCTGGAAGAGGGGCAACCGGGACAGAATCCTGCGCCCCAACCAGGACTAGAACCCGGTGTGCCGGCGCCACAAGGCAGAGGATTAGCCTAGTGAGCCACAGCGCCGGCCCTCTCCCTCTAGCTCTTTAACTCTGCCTTTCAAATAAATAAACAAATGAACTTTAAAAAAAAAAAAAAAACAACAACAGATTGCCCTTTATCAGGTTAAGAATGATTCCTTCTATTCACAATGCACTGAAAAATCTTCAACATGAAAATGTTGAATTTTCTCAAATGATTTCAATGCATTATTTGATATCATCATACAGTTTACTTCTTTAGTCTGTGGTACCTACAGTAAATTATATCAATTGGTTTTCAGATATTGGCTGAACTCTGTAATTAATACACAGTTATTCTTAAGTGTTGAAACTTAACTGAAAAGTGATCCCTGTTAAATATAAGGTGGGAATAAGAGAGGGAAGAGATGTACAATTTGGGACATGCTCAAGCTGACTTGCCCCAAATGGTAGAGTTAGAAACGTGCCAGGGGATTCCAATACAATCCCATCAAGGTGACATGTACCAATGCCATCTCACTAGTCCAAGTGATCAATTTCTGTTCACAATTGATCATACTGATAAGACTAAGAACCAAAGGGATCACATAAACAAGACTAGTGTCTGCAAATACTAACTGATAGAATCAAAAAGGGAGAGAACGATCCAACATGGGAAGCGGGATGCACAGCAGACTCATAGAATGGCAGATGTCCTAAATAGCACTCTGGCCTCAGAATCAGCCCTTAATGCATTCGGGTCCAGCTGAAAAGCCCATGAGAGTATTTCAGGATGGAAAGCCAAGACACTCTGGCAAAAAAAAAAAAAAAATAACCTAAATGAAAGATGTCTGTGAGTGAGATCCCAGTGGAAAGAACAGGTCATCAAAGAAGGAGGTACCTTTCTCTGAAGGGAGGAGAGAACTTCCACTTTGACTATGATCTTGTCTAAATAAGATTGGAGTCAGCAAAATCAAAAGGCCTCCATAGCCTTGGCAACTCATGACAAGAGCCTAGGGTGATTACTGAGCCATAAACAAGAATGTCAGTTGTTAAGTCAACAACAGGAGTCACTGTGCACTTACTCCTCAAGTAGGATCTCTGTCCTAAATGTGCTGTACATTGTGATTTAATGCTATAACTAGTACTCAAACAGTATTTTCCACTTTGTGTTTCTGTGTGGGTGCAAACTGTTGAAAGCTTTACTTAATACATGCTAAAATGATCTTCTGTATATAAAGATAATTGGAAATGAATCTTGATGTGAATGGAAGGGGAGAGGGAGTGGGAAATGGGAGGATTGCGGGTGGGAGAGAAGTTATGGGGGGGGGAAGCCATTGTAATCCATAAGCTGTACTTTGAAAATTTATATTCATTAAATACAAGTTAAAAAAAAAAAAAGAGCCAGCCTGAAGCCAAGAGCCTGGAACTCCATCTGAAGTCAGAAGCCTGGAACACCATTCAGGTATCTCACATGGGTGGCAGAGTCCAAGCATTCAGTCCATCTTATGCTGCTTTCCCAGGAGCGTTAGCAGGGAGCTGAATCAGAAGTGGAGCAGCTGAGACTTGAACTGTCACTATGTGTGATGCTGGAGTTACAGACAGTGGCTTAACCTGCTGTGCCATAAAACCAGAACCTTCTTACTCTTCTTATTCTTTTCTTTTGCTTACTACTTAAATGGTGCATATCTTTTATCATGTTACTTTTTTCCTATATTTGAAACTACATTTAAAGTGACTTTCTTTTACACAACACAATGCAGAATCTTGCTTGAAAAAGAAGCAAATTCAATCTAATGACCTCTGTCCTTCAGTTGGAGAGTTGAAGTCATTTCCATTTGTGTAATCATTATGTTTTGGATAAAGTCTATGCTACCTTGTTTTCTGATTGTTTTATTTGTTCCCAGTATTTTTAGTTTGTTGCAATCTTTTGGATTAAGCATTTATACTTAATATTAAACAAAATTGGATTTTTCATCTTATTAACACTCAGCAGTTATTAGTTTATTAGTTATACTTGTTTTTATTGGTTGTTCTAGTGCTTACTAAATGAATTTTCAGCTGTCTGCAGTGGTCAGAGTTGGGCAAGGCTGCAGCCAGGAACTATGGGCCCCTACATGGATGACAGGGACCCAAGTCCTTGGGCCACCAGCTGCTGCTTTTCCAGACACATTAGGAGGGAGTTCATGAGGAAGTAGACCATCCAGAACTGGAACCAGTGCTTTCTGATATGGTATAGCAGTATAATAAGCAAAGGTTTAACCTGCTACACCATAATGCTGGCCCACATTGTGCTATTCTTGCTATGGAATTTATTTTTGTGTTTCAAGCTCTATAGTATATTGTTTTTGGTTTGTTTTAAGTAGTTGATGTATTTAAAAGGATTTTAAAATTGAGAAAAATATTCTTAAATGTATCCATATATTTATTTCTGATGCTTGTCTTTTATTTTGCAAATCCTTTTCTGTGTGGTCTATTTTTGTTTATCATTTCAGTGTCAGTTTCTATTGACTGAGTTTTTCATGATTATAGATCATGTTCTGCTGATTCTTATCCTGTCCTGTGCTTTTTTTATTTTATTGGATGCTACACATAATGAATGTTACACAATTGAATATTTGGATTTTATTGTCTGTCTTTTGGACTTGACTTCAGAAGACATGCATTTTTCTGTCTGTTTGCACCCACTGAGTTCTGTTCTTAAGTCTTGTGAGGATAATCTAGAGTAGGATTTACTTTAGGCCTATTACTATTATTAAATAATGATCTCTTTGGGGTGTCCCTTTGAGTATTCCAAGTGATCACTGTTGGCTTTCTACTTTGGATCATCAAAGTTTTAATACTTTCTAACCCTACTGTCCTCTGGAAATTGTTCTTTTTATTTTTTAAGGTTTATATTTTTTATTTTAAAGATAGGGAGAGACATACAGAGAGAAGTCTTCCATCCACCGGTTTACTCCCTAGTTGGCCATAAAGGCCAGAGTTGGGCCAGACTGATCCCAGGAACCAGGAGTTTCTTCTGGCTCTCCCACATGGGTGCAGGGATCCAAGGTCTGGCCATCCTCTGCTTATTTCCCAGACACATTAACAGGGAGCTGGATGGAAGTGGAGCAACCGGGATTCAAACTGGCATTGCAGGCACCAGGTTAACCTGCTATATTTCAATGCTGGCCCCAGTTCTGCGTTTATAGCTCAGTCATTCTTTGCCCTAGCATGTGGAGTTTCACTCTATGCATGCCCAATCCTGCACATAGCGAAAGCTTTCTAGAGCTATGCCTCACATTTCCATCCAGTTCAACCTCTGAGTTTTCTTTCATAGAGGACACTTAACTGTTTTTGGGTCTCCCCATCACTATTGTGGTCTTGGAATCACTTTGCGTAGAAAACCAGACAATTGCAGGAAATCACTCAGGAATAACTATCTGTGTTGCCTGTTTTCCAGTGTCTGTTACTCATTTCATATATTTTGCCAACTTTTCTTGCTTATTATCATAGGAGGTTCAGTATGGTAGTGTTACTCCATAATAACCACAATCCTGTATAGCTAATTTTTATTACAAATGTATGAAATGGAAATTATTTGAATTCAACAGCAGAAAAATCATCTTCAAGTTTTCATTACTTCACTTAAGATAATTTGAAATATTATAATTTTTTAAATGCATTAAAAGTAATTAGCTCTTTTGTTTATTTAAACATTTATGTATTTATTTGAAAGGCAGAGTTACAGAGAGGGGAGACAGAGAGAGACAGAGCGATCTTCTATCCCCTGGTCCACTGCCGAAAGGCCATGATAATTGCGGATGTGCCAGGAGGAAACCAGGAGCCTAGACCTCCATCCAGGTCTCTCTCATGGGTGCCAGGTGTCTAAGCACTTAGACCATTTTTTGCTGCTTTCTCAGACATATTAGCAAAGAGCTGGACCAGAGGTGGAGCAGCTGGGGCATGAAATGATGCTCACATGGGATGGAGGTGTTACAGGCTGTGGCTTAACCTGCTGTACTACAATGCCAGCTCCTAAAGCAATTAGTTTTCAACTACATATATCAAACTTAGCATTTATAGAATCTCTGACCTGAAAGGTAAGGAAGTTGATAACACATTTACTTCCTTCTAACATACTTTTCCTCCACTAATTGTTCATATTTTTATTTACCATTGTTAATGTGTGGGATATTTTCTTTCTGCCCTGTGGCCACAGTTTATCATGTTGGTGTGTCTTGATTCTATATTGAATTAGATTTAATTCTCACTGGTATTTTCACACAATATACCCATCTTTGAGTTCTTTATTTTAAATTATTTCTTGTTTGGCTGGATGGATCATCGATCTCCTCCTCCATCCAACAATAATATGAGGAGTCCTAAAGGCTTAAGAGTTCTGCCTCTAGCTTTGTACTTGCAATAAAAATGGCTAGATAGAAAATTTTCTCAGAACTTTGCACATCTTGCTCTATAGCCTTTTATCATCTAATACTAGTAAGGGGAACTCTGAAAGGGGAAAATCTGAAGCTCTTCCAACATTTCCGGTTGGTGTGTGAACCACTTTGGGGCCCATGTTCCCATAGACTTCTTTCTGTATATCTTTGAAGTTGAGTAGCTTTATCAGAATATCTCTTGATCAATCTCTTTTTATATCACTGTTTGATGAGTATGATGTGTCCTTTTGGCTATAGATTTACATCTTTATTCCAAGAAAGTATTCTTTTAATTGGAAATTGCTGTCATTATTCTCTCTGTCTCTTTTTTTGAAAGGCTTCTTGAAGCCTGGCATTGGGCAGATGTCAGAAGGGTCCTGGGAGACGGTCAATGGAGGATGAAGGGGAGGCAGCAACTACTGGTGGATGTTATGTAGAAGGGAAGCCCTGTGACAGATTAGCGGGACAGTTGATTGGACTCACGTGTGAAGTAACATGAAAGATAGAAAACATGCTGAAGGAACTGAAATATCTATCTAGATAAGTCTTTCCAGGCAGACTATTCAAAGTGCCAACTGTGTCCTTTTACATACTTGTGATAAAGTAGAGTTAGAGAGAGGAACTAAAGAAAGAATCATTCCATTTTTAAGTAGAATTTAGAGGAAATATTTCCAACCCAGAACGTGTAGGATAAGAAAAATCACGCAAATCCCCGGCCAAGCTCTCAGCTCACACTCGGCACCAGGTTGGCAGCCACTTAAGTCACTCATCTTGTCCAAGGATCCGACTAGCCTCAATGGAGCCACTCCTCGTAATGTTATTTGGAGTCTAGCTGAATGGCCCTACACAAGTCCCGTCCACATTGTGGGTTTGTGAGGAAAATATATTCTAGATTGGAAAGTTTTGGGGTGCTTTGTTAAATAGTAGTTAATAAGTGAAACACCTTAAAATTCTTCCTTGATTTATTTGTATTGTGCACATCATGTTAGTGGAAATTTCTTTGTGATTATGAGGGCAGTTCCTCTTACTATGTATTTCTTGTTTCTAGACCTCCCCCACAGCTACCTGCTTCCACTAAAACAAAGTGTTTGTAAATCAGAATATGTGGGGGAAACTGCACTTGCTTTGATCAGGTTTCACTTCATGGGTCCCCTTTCCCAGTGGCTGATATCACTGTTTGGGTTTCAGCATTTCCAATGTTTCTATATTAAGTTACAGAATCTTCTGTTTGTCATCCAGTGGTTAATGCTGTTCCCCTGCTGTATATCCCATCTCATCTTCACTGATCCCAGCAATAAAGAGATACCCTGGAATTCATTGTTAAAATGACCATTCACTCTATATTGGAAGAGGTGCTATTTGTAATTGCATTGGACAATAGACTTCTAGTGCACATGTCATAATCAGACAATGTTGTTTGTAACCTTGCGTTTTGAACAATAAAATTGGTAGTTGCCCTATGTTTTTAATAAAACTTAAAGGACTTTTAATGTTGAAAGGTAGAGAGATATAGAGTGACGGGAAGACAGAGAGAGAGAGAGATTCTCCATCCACTGATTCACTCCCCAAATGCCCACAACAGCTAGGACTGCTGCAGCTCAAAGCCAGGAGACTAGAACCCCATCCAAATCTCACACAAAGGTAGCAGGGACCTACGTACTTGAGCCGTCATTGTCTGTCTCCAGGGTGCTTCAACTGGAATTGAGAGTGGAGCCTGGGCTGAAACCCAGGCACTCCAGTATGGGATGAAGGTGCTCAAGAAAATCCAAAAATTTCTGTGCAGGGAGCACTTTGATTCTGTGGGTCAAAGGCTGCTAGGATAGGCTAGAATTATCCATAGCAACAGCAAAAGGAAAATCCCAGTGTGTGTGTGTGTGTGTGTGTGTGTGTGTGTGTGGAGGGGGGCTGATTCCTGTTGTCTCGGATTCGGAGTCCGTAGTTGGTCTAGCACCTGACTGAGTTCATCTCCCCAGCTTGCATTGCTGTTTCCCTACCTGCTGTCTTCTGCCTTCCCTGATGTCCTTGGACGTGCTATTACTACTTTAGCAACAAGAGTAGCTGCTTAGCCTGGTAATTCAGAAGCATGCTAAGATAGCCAGAGTGTCTGTGCTTGGGTTCGGGCTCTGGCTCCTGATTCCAAATTCCCTCTAATGCAGACCCCAGAGGCAGCAAGTCATGGCTCAAGTAATTGTGTTCCTGCCACCCACCGGGGAGCATTGGATTGGGCTCCTGGCTCCCAGCTTCAGCCTGGGCCGAGACTCAATCATGAGGGCATTTAAGGAGTGAACTGGTAGATAGGACCCCCGGCCCCTCCCATCTCAAATCAGTTTTAAAAAATGTATGTTAGCAATGGTGGTATATCCCTTAGCACATCTGGAATGGAGGAGATACATGTTAAATAACAGCTGTAAACCTGTTCTGCCGGAGTTGCCTTGGAGGGCTTTGCCGTGCGCACTAAGAAATGGATTCATGAAACTTAGTGTGGTGGAGTGGAAAGTACACCGCGGGAAAGAAATAGAGTGGTGCCGCAGCTGTCACATGCTTGTCAGAAGTCTGAATGGGGAAAGTAAGCCTCAGCAGCTCACAGAGCCCTTCCAGGGAGGAGCAGGGCTGCTGGGGCACATCACGCAGCCAGCACAGGAGCGGAGCTTGACAAGTCATTTTGATGCTGAGCTGGAAAACCCCTGGGAAATAGGCACAGTGTTCAGAAAGCTCCCCCAATCCAAATCAATACAGAGCAGATCACGAAGGGGATGAGTAAAACAGTTAATGAAGGAGCATGACCGCCCCTAACCCTAACCTTAACCCAACCCTAACCCACTTCTGATCATAGCCCACTCCTCGGCACCGACAGGTTTTTGACATTGGAGGGGAATTGTACAATGGAAAAAATATCATCTGAGGAGCCAGGCAACCTCAGATGAGACCCAGCTTGCCCTGTTGCCACTTGGATTGAGAATCTTGGGCACGCAACTTCTCTCTGTTCACAGTGAAATTCCTAGAGATTTCTGTTTGGTTTTGCAACTCACCTTTTTTTCTTTTTTAAATTATTCTTTTAAATTTTCTTTAACAATTTTATGTATTTATGTGAAAGACAAAGAGACAGAGAGAAGGAGATAGAGAGACAGAGAAAGAGGTCTTCCATGTACTGGTTTACATCCCAAATGCCTGCAAGGGCTGGGGCTGGATGGGCTAAAGCAGGGAACCTGGAATTTCATCAGGTCCTCCACATGGGTACCAGAGACCCAAGTGCTTGAACCGCCAGCTGCGGCATCCCATGGTGTGCTTTAGCAGGAAGCTGCAATCAGAAATGGAGCCAGAACTCCAACCTAGGCACTCTGATATGGCATGAGAGTGTCCCAGGCAGCATCTTAACCATTATGCCCATTGCCCACCCCTGAGATAACTCTTATAAAGCACGAATCCATAGAAATGGTTCAATATATGCTGTCAGTTCTCTGGAGCCTGTCATCGGTCCCCAAGCCCTCTGAAGTGGAACGTTCTTGTACCTTGCCCTGTCTTCTTCTTCCTGCTTTTCCTCTTCCTCCATCTTCCATTTCCATTCTGTAAGGATGGTGAAGCCCTGAGCTGGCAGATAAATTGGGCTCCAGCTAGTGTGAAGCAGAGAGAATTCTTGATGCATTTTTCCTGCAGCCAAGGAACAAGGTGTGACTGTCTCCTGGTTTCCATTACTGCACTGGTCATATTTTATCTTCCCTTAAGTGGCAGCCAGATCCCTCCAGGTCAGGTCAGTGCAGACTCTGAATATAGGAGAGAGAAGCAGGTGCTAAAACAGGCCCAAGGTATTTATTTCTCCTCTAGCTGAACTGTCAAAAAGAGGCAGAGGCACTAGTATCCTCCAACCTGAAATTGGGAGCCGCATTTTTCCTTTGGTGATGCCCTTCAAATGTCAGGTCTGTTTGTACCCGGCTGATTCTATGCAATGCTGGTGGTGGTGTTCCTTTGTGTTACTTTCATCACAAAGCCATCATTAACTCCCCATTACCCAGAAAATAATCCCCAAATCCTTCTCAGGTGTCCTGTTCCCTCTACTCTCTAACCCTGACTTACTCTTCATATTGTTTCCCACCAATCCTAAGCATTTTCTGGTTCAATACCCAATTATTTCTTTTCCCATATATTCCCCATATATCCCTACCCCTTGCTTTTTGGTTACTGTTTTTTGTGCCTGGAATATACTTTTTTCCTCCTCACTCCCATGGCCAAGTCCCACCTATCTCACAAAGCTAGGGTCAAATACTAGCTATTCCATGTGCCTCTGTCACCAGGAGGCAATCATCTTGCTCTTCTCCTACCCACCTTGGCTGTCAATGAGCACAGCTCTCATGAGTGATCTTTGGAATTCACCACTTGTAGAAACAGGCTTTTCTAATCTTGATCTTCTTCCCTAAACACAGGCCCTACCTCTTTTCCTCACCTTAGTCAAGCAGAAGAATGAATTTAAAGACAGTAGTGCATATTGCTGATGATACAAGGGGATTTCTCTTCTTTTCTTTTCTTTCTTTCTTTCTTTTTTTTTTTTTTTTTTTTTGGACAGGCAGAGTGGACAGTGAGAGAGAGAGAGAGAGAGATAAAGAGAAAGATCTTACGTTTTCCATTGGTTCACCCCCCAGTGGCCACTGTGGCCAGCGCGCTGTGGCCAGCGCACCGTGCTGATCTGAAAGCAGGAGCCAGGTGCTTCTCCTGGTCTCCCATGCAGGTGCAGAGCCCAAGCACTTGGGCCATCCTCCACTGTACTCCCAGACCACAGCAGAAAGCTGGCCTGGAAGAGGAGCAACTGGGACAGAATCCAGAACCCCGACCAGGACTAGAACCCGGTGTGCCGGTGCTGCAGGCGGAGGATTAGCCTAGTGAGCCCCGGCGCCGGCACAAGGGGCAGACTCTGAATATAGGAGAGAGAAGTAGGTGCTACCCCGACATGGGTACCAGAGATCCAAGTTAATTAAAAAAAAGTGAAAGATAAATTTATTTTAATATAACATTTTGAAATTCATTCACAGTTTTATATTTTTCATGATATGCATGTCCCATGAAAAGTTTGAAGACCCCCATACACCAGGGATGACAAATTTCGGCCATTTGTGCACTTATGGTTCCTCTGATGCTTATAGCAAAAATTTTTTTTCATGGACAGCTCCATTCAGGGAGTGGCTGCCTAGAAAATGGGTTGATAGAGGTTCCTTGGGCTGTGTCTTAGAGCAGGAGGATGGGGTGGTATGAGAGATTAGTGATGTCTCCGTTACCACTGTTGTCAAAATTGATAAAGGATCACATCAGACCTAATGTTTCCAAATAAACAGAGAAAAATAATCCTGTTAAGTGGGATGGATGTACTCTGAGGAAAACCAATTCTCTTGATATCGTTAAGGAAATAAGAGAATTGGCATCCCCAGATCTAACTTGTACTTGGGCCTCTTCTTGGGAGCTGGTAATAACTTTTTCCATCTCCATTTTTCCACATGTAAAACGCATTCCTAACAACTATGTTACCTACCTCATAGCCAAAGGATAGATTTTTCCTAGTTATGAAAGCAAAATGAGATAAATAGGAATTTATTCACTTTTGAATAGAGTATTTCAAATTGTCCATGTCTGCCACCTCCATGCCCATCTCCATTGGTGGCAGACCTAGCAATGAAGCCATTTGGGATCAATGTTTTCTGCCTGGGCAATGCTGTCCTGAACACTATGCAACCATGTGTGGCCAGTCAAGCAAGGACAGACAGCTATTGTGCTGTGTTTTATACACACTTAAATACTCAGACCACTTGCTTTGACTTTGTTATGCAACCAAAGGTGGGTTGGGGTAGTGCATGAGGATGGAGTAGTGTCTTTCAATTCTGCTTTCTTCTTAATATTTATTCTTCAACCTGGTTTAAAAAAACAAAAACAAAAACAAGTATAAAAAAGATCACCTTTCATCCTAAGCATTGCAATACTACCTCAACCCAATGATGCTATTTAAAAAAAAAGGATGTAGGAGTACATACAACATTCTCTTCACTGTGATTTCCAATACTGGTAAGTTTTGAGGTTCTTTGTGCTGAAGAAGCTAAATAAAAATAAAATAAAATTATATTCAAGCAAGTTTGTAATTTTTATATTACTCTCTCCTCTAAGGTCTAATAAATAACACTAACTATTGACTCTTCAACATGTTAAACCTCTTTTATTGACTCAAATCCAGCTATTTAGTTTGAAGTGAAAGGCAGAGCACTAACAATGGGCCCAACATTTAAAATCTATTATAATTTCCCTTGAGTGACCAAGAGGGTGGACCCACATGTATTTCAGCTCTCATTGAATGAAACCTTAGGGGGATTAAAAAATGTTCATTTCTTCATTGAAAGGCAGAGCAAGAGAGGGGGTGAGAGAGAGAGCAAGAGAGAGCACTTCTGTTCACTCATTCACTCCTCAAATGTTTGCAACAGTCAGGACTGGGCCACGCTCAAGCCCAGGGATTGAAACTCCATCCAGGTTTGCATTTAAGTGATCAGGTCCCAAGCCCCTGCACCATCATCTGCCGCCTCCTAGGATTTATTAGCAGGAAGCTGAATCAGAAGTGTAGGGCCAGGACTTGAGCTGGCACTCTAAGGCATGTAGACATCCTAATTGGTAACTTAACCCTGGGTGTTTTTTGATATGGACAGGGAAATCACTTCAGCCCTTTGGGCCTGCTGCTAAAATGTACTCTTTTGACTCAGAGAAACATAGATCACATCAAAAGATTGAAGTTCTAGAAAATTTCACATCTTCCTCCTCACCCACATAGAAGAAAATAAAAGAACAAGAGGAAAGAACTTCGTGAAATTGCAGAAATGCTAGCAACAACTATTCCTGGCAGTATGTTAAGATAAGGAATTCTGAATGGAGAAAACAAGCTTGAGACATTGGAGACCACGAAGGAGACAGTTGCTTTCCCCAAGTGTTGAAAACTCAGGCATGGCCCCAGAGACATGGTGGACCTGCAGACAAGTTTGCCCCTTGCTGGTATTCAGAGGGCTGTGGCCCTAATGGCTGCGACAGGTACTTGCACTTGTCCAACAGTAGGCTACTTTGCAATCTGGAAGAACTGTTTGATTGGCTGCCTTAGTGATCACAATATTGATTTGTTCTTCCTGTCACATTTTTTATGTCTGTGTTAGCATCCCACGGAGAACAATACATTTGTGAATTGTTACCTGTGCAGTGTTTTCTTTTTTTTCCTTTGAGGACGTGAAACTAGATGACTCTATGTGTTTGTTTATTTTTTCCTCACCAGGAAAAGCTGTTACCCAATAATTAACTAGACTTGAGACTCAGAAAAGAAATAAAGCACTTTATTTATTTATTTTTTGACACCTGAATTATATAAAAGAGAACTGCAGAGGAAGGCAGGAAAGAAGACTTTTTGAGAAATTGCTATGTAACATGGTTAAGAAATTTCTCTCTGTGATTACAAAATTGTAGAAGACTAATTGGATGGAGAAACCACCTGATTCTCCTGGGAGTCCCACTGACATTTCAGAGAGCTGAGAAGGGCTTCTGCATAAAGCTCAGAAACACTCTGAAATTCTTTTCCCCTGTCTCTCTTCAGCTGCATGGGTTCCTGGCCAAACCCCAGCACCAGGAGCTGAGGGAGAGATGGGGCATCCACTCACTCTCAAGCTGAAGTGAGAGGACAGATGTGCACAAACTACTACGTGAAATCTCTGGAGGAGTTTAAAACACTTTTGAGCTGGGGTGAGTGTGTGGTGTAGCAGGTAAAGCTGCCATTTGGGATGGTCACATGGTATATCAAAGTACCAGTTTCAGTCCCTACTACTCCATTCTGGATCTGGCTCTCTGCTAATGCACCTGGGAAGCGATAAGTGATTACTTGAGGACTTAGAGCTTTGCCACCCATGTGGAAAACCTGGTTAGAGTTCCTGGCTCCTGGCTTCAGCCTGGTCTAGCCCAGCCATTGCAGCCACTTGGGGACTGACCCAGTGAATGGAAAATATCTGTGTGTCTCTCCCTCTCTTTCAATCACTTTACCCTTCAAGTAAATAAATAAGAAATCAAACAAACAAACAAGCTTCAGAGGTTTCTACTTGGCAAAGAAAAATCCCCTAAATGAATCATTACAGGATAGTATCTGCCCTACTCTTCTATCCTCTTCTCTTTCAGTGTAGTTGAGAAATTCTGTTCCATTCTGTGTGGGTTGATAGAGGAAGCTGCAGATAAGGGGGCAGGGTCATATTTCAATTTTATTCAGGGTTGATAGAGGAAGCTGCAGATAAGGGGGCAGGGTCATATTTCAATTTTATTCATAAGTGCCAGAACTTGGAAGCAACCAAGATGTTCTGCAATAAGTGAATAAACAAACGGTAATTGTCCAAAGAATTGAATATTATTGAGAGTTAAAGAGAATTGAGCTGTGTTGTGAAAATACATGGAGGAAGGTGAAACAAATATTACTAAGAGAAGGAAGATAATCTGAAAAATTTACATACAACGATCCCAACTCTCTGATAGTCCAGAAAAGGCTAAACTGTGGCTATAGTAAAGAAATCAGTGGTTGCCAAAGGTTAGCAGGGTGGAAGGAAGGAATAGGTGTGACACACAGGACTTTCAGGGCAGTGAAACCCTCTGTATGATACTACATTGGTGGGTACCTGTTAGTGAGCATTTGTCAAAACCCACAGAATATACAGCATGAAGTGCAGACCCCGCTGTAAACTATGGACTGTGGACAATGGTGAATTGATACATGTTCATCAGTTGTATCACAGGCACCACTCTGGCAGCAGAGCAGGGAGGATATTGACAAGACAGGCTGTGCATGTAAGGGTCAGGGAGTATAAGGAAATTCTCTATATACTTTCTGCTCAATTTTATTGTGAACTTAAAATGTCTCTTAAAAGTTAAACTTAGTTTTTGTAAACAATAAACAAAGAATGGCTTGATATTTAGAGAAAAATAAGAGGCAACAATGAGAGAATTTCTCTTTGCTTTTGGTGCCTTTGGTCCCTCCTACTTTCATAATAGTACTACAAGGGCTGCAAGGGCTACAATTCAGGGAGCCACATGGGTGTGTTAATTCTGGAGCTGAGCCAATCCAAGGCTCAGAGCCAGGAGCTTCTTCCAGTCTCCCATGTGGGTGCAGGGGCCCAAGCACTTTGGGCCAACTTCTACTGCGGTCCCAGGCCATAAGCAGTGAGCTGGATCAGAAGTGGAGCAGCTGGGTCTTGAACTGGTGCCCATATGGGATGACAGTGCTGCAGGCAGATGCTTAACCTTGGAGATGTTCCTTCCATACCTAATTTGCTTAAGGTTTTTATCATGAAGAGATGTTATATTTTATCAAATGCTTTCTCTTCATCTATTGTAATAATCTCAGGATTTTTACTCTTTAATTTGTTAATGTGATATATCATAGTTATTGATTTGTGTATGTTGACCTATCACTGAATACCAGGGATAAATCTCACTTTGTCTGTGTGAATGATCTTTCTGATGTGTAGTTGGATTTGATTCACTAGTATTTTGTTGGTGATTTTTGCATCTATGTGCATAGTGATATTGATCTATAGTTCTCTTTTTTCCTTGTATATTTTCCTGGTTTAGGAATTAAGGTGATGCTGGCTTCATAGAAGGAGTTTAGGAGGATTCTCTCCCTTTCAGTTGTTTTGAATAATTTGAGGAGAATTGGAATTATTTCTTCTTCAAGTCTGGTAGAATTAGGCAGAGAAGCCATCTGATCCTAGGCTTTTCTTTGTTGGGAGGGACTTTATTACTGATTTGATATCCATCTTGGTTACTGGTCTGTTTAAGTTTTTTATTTCTTCATGACTCCACTTGGCTAGATTGTATGTGTACAGGAATACATCCATTTCTTCTAGATTTTCCAGTGTGTCGACATATAGGTGTTTGTAGTAACAACCTGATGACTCTTTTTATTTCTGCGGTATTTATTGTTCCATTTTGTTTTTCATCTCTGATTTTATTGATTTGGGTCTTCTCCCCCCCGCCTTTTTTTTGGTTAGTTGGGCTAAGTGCCCTGTTGCTAGGTGTCAAATTATAAAGAATCTGAAGTTCAAGGAGGATCTGTGGTTTGCCTGGAGATATGTTTTGTGAGAATCCTTCATGAGAGTCTCAATCTGTGTTGTACACATGCTCATCAGACTCTCCTGGATAGCTTTTAAATTCCTGGGAGTTACTCAGCTCCTTGGGGTAGGTGGCTGGGAAACCAGGGCTTTTGCTTGTTAGTGTATTCAGCTCTCTTCCACATTCTGAGGCACAGCCCCTAGAGCCACACCACAACCCTGAGATGAAGAGGCTACACCTGCCAACAGGCCAAGAATTAATGGTACGGCCAGGGAAGGAACAGAGGAACCTTTTTGGTGGTGCTTAGAGGAGAAGAGGGTAAGATGTATGTGTGGGTTTGATCGTGTTGCCCACTACCACCAAGGACACTATTTTGAGTCCTTAGCACAGCTCCTTACACAGAGTGAGCATTCTGACATGTTTGTGAAATGTCGCCTTAAATGCTTCATTCACACCATCTTTGAGAACCCAGCCTGGTCTGGTTAGCCAGGTAACAGGTTAATTTCAGGGAAAAGAGTGACAGGATGACATTTGGATGGTGGGACTCTGTCAGGGATGAGAAGGGAAGAAGGAGCAGAATGTAATGAATGTAGCAGAACATAATGGATTTACTAGACCTTTCCAGGGCCATTTTATTACTTATCATAACTCTCTTCCAAAATGACTTCCATTGCACACATTGAACAGGTAAGCAATGGAGACTGGAAGAATTTACATATACCCTGCTGCTAGACCATGTGCTAGCATTGTAAAGGGCAGATTTCTACCATGTCTGACACACAGCCTGGGTCCTTCACACTTTACCCTGTGTCTCTTAGTTCTAGAAGGGTTGGCCTAGATCTCCATCTTGCTGTAGAAATCTGTGATAAACCACAAATGTGAACTTTATATGACATTTTAGATTTTCTTAAGCCATATTAGAAAAGATTTAAAAAGGTAAAATGGATACAAATGATGTTTTTATTTAACTTCAGTGAGACATTTTTACACTTTTTCTTCATACTAACTTGTCAAAATTTGGTATATGTCTCACATTTAGATCACATCTCAGTTAGGACTAGTTTCGTGTAAGTGATCAGTAATCATATATGCCTCATGGCTGCCATATTAGACAGTCAGATGTAGATGACTGGTGGTGTTATCTAGTGTCTTACTTGAATTGATCTGGGGAAACTCAGTGTTCATAACCCAAGAGGAGGTGATATTCTGGAGGGCAGCTAGGTTTGCAAATTTGGCATTAAGGAAATGTATTTCCATTCATTCAATAAAAATTAGTGGGTACTTGCCTATTGTGCCAGACACTTCCTTAGGCCCTAGTGTAGAGGTGAACAAGACCAAGTACTTTTATTAATGAAGTCTACATTCTAGGAAGGAAGACAGAAAGTAAGCAAATAAATATAGGGTCCATTGCCAAAACGGGTAGAGTGGATGAAAGTGGCAACTACAAAAGGGTACCCCAGAAAAGCCAGAGTTTTTCTTCCTAGGAGACTTCTTTTTTCCAGGAAGACTTAAAAGAGACAGTGATACATGAAAAATAACACTTTTTCATTAACTAGCTTTGTACTGAAAACTCCAGTGTAGAGCTATGGCAAAAGAGGCATAAAAAATAACAGTAAACAGATGTGGGTTCCTCCTTCTCACAAGTCCCCAATCTTGGGGTCTTATCAGGAGATATGAGAGCATCCCCCTAATAGAATGCCAGCTTTCCAAGTGCTGGGATCTCATCATGTTTAGAGCCATGTCCCCAGATGTAGAACATGGCACACACACAATATTTGTTGCATTCATATTATCATTCGGTGATTCCTTCATCTAATGCATGTCTTTGTTGATTCTGGAATACAGTAGGAAGGAACCACGGTCATGGTCATTGCCTTCTGCATTCATAATCTGCCATCAGAAGCAGGCTTTCACAACTATTTAGTAAGGTCTTGGGGAGAAAGGACAGTTTGCTATCAGAGCACATGTGAGGATTCCCTAATCTAGGGCAAGGAAGGTGAGGAGTCTTCCTAGAGACGATGGAGCCTGCCCAGCTGCTTGTTGGGTCTGCAGCATTTGTAGAGTAGAGGTACATTATGTTGATGGCCTTGTTGGTGGTATCCAGGTGGCTTGAATGCAGAATTGAGTTTTCTGAATGATGGAATGATGATTAGTTAGCAAATTCAACTGGTGATAAAGTCTCATGAATATGCATGACCTATGCTTTCCCTAAATTTGGAAGAACGAAAAGTCAGAGTATATGATCATTTTAAAACTCTACATTCATACCATTCATTTGTGTAATCTGGTGTATAATACCTGATTATCATAATTTTACCTCAATAATAAATGAACTAGACAGGGGAAAAATTAAAACCTTTCACATTAGACACAATTGTAATTCTTTTATGGTAACATTCACAGTTAATTTCTTCATTAAGTCTGCATGCCTCTTTTACAAAAGTACATTTTGTAGATACAGTTGATTTTTTTAAATATTTGCATTAATAAGAGGAAAAAGGAGCATAATTCCCTAAAACCAAAAAGGAGCATAAATAATTCCCTAAAACCAAAGTTTAAAATTCATCTCCATGAGATTATGTGATCAAGTTTATCCTGTGCAGCGCCTAATATTTGCCTTCAAAATGGTGCTCTTTATGTGATAATATTAGCATGCTTTTACATGTCTAAAAAGCAAAAGAAATAACTGATATAAATCAAAGGACAGAGGTGTGGCAGAGGCTTGGTGCTGGGAAAGTCTGTTTGAGGTTGGCATTTCCCCCTTGACAATAAGTGTATAGATGACTAACTAGGCTAGGTGTTAGAATTGAAATAGAAGACAACCATCCTGCTCTCCCTCCTTCCTTCCTTCTCTAAATTCAGTTCATTTCTTCTATGTCCAGAAATGTTCTGTGTCAAGGAAGACGCATTCATCCACCCAAATTTAGGTAAAACCTTAACAATAAACTTGAAGAAGCAGCTTAGCAATATGATCACCTCCAAAGGATTAGAATTTTTCAGTTCAGGGCCAGCGCCGTGGCTCAATAGGCTAATCCTCCACCTTGCGGCGCCGGCACACCGGGTTCTAGTCCCGGTCGGGGCGCCGGATTCTGTCCCGGTTGCCCCTCTTCCAGGCCAGCTCTCTGCTATGGCCAGGGAGTGCAGTGGAGGATGGCCCAGGTGCTTGGGCCCTGCACCCCATGGGAGACCAGGAAAAGCACCTGGCTCCTGGCTCCTGCCATCGGATCAGCACGGTGCGCCGGCTGCAGCGGCGGCCATTGGAGGGTGAACCAACGGCAAAGGAAGACCTTTCTCTCTCTCTCTCTCTCTCACTGTCCATTCTGCCTGTCAAAAATAAAAAAAAATAAAAAAAATAAAAAAGAATTTTTCAGTTCATTTCTAGCTCACAATCCTCTAGGTACATGGTCACAAATTTAAGAGGGGATAGCCTTCTGTTGTGCATACACTGATACCACATACAATATTTTTTGGAAAATCACAAAGATTTTCACAAGCATCTTCAGTCATGGGAAGGTATTTTGCAGTATTTGTTGTTGTCATCATAATAAAGATTATAAATGATCTCCCTGCTGCTCAGGGTGCATCTTCTTGGATCAGACATCAAACCAAAGACAGCAGAAATGCATTCAGAGCCCTGTTTTATGAATTTACTTTGGTTATTGCATTTCTTTGCTTGGAAATGTAATTGCTTTGGAATTACTGGGATCATGGGGAAAAGTGTGTCATCATGAAAGTAAGCTATAGAGTGGGGAAATGTGATAAAGTCAATCTAAGTTTGACAGAAATCTTGAGATTTTCTGATCCACAACTTCTGGGTGACTGCTTCAACCTTTACAAAGTCAGAAGGAATGTTTTTATTTGCTGTTGTTTTTGTGTTGCTTAGTATACAGAAAGAAGAAGCATGGTAGTAGCTTGTGATAATAGGCCATCTTCCCCCCACCCAAATCTTTATATAATCTGATAATCATAAATGCAGAATGTTTCATTTATTTTTTTGCTATGGGAAAGCAGTCAGAGAAGAAGCAGAACCATGAAACAAGGTATCAAATACTAATCAGACATCACATTAAGCCAATTTTCCCTTTTGTTTCAACAAAAGAAATCTTACTTCTTCATTAAGCTTTATAAATTTAGTAAAATATTGTCTTGAGTAGTTGGTAAGATCCTTTATGGGAAATAAAAATGACAAAGCCTTTTCTCTTTCTAGTTCGTGAGGAATATTTGAGAGTAAAAGCATGTATATGAGTATACATGTGCATGCACACACAGTCACACATGGAAACTCTTATCTTGTGGGTTCCAGGGTACATGCACATAGATATAGATTTAGTTGGGTTTCAAACTAGGTTTCTTTGAGTGAAAATAATCAAAATGAACTTTGGCTAATTTAACCAAGCCAGAATTTGTTGGAATAGGAGGGATTGCTTACAGAATCAGAAGGAGGTTGAGGAAGCAGGCTTGAAAATGGTTAGAAACCAAGGGCATTCTGTTAATAGGTATTATGTTAGAGCCTCATCAGAGTTCTGAGGCTTCCTCATAAAACCCAAACCATTTTCATTTGTTCTTTCTTTGACTGAAATTGAGATTCCTGGAAAGGAATATTCAGTTGATTTATTTGTCCAGTGTGATCTTTCTTGGAAGGAGACAGGACACTTCCATCAGTGGTCCCATCTGGCTATATCCAATGAGGATAAGTGGGTTCCTGAAAGGGTAGGTGGTAGAGAGCCCAAAATAACAAAAAAGCCAACCATGATGTGAAGGTCTGAGTTCCTCACCCTAACACCTAGGAGACAGACCATCATTTCCTCGTAGGCCATTTCCAAGTAGGAGCAGAGATTGGTGCAACACGGTGAGCTCCTGTCATGGAGTTGGATGACCAGGAGCTCAGACTGCTTGGTTTTGAAACTATCTTTACCACTTTGCAACTTAATTTCCCCATTTCACCTATCTCACAAAGATAATTCAGACACAAAGAACAATCTGCATTAGAGAGAGGCACAGGTTCCAGGAGCAAGTCTAGGATCCTCGAGCCTTTCTAGATATTGAGATCAAAGTCACCCTGGGAATGTGAATCCTTGACGCATTGGATATGTAAATCAGCTGTACACTCACCAGATTTACACCTTATCTTATAAAGCAAAGTCTTTCCTCTTTCTAGAACAATCTGTGCCAGAATTCTGTTTCCTAGTATGCCCTGGGCTTCAGGTACCTTGTCTAGATTTTTGATTCTTAAAGATAGATGGAAAACACACTGAGAAAGTTGTGCTTGAGTTTAGGAATATGTTTTAAGGGTCCTTATATAATTCAAAATTCACCTATTTCAAGACTAATATCAACAATAAAAGAAGGGAACTTTGTTTGCCAGGTAAAATGAGTGCTCCCTGGTAGACCTAACATAAACTCAGCTTCCAGCTAGCTCATTTGTTTCCCTCTGCTCTAAGATCAAATTACCTGTTAGTCAACAAACTTTTAAGTTGGTGGTGGTAGGGAGAAAGTTACATTATTTGAAATTTTGTATTTAAGGACAGACAATATATTTCATGTCACATTTTGTATTCATGTCACTCAAATCTGCATGCAGAGTGGTGGCACTGTAATTTAGTACAGTACTATAAACCCATACTTCTGATGACACCCAAACTAACTTTCAGGAGCAGCATTTGGTTTAAATCAGTAACACACACACTGTCAAGTCTAGCAAGTACATAAGGAGGAGCCTAGTAAGGGTTGGATACTTTAGTGACCACTTTCATTTTAATTCACTTATGGAAAATTCTAGCTTGAGTAAACCTGAGTATGCACGTCCAATGGCCATGTCTTGCTTTTACGTAGGTCAACTGTTGTGAGTTGAATTAAGAGTTTTCATTTCTAGGCTAGACCGATGTCTCAGTTGTGACATGAGTTTCTTAGCTTTGCTAAGGGGTTGAATGATGCAAGTTAAGGGAACAAACCTCATTTAAGTATGAAGTAGGTTTCCTTGGTTAGTTTCAAGGATGGCTTGAAAGCACAGCTAAGGGCTAATGGAAAAACACTGGGTGTGTAAAGATTTGGGCAACAGTCCTTCTAGCACAGCACAGGCTTGGTCCATGAGTTCTCGTATCAAACATCTGAATTCTTCACATTCACTCTTGTTGATGAGGAAATCAAGGCCTCAAGAGGTGTAAACACCAGCCCAAAGTCACAGAGTTGCTGAGTGGTGTGGCCTGGCTGATGTTGGACCTGTATTTTTGTTCACAGATAGCCCACTCTCTCCGTTGAATGTCTCCATTGAGGGCAAGACTTCTAAGCTGTCTTGTAAAGAGTCCCTATACTTCTTCTTGTCTCTAATTCTTTTTCCCTCTCATGTATTTAATGTTACTTTCTAAAAACAATTCTCAGTGCCCTACACACAAAATTAATTATTCAAAGATTGATAGGTATTTTGTTGAATAAATAAATAGCAAGTCCATAAGTCTTTGTAGAAAGTAAAGGAAATACAGGACTCACCTCCTTTCCAAATGGTGGCTATCTAAAACAAACCAAAGTTTTAAAAAGACAAGGAGACTATTCTTAGAGGAACATAAATCTTTCAAGTGGAATGCACCCTGGAGTAGAGTCACATGGAAAAGGCATAATTGAATTGTGAAATGATTTTCTAAGTTATACATTCTATACCATTGGCTGTAGTTGAAATCTTTCCTTAATTCATTCACTTCTTTTCTTTCTTGCCTAACATTACACCAGGAACTTAATCAATGAAACTATTACTCCTTTTCTTCAATTATTCATGATATTGCATGCCTAGGTCCTATCACTTTATAAAATAAAAACAATCCCTTAAAATGGTCTGGGACTCACAGTCTGCAGAGCCGTTTCTATTTATCTCACTTGTTCCTCACAGTGACCCAGTGGGTTAGAGGCAGAATAACAGCCCCTTTTGTGGAGAAACAGATTGAACTATAAGATATTTTATAGCTTGCTGGTTGAAAGCTAGGAACTATATCATATTCTTGATTTTATACTCTCTGTTCTTTCCTTTTGTTCTACAGGTTCTCCATGGAGACATTCCTCACATGCTACACACATCTCTCCAAGCCTGTAGCACAGAGCTTTGCACAATCATTCTAGCAACAGCCATTTCAGGTGGCACCTGTTCCTGTCCTTAATGGCATACTTATTTGTGTCTCACATCACTTCTCCAACCCAAACTTAGTGCCTAAAAAGTGATTCATTAAATGCAAAAGTCAGGCATGGTCAATGGGGTGAGCACTACGATGCCATCATGCCCCAACCCTCTTTGAGTCTCATGAACTCATTGCTCGAATGGGGATCTTCCTACCGCCTCCTCCACAGAACCAACAGCCAACAGCACAAGTGGGCCCCGCTGTAATTAAGTATTGATTTCATGTAGCGTGTATATACAGAGGAAACACATCTTATTTGTGGGTTGCTGTTATCTGTCAGGCAACAGAATGTTTGATTATCAGTGGATGTCCTGTGGCTATCTATGAGGAGCTGCAACCTGTAATCTATCTAATCCACAGACATTATGGTACGCCATTCAAGAGTGGACCATTTGTCTTAACATGGCCTCTGTTGCTGCTGATCTGTTTTGTCCCCAGAAATAGTTGCACAGATCCTTCACTCTGACTCCTTCTTGGTTCCAATTTGGCCCTGCTAGAATGTGGTCTAACAAAGCTTATTTACTATAACATAACATGACTGAGGCTTCAAATAAATGGAGCACCAGACGTTGCTTGTTTTCTGCTTTCTTGGGGGCGGTCACACCTCCTGTCATTATTCTGGTTACCTTGCTATTCCCAGGAGAGCAAGACAGGAAGTTTCAGACAGAACAAAGTTCACTTCATTAACATTGTCATCAAGTGTTGGAGGTTCTTGATTCCCCACCCCTTAGCTGTGACTTTCATGGGCTCCCTGGGATGCACTGGGATCTGAGTCTCTCTTAATTGGGAGATTTCTATTTCCATTTGACAGTTTCATTTCTACTGAGTCACTGGAGGTTTTGATTAGGAATTTTCTCCCAGAAGAGGCGTGGGGATTTCTAAATAAAGATCTGGGCTTTTTGTGTAGGTGTCTCTGCCTGTCTAGAGCTTTCCATCTTGGGCTCGGGGTTGGATAGAGTAGTCTAAGTAGGTGACACTCTCCTTCCCTGCTTGCTCAAATTGTTGGCCCTGACTATCAAGAAATGTACTGATTTAAAACTCTTATTCCTGTGCCCATACTGTCCCCTTTAACACAGTGGTTTTATTTCTTACCTACTGCTCCTACCATTAGGTATTTCTATCCTGCTGCCACGTAAAGGGATTAGAAATAGCACTATAGACAGATGGGTGTTAGGGGGAAACTCCAAACCCCAAGCACCATTGTGGATTATCTTTGACGCTCATGCCAGACTCCTCAATCTCTGCTTTGTCACTTTTTCACATCCCACTTAGCTGGGTGAATTCAGAGTGTTGAGCCAGGGAATGGCAGGCAATTGCCAATCTTCCTTGTGCGTCTTCTTCCCATCTATTTCAGCAGGAGTCTTTAAAAGATCACGTCAACAAGTAACATTGCAAAGGTCAAGGGGGCTTCTTGTGGTACTTTTAAGTGGGAAATGGAGGGTCGGTTGGAAATAAGATACAGGCACTGGGGTCAGAAGGGTCTAGTCTGATTTTTGTTTTGTGTGATACTGAACAAATCAATTAATTTTTCTCTCAGAGCCTCATTTTTCTCATCGATAGAATGTGGGCATAACGGTGATCTTATGGGTGATGAAGACCAAATGGGCCACATGCATCCGATCACCCAGCTCAATGCCTGGCACATGGTAGGCACTTTTCCAGTGCTGTGGTTTCAGTGTGTCCCACCAAGTATTCCTGTGCTGGACACTTGGTCCCAGTGTGGAGGTATTGAGAGGTAGTGAAACCTTTAAGAGCAGGGCCATACTGAGAGATAATTAGACCATCAGGGGCATCACTCTTGGAAGGGCTTAACATAGTTCTCACAGGACCCCTGTTAGTTCTAGTGAAAGTGAATTACCTGGACTCTGAATCGGTCTTCTTGCTTTGCCAAATGATCGCTCCTCACATGCTCCTGCTGTGATGCCGGCTGCCATGAGGCTGTCATCAGAGACAGAGAAGAAGAGGCTGCTGATCTTGGACTTCAAGCCTCCAAAACCATGAGCTAAATAGATCTCCTTTCTTCATAAAGTACCCAGCATCAGGTATGTTGTTACAGCCACAGAAAACAGACTAAAACACAGAGGCAGCCTGCTGTCACACTGCCTGCCACACTGGGCAAATGTCATTGTGAGTTAATGAGAGCTCTGCCCGTAAAGACTTCCTGCAAAAGTCAGCTGTATTTCTTCCATAGCCATTTGAACTCTCTAAAGAGTATTTCAAAGTTAACACCTAGACCTCACCTGTGCTCTAGGAAATTGTCCTCTGATTGTTCAAAGGGGCCCGTTCAGAGGTGGTGATGAGGCTGGTGGAAATTCTGTGGTTGCTAAAGAATCAAGGGTGCACCTGCTAGTTCTGGGCAGATTCTAGGCCCTACTGCATCAAACCTGCTTCAGTAAGTTTGAAGAGGGAACCCTGATGGAGGTTCTCCTCAAGTTATAATAATGTAGAATGTTTCTGGGCCACATGTAAAGATATACTTCCAGAAATATGTGTACAAAAGAATCACTGAGTATCTGGGGTTGATGACTCAAAAAGGGCCACACATCGGGGACAAGAGAGCAGTCTTCCAATTGGCAAGGACTTGGGACATGGACAGGACAGGATTTGTTTGGAGTCCCCAGGGTTAAGAAAGAGCCTAATGTGTAGAAACTCCAGGGAGCAAATTTCCACTCAATAGAGATATGTGTTTTCTAGAAAGTAATGCTCTCCAAGTGGGGAACGTTCTGTCTCCAGGGGTAGTGAGCCCTTCAGTTCAGGAGAAATTCTAGTTTGTCTATCTGAGTAACCTTTGGGAATTTTTTGAGTCCTCTAAGGACTTAGTTACTTTTATTGTAGTTATTTACCTAGTAGGTGTAGCACATTCACTCTGACTGCTGGCTGTTGCCTATTTACTTGGTGCTGATTCTGTGAGTATGAAGTATTGAAGTGCTGTGTAATCCCAGACAGGGGTGTGATTTTAGCAGGTGCTGTTGCTGGGAAGGGAGTTGGGCTTTACTTTCACCTGGAAAGAGGTCATCAATGTACCCAGTGACAAGAAGAGAGGGAGGGATACCCATTGTCAAGAAGGGGAATGGATAAACTGATGCTGATTGGAGAAGAAAGGTTCATTCTCACCAGCATGCAGCAGATTAAGTGGAATTTTATTTTCTTCCAAATGGGCATCCATTTTTCTAGCCTTCTCTTCTGAGCTGTGAAATTCTTGTTGTCTGTTAGAAATACAGTGAGGGGCCAGCACTATGGCATAGTGGCAAAGCCTCTGCCTGCAGGGCTTGCATCCCATATGGGCACTGGTTTGAGTCCCGCCTGCTCCACTTCTGATCCAGCTCAGCTATGGCCTGGGAAAGCAGCAGAAGATGGCCCAAGTCTTTGGGCCCCTGCACCTGCGTGGGAGACCTGGAGGAAGCTCCTAGCTCCTGGGTTCAGATTGGCTCACCTCTGGCTATTGCAGCCATCTGGGGAGTGAACCAGTGAATGGAAGACCTCTCTCTCTCTCTGCCTCTCCTTCTTTCTCTGTGTAACTCTGACTTCAAATAAATAAATAAATCTTAAAAAAAAAAAAAAAAGAGAGAGAGAGATACAGTGGGACACTCAATACAATTTGCATAGTTCCACATGCATGTTTTCGCCTCTATTGAAATTTTTGACCGCTACTAATTCATGGAAAGTGTTCATTACCCTTTTGATTTTCTATTGATACAGTCTAGAATTTTGAGAGGAATGATATTTTGGAGCAAACAGGAGATGCTATGTAGTCTCCTTCCTTCCAGGATTTCAAAGCAATAGCACTGGATTCCTGGGTCTATTTTTAGTAGCTGATCATTCACACCAAGTTGGTATTAGAGGTGTTTTGAGGTGTGGCACCCAGGTGACGTTTTATTGGAAGCTTACATGAGTCAGTTATCAGACCTACAGGGAGTCCTGTAATTAGCTTGCTTTAGAAACTGCAGAACCACGTGTGAAACTGCATGGGAACTTGTGGCTCTGTGTGATTGTCCTTTGTTGTACTTCTTTTCTCTCTACTTGCTTGATGGCTGTGATTGACCTGGTATTTAGACAGATGTCTTCTTACTGACACACACTTCCATTCACACACACAAAAAAAAAGTCATGAAGATACTTTGGTCTGTAAAATATTCAGAATTTCCTAAAACCATAGTATCAAATGAGACTCTGTAGAAGGCCCAGTTTTTGGAAGTTTCCAATCAGCAACAGCTTTTGCTGAATAGCACTATTTGTGCTTAATAATAAAGTTTTCCTTTTTTCCTAACTATTTCTTGTGGAACTGTTCTTTGTGATGCTGAGGTTACAAAAACTAATCATTTTTCTGTCACTGTTGGTGTTCTGAAGGGCCCCACTTTTAAATGGATGTGCTTTTGGAAACCTAGGTAGTTATTTACATCAGAAAAGCACCTTATCCTGGGCCCCATTGGGTAACTTAGACAAAGTAACCTAATTTAGATGGAGAAAATGGTACATATTATATTTTACAAGAGCCAGATTCCAATAATAACTACCTGACCCTTGTGTTCCAATGTTTTTAATTTTCCTTTTAAGGAATGCAACAAGCAGTACTGCCCAAGCATGTTTTTCTATCAAATGTTCGTTGATTTGTGAGTTGCTAGGCAGATTTTCTGTCTTTGGTGTTGGAAGACATGAACATCACTTAATTTTCTTTAACAGTAACTTCTCCTGTACCTGTCTCATGGCATATGCTACATGAAAACGAAAATTCCTCTGCATGAGTGCAGATAAAGAGGGGCAGAGTTTTCACTTTGGTTCTAGGTATTTGTTTCTGTTTGGCCTTTTGGACTTGGATATGAACTCTTAGCTTGCCAATCAAAAAAATAATATAGCGGCTCATTGGTAGCACCAAAACACATGCACTTAGTGTCTATCTCATCCATAGCCATTTGCTAGTCTCTTTTCTGGGACAAGCCATAAAACATAGCCTATTTCAAAGACTGCTTAATAAATGAGTAGATAGGGAAAGATGGAGGTAGCTGGTGATAATCAGTGTAGTTCCCCCTCCTGTCACCAGGAACATCAATCTGTTGATGTCTATGTAACAAGATGATTGACATAAAAATCCTTCCTAGAAAATGCCCTGGAGCTTTGTATAGTTCCCTGACCTCCAGGGCAAGAATTCCAGATTACTCAAGTGTTGCTTACCTTGGTGAAAATGTTGAACCAAGTCCTGAACTCAGTGTTGCCTCCCCTTCCTTTTCTCCTGTTCCTACATCAAAGAACAGCTGAACATCGTCATGTTACAGGCGTAATTGTCTATCACTGCATAACGAGTTACCTGTAAACTTAGCAGCTTGTGAGGAACACAGGAGTGGTTTAGCTAGCTGGTGTTAGTTCAGGGTCTTTTGGGAGGTGGTGTTGAGGAGGCCATCAGGGCTGTGGTATCTGAAAGCTCACCCACAGGGCTCTTGATTGGAGGCCTCAGTCCCTCTCTCCGTGAGCCTCTGCATTTGACTGCCTGAGTGGCCTCAGGACATGGCAGCTGACTTTTCCCAGTGTGATGAGATGGAGCCAGAGATGGAGAGAGACTTGAGACAAACCCATACACACGAGAGAGAGAAAACCACAGGGACTATTAGGATTTTGCCTTTCACTTTTTCTTTATTCTCTATGTTGAGAGCCAGCCACTAAGCCTAGCCTGTAGGGAGGAGAATTGGTCTCTACTGCTTAAAGAGAGGAGTATGAAAGAACTTGGGAACACACATCAAAATCACCACGGCTGCACATGTCCTTTAAAATTTCCATTCAGTGTGTATCTAGCCTAGTGGTAATTATACCACAAGATACCCATGTCCCAGTTTGGAGTGCCTGGGTTTCATTTCTGGCTCCAGCACCTGACTTCAGCTTCCTGCTAAGGCAGACAATGGAAGACAGAGGTGATGGCTCAAGTAGCTGGGTGCCTGGCACTCATATGGGAGACCTGCATTATGTTCCCAGATCTTGGCCCTGGTCTTGACCCAGCCCCAACAGTGGCAGGCATTTGGGAGCGAACCAGCCAATGGGAAATCTGTCTTTCTATATTTCTTTCTTTCTTTGCCTGTTTTTCAATTAAACAAAATATAATAAAATAAGTCTTTAAAGTTTTCAAACATAGTTTCCTTAAAGGAATTCTCAGTATTATAGAGAACTGTAAGACCAGCTTTTTGCATAAGTCCCTACTTCTAACTGCTGTCCTGTTGTACTTTGGGAATCATTTATCTTAGCCAGTAGAGAAATGATAATGTGCTGAGACATTTTATTGTACTCAAACAGAACACTTCCCTGTAGTTTTAGGACTTCTCATTACCATATTTTCATTATCTTGAGGACGGTATCATTGAAGATCAAATATTAGGAGACTGACATTTATTTTGTGAGCAGAAGAGGGAGAGAAAGAAGTGGGGAGGGAGGGAGGGAGGGAGAGCGAGAGAGAAATGCTGCTCTCTAAATTCTCAGTTTTTGATGAGACAAATTTAAGCAAATCACATGTTCATAAATAAAGTTTAGAAAAGAGCACCTGAATATACTGTAGTAAAATTAAGATAAAAATAAGGGCATTTGTTTATTTTGATCTCTGGAGAAACTGTGAGCATTTCTAAGGTATTAACTAAGGGATTTGCAAATGAGAAAGATTCTCAGGAGTTGCCTTTAAAAAAATCTTTTAGATTAACATTCAGTAACTTGACTGTTTGGTACCCAGATCTGTAAATTATAACACATGTATAGATTCTTCTGGCCACCAGCACAGTCAAGGCACTCAACAGTCCTATTACTCTATCTTGTAACTCCTTCATAGCTTCTCCTGACCTTTAACTCAATTCAACTTCTGATCTTTCCTCCACCATAGCAGGTTCATCTTTTGATGTCACAGAAATTAATTTATACATGGTACTCTTTTGAAATTGGCTTCTTTCATTCAGAACAGTGCTTTGGAGATTCATCCAAGGAGCTATGAATATCAATAGCACATTCTTTTTATTGCTACATAGTATTCCATTATAAAGATGTACCATAGTTCATACATTCACCTGCTAAAGTCACTGGAGTTATTAACAATTTGGGGCAATTATGCATAGAACTATTATGCATTCATGTGTAAATGCTTGAGTGAACATAAATTTTCATTTCTCTAGGGTAATCCGTAGGATAGGATTTATGGGTCATGTGGCAATTAATGCATACTTTTATAAGAAACTGCCAAATTGCTTTGCAGAGAGGCTGTACCGTTTTGCATTCCACACTTGATCTTAGCCAAAAGGCCGAGAAGTGATCCATTTTGCATTCCCACCAATAATGAATGACAGTTCTAGTTGTATCATGTGATTACCAATAATTGGAATGGTCAAAAGATTTATTTTAATGGCAGGTGTTTGGCATAGCAGTTAAGGCACTCTTTGGGAACCTCCACATTGCATATTGGAGTGCTTGGGTTCATATCCCAGTTCCAGATTTCTGCCACTCTTTATTCTGGGAGGCATCAGGTGATGGCTCAGGTGATTGAAGCCCTGCTACCCACCTCGGCAAACCTGAATGGAGTTTCTGGCTTCCGGCTTCAGCTGGGCTCAGCCCAGAATATTGTGGGCATCTGGGGAGTGAGCCAGGAAGTGGGAGATCTCTGCCTGTCTTTCTACCTCTCTGCCTTTGTCCAGGGCCACGCAGGAGAAAGACACAGAGAAACACCCAACAATCAACTATCAGTAACCCTGCTTGTCCCTGACACTCTTGGTGACCACAGGCTCTTTGATCAGAGAAAGGAGAAACTTTCCCTTGTTCAAAGTCTTAAGTGCCTCCCAGTTATAGGTTCATCATCATAGCCCATGTACAAGAGAATTGAAAAAATCCCTCGAGGATTTCTCCCAATCTCACTGACTCTTAGTGATCCTCTTCCGCACCCCTTACTCTCAAACAAGAGAGTTCCAGGAAGGGCACCCTCTGCAGCCTGTAATCATTTCTCAGTATCAGACTTCCTTGAGATCAACAGAAAACACTGGAGGGAAAAAAAGGATAATTCATTTCCATTTTCTAGAACAACCAAAAAGGTCCTCTGAGTTCAACAAGAAGAGAAAGGCACAGTCTGATGTCAAGACTCTGGACTCTAACTATGGTTATGTTCTTTTTGATAAAAGCAATCTGCCACAATCATTTAATTGATCAATGATTTCAAAATGGTGCTACTTAAATAATATTTTATAATATGCTTGCTGGAAGATTTCTACAAAGTAAAATTTTCATCTGTGGTTAACCAGTGATAGAGATGAGCTAGAAAAGACAAGAGAAACATTCCGATCTTGATCTTTATCTGCTAATATTCAAAATAATGATTCAGTTTACCAATACTTTTCAGTAATGACTCATTAGAGTTCTTATTTTTAAGAGTCATTACTTTTTATCTGTTTAGACCACTGTAATTTACTAACCATTGTTACTGAAGTTGAATATAGAATTTTTTGTTATCATTTGGCCTTATTAGACAAACCATGATATAGGCCAACTCACTTACCCAGAGCAAAGGGAACAAGTGACTATATACAACTATGGGGGCTGGCATTGTGGCATAGTGGGTAAAGCCACTGCCTGTGACTTCATCATCCCATACGGTGCCACTTTGAGTCCCAGCTGTTCTACTTCTGATCCAGTTCCCTGCTAAAGTGTCTGGGAAAGCAGCAGAAGATGGCCCAAATGCTTAGGTCCCTTGTGTGTGTCTTCTTCTGCTATCAGAATTTCTCTCTCTCTCTCTCTCTCTCTTTGATTTTCCCCCAAGAAGAGTCCAGAAAATGAACTTATCTGCAGAACAAGTTGATACAAATATATGAGTGCAGTTGTGTTTCTAGCTGGGCCCACTGAGCCTCCAGCCCTGGAAGCTGGCTTCCTCTGTTTTTATTGGCATTGGTTACTCCTGGTAACTAGGCCTTCAGGTAAAGAAAGAGAAAGCATGATGGTAGCTAAATAAAGAAACCTGCTTAGAGGTGAACTTGGCCTTTTTAGAGAAGAGGGAAGCTTGGCACAGAAAGTTGTGTGTGTGCCTCAGGGAGAGATGAATGAGTACTCTATCTAAAACTAGGAATTTTCTAAGGCCCTGAAGATGTACTGGGCAGGGGCTTCCAGACACCCCTGTTTCTTTTATTATTGTTATTTATGTATTTTCATTTTGTTTTGAAGAGAAAGAGAGAGAGAGATCTTTCATTCATTGTTTTCCTCCTCCAATGTCTGCAACAGCCACACCTATGTCAGGCTGAAGCTAGGAGCATGGAATTCCGTCTGGGTCTCCCACATGGGTAGCAATGACCCAACTGCTTGAGCCATCACCTACTGCTCCCCAGAATGCATATTAGTTGGATGAGATGCTGAGGAGCCAGAACTTAAACCAGGCACTCCGCTATGGGATATGGGCATCCCATGGTGTTGACTTAACCACTATTTTAAACACCACCTCGGCACCTCTCTACTTCTCACAGCAGTGACAGATTTCCTGGGACTTCTCTGAAGCCCACATTCAGTCTTTTCCTTTTGTTCTTCCCTTCCAGGCTCAGATTTTCAACCCCATGCAGTAGAGGAGGTCTAATGGGGGTAGGTGGCTGTCGCTCCCCGTCTTCGTGGAGGAACGACACAGGACCCTGCGTTGTTCTTTCGTCTGCTCGGCCCTCCCCGGGTTTGCTGCTGGTTCTTCCCGGGTTGGCTACTGTCCCTTCCACCTCCGTGGAAGGGCGGTTCCCCCTGCCCCATTCCCCACTTCCGCGGGGGAGCGGCATACCACCGGCCGGCTCTCTCAGGGGCTGCACAGGTGTTCCTTCAGATAGATGTTCCCCTTAGATGTTCCTGGTGCATGTTGTCTCTCTCCTCCTTTATAGTCCTCTTCCACCAATCCCAACTCTGCTACCCACACGCCGAGTACGCTGCTCTCCTCCAATCAGGAGCAAGATCAGCTCCTGCAGCTCAGTCAATCAAATTGGCGAGAGGCAGCTGCGTAGAAGTTGTTACTCCCTTCTCAGTGCCATATTGTGGGAGAGCAGATGCATAGAATAAGTCTTAATTCCAGTAACTTAGTCTAGTCCGAGTTGCTCCCCACAGGTGGCTGGGTAAGAGTTGATGAAAATGGACTCAGTCCAAGGAGCAAGCAGCCATTCTGTGCATGCTCAACCTATCCCAGGAGAAATGCTGTGTTCTGGGAAGAACTTTCACTCTAGCTTAAGAACATTCCTTTTTGGATCAGGCATGGTTGGTCAGGCATTAACAATCACCAGCAAAGTCAACACTGATTTGCTGCTCAAGGCTACTGTGTCACAGTTTAAGACCTGCAAATGTCTTAGAGTCTTGGTCAGAAACATCTGGCCAGGAAAACAATTAATTCATTAGTGACTTTTTCCATACTGAAATGAACTAAAGCCAAAGAGGATGTTATCACTCCTATAAGCAAATAATCGGTTAGATATGGCTTAAAGTAATCACTACTCATGGGACATTGTAGCCCTAAGCTACAAAGGAGAGTTGGGGTACTGATACCAAAAGAAGAAAAAATAGTGTTGAGTTGTACAAAATAATAAATGTCTATTTTAGTTAAGCACACATAGTATATGTGGGTGGGATTCTCTTTTTTTTTTTTTTCCTATCTTCCTCCTGTCTAGAACTTGGCACTTCTCATGGATAAATCAATGGAAGAGAATATTTGTAAAGCAACTCCAAGAATGGATGGAGGTCACGTGGCTTGTTAAATAGTCCAACAGGACGTTAGTCTCTCAAAGGGCAAGATGTCAGTGTTCCTTAACATAACCACCCGGAGTGAGCCTCTATAGTGGCTTATCCACCACTCACTCTCACTTCTGCTACCTTCACAAAGTTAAACCTCCTCCTTCCCAGGAGAAGGCCTTGGTGGAAGACAGAGTGACTGCCAGTCCACAAAGAGGAGGTAGAACTAGGGTGGAGGGAAAGGAGTTGAAAGGCAAGAGGGATGGGAAGAGAATGGGAAGGATAGGATCTATAACTGACCCAAGGGGCTGTCACCCTGCTAAATCTCTAGTGACACCAAGAATCATTTGTCAAATGCATTGGGACAAGTTGCGTTACTCCTAAAGTCTTAAAAGTCTTCAGAATCAGCAATGGTTGGGATACAGAATCTATGAAACCCCCTTCAGGGTTCTGTGTGCATGTGTGCGTACACACATGTATAATGTGTGTGTGTGTGTATAGGGGATATTGTTTGAAGGAGGGATGTTCCAGCAGGTGCCTGAATCTATCCATTATAGAAATTAGGGAGGTGAACAAAAGTGACCAACCAGTGGGTCAATTTCTTTGTGTTTTATAAATTTTTGCCCTACTCTTCTCCTCCAAGATCACTTTTTAATCTACAATCACTCTGCAGCTATTTTCTGAAGAGGTAATAACTCCACAGAAGGGTGAGATACCTGAGTGGTCATATACCTGCTCTTAGGGTCTGACAGACTTGGACTTGGATTCTTCTTACAATTCTGCTATCCAGGTGACCTTGTGCTACCCATATGATCCTGAGTGTGTAATTAATCTTCCCATACATAATATCTAAATAATGAGGAGAGACAACAATGATACAGATCCATGCATCTTTTTTTTTTTTTTTTTTTTTTTTGGACCGGCAGAGTGGACAATAAGAAAGAGACAGAGAGAAAGGTCTTCTTCCTTTTTTCCATTGGTTCACCCCCCAATGGCCACTGCGGCCAGTGCACCACGCTGATCTGAAGCCAGGAGCCAGGTGCTTCTCCTGGTCTCCCATGCGGGTGCAGGGCCCAAGCACTTGGGCCATCCTCCACTGCATTCCCGGGCCACAGCAGAGAGCTGGACAGGAAGAGGAGCGGCCGGGACAGAATCTGGCACCCCGACCGGGACTAGAACCTGGTGTGCCGGCACCGCAAGGCGGAGGATTATCTTAGTGATCCGCGGCGCCGGCCAGATCCATGCATCTTTACTGAGCTTGTCTATGTGGAATTTAGGGATGTGAATATGAGGCTCAAGTTGGGGGAAAAGACCTACCTTTACTGAAATAGGGCGATCTGCTTTGAAATCAACACTGTCTCCTTCTCCCTCCTGGGCAAGGCCGCCTGGGCTGGGGGCCACCGTGCCCTCCATACATGGAATGTCTTTGCCTCTGCATTTTCCTCTGAGGCTGACACGTGCTATACTGATGCATCTCTCCCTTAAGCCCAGCACAGAGCATTCTGCAAGCAAATGTATTTAAATGCATCTGTTTTGATTCTGAGCAGTGAAAAATCATTTTGTGTGCTCCAAGCTGAGGGGAAAGGAAAACTTCTTATATTGCTTCCTGATGATATATGGAGGCAGGAGTTGGCTCCCGTAATTCTAGAAATCACGAGAAGGCACCCGTAAAAATGAGCCTGAATCCCCATGCAGCAGTTCCAGTAGCTTAAAGGAACATTATTTAATACTCAATCATGGGGGTGGGGGGGGGGGATGCTTACAGCTGTGCTGAATTCCTTCAGCTCCACTGGAAAAGGAGCAACTCAAGCTGGCAGGGAAGTCCTAGAATCTCTTCTGGCTCCCCTAGATTGAGGCTTGGGGTTCTGAGGTTTTTGGAGTTATGGACACATTTACTTTGTTCATTTCTACAGAGTGGGTCTGTTTAATTGACATTTAAAATTCTCTCAGCTTAAAGCCAAGTTCTTACCAAAAAACGTTGTGATCTCTTTCTATTCCATTCAATTCAGATCCATTCAGTGAAAGCGAATATTTATTGAGAAACTAGTTGGTGCCATGCTAGATCCACAGGTATTGTCAAAACTAATGCTCAACTGTTGCTACATAAAGCCCTAGAAATGCAAAGACAAGTAGTATTGGAAATTGTGCACGGTTTTCTGTGTGACCAGACTTAGCTGAATCTTTGTATTTTGTATTGCTTTCAACTTCATCTTTTTCCTTTTCCTATGAAGCAATACACTCATTTATTAGCTTGTATTAGTGAAGGCCCTATTTATGCTCAGCAGAGAGGTAGTGAGTGGAGGACAGCTTCGTGGCTCCCATCTGTTTGTGCAGCTAGTTTGGTGGCACCAAGAACCCAAGCTAGAGAGGCAGATGGTGGCTGTGTGAGCTAGGGCAAGCCCCAGGTCCTCATCTCCTGGAATAATAGCAGGTTCTTCACATGGCTGAGGGCTGAAGGAGCTGCTGGGGACCAAAGCTTCAGCACATTGCCCGGCCCGCAGCAGCGTCACAACAGCTGCTCTCCATCCCTTATTGTAGAGTTATTATTGTGCTTATTGTAGAGTTGAAACTCCTCCAGATTGGACACAGTTGGTTTTATGGGTGCTAGACTCACACTTCATAACAAGTGAGATGTCTCAATAGTTAATAAATGTCAGTAACATACTAAGAAAAATACTCAAGGTCATGTGATTAGCCCAGCAGTTGAGAAGTGCAGGCCCCACATCTTAGTACCCGTGTGTGGTTCCTAGCTCAGGCTCCTGACCCCAGCTTCCTGGTAATGAACTCCCTGGAAGGCATCTGGGAGGGCTCAAATAATTGGGTTCCTCCACGCATCTGGGAGATGTACATTGAGTTCCCAGTTTCACCTCAGTCTAGTCCTGGCTGTGACAGGCATCTGGAGGAGTGAATCAGAGAATAAGAATTCTCTCCCAGCTCCCCCAACACTTTCTCTCTAATAAAATACTTAAGTGTTGTAAATGTCTCCCCAAGTGCCTCTGTGTGTTAGCAAGACTGGATCTGGTTAGCTTCAATACCACCCTGGGTAGCACTGAATCTGGGCCAGGTAAGTGGAGGCAACTGGAGGAAGCAGGTGGCTAAGTGCAGCTCCCTAATATCGAGTGGAGATGGAGCCAGCATCGAGTCTCCGGGGACTTCCGCAGAATATGGGAAACACCTTGGAGAGGGAGATGGTAGAGATCTCTGTGCTTGTTGGGAGAGCAAAACAGACACAGAGAGGAGGAGGAGGAGGAGGAAGAGGAGGATGATGATGATGATGATGATGATGATGATGGGAAGCACAGGGCAGCCTCTACTTGTGACCTGTATAGTCCCACCCAACACCAGGCTCAGAAGGAAAGCACGCTTTGTTGAATGCTCTGCTGCTGTCTTAATCTTTTTTTTTTTTTTTTAAACAAGAGGCCTGGCACTTTCATTTTATACTGGGCTCCACAAATTGGGTAGCTGGCCCACCTTAGGAAAAGGCGTGTGTAAAATTTTGCTGTGTAAATTGAATGAGCCTTATTGTATATTCCTGAGATTTAAACAGCTTTCAGTTATTTGAGTTTCTGGGGGGATGCTTTTACTAAAACTCAAACTCGGCTCAGCTGCAGGCTTATTCTGCAGAGCAGAGGAGCAGCTTGCTTTTCCATTCTGGCTGGACAAGTCCTCCCAGACCCATCCTGGCCTAACTCACCGGCAGGATGGGTGGGAATCTGTAGGAGACCTCTACAGTGATACTGGCTAGCTTTAATAATTTTAATATTAATATCGAGGGTCCTTGCTGTCTAATTCATATAAGAATATCAGCTTGGGCTGGCGCCGTGGCTCACTAGGCTAATCCTCCTCCTTGCGGCACCGGCACACCGGGTTCTAGTCCCGGTCGGGGCGCCGGATTCTGTCCCGGTTGCCCCTCTTCCAGGCCAGCTCTCTGCTGTGGCCAGGGAGTGCAGTGGAGGATGGCCCTAGTGCTTGGGCCCTGCACCCCATGGGAGACCAGGATAAGTACCTGGCTCCTGCCATCGGATCAGCGCGGTGCGCCGGCCACAGTGCACCGGCCATGGTGGCCATTGGAGGGTGAACCAACGGCAAAGGAAGACCTTTCTCTCTGTCTCTCTCTCTCTCACTGTCCACTCTGCCTGTCAAAAAAAAAAAATATATCAGCTTGAATAAACCAGGTGACATGGTAAGTTTTTAGCATTTATTCAGTTAAAGAAATACACAGGTAAGTGAGGGCTTTATAAGGGGGAGAAGGAGCTTAGAAGTTTCCCAGGCTTTTCCAGGGAGTAGACTGGAGGCTGTAAGGGAGAGAGCATGTGGGCAGGAGTACACAGTGGGCGGTGCAGGGCGGGCAGGCATCAGGGGTGGCCAAAAGGCTGCCCATGCCAAAAGGTATGGGGGTGAACAAGAGAGAGTGCCCAGGTGCTCCAGGCCTTTAATTTACTTCCAAAGGGGAATGGTCATGTAGTCTGATTGGCAGGTGAGCATACAGGTGAGGTCAGGTAGGGTGTGAGATCATGAAAGGGGGCAGGGTGAAGGTGAGGTCTCCAGCTCATAAATCTAATCAATTTAATCCTGTCTGCTTGCCTATATCATGGCCACCCCATAAGCCTCGGAGGATACGCAGTATAGCACTCAGAATTCCATTGCAGTGTTCTGGGTTCATGTTCCATGCTGAGAAGAAAGACCCGGGGTGTTTCTCGGGGGCGTAGATCAGGGAAGCCATGTCCCTGGAGCTGTTGTATGGGGCATGGAGAATTTCTAATGAAAGCATTAGGCTGGGCAACGGCGAAGTCGCTTCTGGGTGCATTGTGGGCAGTGTGGGCAGAGCCCTCTTCTGTTGCTGCAGCACAAGGGCACCATGTAGGGAGAGCTCAGAGTGCTGTGAGCTGCGCCCATTATCAAACAGTTCAGACGGTCATTTTGATCTTGTCTGGCCCAGCAGGGTTCCTTTCAGCAGCCCTACAAAGGCTGGCAGAAACAATAAATGGACAATTTTGACACTCTTTGTCAGAGTTATACTTTGGGGGCAAACTCGGCCATAAATACCAATTTCTAGCCCCTTCGCCATTTACCAATCCACCATTTTCCGAGATGACTGCCCCCATCCCTGACCACCACGCGGCGTTGGCTTATCTTGTCAGCATTATGTCAGCAAGTGATTTGCAGCCACGCCTGTATCAGCTCCCCAGCACTTTCACTACAAAGAGCCAGACATGATGTATACCTCGGAGCACGCATTCGTCTCTAATTTAGTGCCTACATATCTGTAATAGCTGTATTGAACTGAAGCTGGGAAAAATCACCCTTGCCACCCTCCATTTTTAGGGAGCCCGTGAAAGGCGAGAGGATTACCCCATCGATCACTAGTCAGAAATGATTACCCCTTACCCTCCTCTGCCTCGTCAGGAAATGGCACCAGATATGAATCCCAGGAGGCACATCCAAAGCAGGAGTGTCAAGAGGCTGTGAACAGAATGATAACTACAGAGCCATCTAAAGACAAGCATTCAAACCCAAGAGACACATTATAGGATAAGCCACGCCCTGAAGAGGATTTAGACTCTTAAAGAGTATTAACATTTCTTTTGGAACAGACTGTTCCACTCATGGAAATTACAATTACTGTCATTTTTGGTACTGACAATGCAAATTACATATATTTTCTCCAGATGTGGTATTTTAACTAAGTAGGGAAATAAGGCAGCATGTAGTTCTAAATGGATTACAAAGAGTGGGTTGCCTTAACTTTCTAGATGGATGTGTCTTGATGAAAAGTTTCTCGGTGACTTGTTGAAATGTCCTTACTAGAGAGTTGAGCCAGTTTACTGGGTTTCAAAAGCCATCAAACGCATAATAAAAGGGTCAGTTTGGAATGAAGGACAGGGAATGATGGGCACTTTGTAAAACAGTTAAAAATCTGTACTCCAGGTATTATAGGGAGGCCAACAGATGTGACATTGAAAGAGAGGCACAGGAAATGTACCCAAGGCAGATGTATCTCATTTGAACTAAAGACACTGGTGTGAGCCAAGGTCTGTGTGTTTGCTAGAACTCTTCCTTCTCAAGATCTTAATAAATATAATGTTAAAAATAAATAACAAAAAAAATTAAAAAAAAACTCTTTGCTAAGATGCACTTAAGATTTTCTGAGCTAAACAGTGTTGAAGGAGCTATCTCCTTGTAGGGATCTGCAATGCTTTTAATGTGCTAAGTAGTTTCTTCATAATTCCCATTTCCATGAACTTTTTGAAGAACCTTTGTATGCATGGATTTCAGGTTTTTTTGGCACCGAAATAAGTGGGTCTTTAATTCCGTTTTCCCACAAACTTTTGAAAGTATCTTTGCATGCTTCTTTTTCTTTAAAATAGCTGAGTGTGCTATTTGAGTGACCAGTAAATGGGTCAGAAATGATGAGAACGAGCCACTTCCCCCATTCCTTTACTTCTCCGGGTAACTCCAGCACCATCTGAAAGGGCTGCTTTTCTTTTTCTGAGCCTGGGCGGTTGTGATGCTGGCCCTGGGGTGAGAGTGTGTGCCGAGCAGCATTCAGAAAGGTGAGCTGGCCTCCTGTGCATCCTCCGGCGCACTGGGAGTGCCTCAGTGATACCCGGGTCTTCTGTCTTTTAGAACTTCTTGCCCTATTAAGAAATCTTCCCTTCTGTCTAACCTCATGCTCTGTTCTGTTCTTTGTGGAGACAAAACAGCAGGATACAGTCTGTGGGTGAGTCTTCTGTGTGTGTCTAGCTTCTTGGTATTTCTTTAGGCTGAAAAATCCAGTCTTCTTAAGCTCTTTTTCTAAGTCTTTCTTTTTCTTTCTTTTTGCTGCAGTTGTCAGTGTTCCAAGATAAAGTTTCTTAAAGTTTGTTAAACAGGAGAACCATCTAGAGACTGTGCTAAAGAGACCAAGTTGCACACCATTCTCTAGACTTTCTGTGTAAGAATTATAAGGAAAAGTTAGCACTTTAGTATAGTGAGTTAAGGCACTGTCTCTGATGCCAGCATCCCAGATGGGACATGGTTCGAGTCCTAGCTACTCCCACTTCTGATCCAGCTCCCTGCTAATGGCATGGGAAACAGCAAAAGATAGTGCAATTACTTGGGCCCCTGCCACGCATGTCAGAGATGTGCTCTTGGCATCTGTCTTTAGCCTGGCCCAGCCCTGGCCCTTGCAGCCATCTGGAGAGTGAGCCAGCAGATTGAAGCTCTCTCTCTCTCTCTCTCTCTCTCTCGCCCTCCCTCCCTCCCTCCCTATCTCTCTGTAATTCTGACTTTCAAAATAAATAAACAAACTCATAAATAAAAAATCTTTGTTGGAGCTTGAGCAGGAAATATTATTCTTCAATAGGGCAACTAAATTATGGAGATCTGTTGAGCCCAGCTGAAAGCTTGCCATTTTTAAGGGGATGGCACCCATTTTGCCAAGAGGTTCCTGGCATCTCGGTTGTCACTAGCATCCAAGATCAATCAGAGTTTTCTCCCCTGAATCTGCAAATGGAATTCACTGACAAGGAGTTCAATCTCTGAGGGCAGTTATATGTGTGATATGGAAAAAAAATGGAGACACCAAATTTTAATAGTGCATGAAGATAGAGGAGCAGGGAAATGTGGTCTGCAGAAAAGAGACGAAGAAAGATGTTCTCTGAGAGATTCAAAAGGAAAACAGCCAAGCTGCTCAATGGCTTTCCATCTTCTGGGTCCAGTCTCTGCATTTCTGTCTTGAGGTTCCAGTCTAGGTCATCTTTGCCTAACTCATTTTATGGAATGACTTGTGTCTCTCCAAGACTCTTGTATTGAAGCCCTGACCCTGACTGGAGATAGAGTCTATCTGGAGGTAATTAAGGTTAAATGAGATCATAAGGATGGTGTACATAACACCGATAGCATTGGTGTTTTTATAGAGAGAGGAGAGGATGCTGGAGCTCTCTCTCCTTCCTGCCCTGTGAGGACACTGTAAGAAGATGGCTGTCTATAAGCTGGGAAGAGGTCTTTCACCACAATCCAAGCCTAAGAGCACCTTGATTTTGGATATCTTTCCTCCAGGACAGTGATGGATAAGTGTCTGTTATTTAAGATACCCAATTGGTATGTGTGTGTTTGTTTTGGTATCCTGAGAAGACAAATGCACCCAGCTGCAGTGGGGTTTTATAGCCTACCCGCAGGAATGGCCTAACCAAAAATAGAGCTGACATTCTACCAGAAGAATTCTGAATACAGGCACAAACAGGGCATGCAGTGTGAGAAGGTTTATTTACAAAGTGAAAAGAATTCATAGGCATATGAGGGCTTCATTTAGGGAGAATGGGCCAGGAAAGGTAAAAAGGGGAATTTAATACTGTGCTGTGCTCGTCCTGGGTTCACGAGGTGGAGAGAGAGAGAGCTCTCTCTCTTCCCCCAAGTTTCTTATGAGATTCAAAAAGGGGAGTGGTTACACAATACTGGCCCCAGGCCCCAGGTAAGAGGAGGTACATCCTGGGGAGGTTTCATCTGATTGACAGATGGGTTGATAGGATTACATGGGGGTCGGGGAGGTGTGGCCTCCAGGTCATGAGCTAGCTATCTATCTCCTTGACTTTTCCAACATCATCAGCCATGTAAGTTAGCTGATCTAGGCCTTGTTAACTGGGGAAACTTAGTTCTCCTGATGCTGTCTGGGTTCAGCAGTGGGTCTAGGGAGGGTCAGCTGACTCAGCTTTGGTTCTATGCTAAGTTTCCCATCATTCCTTGGGACCATAAGATAGACAAGGTGTGCCATCAAAGTGATGGCTGAGGTGCAAGAGAACCAACAGAAATACAGAGCTTATTACAAGTCTAGACTCTATGACATCTGCTTACATCTCATTGGCTACAGAAAGTCATGAAGTCTAGGTTTCCTGCTGTGTTGCCATAGCAGATCACATGGTCAAACCCAAAATCACAGGAGTGGGAAAGTATGTATGTCCCTGGGGGTGATAGAGATGGGGCAAACTTTCTGAGCAGTCATCTAGTTGACCACAGGTGCATGTCTGGGTGTGAAACTTAGAACCATAGCAGTCCTCTCCCTTTCAACCTAAAGATGAAGCCAACTCAGAGAGACAAAAGGGATAACCAGAGAACCCCAGGAAACAGAACTGGGGCCTCTGGATGAAATCAGCCTGAAGTTCTACCAGATTTCTGAACTTCCAGTAGTATTGGTGAACTTCACTATTGCTTGCTGCCGAGACTCTCTGAGTTCAGAGGACATTTTTTGGAACATTTAGGAACAAAGGCCAAAAAGTATGAATAAATATAGTGCATTGGAAAAAAAAATACAATGCAAAGGGCAGAGAGATCAGTTTTTTCTCTAAGTGTTTTATCCTGGCAAGACCAACCAAGCCTTCCCCTTATTACCCATGCACTCTGCAGCAGATCTATCCCTTCTTGATCTTGTGGAATTCAGTTCCTTCTCAGATCTGAACTTGTTGATCTGAACTTCAGTTGATATGGTAATAGCTTGACTGAACTGCTGCATTTATTATTCACCACAAGCCCTTGTCAAGTCAGTAAGAATCAGATGTGCCTTCTTCCGAGCGGTACAGGGGGCTGAGCCATTAGGGAGGAGATATAGCCTCGTACCCCTCCGGTGGTCAATGTTTGAAAACTGTTAATACCGTTTTCTTCTGCTCACCTTGACTAAGGCAGTTCCTTCCTTTCTTGTTTGCTCACTGTGGCAGGCAACATTGATTTCTATCCTGCACACTCTGTGATGATATATTAAGAACAGGACACAAATTTAATGGGTTTAAGGTCAAAAAAATTTGTACAGGTCACATTAAAAAATACAGGAAAGGAGCCAAAGAAAACCTAACGAGAATCAATCATTTAAAATGATACCTATAAAAGTTTACTTGGTACTTAAAAATCAAACAAAATGTTCTATTTTAAAGA
Organism: Oryctolagus cuniculus; assembly: GCF_964237555.1. Classification (NCBI taxonomy): domain Eukaryota; kingdom Metazoa; phylum Chordata; class Mammalia; order Lagomorpha; family Leporidae; genus Oryctolagus; species Oryctolagus cuniculus. The sequence goes on along the minus strand of NC_091441.1, from coordinate 90,573,241 downwards.
TTGATTTATTTATTTGAAAGAAAAAGTTACAAAGAGAGAGATCCTCCATCCATTTATTCACTCCCCAAATGGCCACAATGGCCAGCGCTGAACCAGGCTGAAGTCAAGAGCCAGGAGCTTCATTTGGGTCCCTCACATGGATGCAGGGTCCCAAGCACTTGGGCCATCTTCTTCAGCTTTCCCAGGAGAGCTAGATCAACCTGGGTTGAAAGTGGAACAGCTGAGACTTGAGCTGTCACCCATATCTGATGCCAGCATCGCAGGTAGCAGCTTAACTTGCAATGCCACAATGCTGGCTCCAAGCCTAAAATATTGAAGAAGAGCATGGCTAATGCTTATTGGACATAGTGCATGCTGAGCACTCTGCAGGGCCCACTATACTCATTACTCAGTCTTCACAATGGCCCTTTGAGATAACTATGATGATCTCCATTTTGGGGAGAAAATGAAGTTTTCCAGGATCTGACAGCTAGCATGTAGGGGTTTAGGATTTGCATATAGAACTTGTAATTTCTTTCCATTTATACTACAGTATACACTTTTGAATAGAAGAGATATTGTACAACAGTCATGAGTGTAGATTTGGTTTTTTGGAAATAGTAAAATCTGGTTCTATAACCTGTTAGATTAATGACTTAGGTCAAATTACTTAACCTCTCTGTACCTCGTTTTATTTGTAAATGAGGATAATACTATTATCTGTATCATAGTATTGTTCCCCACATTAAATAATGCACATAATATACTTAGCACAAGGAGTGCTGCATAATATATTCTCAAATGGTGGCTATTGTTACTTTTAATATTTAACAACACTGTCCCACAGAACATTCTCTGCTGATAAAAATGTTCTGTATCTGCTTTGTCCAGTGCTGCAGTCGCCATCTTCAGGTGACTATAAATACTGAAACTGTGACTAACACAACTGCGGAGCTGAAGCTTTTATTTTATTCATTTTTAATTAATTACACTTTATATTTCAATGGTCTCATGTGCCTAGCAGCAACTGTATTGGATAGCACAAGGCTAGTGTGTGCCAGATATAATGTATGCAAAGTAGAATAAGGTGGGAAGTTTATAGTTATTGGATGAACACTAGAAACATTATCAGCAGGCAGAATGACACACATTATGGTGTGTATAGATTGAATCTATGGGAACTTGAGGAGCAGAAATTAATTCTGTTGGGAATCAGGGAAAGTGTTTTAGAGGTCAGGACAGCTGAACTAGGTGAAAGACAGCTAAATATTTGGTTCATTCCTTAGCCAGGCATGTTGAATGCCTTGTGTACCAGGAACCCAGTTTAAGAGAGGCTATGATTAGGTATCAATCAGAGGTGAAGGTCAGAGTTCAGAGGAGACAGCTGTACTGGTTGGGATGTTTGGGAGAGTGTTGTTGGAAAAGGGAGAACTTGAACTGTTCCTTGAATGACTAACTGGGTTTGGGTGATGCAGGAAGCTAAGGAAAGCCATTGAAGAACAGCCAAGAACATGAGTCAAAAGGTAGAGAGGAGAATAGCCAAGCATTTGACCAGCCTCCCGGAAGCACAGATTGCGTCATGGGGCCACTCTCTGATGAGGTTCTGATGAGGTGAGGGTTAAAGTTGGAAAGGCTTTAAATGGCGTTTAAAGGAGTTTACCTTTATATCACTGGAGATTTGGGAACCATGTATTGTGAATTGTAAAAAGTAGTCTCACAGATGTGTTCAAGGTATGTTTACAGACAGAGGCAGAAACCTCCTTTGGGAAGAGCCCCACAGGCAAGCGATAGCAAATCCTTAAAGTATTCCCTGATATTTGGCTGCCAGCATCTGTTCCCTTCCTGGAGCTTCCCTCCCCTCTCCCATATCCCCTATCATGGGCGTGAAGGAGGGTCAGCTCTCCACGTGGTCCTGGGAGCCCCAGTGCCTAGTTGCCATTACAAGGGAAATCACACACTGCCCTTGCACTGAAACCTTGAGTGCTAGGAGTGGCTGTTGGAGGTTAAGACATTGTTGTCCAGCAAAAGTGGCAGTGTAGGAGCAGTGGGTCCCACCCAGCCTGGAATAGCTCTTCTTGGTCCCAGATCTTCTTGGTCTCCTCCAGCTTCCCAGGAAGTCTTTTTTAAATATACGATGTATTTATTTATTTGAAAGGTAGCATTATGGAGAGAGAGGGTGAGAAAGAGAGAGATTGAGATCTTCTGTCCGTTGGTTCATTCCCCCAAATAACTGTGTCAGCCAGGCAGAAGTTAGGAGCCAGGAACTTCATTCTGGTCTCCCACATGGGTGACAGGGACCCAAGTATCTGAGAGTCTCTTACTTCCTTGGCCTCAATTTCCTGTCCCTGTGATGAGGAACCTGCACTAGTGATTCTTAGGAGAACTTTTATACAGACACTCAACCCTTCCCTGGGCTTAGGGCCATGCTATGGAAAGTAGACATGGAAGGAAGGTGAATCTGCAAAAAATGCTTGATAAATATAAGGTTTGGTAGTTGGTTGTACAGAAAGGACAAAGGACAAAGGAAAAGTATAAAAGATCACTCTGGGTGTGTGTGTTTGGTATGGTCATTAAGATGTTGTTTGAGATGCTTGCATCACACATTGGGAATGCCTGGGTTCAAATCCCTGCTCTGCTATCAATTCCAGCTCCCTGCTGATATGCACCCTGGGAGACAGTAGGTGATTAGATGATGACTCAAGGGCTTGGGCCCCTGCCACCCACATGGTAGATCCAGACTGAGTTCCAGTTTCCTGACTTTGGCCCAGCCCAGCTCTGACTGTGGCAGGCATTTGGAAAATGAACTAGCAGATAGGAGATCTCTTTCTGTCTCTCTCTCTGTTTCTATGCCTTTCAAATAAGTAATAATCAATAAATTAAAAATTAAATGATACCATGAGTTTTGGAACCTAGAGAAAAGGAATATTTATTGTAAAATCATCCAAAAGCCACTCTTTGCTGTTCTGTTATTTATTGTCTCTATTTGTCCAAAGAACCAAAGTCCAAAAATATCCATTCCCTCTCCCTTCCTTGTTACTCCACTGTGAATGGACTGGGTCCATAACCATCTAAATCCGCCAGTGGCTCGTTAGTCAGCGGAAGATTTGTAGCTCCCTGGTAATGGGGTAGTTTCTGCCATCAGGACTTCAGACGTGAAGGGAAGGACAGCAGGGGATGAATCGGCTAGTAGGGCTGTGACACAGGTTCTGAGGGATGCAACCACCGGCAGTCTGCTCCAGGTGGACCTGTCAGTTGCTCTTCTGTTCCTCATCCAGAGAACACCTTGACTTGGATGTTTTTCCCACTCACAAGGATCTCCTGATAGATTTTTCTCTGGCAGAAAGGACCTAACCCATCCTCCAAAGGCAAGCTCAGGCTGTGCCTTGAGCAATTGTGTATGGAGCCAGACTCCACACCAGGTACCAGCCAGGTAAAGATGAAAAGACTCAGACCCCCAGCTCAGGGAGCAGCTATCTGCTGGGCCTGAAACATTGTCCCCAAGCTCCCACGCTGTCATCCATTTTTCTTGTGCATTGCTGATGGGTCCATTCCTGTCGACAGGCACTTTTCGCATGTTCTTCGTGATACCTACATGGCAGGAGTAGGCATTCACCTGGGACCCCCATTTTGCTCTGGGGAAAGTTCTTATTGTGTAGTAGCTATAGAGTAAGCCGTAAGATTATACAGTGTGGGTTCAAATTCCCCCTCCAATCCTGGCCTTGTGACTTACTGGGAGGGTGATTGGGTGCGATGGTTTAGATGTGACATGGTAAGATGTACTTAGTCCCTTCTGCATATGGCAGGTTCCCTTACCATGTCTCTGCTATGCTATGACACAGTCAGGGTTCCCTCCTCAACATGCCAGTGCCCTGTTGTTTGGATACTCCAATTGCCAGAATCATGAGCCAAATAAACATCTTCTCTTTATAAGTCACCATCCTTAGGTAGTTTGTTATAGCAACAGTAAATTCACTAAGATACGGGATTGAGCTTCTAAGTCTCCACAGGCCTTGATTTTCGCATCTGTGAAGTGGAGGGTGGTAATAATAGCATCTGTTATTTGGAGTTTAAACAATAAATTGCAGTTGACATGGAGGACAGTCTCTGTGTACACAGCTGCTGTGTTGCAAGGATTATAGCGTCTCAAGTATGCAGGGTATAATTCAGAGTGTCAGAGGGATGAGGCCTGCCTACCTGCCTGCCTTCCTTCATTCTTGCCTGTTTTATTTTCTCCCTTCTTATTTCTTTCACTCCTTCCCTCACTCTCTTTGGTCTCCCTATGCCTGTCTCTTTCCCCATTTCCTCACTCCCTTCCCGACCATATCTCTATCACAGAAACGGCAATTACTCATTAAAAGTTACATTTAAATGCAAAAACCTTGAGCAGGTACACTCAGTGAACTGAATCCAGACTATGTCTTCTTTCTTTTTTTAAAAAGATTTGTTTATTTATTTGGAAGAGTTAGAGACACAAAGAGGGATCTTCCCTTTGCTGGCTCACTCCCCAGATGGCCACAATGGCCAGCGCTGGGCCAAGCTGAAGTCAGGATACAGGAGCTCCATCCAGGTCTCCCATGTGGATGGCAGGGGCCCAAACACTTGGGCTGTCCTCTGCTGCTTTCTCCAGGCATGTTAGCAGGGAGCTGAATTGAAAGTGGAGTAGCCAGGACCTGCACTGGCATCCTTATGGGATGCTGTAGTCACAGGCGGCTGCTTTACTTACTGTGCCACAATGCTGGCTCCTGGGTCTTCTCTCTTCATAAGGGAGACCTCATTTTTTCTTTTCCTCCACTAGATGAGGTCTAAGAATCCCTTGTGTAGCCAGTTCACTTGGAATTCCCCGCCAGCACAGACCCACATAGGAACCTGTCCCTATACTTCTATGCTCTGCAGTGGCTCAGCTTGGTCATCCCCAGGCCCTCATGCTTCCTGCACCTTCCTCAGAGCCTCTCATTTTGATGCAAGCACTGTGACATCTCCACGTCTTTCCTACATCTAATCAGCTGCCTGGAATGGTATTCCTAGGGCAACCATCCCTGCTGTTTATCTGCCTGGTGAACTTCTACTCATCTCTAAGCCCTAGCTTAAATGTCCTAACCCTTCTGATCCTTACTCTAGATGACATTGTTTCTTCCTTCATCTGGGTAACCTTGATACCTTTCTCTTTCTCTGGTAAGGCATGACTGGTTTTCTTGTACCTCCAGATGCTAAGACAGTGAAGAGGCCATGGATCCAGGATTAATTATTCATTCATCATTTCTAGATTCCTTTTTTAAAAAAATAATTCATTTGTTTGAAAGGCAGAGTTGCAGAGAGGCAAGGAGAGAGAGATTGAGCGCGAGCAAGCAAGCTTCTATCTACTGATTAATTTCCCAGATGGCCACAATGACCAGGGCTGGACCAGGCCCAAGTCAGGGACCAGAAGCTTCTTCTAGGTCTCTCACATAGGTGTCAGGAGTACAAGCAGTTGGGCCATCTTCAGCTGCTTTTCCCAGGCAAATTAGCAGGGAGCTGGATTGGAAGTGGAACAGCAGGACACAAACCAGTGCCCATATGAGCTGCCAGCACTGCAGGCAGTGGCTTTACCCATTAATCCACAGCGCTGGACCCCTCATTTGTATTTTCTACAAATGTTAACAGAGGGCCTATTGTGTGCCAAGCACTGCTGAAAAGGAGTGGGAGTAGACTGGACAGGAAGACCTGCTTCTTTTCTAATGGGGCTCACAGTGTCCTAAGGAATATGGTGCTGGACAAATAAAAAAAATTAAAATATCATTACAAATATCTTCTATGAGGAAAACATCCAGGTAAACATGAGAGGAATTCCCACTTGTGAAAGGTAAAAAACTTATAAGCCTGAAATGTAATCATTTATGGAATGGGGGCCTCTGTCAGGGAATCCAGCATCATGGATTTTACTGCTTGGCAGGTATTGGCGACTTATAAATGAGAGCAAGAACCATGCTGTGTTTGTCAGGCTGGACTTGATCTCTCAGCAAGCTCTTAGGCTTGAACTGATAGAACCAAAAGAGGAGAAAGGGAAAAGAAATAGGTCATGGGCTTATGAGATAAAGGACTGTTTGAGAAAGAGAGAGAAATGCATGTAAGAGCTAGACAAGTCAGGGACACCCTTATTGCTTGTGTAGGGTTCTGACTCTTTGCTTCCCATAGAAAGAGTATTGAGCTCACCAGACAGACCAAGGAGCAGAAGACTGCCTAAGGCAGAGAAAAGGATTTGAATGAGGTCATTTTATTTATTGAAATTGATGTGGGTTTTTTTTTTGGGGGGGGGAGGTGAGTTGAGTTCTGTTTCATGTCTTTAAATCTTTAATAATCAAAAATACTGTGGCTGGTGCCATGGCGTAACGGGTAAAGCCACCGCCTGCAGTACTGGTATCCCATATGGGCACCGGTTCAAGTCCTGACTGCTCCAATTCTGATCCAGCTCTCTCTTAACGGCCTGGGAGAGTAGTAGAAGATGGCCCAAGTCCCTGAGTCCCTGCACCCACATGGGAGACCCAGAAGGAGCTCCTGGCTCCTGGCTTCAGATTGGCACAGCTCCAGCTGTTGCAGCCATCTGGGGAGTGAACCATTGGATGGAAGTCCTCTCCCCACCCCTCTCTTTCTGCCGCTGCCACTACATAACTCTGCCTTTCAAATACATAAATAAATCTTTTAAAATATATTTTTTTCATCTCGACAGAAAATTCAAATAAAATAGACTTAATGGAGAACAGGGAGGTAAATGAATTGGCTTACATTATTAGAAAATCTGTAGCTATATTCAATGCCCAGATCTTGGTCTCTAGTACCATTTCTGTAATAAAAACAGCCAGGGCTCTTTGGGGAAGGACTGATTATAGAACTAAGGTGGTGAATACACCATAATGAGCCTGCTGGAGCATCTGATACTTACCAGGAAGTAAGGAAGAGCTCAACATGCAAAACACACACAGAAACAAGGATGAGTTATATCAAAGGACACAAAAACCAACTGAAAGAGCTCACAATGGTCAGATGTTGGGATGCTATGAAGAATAAAATAAATAAAATAAAGTACTGAATTATAAGCCAAAGTATAAAATGAGTCTATCCTGATGTAAACAACTCATTAAATAAAAAATAAATAAGGCAGAATGGAAAAATTTCCCATACAAAAGAGTCCCAAATAATTTACGTAGATGCTCTGTCCTCAAGGATGTAGACTGGAACACTCTATGCCTGGTATGTGGACTGCACAAAATGACTTCTTTCCAAAGAACACATTATGGAAAGTGGGAGCGAGGGGTATGAAGTAAACACCTTCTGGTGGAGAAATCTGTGGACAATACTTCAGGTGGGTGAGTTAGGTGAGCATCCACAGTGATAGGATATGCCTACCCTTGACATGAGTGGATGAAAACCACCTGACACCACTGATCTTCCTTCTCAAACCCATGCTCCCCAGTCTAATCTTGAGCAACCCATCAGAATAAAAAAAACCACCAAGCAGCATCCTATTAAATATGACAGGTGTTCCTCAAAATGCTCAAGGTCACCAAGAGCAAAGCAAGTCTGAGAAATGATCCCAGTCCAGAGGAACCCGAGCAGACACGCTGACTGTGTCTAATATGGTATGTTGGGGGAGGCCCTGAGACAGAAACAGAACATTAGGTAAAAACTGAGGAAATCTGGACAAAGTATGGGCTTTGGTTAAAATCAACGAGTCAATATTGGTTTGTTAGCTATATTAAACTACTGTAAGATGTTAGCAGTGGCAGAAATTAATTATGGGCTATATGTGAACTCTCTATATCCTTGTAACTTGTATCTAAGTCCAAAACTATTTTTAAAAGTCCCTTAATGATTAAATGCTTAGCCCTGTGGGGAGCAACTGGGAGCAACTCGGACTAGACTAAGTTACTGGAATTAAGATTTATTCTATGCATCTGCTCTCCCACAATATGGCGCTGGGAGAGGAGTAAACAGCTTCTACACAGCTGCCTCCAGTTCAACCAATAAACTGTAGGACCTGCTCCTGATTGGAGGAGAGCAGCGTACTCGGCATGTGGGTAGCAGAGTTGGGATTGGTGGAAGAGGACTATAAAGGAGGAGAGAGATAACATGCACCAGGAACATCTATCTGAAGGAACACCTGTGCAGCATTGGTTTAGCTTCCATACGGGCTCCCTTTGCTTGTTCTAACTCTGAAAGTCCAGGCTTACTTCATCTTAGTGGAAGAGAAGCACATTCTTAATTTTAAACAAAGCTTCAGATTTAATTAATGTACCCATCCCAGAACAAGTCACTGTGGCCAGGGGGATGTGGAACTCTGGCCAGATCTTGATTGCAAACCCATCTCTGGGGATAGGAGATTGTGATCCCCACTCAAACCCAATAAACAGTGTGAGAGTGAAGAAGGCTGTTATGTGAGTAAAGGGAAATGGGTGTTTTCAGGAAAAACAACAGATGTCCCCTACGAAAATACATCCTTTAAGTCAACTCAGATAACCTGGATGGGGATTTCATGTTCATTGTAAGGATATGTGGGGAACCCAGGGAAACACAAGCAGGGAAGGAGGTCAGAATCTCCTTAGAGAGATACCAGATGTCCATTTGGGAGGTGTGTGAGCTCTGGGGACCTGGGCAATGGGAATGTGGGTCTTCAGTCAGCTCCTCTGCTGCCAAGGGGGCCCCAGTTGCTTCCCCTCCTCTCACCACCTGCCCTTCAGGCCTCTAAGAATATTCTAGGTCCTATCCAGGATGGAGACAGCCTCTTGGTTGAATGGGCAAATCCTTTTGTATTGTGCCAGATTGGTGGTGCTGGCCAGCCTGTAAATGGGGAAACTTTGTGTCAGCGGTCACCTCTGGTCAAACCAGCAGCCACAGAGATTTGTGATGCTGACCTGAGCTGAGGCTGTAGCCAGGGTAGTTGTGGCCTGAGTAGGAAGTAGAGGCAGGAGAGATGTCTTGACTGGTAAATGGGAGTTATTGCCTGAAACACATTTTTGATGGGCAATTCATTTCCTGAATGTCCTAATTTTCACATACTGGGGAAACATCTAATTCACCTATTCTTTGCATTTTAAAAATAATGCCATTTGTTGGACACATTTTCCTTCTGTTATTCTGGTACAGGAGTGTTGCCTTTAGCTTACTTCTGCTGTCTGTGAATTCTTTCCCTCAGTTTTGGGGTCCACCGTTGAACCAGAGCATCCAAAAGGCACAGCACAAAAGGTTCTTGGGAAGAGTTGTCACGGATGTATCGCCCAGTGTCAACCTGGCTGCAGGGAGAAAGGTAGAAATAGATTGCTTCCTTCCATGAGCTCCAGAAGAGCTCAAATTTGCCGCAGTTAATCTCCAAAAACATTTCTTCAAGGAGTTATGCATCTCAAAATATAATACTCATAAGTGAAATGGGGTTGCTTTAAGCAAAACTTGTACTCTCTATAGTGAATACTGCAAGAATCATTTCCAGATCGCAGATCACAGCAGCTTAAGCCACCTTCTCCTGAACTCTTGTATTTCAAGGGGAAATTGCATGTGTGGGTCCCCTCCCCACACACAGGACCAAATTGTTCTCTGGAAGTTCTGTCTGCAAGCTACCTTGCCCAGAACTTGATTATTTCCAGAATATTCTTGTCAGGGTTCTGGGGGTGGTGAGGCCAACACATGAAACACAACCAAAGAATCACCACCGTGCTCACAGCACAGTAGGAAATGCATCTGCTTTTAAAAATATAGATTTGTCCAATTTCTCTTGAAACAATTTGCCCTGAATACATCATTTTAGCCCTGAGCTGTAAGGATTGAGTAAAGCAAATTATCAACATTGTTTTGGTTATTCTAGGTGAGAAAGCTCATTCTATGGGTCTTGGTGCAACACTGTGTAGATGATAGGATGGGGGGTATCAAATCAGAGGAATTCCTGAGGTACCCCAGGACTGGGGGAGGGGTAGTAAGGAATCCAGACTCTTTTCCCCTTGACTGGGGGAAACAACCCTGGGGCCAGAGACCCAGCCATGATCACTCCAGCTTATGTCTGTGACCCCAGAGGATTGTAGCTGCTCTGGAATCTTCCCTGTGGTTACCATGGGGGATGTTCACAGGATGTCTCTCTGACCACCAGAGGTTCTCATTCACCTGGGATCGCCTAAGAATTTGAGAGAAATTCTGCTAAGCAGAAGACACACTTGATCAAATCCTGAGTTCTTTGTAGTGTTGGGCCAGTTACATAGTTGGTACTCAATAAATATCTGTTAATTGAGCAAATGGGTAGCTCCATGAGGATAATACTATTACTTTGTTCTATAGAAGAATGGACAAAGATTGAGCAAGATTGGGTCACTTCCAGAGACTCCATTTGCTTCTAGGTCTCTCTATCTCTCTCTCTCTCTCTCTCTCTCTCAAGATTTATTTATTTTGAGGGGCAGAGTTACAGAGAGAGAGGAGAGACAGAGAGATCCTCTATCTATCCACTGATTCACTTATCCAAATGGTCACAACATCCAGGGTTAGACCAAACCAAAGCCAGGAATCAAAAGCTTAATTTTGGATCTCCCACATGAATGCAGGGGCCCAAGCACATGGACCATCTTCCACTGCTTTTCCAGGCACCTTAGCAGGGAGCTGGATCAGAAGTAGAACATTTTTCGTAGGTATAATTTTAGGACTCCTGTCCCACCTCCTACTCCCTCTCCCATCCCCTTCTTCATTATGGTTCATTTTTAGTTTAACTTTATATACAGAGGACCAACTGTATGCTAAATATAGATTTCAACAGTTGACACCCACCCACCCACACACACCATATAAAGCACAGTTTGAGAACAAGTTTTGCAGTTAATTCTCATAGTACAACTCATTTAGGACAGAGGTCCTACGTGGGGAGTAAGTGCACAGTGACTTCTGTTGTTCATTTAACAATTAATCCTCTTATTTATGACTCAAGGCTCTTGCCATGAGCTGCCAAAGCTATGGAAGCCTTCTGTGACCACAGACTCCATCAGTATTTGGACAGGGCCCTAAGCAAAGTGGAAGTTCTCTCCCCCCTTCAGAGAAAAGTACATCCTTCTTTGATGGCCCCTTCTTTCCACTGGGGTCTCACAGAGATCCTTCGAGTGGGATATTTTTTGCCACAGAGTCTTGGCTTTCCATGCCTGAAATGCTCTCACAGGCCAGGAAGCCCAAGGGACACCCTGAGTTTTACAACACATATTGCTCCATTACTGTTGGTAGCTTGGCAGTCATGAGTAGTTGATGTTCAATGTGTGAGGTGAGATTGCTGAGAAAACAATGTATGCCCACAATGCTTGTTTGTCCAGGGTAGTTGGGAGGCTTTCTTTGTAGGAAACCAAACAGATGAGCTAGTTGTGAACTGTCCAAACTGCACCAGAATTGTCAACTCTGCTCTTTGCCGATCGAGGACTTCATGTAGTCCACCATATAAATACCACACTGCATAAGTCTGGTGGGATGACCAGGTGGTCAGCCATCTTGTATGTATCCTATCCCTCCCGCTTTGTGCAGCAGCAATTGAGTTTACAAAGTTTACAAAGACTGCCCAACCCTCCAGTTTCAAAGGTGGCTCTCATTGGGCTAAGTCAAAAGAACAATACCGTGTGCCATGTGACTCATTGGAGTGACTCATTGGAGAGATCCCAGGCCCTCAGTGAATGAGTCTTTGTCCCTGTGCAGCCACAGAGATTGGTTCAGCTTGGATCAGTCATCATAAAGCTCAGGAATCTTTTTGGAGAATTTCAGGAAGGGGCTTTCTTTCATTCTTGCACATGAATAGAGAAGTGGGTCAAAGGTAGGTGGCAACCACTCTGTAACCATGAGGATCGTCCAGTATTAGGATGAGGATGATACCACAAAACAGAAAAGGGTAGAAATGTAAAGAAACCAGCTCCTTGGTGATATGACTAAGTCATGAGATCAAACCAATGTTAAATCTGAACCTGTTTGCAAAAGTCATATATTTACCTATGCCAAAAAATAATGAAACATTTGAATGATCTTCAAAATGTTTGTGGAAAATGCAAGAAATTATACATGATTTTCAGACATATTTTGTATCAAAATAAACTAATATTTTAATTCCATTTTTCCATGAACTCTTCAAAGTGCCCTGTATTTGGGGAGTTTGCATTTCAAACTGGGGTTTCTATTACTAACAAATGGAAACCTTCCGCTAGTCTGCTACTTATGAAGTAGTCCTGGGATTTCTCTCTTGATTCATCTCTTTTATTCCCTGCATGTACCCATGATTTAGCTTTAAAACATTACCATCTTTCTTAGAAATAAAGTTTTATATCTCTGTCCTATTGCAAATATGTTCCTTGTACTCTCACCATCCTACCTCCTGTGTTGTATACTGCCACTCATCCTCCAAAACCTGACCCAGAATGACCTCCTTTGAAACTTTACCTTCCCTCCACTAGTCCATTCTAGGAAGAATGGTTTCTTCTTAGATCTTCTTCATACTGTCTATATACCTGTAGCAGAGAAGGTAGAAGATATTTAACAGTAATAATTTAGACGTTCTGCTATAGATTGGTCCATCATGCAGGTATTTTCTGGTTTAAGCTTCATAGCTGTCTGCTGATACTGATACCAACAATTTCATTAAGACGGAGTCTAAGATAAAGTAACTTACCCAGGAGTCTACAGGTTGTAACTGGGGGTAGTTTAGATTTAAGCCATCTACTTCCAGAAGTTGTGCTATTAACCTTCATGCAACATCTTTTTCTCTGCCACTCAGTTCTCAGTGAATGTCCCAGGCACTCCAGAAATGCCAGCAGAAGAGTGAATGGATGAAGAGTTGGATGGATGGATGGATGGATGGACATGTTTATGGCCTTAGGCAGATGACAAATACAGAACTCAGATAATTTAAGTGACACTGTTGTACGGTAAAGTCCAGATGACCATTGGAACCTTTCTACAGCTTGCTACTGCTGAAAGAAAATTATATGAGGGGCCTTCAGAATATTCATGGAAGTGCATAGTATGAAGGTTTCAAAAATTTTCCACCAAAATATGCTTAATTTTTATTTCTGATTTTGCACCATTGTTTAGATGTACATTTATATTTCCTCTAAATGAAATTTCCTAAAGCAAGAGGCCAAGAATAAACCCCAATGGTATCCTGTGTTTTTCTCTGTCTTTGGAACCAGAATGTATCCTTCTTAGTCTTGAGTGATCTAGAACCTTCTCACCCTTATTCCAGAATTCTGGTCCAAGTTTCTTTTGTTCATTCTCAGTTGTTACTGATGCCTCAACTAATTTGGAGTTAAAAGAGAATAGAGCCAAATTACATTAAAAACGTTCTGGCTTGGGAGGTTTATTTATAACTACTTAGACATCAGGTTTTGAAAGAGGAAGGGGGAAGCACAAAATTCTAAAGAACATTTGAAAATGAGAAATAGAATCACACGTCATCCTAATTAGCTAGCAGAGGAATACAAATTCTGCACTTCTGTCATGTTCCTCCATGCAAGAGCAAACTGTGACATTAGTTTAATTACCTACATTTGTGAGATGAAAGGAACAACTTTTGTAATCAGACAATATTCCTGTTGAGATTACTGTGCAATATCTTTATTTAGTTTTTATTACAATATTTATTATAGACTCATTTTTCACGAAAGCTCAGAACTACCTGTGTTTTAACAAGTTGAAGAGCACTTTTAATCTCCCTTCTGTAATGCCATTAAAAGGATGTCTGCATCATAAGTTCACATTCTATAAGCTTGTCTGCCTGTGTCATTGAACACCTGCCCATGATACTGTGCCATGCAATCAACAGCGATGAGAGAAAGAGCTGGAGGGACGGCCTCCAAAAGTGATTCTGTAGCGGCTGATTCATATCCTGAGCAATGAAAATTCTTTCTCCTCCTCTCTTCCCCTTTCTCCTACTTCATTATTTCACCCATTTGTTATATATCCACCTTCTAGAAATGCATGTATATGTAGTTATTTCTACCCATCATTTCCAAGTCTCCTTGCAGAGTCACTGTGCCTGCCCTGCTCATACCTCCTTATAAGGGAATCTACTTCCCCTCCTGCCAAGGGGCCTGTGTTTGGTGTCACATGACCCCACTTCAACCTTTCTCCCACTCATCCCGGTTGATAAAACCAAGGCCGTGAGGCTGACCCGAGGACAGTGAATCCATAGGCTGACCGAAGTCTGGGATTTGTGCAGCCTAATTAAAAATATTAGCTTGGCCAATAACACTGTCTTGGGAATTTAATCTAAGTGTGGAAAGGCTCTGTTAATTTTCAGTAGCAACTGAAGCAGAGAGGATAGAATATTGAATTGAGATTTTTAGCCTGGGGTCTGTGAACCCATTTAAATTAGGTGTGAAATTTTGGGTTTATGTGTATAGATAGCATGAACTGCTTTGCAAATTTGAGGTACGCGTGAGATCACATCTCTTATTCACCAATTACTTGCTCCATTCCTTAGCCAAAATTTCATGACCACCCTCTTAAGTCTCCCTCGGCCCCTGAGTGATCATGAACCCTGAGCTTCCACAATCCTGAAGGACCCTGTCCACTTCCCACACCCAAGCCAAAAAAACTCTGGAAACTGGGGCTGGAGCTGTGGCATAGCAGGTTAAGCTATGCCAGTTCAAGACCCAGCTGCTCTGCTTCTGATCCAGCTCTCTGCTATGGCCTGGGAAAGCAGCAGAGGTTGACCCAAGTGCTTGGTGCTCTGCATCCATGTGGGAGACCTAGAAGAATCTCCCGGCTCCTGGCTTTGGCCAGGCCCACCCCAACCATTTCAGCTATTTCGGCTGTGAACCAGCAGCTGGAAGTACCTCTCTCTCTCTCTCTCTCCCTCTGTAACTCCACCTTTCAAATAAATAAAATAAATGTTAAAAAAAGACGAAAACTTTGGAAACTGATGAAGCCCCTGCTACTGATGTTCCCTAGTGCCACATGGAATCTTGGTCAAAGCCCTGTCCCTGTAGTCAGCAGCAGATGCCATTGTTGTCCTGTGTTATGACACCTGTATGGTTCCTGGAGCAGGGGCAGTGCTTAGAGCCAGGTCAAGTTCTCTGTGCTCCATGGTCATTGCAGAGCTGAGTCAGTGCCCCTTCTGGGGTCTGGTGCAGTGAAGACCTGTAGCCTTGTCCTTCTATCTTCCAGGGACGTATGCCTATAGCTGGCTCTTGAAGAAAAGCATCCTTTTCCACCCCATCCATCCCCATCACAGGGACACTTGGGCTTTACTTGCTCTTGGATGTGAAGCTCAGAGTGAGACCAGTCCTCTCTCTCCTGCCCCTTCTCTTTGTAAGGGAGGCAAAGCTTCATGAATCCAAGGTGGGTTCTGGACACTCCTCTCAACAGCACAGGAGGAAAAAAAAGAAAAGAAAAACCAGCAGGAAAATTGAATTTTTAGTTAAACATTTGCTACCTTTACATTTGTCTGAGAGGAGGTCCTTTGGTTGGATGGGATTTTCAGGGGCATTCAAGGCTCAGAAATAGATGATAGAGAGTGAAGAACCATTAGCAGAGAGAGCAACTCAGAGTCCCTGAGGCCACCTGTGAGCTGGAGTCAGTGAGTGAGAAGGGCAAGGACAGAGAGAAGCAGGCCTGGAGTATAAGGAGTGAAGCGAGAAGGTGCACACGAGGCTGAGCTGCACGGACATCGTGTTGAGTAAGTAAAGCATAGCAACTACGATGGCCCATTCATATATAACTAAAATCAGGCAAAATTAATGTACAGTAGACAAGTCAGTAGAGTGGTTTGGGGGTTTCTGTGAGACAGGGAGGGAAGTGCTGCGCAGGTGCTGGAGGCCTGAGCAAGCTGGTGAAGGTTGCAGGCTTGGAAGTCACGGGTCTCTGTAACAACTCAAGAAGCCACGGACAAGACACAGACAATGGGCTTGCCTGTGTTGGGGTAAAACTGTTTTTGGTGCAGGCTGGATTTGACCTAGGGCCCTTAGCTTGCTGACTGCTGATCTATTTCTTTCGTGTGTGTGTGTGTGTGTGTGTGTGTGTGTGAAAGACAGAGAGAGAGAGAGAGAGAGAGAGAGAGAGAGCGCGCGCCAACCAAACAAAAAAAGAAACTCATGTGCTATTTCACTCCCCACATACCCACAACTGCCAGGACTGGGTCAGGCCTGAAACCAGAGTTTGAAAACTTAATCCAGGTCTCTCACATGGGTGTCAGGAATTCAATTACTTGAGCCGTCACCACTGCTTTCCAGGGCCTGCAGTAGCAGGATGTTGTAGTCAGGAGCTGGAGCAGGTCTTGAACCCAGGCACTTTGTTATGAGACATAGGCATTTTTTAAAGTTAATTAAATTCATTTTAATTTATTTTTTTAATTTGAGAGACAAAGTCAGAGACAGAGAGACCCTCCATTTTCAAATTTACTTCCCAAACACCCACTACATCCTGGGCTAGGCCAGGCCAAAACCAGGAGCCTGGAATGTAGTCCAGGTTTTTCACATGGGTGACAAGGTCTCAGCTACTTGAGCCATCACCTGCTTCCTCCCCAGATGCACCTTAGCAGGAAGCTGGACTGGAAGTTAGAGTCAGGACTCAAATCCAGGCATTACTATATGGGATGTAGAATTGCAAGTGTCAATGCCTGCCCCAAGGTGAGCATCTGAACCATTGGGCCTGTTACCTGCCCCATGATCTGTATCATGGTATGGGTAGTAGTTACATGGGTGTGTCTGTGTGTGTACAACTTGACTGAGGTATCCATGAATGATTTAAGTACTCTGTTGTACGTAAATTATAGCTCAGTTAAAGGTAGGGTGCAGGGGACTCATAAGGGGTAAAGTTAAAGAAAAAGCTTCAGGTAGTAAGTGGTTCCTGCATCGAACTGGATGCTGGAATCCAGAACTGATCAGAGCTTCCACTCTTGGGAGGCCTGGGGATACTATATGGGGCTTTACATCTCCCCCTTTACCCTGTTCCTTGCTACTTAGAAGGCTCCCAGAATACCTGATTGCCACTGGGTAGGGTGGCTAAAACCATGGTCCTTGGATGATGAGACCAGGCTCCTTGAAGTTAGATAGCCTGCACGGGGTCACCCCACTCAGCACAAATATCCCTTGCCTCACGCCTACATCCACCCATGTGTCTCGTCCTCTCTGAGAAAAGTCCATCTTGTGCTAGACAGCAGGAAAGATTTGATTCGGCCTCACCCCACTGTTATCTCACTGATGGCTGCCCTTTGCATTCTCATGTTCCGGCTGGTCGGCGATTGTTTGTTCTTAGTGCTCAACTTGACAGGACGTGGGGAAAAACACACAGCCAAGGTCAGGGAGCAGCAAGCTGTCTCCTCCATTAAGTCTGTCTTTGTCTTTAGACGGCACCAATCAAAAGAATCACCTGCACGTTTTCTTGGAGCGTTAGGCCTGGCTGCTGAGGGTTGTCCCTGAGCTCTCCTCCCACATCTGGGAGCTTCAGCTTAGCCATATCCAATCTCACTGGCCCCAGAATGAGGATGGAAGAGAGAAAAAAGATCCTTGCCCTGAGCTCTCACCCTTAGGGGTTCCCCAAATTAACTTATTAGGCAAGAAGTGAAAAAGGAAAAGCAACTATTTTTCTGGGCACTTGAAGCCTCAAGGCATGAGCCAGAAGCAGGGGCTGTGTGGTTTTGCTTCTCTTTCAATTCTCTGTGATTTAGAGACTCAACTTGTGTGAGAAATGCAGCACCATTACCTTGCTACTTGACAGCTAAGTGGTGAGAAAGGCCTTCAAGTAGTTAAGGAGGAGGTTTGAGGGCTGCACACGCTGGGTCTCACAGGGTCCACTCATGCAGGAAACAGAGAGCATTGAGAGTGATGAACATCTCAGGTAGGACCACCCTCAGGCACTTGCCTCTTCTGCCCTCCATGTTAGTTTCTGATGCCCATGGTGAAGAAAGCACACCAAATAGGGCTGGCCTTTGGCCTAGCAGTTAAGATATGCACATCTTATATTGGAATGCTTAGCTTCAGGTGCTTGTCCCACTCTACATTCTGGTCCCCTGCTAAGCAGACCCTGGGAGTGTGAGCACTCAAGTTGTTTGGTGCCTGCCACCCAGATGGGAGACTTGGGTTGAATTCCTGGCTCCTGGCCTAGCCCAGGTCATTGCAGGTATTTGGAGAGTAAAGCAGCAGATGGTAGCTTACCCTCTCTGTCTCTTTCAGTAAGTTAAAAATTATAAAATTAAAATTGGAATTAAAAATTCAACCACGGCCGGCACCGTGGCTTACTAGGCTAATCCTCTGCCTGCGGTGCTGTTATTCCGGGTTCTAGTCCCAGTTGGGGTACCGGTTCTGTCCCAGTTGCTCCTCTTCTAGTCCAGCTCTCTGCTGTGGCCCAGGAGAGCAGTGGAGGATGGCCCAAGTGCTTGGGCCCTGCACCTGCATGGGAGACCAGGATAAGCACCTGGCTCCTGGCTTCAGATTGGTGCAGCGTGCCAGCTGTAGTGGCCATTTGAGGGGTGAACCAACAGAAAAGGAAGACCTTTCTCTCTGTCTCTCTCTCTCTCAGTCTAACTCTGCCTGTCAAAAAACAACAACAACAACAAAACTCAACCACATAAATTTATTGCCTGACATCGTCAGAGACTGAACTGGGTCTCACAGGGCTAAAATCAAGGTATAGGCAAGGCTTCTTTCCTTTATGGAAGCTCTATGGAGAATCTGTTTCCGGGTTCCTTTTCAGCTTCCAGAGGCTGCCAGCAACCCTTAACTTGTGGCCCTTGCTCCAACTCCAAAGCCAGCAATGTTGCAACTCTCTGTACCTCTCTTCCTTAGCCACATCTTCTTCCTACTAACTCTCCTTCCAGTTTTAATGGTCTTTGTGATTACATTGGGCCTATCTAGATAGGAGCAGTTAGCAATTTCAATTCCATCTACAATTTCCTTTGCCTTATAGCCCTAATATATTCTCAGGTTCGAGGGATCAGGACATGGACATCTGTGGGGAACATTCTTGTGTCTGTCACTCCTCATAGCAATTTAGTACATTCCTATTCTCATCTGGAAAATGGGAGTGATAGTACCACTGTCTAGTGTTGTTGTGACAGCCAAATGGGGTGAGTATAAATCCTTGGGGCCAGTCTGCAGGCCCACGTCAGAGGTATGGAGGCTGATCTTGACGTGTCCTTCAGCATCTGTGCAGTGCTTGCTTTTGGTTCTCACAAGCACATCCCTTGAAGCTGAGCTGGGCTGCGCCTGTCCTACTTCTCATTAGGCTGAAGGTGCCTGGTCTTTACCTGGGACAATCTTACCAGTCAAATATCGGTAAAATTGAAAAACAACCAAGCAGTGAGCATAGCACAATGTACACAGGACTTTGGGTCAAACATTTCAGTGTCTATGGTCAAACACTCTATGTGGACTCTGAATTTTTGGTAGGGGCTGATTAAGATGCTATTTGGGATGACTGCATCTTGTATTGGCTCCACTTCTGATTCCAACTTCCTGTTATGCACACTCTAATAAGCAGCAGGTGATGGTTCAGGTATTTGAGTCCCTGCAACCTGCTCTTAGGAAACCCATATGGAGTTCCCAGTTCCCACTTTTAGCCTGTCCTAGCTCTGGCTGTTTCAGAGCTTTAGAGAATAAATAAGTAGACAGGAGATACTGTCTGTCTATCTCTCTGCCTTTCAAATACAATCAATTAATTAATAAAAATAAATTTTAGATAGGGTCTAATTCAAAGGCTTTTTCTGAGAACCTCGTGTAAATCCTATTGTTATTCTCATCATCATAAATAGTTACTGGCTTTTTCCAGATATTGTCATCACTCCTGCCTCACCCCCAGGAACACAGTTAGGAATGTGAGGCAACTCTCTCATAAATCTGTATCTTCATCTCTGTGCTGTCTGCTTTGGTGGCCAATAGCCACATGTGGCTATACAAATGTAAATTAAATTGAAAGCATACTCCTCAATCTCACTAGCCACTTGTCAATGGCTCGCAACCACTTAGGGCTAGTTGCTACCATATTGTTCAACACCAATATAGGATATCTCCATCATCACAGAAAGTTCTACCAGACAAGCCTGGACTAAACTGTGAGTCCTTCCCCTCCATGTCTTTGAAAGTATTCCAGAAAAATGTGCCAAAAACACTGTGTAGAGAATTTTGGGGATGCCACAGATCCCACGGAACATAGCTTAGGTTAAATAATCCCAGATACACCTACCAAATTGACTAGAAATAGAGATAAAAGCGAACATTGTTGCTGTGAGAGCTGTGACTGAGTTTATAGAGACCATTGACTTGAGGGGCTATGCATTACTTCTTACAGACATGCCCGCTCTCGGATAGTCGCAGCAGTTTGGCACAAGGGGGATTGTGTTATAGAAAACAGCCATGTTTAACTTTTTGGGGAAAATGACCAAACAGTCAAGTCCAGCAGCATCTCAGAAGCAGGCATGGGGAGGCAGAAACCAGCCAGCTCTGAGAGAAGTTAGCAAAAGCGAGCCCGAGAGCTGCTTAGCTTAAGTCTGCTGTCGTGCACAGAGCTGGGCAGTGACCGTGTGTCATCACGGGGCCTCCTTGAGGAGGAAAAGGCAGGCCTGGCGTCAGATGCAATAGGCATCCTGGCTTCCCTGGGAAATCAGGTCTGAAATGTCCTGCTGGCCAGCCCGCCACCCTCTTCCTGTGGCTGCAGCTCTGCCCGGGGGGAGGTGAGGGTGAGAACCATGGCAGACACACTGTAGTTCAGGGTAGCCACTAGAAAGGTCCCAGGCGATCAATGACAAGTCCCATTTATGCTGCTTTTAAAAATATGCTTGCCATTTTATTGGCATGGTTTGTACTACTGGTGTAGATTGTCATAAAGAAAATGGCTGTTGGTTGTTCTTTAATGTGGAATAATAATCCCTACCTAACAATCATAATTATAGCTGAAGGATACATGACAAGCTCTGGCACTGAGTATGGCCTGTACCAAACAGTTAGGAAATGTTAGTTTGAATAAGAAACATTATACATATTTGGTAGTAAATAATATCTTTTAGCAATCTTCATCAATATTAATGATTTTGATTTAATCAATAATGCATGACTGATAGATTTACAATATTTAAATAAAAATTAGATTAATAAGACAATAATTTAATACTGTTATTAAATTCAGCAAAATACTAATAGTATTTTATTCATCCCACAAATATCTGTGGAGCACCCACTTCGTGTTAAATTCTATTTTATGCCTTGTAGTAGCAGGTGAATGAGGTCCTTGACCTCAGGAAATTCATACTATACCTGAGTGGAGGGAAACTGCATAGTAAGATAATTACAGTTAGTGATCCATGCTAGGAAGAGTGATTAATGATGGGGGGTGGGGGAGGAGCTGCCTATTTCACTAGCTATTTCCTTAGAGTGGCCAGGAAATTTCCCATCTGAGAAGTGTACATTTGCCTAACCCCTGTGGTTTGTAGCATGCCACCATTCAATCATGCTGTTGTAGGGCTACAGCAGGCAAAGACAAAAGGGTAAGGGGTGGATCTGTGCTCCAATAAAACTTTATGGACACTAGAATTTGTATTTTATATAATTTTTATGTATAAATATAATCTTTATTGTTTTCCAATGATTTGAAAATATCACAGGGTTAACTTAGCCCTTGGCTGTGCAGATTTGTGCTCTAGACTAACCAGGATTGAGCCATCACCACTGTCGTCTTCCAAGGTCTGCATTATCAGGAGGCTGGAGTCAGGAGCTGGAGCTGGACACAAAACCTAGATAATCTGATATTGGACACAGTCTCCTTTACCATTGTCCTAACCACTCAGACAAATACCTGCATGGGGAAAAGTTAACTTTATTTGGAAAAGAATGCAGAGAATATAAAGCTTAAGAATGCTGAATTTCTTTGAGGGTACCATAACAAATATTGCAACCTAGGTTTGAAATAATGTAAATTTTTTTCTCCTGTACTTTTGGAAGCCAGAGCTCTGAAATTAGGTTGCCTTCAGGGTGTACTCTTGGGAGGCTCTGCAGGAGAATCTTCTAGTTTGTGGTGGTTTCCTTGACTTCCTCCATGATGGCTGACTTGTGGCCATGGTGCTCCAATCTCTGTCTCCACTTTCGTATTTTGTCTCCGTATGTCTCTTTGTGTCTAATGAATCTTGGCCTCTCTCTTCTGCTGTCATTCTCCTTGAGTTTATCCTACTTGGAGTTCATTGAGCAACTTTCATCTATAGAGTCGTGGCTTTTTCCATCAGTGTTGGGAAATTTTCAGCCATTACTTCTTCAGACACTCTACCACCCTCCTTCCCTGTTTCTCCTTCCTCCTTCAACCCCCCATCCCCCACCATTCTGTTTTGGCCTTCAAATATGCATATGAGTAGATTAAGTCATGTCACCAGAATTAAAAATGTTTGTGCTCAAAGGATCCATCAAAAAAGTGAAAAGAATTCACAAAAGAGAAAAATATTTCAAATTTTATATTTGATATAAGACATATTTAATGAGTGTATAAAGAACCCTTACAAATTAATAATAAAAAGACAAATAGCCTAATGGGGTATAAGCAAAGAATATAAATAGATATTTCTTCAAAAATGGCCAGTAAGCACATGAATAGATACTCACATTATTAGCTATTGGAAATACAAACTCAGACCTCTATGACATGGCATTTCACACCCTTTATGATGCTGATAGGCAAAATGACAAAGGTGGGTGAGGATGTGAAGAAATTGGAACACTCCTACTCTACTGGTGAGACTATAAAATGATACAGCCACTTTGGAAAATAGACTGGCAGTTCTAAAACACGTTTATAAACATGAAGTTACTATATGGCCCGGCTATCCAACTCCTGGATACATAACTTGTTCACAAATAATCAAAAGCAACATTAATGATAGTTAAAGAATGAAACTAACTCAAATGTCAATCAACAGATGAATGGATACACAAAGCATAGTGTATTCATAGATCAGGATATTATTCAGCCATGATAGGAGGTAGTAATACATACCACAATTTTGTTAATGAATGAAAAAGATCAACCAGGTCACAAAAGACCATCCATCCAGCATAAAGTGATTTCATTTGTATGAAATGGCCACAGTAGGCAAATATATAGAGATAGAAAATAGATTAGAAGTTGCCAAGGGCTATGAGGTTGGGAGAACTGAGAAATGATTGCTGAGAAGTTTTCTTTTCAGGGTGATGGAAATGTAGTAAAATCAATGGTGGTGATGATTGTGTGACTCTGTGAACTTGTACACTTGAAGTGAGTGAACCCTAAGGTAGGTGGGTTCTATCTCAATAAGGCTGTTATTTAAAAAAAATGAGATTGGAAATGTGGCAGGTGTCGCTCCCCCTCTTCGTGGAGGAACGACACAGGACCCTGCGCTGTTCTTTTCGTCTGCTCGGCCCTCCCCGGGTTTGCTGCTGGTTCTTCCCGGGTTGGCTACTATCCCTTCCACCTCCGTGGAAGGGCAGTTCCCCCTGGCCACATTCCCCACTTCCGCAGGGGAGCGGCACACCGCCGGCCGGCTCTTCTCGGGGGCTGCACAGGTGTTCCTTCAGCTAGATGTTCCCCTTAGATGTTCCCCATAGATGTTCCCTGGTGCATGCCATCTTTCTCCTCCTTTATAGTCCTCCTCCGCCAATCCCAACTCGGCTGCCCACACGCCGAGTACGCTGCTCTCCTCCAATCAGTAGCAAGTCCTACAGTTTATTGGTTGAACTGGAGGCAGCTGTGTGGAAGCTGTTTACTTCTCTCCCAGCGCCATATTGTGGGAGAGCAGATGCATAGAATAAGTCTTAATTCCAGTAACTCAGTCCAGTCCGGGCTGCTCCCCACAGATCCCCCTTTCTTTTTATTTTTTGGCGTTGATACGCGCCTGTCTTCGGTGTCCCGCGGCACACACTCTGCTCTACTTGCTAGAGTTGCCACAGGTTTTTACAAGTCCTATCAATCAGGCAAACCGAATCCGGGTCCTCTCTTCGCCATGTTGTGAGGAGGTTTTTAGGCGCTGATGCGTGCCTGTGTTCGGTGACCTGCGGCTCACACTCTGGTCGAGCCGCTTGCTGGCGCTTACCGCCTTAATCAGGCAGACCGAATCCAAGCCTTCTAATTGCCATGTTGAGGGGAGGCCTTTCTATTTCTCTATTTCTCTATCTCCGGGCATTCCTACTTCTCCCATTTTACTTCCATCTTCCAGCATTCCTATTTCTCTCATCTTACTTCTAAACTTCTGTTTCTCTTATCCCCGCAGCTTCCCGCTGCCCGCCCCGAGGCTACTTCCCGGCGGCTTCCCGGCTGAGCCCCTTCAGCCCGCGCCTCTCTCATCTGCGCAGCTCAGCTTTGCGCGGCTTGGCTTCGCGCGCTCCGCGGTCTCCACGCCCTTCGCGTCTGCACCACGGCCTCGCGCCAGCCCCGCGTTCCCTATGTACTTGAGCCCCGCACGCTCTGTCTGCGCGCGGCAGCCTCCGCGAGTCACACAGCGTAGCTTACGTGTCCGCCACTAGCATTCAATCTAAGTTCCCCGGGCTAGCCTGGCGAATTCAACCCAGCTTACGTCTCCGCCCCACGGTTTGGCTTCCCGTCCTTTGCTCCCCGGGCTAATCAGACAGATCCCAATCTGGCTTACGTTTCAGCTTCTGGTTTCAACTTTTCGCCCCCTATTCCCGGGCTAACTTGAGAATCCCGAAGTGGCTTTCGTATCCGCCTCGGCCTGCCCCCCGCGGCTTCAATTTCCCTAACATTTTTCTCTACCCGGTATGTTTCCCCAAGCTTTCCTCCAACAATACTCCTCCCTCATTTCTCCTGGCCTCTCCCCACAGTCCGCATCCGAGTCTGTTTGTTCTAGCCTTCACTTTCGCTTTCGACCTTAGAGATTTCTCCCAGCTTCCCCCCGTAGTCCGTATCTGAGTCTATGCCTAGGCTTTCAATAGCTTCTTCCGGCACCTTTATCATCCGGCTTTTCCCTAGACTGTTTGCTAGTCTCTCTCTCCGATATTTTCCCAGTTCTTCCCGTTTCTTCCCTCCTAAGTTTCCTATCCGTCCTAGGTTTCCTATCTGAGCTAGGTTTCCTATCCGAGTCAGGTTTCCTATCCGAGTCACGGCACCATTATGTCACTCCCCCTCTTCGTGGAGGAGCAACACTGAACCCTGGCTAGGCTTCATATCCGAGTCACGGCACCATTATGTCGCTCCCCCTCTTCGTGGAGGAACGACACAGGACCCTGCGCTGTTCTTTCGTCTGCTCGGCCCTCCCCGGGTTTGCTGCTGGTTCTTCCCGGGTTGGCTACTATCCCTTCCACCTCCGTGGAAGGGCAGTTCCCCCTGGCCACATTCCCCACTTCCGCAGGGGAGCGGCACACCGCCGGCCGGCTCTTCTCGGGGGCTGCACAGGTGTTCCTTCAGCTAGATGTTCCCCTTAGATGTTCCCCATAGATGTTCCCTGGTGCATGCCATCTTTCTCCTCCTTTATAGTCCTCCTCCGCCAATCCCAACTCGGCTGCCCACACGCCGAGTACGCTGCTCTCCTCCAATCAGTAGCAAGTCCTACAGTTTATTGGTTGAACTGGAGGCAGCTGTGTGGAAGCTGTTTACTTCTCTCCCAGCGCCATATTGTGGGAGAGCAGATGCATAGAATAAGTCTTAATTCCAGTAACTCAGTCCAGTCCGGGCTGCTCCCCACAGCAGGGAAGGGCAAACAGATCCTACAGGATCTTGCAAGTTTCACGGGGTGTTTAGTTTTACTTCAGGCGAGTCAGAAGACCTTGGAAGTTTGGGGGGCAGAAAGCGAAATAATCTGATTTATGTTATTAAAAATATCACTTCTTCCTTTCTCATATTAAGGATATTGTTTTCAGGGTGACTCTCCTGTCAACTCTGTGGTTTGGGTGGAGTGCATTCATCAAATGCCAGCTCTGTAACCTCCAGAATACCAATGCTGTGAAACACTCACACACTGCAAGTCCAGCGGTAAGCCAGGGTACAAGGAGATCTGCAAAAGTGCCCACCAGAGCCTCTTCCTGCCTGCTGTGGTGGTGGCTAGATGGCTGTGCCATGTGCCCCACTTTCACACAGCTTCGTGAGCGGTGAACAGGCAATCCCGCCAGACAGGCAGACCTCTGCCATTTGCTCCTTTGTCTGACCGTGATCGTGGAAAAGCAAATCCCCTACTGCCCATGAGCCATTCCTAGGGTGAGGTTGCTCCAGAGTGTAGGCTGGCTCTGTTCTTTAGGACTAGCGCGCCCCTGGAATCTGCTGTGTATCCTCAGCCACTCCTGGGTCTTCAGTAACGCCCATTTGCAGTAATCCTTAAAAATGCCTGAGTGCTCCTAAAGAAACTTTTCCTCTGTGTATGGAAACAGAGGCTCGCACGGCTTTTATCCGGGAGGTCTGGTGCGCCCACCCAGGAAGGAAGCAAGCATCTCCTTCTGCAGTTAACCTGTCTCCTGACATCATTTGTTGGCAGTCTTGGATGACATTTGTTCTGGGAACTGGCTGCATGTTCTCAAAAAGATAAGGACTTTCCTTCTAGATATATTGATGACAATGAGATCATGACATGAGAAGCTGGGGTTGTGATAGTG
Organism: Oryctolagus cuniculus; assembly: GCF_964237555.1. Lineage (NCBI taxonomy): Eukaryota > Metazoa > Chordata > Mammalia > Lagomorpha > Leporidae > Oryctolagus > Oryctolagus cuniculus. The sequence goes on along the minus strand of NC_091441.1, from coordinate 90,546,746 downwards.
AAACCCAGCTCCGAAAGGGTAGGCCAGAGGTCAGATGCTCAAATGCTGTCAGGGCTGTAGCGATAAGGGAACAGCTGTGGCTCCTGTCTGTGAAGGCAGCTGTGAGCCATGGTTACTCGAGCAGTGTAACTCAGTGGTGGCTCTGTTGCATTTCAACTTAAAATTGTTAGGTGGAATACTAATGGAACTAAATCAGTTGTGGACTCACAGACCTCTAATTTGCAAACCCCAGGACAGAGTTGAGAAATCACCTTTAACCTTGAGATTATTTTTCAGATGGCTGAAGCCCCTAAGTGTATTCTCCCATCCCAAGCACCCAGGAAATGGAGGCAATTTCTGCAGATAGGGTTTTGTCTATAGATATTGATTCAGCCATCTTGTTGTAAGTAAGGAGTGCTTGTGGCCTTCAGGTGATCTATGACTTTGGAGGGGCCATGAGGATGGTGACGATCCTGTTCTCCATGCACCAGGCACTGGACTAAGCTCTTTTTATATTATTTATATGCTTACATCTATTTCATCCTCATTAAATAGATACCACTAGAATTCTTACATTTAACTGAGACGGTAACTGATAGTCAAAGAGATTAAACGACTTGTCTAAAATCACAGAACTTTATAGCTTTCAAAATTCTCCAAGGAAAAATATTTACCAGGACACTCTGTTCTTTAGGAATAATTTCTTTTTTATACACACACACACACACACACACATATATTTGAAAGCTGGAGCAACAGAGAGAGGGATGGAGGGGAGAAAGAGGGAGAGAGAGAGATCCATCTTCCATTTGCTAGTTTAATCCCCAAATGGCTATAACAACCAGGGCTGGGCCAGGTTGCAGTCAGGAGTCAGAAATTCCATCCTCGGGGATGGCACTGTGGCGCAGCGGGTTAATGCCCTGGCCTGAAGCACCTGCATCCTATATGGGTGCCGGTTCGAGACCCGGCTGCTCCGCTTCTGATCCAGCTCTCTGTTACGGTCTGGAAAAGCAGTAGAAGATGGCCCAAGTCCTTGGGCCCCTGCACCCATGTGGAAGACCCGGAGGAAGCTCCTGGCTCCTGGCTCCTTGGCTTTGGATCAGCGCAGCTCTGGCTGTTGCAGCCAATTGGGGAGTGAACCATTGGATGGAAGACCTCTCTCTCTCTCTCTCTCTCTCTCTCTCTCTCTCTCTTTCTCCTCTCTCTGTGTAACTCTGACTTTCAAATAAATAAATAAATAGAAATTCCATCCTGGTCTCTCACATGGAGGGCAGGGGTCCCTGTACTTAAGCCATCCTTTGTTTCTGTCCCAGGAACATTACAGGGAAGCTGGATCAGAAGTTGAGTAGCCAGGACTTGAATCAGTACTCTGAGAAAGCAGAAGCTTAACTGGCTGTGCAACAATGCAAGCCCCTAGTATCAATTTATCTTGTGGGTTTCAAAAATTTACAGGCATATTCATTGATTTACATGATTTTCAGTTAAGTTTTCCATGCATGCCCATGGTTGTAAACATTTTTTGAAACATGCCTTTAAGGCTGGTAGGGATGGTAAAAAGACAGTGAAACAAGGGGCAGAATAGGGATTCTGTACTAGAACTGAACCTTCTAAATGTTTGTCTAAAATCAGGGTCAGGAAGCTATGGCCTATGGGACAAGTCTGGCCTGTCACTTGATTTTATAATCACAGTTCTGTGGAAACACAGCCACATCCATCCATTATGTGCTAGTTATGGCTGCTTTCTCCTAATAATGGCAGAGTTGAGGGGTCACGACAAGACTGCATTCTCCTCAAAGTGAAAACTAACTTATCATCTGACCCTTTATGGAAAAAGTTTGTTAGCCTTTGGTCTAAAAAAAACTGATATTATAAGCATAAGACATCTATCATTTCCATAAATCCTACGATTTCTCTGGCTTGTTTTTTCCCAGGTTTAGCCAATGAAGCAAATCACTAGGGCAAATAAATGCTTTAATGAAATTCCTATTTTGCTCCACTCTTCTCTGTTTAGGAGGAACCAGCGTTGGTGAGGGCCAAACCATTTCCCCAGGTCACAGAGTCATCTGGGGAGAACAATAAATAATAATGGTACTGGCCATCCCAAAATAGCTTAGTTTTTTTCTGAGTACTTAAACACCATGCACAATGCTTTGCATGCAGCAAATCTTGGAATCCTCATGATTACCTTCCTAGGTCATTACCATTATTACCCACATCTGATGGATGAGGAAGCTGGGGCCTTCACAAGGAAGCTTCCCAGAATCACCCAGGCTTTGATTCCAAAAGGAAAGACCTTTAATCAAAGCATCTTGGATGAGAGCTTCACATGCAGGCCCTGCTCAGGGCAGTGATGAGCTGGAGAAACAGGTGTGGCTACTGGGGAGGAAGATGAGTTGCTTGTGGCCATCATCACAGAGAAAAGCGAGGTAGGGTATCCGGAGAGCTGCATGGCCAGGAATCATCCACCATGCTCAAGTCTTGCTCAGCCCATTCCTGGCCTGCAGGGCCCATGAAGGCTCATGCCAGCCTGCTCCACCCAGTATGGAGACCACCTCATGATGTCAGTTCCCAAAAGCAGGGCCTCAGAACCAGATTTCTGTGTTGGAACACGTCTCCCAGGTGATTCTCATGTAAACGAATCTTGGGCCCCTGGGTAGAGGCTGAAAGGTTTTATCTGGAGAAGACCCAGTAGAGATGGGGGTCGGTCTTCACGGCCAGGGAAAGGCTGAGTGCGGCTGTCTCCGTGAAAACGGGATCATGGTGAGTGACTGAGTTCTGCTATCCAAGTGGGGAATGGGAACATTAGGGAGGAGGTGAGAAAGGAAAGGCGACACCTCTTCTATACCTAAGATTACTGGTGCTGTGATGGGGTAGACTGAGCAATGTCTGCTTTCCCCCCAAAGAAGTCCGTGCCCTAATACCTGGAACCTAGAGATGTGTTGTCTTAGAGAGCAAGGTGATTTTGTAGATATGATTAAGTTCATTACAGATAATCAAAGAAGGAGCTGACTTGTGGTGGACCTATTAAGCAGACCCCTTAAGATAGCAAATCTTCATTGGCTGAATTTGGAGAGAAGCCCCACAGTAAGGAAAGGCTGGAGGGATTCACAGCATGAGAGGGAGTCTGCCGACATTGTTGGTTTAAGAAAACAGAAAGGAGCCAGCAGCTTAGAAATGTGGGTGGCTTGCAGCAGATAGAACAACCCCCAACTGACAGCCAGCCAGGGCATGGGGACCTTCGTCTTAAAACAAGAAGGAATAGGATTCTGCCAACAATTTGAGCAAGCCTAGATTCGGTCCTAGAGCTTCCAGAACAGCCCAGCCTTGGGGACAACCCTGATTTTGGTCAGTGTAAGCTGCAGGGTACCTCTGACAACTGTAAGGTCCTACATTTGTGTTGTTTTTAGCCGCCAACTTTGTGCCTACATGTTGTGACAACAATGGATAACTAATACATCTTATGGATGAAATGTGCTGGTTTGCAGTTTGTGAGAAAGAGGTTCAGGTGGAAGGAATTTGGGGGAAAGCAGGGAGAAGAGTTGCTTGATTCTGAGTCCCTTGTGAAGAATACGAATCTACATATCTTTATCTCACGAGATAAAAGACTTGGTCCCTGTTACCTTTTCCTAGCTAATCTCCATGTAATCCCTAAAAGAAGAATGGCCCTGAGACAAGGTGTTAAGAAGGCAGCTTTCCCAGGCTTGCTCTGAAAATGTCTGTGAAAGAGAGGGGCCCTTTCACTCAGAGCCTTCTTCCTTGTTGGCATTAGACATTTTAGCCCTGGTCACGCTAGTGTGGACTGTTTTTATCTCATGGTAGAGTCTGCATTTCGCAGAGCCGTGGCTTGAGCCTCTAAGGGTCTGAGTGTGTCCTCCTCGTTGTGCATAATCAGCAGCAGCTTGGAGGGTGGAAGTGGGGGACGCGAGCGACTTGCCTGTGCTTTTTGATTCCTGCTCTCATCTCCACCCCAGTCCTCAGGAGTTATTCTTAAAGTGATTGCCTTTGTTGTCTGCGCTGTGTTTATCATGCTGTGTTCCTTTTCCAAGTGGGGAAGAAATGTATTCTTTAATTTATGAGGATGTAATACTATAATAGTACATTCCTTTGTCTGAATTGTATTCTTAACTATTACCTTGGTCTGTCCTTTAATTGAATTGGATAGAGACAGCACATTGCAATTGTTAAGGTTAACGACCCAATGATTTACAAGACAAGGCACATTACTGGCAAATAGATTTTAGTAATTGTTCCACTCCACAGTGAGAATAACAGTGTGTGCATTGATTCACTGTCCTGGAGGTAGGGCTTTGCGCAGAGAAGACAGGGCCCCTGTCCTGTGGAGGCTACCAAGGGGAATGCCTAGAATTGAGGAGATTCCAGGCCTGTTAAGCTCTTCTTGCTAAGAGTGATTTTGCTCAGGAAAGCCCTCAGGTGCCCTCAGGTGGAGTGAATAATGTTTTAAAGATGCTGACGACTCAGAAGTGCTGCAGGTGACAGAATTAAAAACAAAGAAAAACACTCAAACTAATATAGGTTACTTTTCTCCAGCTCTCTTGAATTCTGATTGACAAATTGAAAGTGTCTGTATTTAGGGTAGACAAGGGTCAGTAGTATTCCATTGGATACGAATATTGCATTTTCTTTATCTACTCATCTGCCAGTACACACGTAAGTTTTCCTGTCTCAGCTGTTATGAATAAAGCTTCAGTGAGCATGGACACGCAGATACACATATAGGGTTTTTGTTCTAATGAAAGTGAGTTGTGCATGATCCTCTGGACATTTCCAATGGAGGATTCCGTTTGGCCTTTTTAAAAAGAAGGAATACATAAAGGAAGAAATATCTGCTACAGTGGTTAGATCTGTTAAAAAAAATTCTGATTGTGTTTGGGTCCCCATGTAGTTGTGATTCTCAGGTTGACCAAATCTGTTAGCTGGGATCCTTTTGTTTCAGTGTGATTTGAGAGCCATGGAATCATGTATGGAAACCTGGCCACTCCAAACATATCTCGATGAGAACATGCCATTTTATTTTCTTAAACACTGAAGACTATTGGCAAGAGACCTCAAGTTTTCTGTCAAAGGCATCTCCAATTATACTCAGCTGTGACAATAGCTCAGATGGGGAAAGCAAAGAGGATTGGATGGAGGATGCTGGAGGGTGAGCCTGTGAGGGCATCAACCCAGAGCTGCTTAATGCCATGCATTCCTTAGGGCTTTGAAGTTCAGTAACCACCTGGGACCAGTAACCACCTGGGTCCTGGTTCTCTTAAGTCTGTGTTGTCTTTGGAGAAAGTTACTGGATGACTCAAGATGGAAGTAGAGCAAGGCAGCAAGCCTATTACTGCCTTTTCTAAGGGTGTATATCATTTCACATGTAGGTATAACTGATCTAGAGTTCACATACGATAGGTATGGGAAAGGGGAGCCAAGTTACAGAGAAAAAGACCAGCAAATCATTGCCCCTGTGAGAAATGTGTGAACTGACATGGGGCCCTCCCTCTGTCTCTCTGGCCTCCATTTTCATTCATAAAGTGAGAGTAGCATAGTTCCATTTTTATAGGACTGTTAATTAAATGACATAATGTGCACAAAATCCCTAATGCAGTGCCTGCACATGGGAGGTTTTCAAAGTAAATAAGTGATTTTTTTACTGCTGGAGCTGTAAAGCGGGCAGCCCTTTGTGGAGAGAGCTGGGATCCCGGGCAGGAAGATTGACTTTTAGCTGTGTATGACTGTAGTGCAGGGACTGCAGATTCCTTATTTTGTCCTCATGTCTTGCTAAGTATGCTGAATGTTGACAATGCACACATGTAGTACTTTATACTTTTCAAACTATTTCATGCTTTTGGTCTTCTTTAGACTGTTGGGGAACTTTGAAGAAGCAAATGAGCCTGTATGCGTTTGGAGAATGGAGTTTCAGCCATGTCTTGGAAGCTCTGCTGGGGCGTTGAGGTGAGATAGGATGAAATTCAGAAGTTTCCTCAGCCACTCAGAGGCCAGCCATCAGCCAAGATGGTAACTTTTGAAGGTGGAAGTCAAATAATATGTAGAACATCTAACTGAATTTGCAATTTCTATATACAACAAATTGTTTTTTAGTATGACTATGTCCCCAATATTGCAAGGAACATACATGCTACAAATCAATCTTAACTGGGTATTGTGGGTTTTTATTTGCTAAATCTGGCAGCCTTAAGTAGGGAGCATTGCTGATATATCTTCAAGTTGGAATTGTGTTGCAGCATATTATTGCGTAAATTGCCTTTATAGATAGCACGAGGTCCAGTCAGTTGTTTTGGTGAAAGTGGAAATTGAGAATCAGAGGTTCAGAGTGATTGAGGATAGAAACTGGACGATCTCTGATTTTGTCTTCTTGCTAACATTTCTATGTACAAAAATACACAGCCAACTTTTCAGTGTCCTTTTCTTGGAGCGGTAGGGACCCCTACCACACTGGCCATCACCTTATATTGAGTGAGCGTCATGTGCAGATGACCTGGCTGACCCTGGACACCAGCTGAATATCTGGACACCTAGGGAGGTAACCCAGGTCTGCAATCCTCAGGATGCAAAAAGCATCCTCCTACATTGTAGTGGAATGCCATAAGGTGGGTGTCTGACCTTTGAGGGCCTCTGTTGAAATGGCAGTCTTGTCAATGCATTCAGTTACTATGGTGATAGGGACCAGGGAAGTAGATAAAAACTGAAATCATTCGATGGAAAAACACGACGAAGGGGAAGGCGAGAGTCACTGATGAGGAAAGCCATTGCCATTTGCTCACATCTGGAGGGGCTGAAGGCGTAAATGCAGAGAAGAAGAAGAAAGGGTCCCTTGGGAGCGACAAGAGGTACAACAAGACTTCATATCAGAATATTTCTTCTAAAATGAGGACTCTTCAACTGAGAAAGGGCTCCCACGGGCCTCTTAGATTGATGAAGTGTCCCATTCCTGGAGTCATTTAAAACCAGGACTGAACGACGCAATTGAGAGTGGACTGCAGGGAGCACTCCCCCAGAAATCTCGTGGGATGGACTTGGTAATCTGGCAGTTCTTTCCCTTCCCCCGGAGCCTGTGAATCACTGGTTCATTTGAAAACATGATGGTTAAAACTCTCAGGGAACCAGAACCTGAGAATTTAATTGAAAGTAATTTTTATACAACTGACGCATAGAGTAGACTTTCATTGTGGTGTATGTATTTTTTTTTTTTTTAAACTCCAGGATAAAGTGAGCAACTGGTCTGAAAATCCTTACCAGGCCAAAGCTCTGTTTCCACCTTGATGAGCTGTTACTGTTCCTAACCCCTAGTTTCAAATTATTTTTATGTGACACTTGGTTGATTATGTCTATTTGACTTTATTTTTCTAACTAAACAGTCTTTTTGGGAAATAGATCTCCTGGCTTACTGCAAATCTCTAAGTAAACATCCAAACTATCTCTGCGCTATAAAAACACCTCCTCCACAGTGTCATCCGAGGCATGAAAATTGCCCTCCCGGTGCTGGATGCCAAGCCTGGTTGACCTTACCAATTTTCCTGCTGCAAATCTGAAAAACAAACCCAGCTGTTCTGGAGAAACATCAGGCGTAGGCACACATTAGATAAATGTTCATGTTTTTCTTTCATCACCGTAGCCTCACAGATGAATTACATAAGCCCTCTACGTGTTAACAGGCCTTGATTGCCATCTCATTTTTTTACATTACTTCTAATATTCCTGGTAATAGATTTTTTTAAGGCAATTTTGGTAGCAGCTATTATCATTTGCTTTGTGTCATGCTTGTCTTCCACACAACGAATTACCTACTATTCTTGATTCTGATCTTTCTTCTTCAACTCTCTTCCATCTACTCTCACCTCTTCAACCCATTAGCACTGCCATATGACCCCAGACTCTGCATCTCTTGCTGAATATGTGCAGCCATATTAAGCTTCCCAAATCAGAACCTTGGTCCTATTGCTCTCCTGCTCAAACATGCTGAATAGCTCCCTGTTTCCAGTGAAGCTTTCCACACATTAGTCATAGTGCCTCCATTATCTTTGCAAGTTCCCCTTCCATCTCTGCTCCTGTTACTTTATATTTATCTTTCAGTGGCCTCACTGGAAAAAAAATCACTTAAACCCCTATTCTGAAAGAAAACTTTATCTCTAACTAAATGGAAGACACATAGCATCTATCATAATAAAAGCAAAACAGTAAAACTGTAATGAACACAAAAGTGTGACCTTCTACATGTTAGTAATGTGTAAGGCTCTAAGCCTGAGGCCTGATCGCTCTGTGTTTGCACAGGTGGTGACTATTCAGTTATCTTGAATTTGACCCTCTAGATCCATTTTACTCGCTGCCCCTCACTTTATGCCCAGGAGGCCCAGACCTATGGAGCAATCAGTGGGCTCCCTTACCTTTTAGGTTTCCAGTGGAGTTCAGCCTATGAGAACTCAAGAGAACTCAGGATCAAGGAAAATATAGACCCAGGGGTTCATTCCCTCATCTTCCCCAACTCCAGCCCTGTCCTACCCCTAGCATTACTTTATTTATTTATTTATTCATTTTATTTAATGAACATAAATTTCCAAAGTACAGCTTATGGATTACAATAGCTCCCCCCCCATAACTTCCCTCCCACCCACAACGCTCCCTCCCCTCTCCCACTCTCTCTCCCCTTCCATTCACATCAAGATTAATTTTCAATTATCTTTATATACAGAAGATCAGTTTAGCATATATTAGGTAAAGATTTCCACAGTTTGCACCCACACAGAAACACAAAGTATAAAATACTATTTGAGTACTAGTTATAGCATTGTTAAACACCTAAGAGTAATTGTGTATTAATTACAGAGTTCAACCAATAGTTTTAAGTAGAACATAAAAAATTACTAAAAGGATAAAGTATTAAGTTTTTTTTCTTTTCTTTCTTTTTTTGTTATATAGTTTTTTTATTTAATAAATATGAATTTACAAAGTACAACTTTTGTATTGTTGTAGCTCCCCCCACAACCTCCCTCCCTCCCGTAGCCCTTCCCTCTCCCACTCCCTCTCCCATCCCGCCCTTAGAGTTTCATTTTCAATTACCTTCATATACTGAAGATCAACTTAGTATATACTAAGCCAGGATTTCAACAGGCTTCACTCACACAACCGAACCAGGTATAGGGTATTGTTTGACTAGTAGTGTTGTTTTTAAGTTTCATAGTTAAACACATTAAGGACAGAGATCCTACGTGGGGAGCATGAACCCAGTGACTCCCGTTGTTGACTTAACAATTGGCACTCTTATTTATGATGTCAGCAATCACCCGAGACTCTTGCTATGAGCTGTCTAGGCTATGGAAGCCCCTTGAGTTCACCAACTATGAACGTGTTTAGTCAAGGCTGTATCACAATGGAGGTTTCTTCCTCCCTTCAGAGAAAGGCACCTCTCTCCTTGATGGCCTGTTCCTTCTGCTGGGGTCTTGTTCACCAGGATCTTCCATTTAGATTGTTTTTTGCCACTGTGTCATGGCTTTCCATGCCTGTGAGACTCTCATGGACCTTTTAGTCAGATCCGAATGTCCCAAGGGTTGATTCTGAGGCAGGAGTGCTGTTTGGGGCGTTTGCCATTCTATGAGTCTGCTGTGTGTCCTGCTTCCCCCGCAGGATCATTCTCTCCCTTTTAATTCTATCCTTTATTATTTGCTTACACTGGTCTTATTTGTGAAATCTCTTTGACACTTACCCTATCTTTTTAATCGTTTGTGTATTTATACTTATCACTTTACCAAGTGTGCTGGCATTGGTACCTGCCTCCTTGGTAAGGTTGAGTTGAAATCCCCTGGCACATTTCTAGTTCCAGCGTTGGAGGTAAGTCCGAGTGAGCATGTGCTGTCCTATATATCTCCTCCCTCTCTTATTCCCACTCCTATGTTTAACTGAGATCAATTTTCTGTTAATTTTAAACGCCTAAGAATGATTGTACATTGATTGCAGAGTTCAACCAGTGGTCTTATGTAGAAGAAACAGAACAACAACAACAACAACAACAAAAATACTAAAGGAATAAAATAGTAAGTTGTTCCTCAACAGTCTAGACAAGGGCTGATCATGTCATTGTCTCTCATAGTGTCCATTTCACTTCAGTGCTACCTCTAGCATTACCATGGCCTAGTTTTATGCCTTATCCAAAGATTATTCATTTTAAGGAAGCTTGTCCTAAAAAGCTCTTCAATTGTTCCTTAAAACCTAGGAATGGTAGCAACTATGCCTCTGCCAACCCTGGGTCACCACACCAGCTTTCTGGTTCCTCTACACACACACACACACACACACACACACACACGTTCAATTGTTTCTTTGTGACATAATTGTTTATCCTACATTGACACTGTCATTAATTTCCTGTGGACACTCTGATTAATATGATTTTTATGGATTAGATGTTTTCATGGGTTAGATAGGATTTAGCACCCCAAACTCATGCAGAAGTTGAAACCTTGATTGTTAACAATTGATGGATTAAGGATGAGAACTTGATCTAATTATGGCATATAGGATGTGGGCTTGGTGGGAGGTGTTTAGGTCATTAGGTTCTTACCTTCAGGAACGAGATCTTGCAAGAGAGTCAATTGTGTAAGTAGGTTGTGTAAGCTTCTTGTGTCTCTTTTGCCCCTTGGCTCACCATGTGATCATTCCTTCACACATAAGCCATTAGTGCCAGCCTCCAATAGATCCCAGACTAATGGGGCTGCATGATCTTGGACTGGGACCCTCCACACTATAAGCTAAAATAAGTGTTATTCCCTCCAAAAAGCTGACTAGTACAGTGTGACAGACACACTGAAGTACAGCAAGTGAGACTTTGTGCATGGCTTCATCAAATATTGTAGGGCAGTTGCTCCTTAGGCTGTCTCTGTACCACCTTGTGCCATGTATGCACATCGGTGAATAAGACGTGTGTTCCCCACTCTGGGGAATTCTTTCCATGGACTAGACCATAAGGTCCTTTGTGTAGGATTCAAGTTATACTGAACTCTCACAAATCATTCTTTTTATAGACACACACACACACACACACACACAATTGTGTGGCTTCTAGGAGTTTATTATTTGGGATAAAACTGCCTTTGAGGTCATCTTTTCCTGAGAGGTGGCTTCTATGAGAGGCGATAGTAGATGATGGGTAAAAGGAAAGTCAAGTTACCTGGAATCACAGCCCTGATTCTTGACTTTTGCTGCAGGATTTTAAGCAAACAGTAGTATCTCTGAGCCTCCATCTCCTTAGCTGTAAATTGGGGTCTCTCTGTATATCCTCCTTAAAAGCTCATTGTAAAAACTCAAGATACACACAATGGTTCCTAATAGTGCTCTGCATAAAATAAGTGCTCAGTATGTGCATTGCTTGTGGGGAGGGGTGTAGTCATTAGAAAATGAAAGCGATGGCATAGGTATCTGGCTTAGTGGTTAAGATGCCATTTGGTGCACCCTCATATCAGAGTGCTTGAGTTTAATCCCTGGCTCCACTCCTAATTTTAGCTTTCTGCTAATGCAGATGCTGGGAAGCAGCAGGTGAGAGCTCATGAACTTGGGTTCTTGCCACTCATACAGGAGACTCAGCTTGAATTCCTAGGTCCCTGCTTTGACCCTAGCTGGTGATTTGTAGACATCTGATGGATGAGCAAGGGGATGGAGGATCTCTGTTTCTGCCTCTCAAATAAATGGATGAATGGATGGATGGATGACATTTTAGAAGGTAATTGATACTGGCTCTAGGGTACTATCTCTAGGGAAAGGTAAGATTCATATTTGCTCAAGACCCTCTGAGTTCAAATTCATGTGTAAAATGTCCCATATGTCAGGGCTGTGATTGCAGACAAGCTCAGAGACCAGTTAACACACTGAGGAGCCATGGATGGCACTGGAAGGTGCTCTGAACAATCATGAACTGCCATAGGCAGAGGACAAATAAACCCAGAATATCATATCTTCCACTGAGGTTCTGCATATGAAATGTTTTCTTAGCATTTCAGAACTGAGCTAAAAACAGGATTGTGTAGATTGTGAATAAACATTTTCGGTTAAGTCCATTTTGTGAACATGACACAAGACCCAATTTGAAGGGAGTGATGGGTACAATCAGTTTTATTTATAAAATTCTTTAATTTCACCTTGTTTAGAAGGCATATATACAAATATAGAGACAGAAATCTTCCATCCATAGATTCACCCCACCCCCAATGCCCACAAGAGCCAGGACTGGACCATATTGAAGACAAGAGCCTTGAACTCAATCCATGTCTCCCATGCAGCTAGCAGGGACCCAAGTGCGTGAGCCCCAGCCTGATGCCTCCCAGAGTTTGCATTAACAGGAAGCTGAAATAGAAATGGAGGAGTCTAACATGGGCTGTGTGTATCCCAGGTGGTGTCTTTATTCCTATAATCTGGTCTAAGACATTTCACAACAGGGCACTAACCCAGTGATTCATCTTTTTCTCTTGATCAAAAGAATGTAATTTGTAGCCTGGGGAACATTATAGAAGTATCTCTAACTTCTCTGTTATGTTTAAATGCCTGGAGGGTAGAGAAGTATTAGTTGATGATGTCTTTAAGTGACTACATCCACCTCTCAACTGGGGGAGGACAAGGAGAACTGTGTCCTGGCTTCCCAGAAGGAGCCTGCCCCATGGAAACCCACAGCTACCTTCCATGCTGCCCTTTCTTAGAGCAAAGTGGTGAATTCCCCCGGTAAGCATCACAGTTGCCTCCTTGAATACCTAAGGTGTGACCAGAATTGGACAGATACTGGTCATGTTTATTAGCTCTTTCTGGAAACAAACCCTCTGAAGTAGGAACAGGTTGCCAACATCACATGTGAGGAATGTGAGGGTCAGAAAGGTCAAGTGCCTTGCCCGGGATGCTAAGCAGCAGAGCCAGAGCTCAGATCCTAGTCTCCCGCACACCCAGGCTTGTTCTCTTCCCACTATCTGCCCCTTAAGACACTTGCTGTCTAAGTGTTTGGTTATGCTGATGTACACGATCAGTATCTGATCATTGATGACCTGGAACTGTGTATTCTCTGCCAGTTCAGTACCACTGGTTGTAGTCCAAAGATGTCTCCGTCTCACGGTACCTCCTGAAACCATACAAAAAATTCAAGAGAGTTTGTCCTTCAGTAAAGTTTGTATGTTAGAGTACAAGAAAGGGGTTGAACTCTATTCCTGTTACTGTGCTGTATCTCAGGACTGATCATTTCTTTTTGGAGGGGGTGGATAGGACATTTGTTCAATTGCTGCATAACAGCCTGCCCCCAGGACCATAAACACTGCATAACAGGAACCACAACTGTGGCATTCCCCTGCCTACACAGTGCCTAGCAAGAAGCAGTTGTTGTTTGAAGGAATGAATTCTGTCTGAATTGGTGAGTCACATGTGACACGCATGATTTAAGTGTATTTACCAGAAATTTTGAGTCAATAATCCTGTTCAACTTTACCACATTGTCTTATAGTTCGTATAATTTATTCCTACAGCTCTTTTTAGACTACTAATAAATTCCTAAGGGACATAGTCCCTTTCTGTGCTGTGGCAGCCACTGCTGTGAAATGTTCACAAGAAGCCACTTTTGAAAAATCTTACTGGGGGTGATGGTGATGATGAATTTCTAATACTTGTATTTGAGCTTGTCTTTTTCTCTGAGCATACAGTGTGGGATATCAGCATCTCTTTGTATTTGGGCACTTAAAGATCCCAAGTTCAGTGGTGGGTGGGAGGGAGCAAGGGGGAAGATGCCTAGCATCCCCTTTCTTTGGACCTGAGATGTGAGTTTGAACAAGCACACACACCGCATTTGCTCACTATTAGCTGTTGCCTCTGCGTAATATGATGGCTGTGCATGGGGGCCTCACATCCATGTAGGCCCAAAGTTCAGTGCTGTGTTTTGGTACTGCCATGCAGCCCGACAGACTCTCACTTTTGTTTTCATAACCTAACTTCAGTGAGGTGCACTCATGTACCATAGAAGACCCTGTGGTTGTGAGCTTGCAGCCATCCCACATGCCAGCCTCCCTCCACCCACTGAGGCAAGGCAGGTGTGGAACAAGTAAAGGGCCCATGGAGAGCTTGTATTCCACTAGCTGCTTTGACTTTTGCCAACTGACTTTGCAAGCATTCTCAAAGGCATTCATTACCTCTGCAAGTGTGAAGAAACTGTGCAGTTCAAGGGTTTCTGAAATCGCATGAAACAGAGTTGAAAGCTGTTCTGGCAAAGCGATTGGAGTTGGAATTAGTATGTCACCAAGCCACATCCTGGCTTAAATGATGTTATTTATATCCAACTTCACTTGACTCCTCCCAAAGCCTTCTGTCAAGCACCAAATCTCCCCATGGCCTTGGCTCTCAGTCTCTCTCTTTTGTGTGGGGACAAAGAAAGTTGCTCTTACAAGTCTTTGTGTTTGAGCCCAGAAGGAGTATATTTCACACAAGAAAATGTTCCTTATATTGAAGTGGATGCAGTAATTGCTGGAACTTCTCAACATGCTGGGCAAACGCAGAAGATTGAGGATTAAGATGCAGAGAGAAGAGAGGCTGTTGCCTTCTCATTTCCTCTCTGGGTGTCTCTCTTTGGAAAGAGGCAGTGTAAGAATAGGCAGGTCAATAAATGTCACTAGCAAGACTCAGTGCTGATAGGAATAGAACTGGAGGAAAAATAGCACCCACTTGCCAGGAACGGTGCAGTATGCCTGCAAAGACACATGGTGGGCTCTTAATACAGCCCTGCCGGGCAGTGAGCCCTGCTGTGTAGCTATTGTTACTAGGGGCTGCCCAATGTGTTGTGGGAACTAGAGATAATAGAATTTGAAGGGTGAAAATAGGTGCGAGGGCCAGGATCTGGTCATGTCTAGAAGGTATCCAAACAAGCAACAGACACTGACATTACAAGTCACAGGGTCTGCCCATAAGACAAAGGCATCCTGGCCAACTGACGCAAGATGTCACTCACATTAATGCACCTTCCCTGGATCCTGAAACTTCCATATGCAGCTCTTTTAATGAAAGACTGTAGTACTTGAGTTGAAATCCCTCACCCTGCTTTTTCAAATGGTGGTTTATCATGGTAACCACTTAAAAATGTACAGTTCAGTCATGCTCAGTACCTTCATACTTGTGTCCAATCTCCAGAACTCTTTTCATTATGGAGAACTAAAACTCTGTATCCATCAAACAATTCCCTATTTATCTCTTCTCTCAGATCCTAACAAATATCCCAGTCTGCTTTTTTGATTTTACTATTTGCTTTATTTTGGGGGGGCTTTGTGCTTCTTGTTTGTTTGTTTAATCAGGGGTAGGACGGAGGTAGATCTAGAGCTTTTGTACCTCAGTCACCTAAAGCTGAACCACCTTTTAAATTTTTAGATGTTTTGTACAAGTTGAAGATACTTATAGGGTACTATGTGATGTTTCGATGCTTGTATACCTCAGATAATGTCCAGTTAGGGTAAACATACACATTTTTTCCAACATTTTATATTTTTAAGTAAAAACATTCAAATTCTTTTCTTCTAGTTTTTTTTTTTTTAAGGAAAATACTCCATACATTCCAGTATCTTTTTCTGTAGTTGTCCTACAGTGCAGCAGAACACCAGAACTTGTTAACCCTATCTAACTGAAAGTTTGCAACAACTGACATCTCACTATTGCTCTCTCTTCTTTATTTACTCTAGCCTTTAGCAATCACTTCTATACTTCCAACTTCTATGAAATCAAGTTTTTGTTTTAAGATTGCAAGTACAGGTGAGATTATACAGTATTTGCTTCTTCGTTCTTTTCAGTTAACGTAATGACCTCTAGTTCCACTAATGTTGTTGAAATGTCAAGATTTCATTCTTTTTTATGCCTGAGTAATATTCCATTACTGCAGACAGCATGAGAGTGCAGATGTCTGTTTGCCAGATGCATTTCATTTTCCTTGGGTCTATATGTCTGCTTTTATGGTGATATTATGCTGTTGTAACTACTGTAGCTTTATAATATATTTTAAAGTCAGATAATGTAATATCTTCTGCTTTATTCTTTTGCTAATACTGCTTTGGCTACTTGAGGTCTTTTGTGATCACACACAAGTTTTATAGTGCTTTTTCTTCTAGTTCTATGAAAAATGTCGTTGGTACATTGATAGAGATTGGTTTAAATCTGTAATGACTTTGAGTAATAGGGACACTTTAATGATACTGATTCTGACAAACCACCACCACACAGGATGTTTTTCCATTTCATTGTCTCTTCTTCATTTTATCAGTGATTTAATGGTTTTCATTGAAGACATCTTTGACCTTTTCAGTTAAATTTATTCCTGGACATTGTATATTTTTGTGGCTTTTGGAAATGGAATTGCTTTTTTGATTTCTTCTCCAGATAACTTGTCATTGATGTAGAACAATACTCCTGATTATTGTACATTGACTTTGTATCCTGCCATTTCAGTGAATGTGATTCTTAGTTCTAATAGTTTTTTGGGTGGATTCTTTGGTGTTTTTGATATGTAAGATCAAATTATCTGCAAACTGTGACAATTTGTCCTTTCCAATTAGGAGATGCCTTATTTTTGTTCTCCTTTCTAATTGCTCTGGCTAGGAATCCAGTACTATACTGAATAAAGGTGGTCAAAGAGGTCATCCTCATCTTGTTCTAGATCTCAGAGAGAAAGCCTCCAGGTTTTCCCCATTCAGTATTATCGTAGTCTGTTGGCTCATTATATATGGTACTTATTGTGTTGATGTACTTATGTGGTGATGTTGGATTTTATCCTTTTTCTGCCTATATTGAGATGGCCATTTGCTTTTTATCTTTCATTCAGTTGATGTGGCATATCACATTGGTTGATTTGGGTGTGTTGAGCTATCCTTGCCTCCCTGAATGAATCTCAGTGGGTATGTTGAGCTATCCTTGCCTTCCTGAATGAATTTCATTTGATGATAGGGAATAATCTTTTAAATGTGCTGTTGGACTTGGTTTCCAGTGTTTTGTTGAAGTTCTGCATTTATGTTGATCAAGTATATGGATCTTTAATTCTTTTGTTGTGTACTTACCTGTTTTGGTATTAAGGTAATGCTGGTCTCAAAACAAATTTGGAAGA
This sequence comes from Oryctolagus cuniculus, assembly GCF_964237555.1. NCBI lineage: Eukaryota > Metazoa > Chordata > Mammalia > Lagomorpha > Leporidae > Oryctolagus > Oryctolagus cuniculus. The sequence goes on along the minus strand of NC_091441.1, from coordinate 90,529,657 downwards.
ATTTGGTCTTCTATTTTTTTTTTTTTTGAAATGGTTTAAGAAGAATTGGAGTTAATTCTTTAAGTGTTTTTTAGAATTTGTCATTGAAGTTATATGTTTCTGAGCTTTTCTTTCATCATTCATTATTGTTCTATTTAGGCATTGTGTTTCTTCAGGCTTCAATTTTGGTAAGATACATCCTTCAGAAATTTGTCCATAATAATTGCTAATGATTTCTTTTTAAAAAGATTTGTTTATTTTAAGTGCAGAGCTACAAGGGTGAAGAAGAAATGAGTGTAGGGTGGGGAAAGATACCTTCCATCTGATGGTTCACTCCCAAAATGGCTGCAATGAGGGTTGAGCCAGGCTAAAACCAGGAGCCAGGCCACCTTCTGCTGTTTTCCCAGGCACATGAGCAGGAAGGTGGATCAGAAGTGAAACAGCTGGGACTCAAGCTGTTGCTCATGTGGGATGCCAGTGTTGCAGGCTCAGCTTCACCTAATGCAGTACAGCACTGTCCTCGCTAATGATTCATTGCATTTCTGTGGTGTCACTTACAGTGTCTCCATTTTCATATATTATTTTATTTGAGTCTTTCTTTTTTCTTTGGTTTACTAAAATTCACTGAGACAAATGAGGCATTGGGGTAAGACCAAAACCCACACTACCTTGGTATGTCTGCTGCTGAGACTCATAGCCTGAGGCCATACCTGTCAGCCGTAGGTGATTCTGGCTGAGATATGACACCTATAAACTGGGTCAGAGCCTTTAGTTGGCACTGTAACAGATGTCTTCAGATGCTGGCCTAGGTGTTGTAACTGTTAGAATTCGCCCAAAACACAGTCCTGTCATTCTTTTCTGTCTGCCTCTGGTTGGAGGAAGGGTGGTAAAGCTAGTCCTTTAGCTGCCCATCCAGGCGTTAATTGGGTCGCACTTGAGTCTGGCAGTCTCCAGGTCCTGCATAATCTTGGAAGACGGGTGGTATGCCAGACCCATGTGGCAAAATGAGCCCATCCCACTGGAGCACAGTCTCCTCCTGAAGCCAAGAATGGTCTTGAGACTGTATCTGCCTGTCCTGGCTAGGTTTGAGGACTTCCAAGCCCATCAATAAGTGTCAAGATAAAATTTTCTGATTCCTTGCTGTCTTCCCAAGGTTGATAGAGAGGTGATAAATGCAGCCTTCTGGCCACCCAGGAAGACACTGAGCTGAGTCATATATGGGTCTCCCAGCCCCCAGGCCCTGCACAGTCTTGGGGGTGTGTGCCAGGCTCATGTGAGACTAGAGGTGATATGCACTGAAATTAACATGTTTGACTGGGGTGTGGGTCTCTGCCTGATCTCAGGGCATGACCAGAGTTTCCCTCTTTACTAGGGCTTTACCAGATCTGATTCTCAAAGAGGTAAACTGACTCTGAGTTCCAAAAGAAGGTTTTAAGTTCACTTTGCTACCCTGGTCCCCAGTGGCTAGTCTGCCAGGAGTTGAGGGAGGGCTGGTGGAAGCGATTGCTTTTTACCTGGCTAAGGAAGGTTCAAAGACTCAGTCTGCAAGTACAGCCCTGGGGACAGGGGCCACAGGGTCGTATCTGGTTCTGGTTTTTAATCACAGTGGGCCTGGCTTTGGGGTTAAAATCTAAGGTCTGCATTCTATTCCTTCTTCCTCTCCTAATCAAGAGACAGAACATCTCTCTTTGTGCTGCACTACTTGGAGCTGGGGGACAACTCTTCCCTTCCTGTATTCTTGAATGTATCTCTTCTTAGAATATTGAAACCAGGCACTAAAATCTCTCACTTGGCTCCTGTAGCTCTTGCAAAGGTGATTTAGTGCATGAACAGCTGTTGAAATTGGTGCCTCTGTGAGGAAATGATGCTGGAGCATCCTACTCAGCCACCATCTTGTTCTACTTCCTGAAATAATTTTAGAGTGGCTAATAGAGAGATTCATTTCTCATGACTGCCCTGAGAATGGAATTAATTTGCTTTCTCAGTAACAAACCACATCACCTTCTAAATCTGTCAGACATCATATCCACATTAGAAGACTATGGCTCACTGGTGAGACAGGAGCCATGATTTGGGTCGAATTACTGCTCTAATGATTGCATCTTCTCTCCTCCAATTCCCTAATGCTGAAAAGGGTGAAAATGTACCACAAGGGTTTGGATCTGGGAGAGTAGACAGAAGCAACTTGGAAAGTCAAAAATGTTAGGAAGGATGAAGGTTTAGCTAAAAAATCCACACAGTTTTCATTTCATTCTGATTTGAACCCATGTTTGTTTTTAATGTTGACATTAAAATTATTCAAATTATTGCCTTCAGACACATGGGTAAAATTGAAAGGATAAGATCTGCATGTCCACAGTTTCATTAACTCCCAGGGTACCACATTTATTTGACTGCATGACTATGAAATAGATTTGAAATCTTAAATTCTTAATGAGCTTTTAACCCAATTTCAGACTAAACTGAGTTTATTTAAGTATAGATTGAAGGATTTTGGAGACAATTCGGGAGCATGTGCCTGGAGTATTGTTGCTAAACTGTATCACATACCATGGCCACTGTAACATCCTAGGGGAGGAGTCTTAGGGTTGTTTAAGAAACAAAGAAATCTCCAACCTTAGTCATGATTTACTCACTTAAAGACAATCCCTGTCTCCTAGTCTCATCTGAAATCTGACAATAAAGAGTGTCAGATACTTTAGACAATGAAATAGTTGAGTGACTTCTCCGAGACAACTTTGCTCGGACTGGATAAATAAGGATCTTCATTGCATGTCCAGAGGTGCTTTCCACCCTCCTCCAGTGCACAGGATACAGCGGCCTTCATTCTGCCCAAGACAGCTTTCTTCATCGAATAAATGTATACAGAAATCCTACCATATATTAAGTGCTTGAAATATATCAGTAAACTACACAGTTAAGGCCTATGGTCAGACACAGCTCACATTTCTGGCTGGGAGAAAGATGATGAATAAGTTAACCAGATACAAAATTTCAAAAAGTGATATTCATGACAAAAGAAGATAAATACCAAGGATGTGATCAGGTTTGCCTGCTTTGGGTTGAGTACTCAGTGACAAGCTCTCCGAGGAGGCAACATTTCAACAAAGATCTTAGTGAAAATAAGAAGCCATCTATGTGAATATCAGAGATTTCCAGGGAAGAGAATTATTGGTGCAAAGGCCCCAAGGTAGAAACCAGCATGGGTTGTTGATGTCTTCTCTCTACCAACCTTACTGTATCCCCTTACTCTTGAGAGGAGCCCACAGAATGTCAACACAGGTGCATCCTTGAAAAGAAGGAGATTGTAAATCAAAATAAGGCTGGAGAGGTGGGCGGGAATTGGGTCATGTGGGGCCTTATTGCCATGGTGACACATTTGGTTTTTTTTCTAGCAGCGCTGAGAAGTCACTGAAAGAGTTTGAATAAAAGAGGCAGGATGTTGAGGGTCTAAGGTGATCTTTCTGACAGCTAAATATAAAAACAGGCTTTCAGGGCCAGTTAGAAGGCTGCTAAAATTTTTCAGGTGTGAACAGTGATGGCTTGGCCCAAGATGGTTGCAGTGAAGAGGGAGAGGGGTAGTCAAGTTAGTAATTTTGTGTCAAGTGATTTGGATCAGCATATCTGAATATTTGGTGAGACATCATTGATGTTTCTGTGGAAGCTTATTTTTGGATTATATCTACCTTTAAATGGGTAAACTTTGAGCGAAGTAAATGAACCTCATCCAATGAGTTGCAGGCCTCAATAAAACAGAGACTGACCTTCCCGAGCAAGCAGAAATTCTACCGGCAGATTACTTTGGATTTGAAATCTCTAGCTTGTGAGCTTACTCTGCAGAGTTTAGAATTTCATCTCTACAGGACATGAACCCAATCATTAAAATCTTTGTCTTTCTCACTGTGTATCTATGTCTGTATAAAGTTTGTGTATACACATGTATACATACTTGCTGTCAGTTCTGTTTCTCTGGAGAACCCCAAGTAATATAGGAGCCAGTTAGACTTAATGATTTATTGGGTAGAAAGGAACCAAGTCATACAAAGAGTTGTGCTATCCAGTAGAAATACAATGAAGATCATGTATTTCAACTTTATGTCTTCTAGTAGCCTCATTAAAAAACTATGAAAAAGGGGCCAGCACTGTGGCATAGCAGGTAAACCTGGTTCCTGGAGTGCCAGCATCCCATATGGATGCTGCTTTGAGTTGCGGCTGCTGCATTTCCAATCTGGCTCTCTGCTAATGGCCTGAGAAAGCAAGAGAAGATGGCCCAAGTACTTGGACCCATTCACTCATGAGGGAGAACTGGAAGAAGTTACTGGCTCCTGGCTTTGGATTGGTCTGGCTCTGGCTCTTGCAGCCATCTTGGGAGTAGACCAGAGAGTGGATGATCTGTCTCTCCTCCTTTCTCTGTCTCTCTCTCTCTCTCTCTGATTCTGCCTTTAAATAAGGAAATAAATTTTAAAAATATAAGGAGTAATTAATTTTATGACATTTATACTAATTTCTAAAATATTATTTAACTACGTAATCAACTTAAACATTCCTGAGAATTTTTATATTCTCTTTTCACAGCAAGTATTCAAATTGCAGTGTGAGTTTTACACTTACAGCTGGTGTATTATCTAGGACAAGTGTAGTTGGCCTGGTAGCTGAGGATACTGGGGCCAATAAGCATAGTGCTCTGAGCAGGCTTGGGCCCTTGTGTACAACAGTATTATCCATTGTAATAGCAAGGAAGACTCTGACTCTGGTTTTGAAAGGCTGAGCTGTGAAAACTTATTCCTCACTTGTTGACCTCTGTATAAAATATTCATAAATTTCTGTGTAGGGGAAGTGTGGGACTTTCTCACTTTAGAAGGATGTCTGGGACATTAGATCTTGGGTTCTCTGTTATCTAATCCTTCTCTGTCACCTCCACATTTGTGGGTCCCTCTAGCCATGGAGCCAGTAGTAAGCAATTAGAAAAATAGAACAAGAAATAGAAATGCACTTGATATTCACTATGTGTTTGGGACCAATAAAGGCAAACAGTTCTGTTGCAGACATGGGCATTGTGGCCCACCTCTAAGTTACCAGTTAGTACCCATGTGCCATATCAGAGTGCCTGGGTTCAAGGCCCAACTCCAATTCTAATCCAGCTTTTGTGGGAGAGCTGGCTTCAGTTCCAGACTCCTGGCTACATCCTGGTGCATCCCTGGCTGTTAGAAGCATTTGGAGAGTAAATCAGCAGACTGAAGACCCTGTATGTCTCCCTCTTCGCTCATATTCTCACCCTACCCATGGCACTTTGTAAACAATAAGTTGGTGTGAAACCACTAAATTCACAAAATCATACAAGAGAATGATAAATATTCACATTTCAAGTGGCAATTTCATGTAACAAAGCATCCTATATCAATAATTTAATGTTAATTTTAGTTGGTTTGATGGTTCATTTTGACTTTGTGCTTCCTAGTTAGAGTAGTGATGAGGAGGAGGAGGAGAAAGGGCAAGAAGTAGCTGAAAAATGGAGGTCGATGAGAAAGAGTTTCCTTTCAAAGGAATAAAAGAATTTGTAAAATCCTTAAATTGTGTGTGTGTGTCACATAATCTTCACAAATGATCAGAAAAGAACATCTAGTGTAAAATAGTTTCAGAATCAAACAAGGTCCAACTATAGTTTCCATATCCTAAACCACAGGGATTAACTCCCCTGGGAACCCATGTGAACCCCCTGCCTGAGTGGGAGAAGGAATGCCTGTTGAGCTTGGACCACCCCACACTGTGGTTCAGAGTGGTTTGGTCCTTAGAAAATGGCAGCCCTCACTGTGGAGCTTCTGGGTAGCTGATCCTCTGGGATGTAAGCGCATGATTGGTTCATGTCTTATGCATGTCACAGATGAGAAAACTAAGATACAAGCAAACTCTTGACTCAATACTGAACATCCCGTGATGGGCAAAGCTATTGTTTACAAGGGTGCATCAAAAAGTTCATGGGAAATGGAGTTAAAAGATAACTGTATGGGTTAACATCCTGGCTTGAAACACCAGTATCTCATATGGGCGCCAGTTCGAGGCCAGGCTGCTCCTCTACCGATCCAGCTCTCTGCTATGGCCTGGGAAAGCAGTAAAAGATGGCCCAAGTCCTTGGTTCCCTGCACCCTCATGGGAGACCTGAAAGAAGCTCCTGGCTTCAGATGGGCACAGCTTTGGCCATTGAGGCCATCTGGGGAGTGAACCAGTGGATGCAAGACCTTTCTCTATCTCTGCCTCTCCTTGGCTCTCTAACTCTTTCAAATAAATAAATAAGTCTTTTTAAAAAAGATAACTGTAAGTTAATGAAAAGATTTTTTGAAATTCCTGCATACAAGGAGTCTTATAAATTGCTGGAAATTTGTATTACGGAAAAATTATGCATAAGTTCAACAAATTTTTGCACCAAAATTGTTTGAATTTTCTTTTTCTATGAACTTTCTGAAGTATCCTTGTGAAACCTGTCTGACTCCCAAGGCTGCTTCTCTTATCAGAATGTTTGCCAAGTAAGCACTGGTGCCAGAACCTTGAATCCCTGCTGCATCAACAGAGGAGCTAACCTAAGGGGCACCTTGGTGTTGGTTTGTTCCCAAATCTCCAAGTGTAGTGTGGCCACCTGATGATGACCCCATTGGTACAGGCTTGATAACGAGCTCATTTGTCTTCCCCTCCCTCCTCCTCCCTCTAATCATCCAGGCCTGTCTTCTCAATCCTCTGTTGATTTTGAATGAGTAATCTTAACAAATGTTTTCATTTGAGAAGGCAGCTGCCTCCCTGTGCTTAGTTAAATGTGAGCTTAGTAGAGTAATAGTGCTGTATTTAGCTTTAGTCATCAACACTTTGAACCAATGATGGTCTAAGTAATTGTCCTGTTTTGGCTCTAACAGATGGAAATCATGGATTCAAGGGAGTCAGGACTCGGGCCTCCCCTCCTCTCCTGGCCCAGATGAAGAGCAGTCCAAGAGGGTCTGCCCCTCGCTGCGGTGACAGGAGTGTGGGCTACAAGTTGGGATCAATTGTTACTGCTTCTGAGATTGCTCCTGTCAGAAGAGACCAAGAGAAAACTTGTGCTGCCTGTAATAATCTTACCTGGCTTGTTGGCATCTCATGTTAGGTAATAAGTAGATTGACCTTGGGGTGCATATCTGTAAAGAAGATCCAAATGAGGATATAGGTATGAAGATTTAGGGGCAACTTAATAGAATAAATACCGTCATCTAATGTTAAAATGATGACAAGGAGATATATTTGAGATTGTGCCTTGTGTTGTAGTAATTTTACGTGTCAACTGGGTGCCAGATTAAGCGGCGTTTCTGGGTGTGCCTGTGAGGATGTTTGCAGAAGAGATTGACATTTGAATTGATGGACACAGTAAGATTGATTATCCTATGCAAGTGGGTGTAGGCAGACATCATGCAATCTGTTGAGAGTATAAGTGGAATAAAATAGTGGAGGAAGGTCACTCTTTTATTCATCCCTCATTGTAGGAGTTGGGACATCTCATCTCTTATCTTCAGACAGATTTATACTGTCAATTGCCTTGCTTCTCCAGCCTTTAAAGCTGGACTGAGTTATGTCACCAGCTTTCATGGATCTTCAGCTTACAGATTGTAGATTGTGGAACTTCTTAGATCTCATAGCTGTGTGAAGCATTCCTTCATAATCTCCAAGTATGCACATGTACATCTACATGTTTGTGTCTCTAACAGATGATAGATAGATAGCTGGATAGATGGATAGCTGGATAGCTGGATGGCTAGATGGATGAAGAGGGAGGCAGGAAGGGGAGGAGGATGGAAAGGGAAGGATGGATGGACAGATGGATAGATATATCCTAGCGTCTTACCATCTTACTAGGAGCCTGTTGATTCCGTTTTCTGGAGAACCCTAATAAATATGTATTATCAAGCCCTACCCCATGAATAGCCTGTGCAAATTGTCGACGTGTTTACATGGCCGTGCTTTTATCCAATGCAATCGATGTAGAGAATAGTGAGGTTCTTCTGGGGAAAAGTTGAAGGAAGGATAGGTAAATTAGTGATATGATGCAAGCATTATAATGTGGTATTCAACCTATTGCTACAGTTAGATTTAAATCAGTATAAAAGCAAAACCTCAGTCATGAGACAAGTTAGATGTTAGTAGCTTTAATATTAAGTTAAAAAAGTAAAAATAGTACATCATGTTACTTTAAACAGTGCTCCCAGATTCTAGCCAAGAATTGCAGATTTTCGATAAAACCATGAATTTAGAGTACTTGAAGAACTATTTTTCCCCATTCTCAAAAACAAGCTGTTTATTCAATTATTGAGTGATAGGAGAAAGAAAAAATCAAGTTAACCTCAGTTTGATTTGCACAATCCACTGCCATGTGATTCTGTTCTTTTCCATTTCAGTTACTCAGTTCCTCTGTTGAAATTATATTTGTGCTGAAACTGCTAGACCCAGGCTAACAGATCTGAATCCAATCTTTTTGCACAGAGAGATGGATCTAAGGTGGGCCTGATTCCTAAGCAGCATCAATGAGCATTTGTGTGAAGGACTGATAGGGACTCTGTGGTTGTGGGCATTCCATTTGTTCCTTTGGGATTATGAGTTAAGGCCATGCAAATCTGAAACTGTTCTATGATTCCTACTGTGTAGAGACAACTTTTCTTATGCGAAGCCAAGTGGAGGGAAGCAGAGCAAAGAGATGGATACAGCGTTCTGTGCATGAAGACCTTTATCACCCTTCCCAAATATGAATCAATAAAATTGCTTTGCTTTGCTTTTTGTTTTACTTAAGTTAGAGTTTGGTTTTTCTCATGTGTCACTGACCATTGGAAACATTACTGAAATAGGAATCCTCTAGAAGAAAATGGCAGTGTCTATCTAAATTTCAGAACAAAAACACCAAGCATTGATAGAGGCAGGCAGGTAGGGTGAGGGTTGCACATTGTATCATTGCCTAATGACACTGACTAAATGAAGTCTGAATGTTTCTGCTTAGGAAAGAGGGGTGGGAAGTGAGACAACTAAAAGTTCATTCTCAGCTAAGCTACTTTATTTTTCTTAAAGATTTTATTTTTTTGAATGACAGAGTTACATAGGTAGAGACAGAGAGGTCTTCCATCACTGGTTCCCTCCCCAGATGGCCGCAATGGCCAGAGCTGTGCCAATCCAAAGCCAGGAGCCAGGAGCTTCTTCCAGGTCTCCCACGTGGGTGCAGGGGCCCAAGGATTTGGGCCATCTTCTACTGCTATCCCAGGCCATAGCAGAGAGCTGGCTCAGAAGAGGAGCAGCCGGGACTAGAACCAGCACCCATATGGGATGCCGGGGCTTCAGGCCATGGCTTTAACCCAGTGCACCACAGTGCCAGTCCAAGCTAAGCTGTTTTATAGGTGTGTGGCTTCGAGTGAGTGACTGCACATCTAGGTAATAATGCCCATCTCTTAGTGTTACTGGAAAGATTCTGTTAAATAATACAAGGCTCTCACACCTACAGACTCTAAATGTGTGATTCTTAAATCTTTACATAAAGGATTCAAAGTAGTTTAGGAGAGCACATACTACAAAATGATAGAAAACTACAGATACTTAAAGCAAATCAGGGCCAGGAATCTATGAATAAGAGAAGGTTAATATTGGGGTGGGAAGGAGCCGTCATCATAGTGTAGTGTGTAAAGGCGATGCCACTGGTATCCCAGATGGACAGTGATTGGTGTCCTGGCTGCTCTGCTTAATCTCCAGTTCCTTGCTAATGGTCTGGAAAAAGCACTGGAAATGGCCCAAGTCGTTAAGTCCCTGCCACCCACATAGGAGACTTGGAAGAAACTCCTGGCTCAGCACTAGGTGTTACAGCTATTCAGGGAGTGAACCAACAGATAGATCTCTGTCTGTATATATCCTTCAATCTTCCTCCTGCCCCCTGTAATTCTGACTTTCAAAAAAAAAAAAAGATTGTAGTGTAGAGAAGAGTGCAAAAGAAACAAACAGAAAACCAAAACAAAACAAAAAACCAGATCTAAGACTCTACAGTGTTGTGATATCAGTTTAAAGTTAGGTTTTGAGCTTCCTGAGAGTCACATAGAAAGATGTAAAAAGTCAATTCTGGGTTTTTTATACAGTTATTTATTTACTTGAAAGGCAGTTTGATAGACAGATGGTGGTCTTGCATCTGCTGGCCCATTCCCCAGATGGCCACATCTGCCAAAAATAAGCCAGGCTGAAGCCAGAAGTCATGAACTTCATTCAGTTCTCTAACATGAGTGGTAGGGGTCCAATTACTTGGGCCATTATCTGCTGGCTTCCTAAGCACATAAGCAGGAAGCTGAATTGGAAGTAGAGGAGACAGGGCTTGAAATGGTGCTCCTATATAGGATGCAGGTGTTGCTAGTGATGGCTTAACCCACTGCACCACAAAGAGTCCCAATTCTCAACGTCAAAATGAAAGAAACAGATTAGTCCCCGCCCCCAAAAGCAATAAATATATAATGAGAAACCTCTAATGTGATTATCAGGTAGGAAAGTCACTGCTGATAGAGTAGCCAGCATCCTTCTATCAATCAGTAGTAACAATGGAAATTTTATTTCTTTTTTTTAACTTTTATTTAATAAATATAAATTTCCAAGGTACAGCTTTTGGATTACAGTAGCTTTTCCCCCCATAACCTCCCTCCCAACAGCAACCATCCCATCTCCCGCTCCCTCTCCCATCCCATTCACATCAAGATTCATTTTTCAATTATCTTTATATACAGAAGGCCAATTTAGTATATACTAAGTAAAGATTTCAACAGTTTGCACCCACACAGAAACACAAAGTGTAAAGTACTGTTTGAGTACTAGTTATAGCATTAATTCACATAGTACAACACATTAAGGACAGAGATCCTACATGGGGAACAAGTGCACAGTGACTCCCATTATTGATTTAACAATTGGCACTTGTTTATGATGTCAGTAATCATCCGAGGCTCTTGTCATGAGCTGCCAAGGCTATGGAAGCCTCTTGAGTTCGCCAACTCCGATCTTATTTAGACAAGGCCATAGTCACATAGTCAAAGTGGAAGTTCTCTCCTCCCTTCAGAGAAAGGTACCTCCTTCTTTGATGACCTGTTCTTTCCACTGGGATCTTACTCGCAGAGATCTTTCATCTAGGTGTTTTTTTGTTTTTTTTTTTTTTTTTTTTTTTTTTTTTTTTTTTTTTTTGCCAGACGGTGTTGGCTTTCCATGCCTAAAATACTCTCATGGGCTCTTCAGCCAGATCCGAATGCCTTAAGGGCTGATTCTGAGGCCAGAGTGCTGTTTAGGACATCTGCCATTCTATGAGTCTGCTGTGTATCCCGCTTCCCATGTTGGATCATTCTCTCCTTAATTCTGTCAGTTAATATTAGCAGACACTAGTCTTGTTTATGTGATCCCTTTGACTCTTAATCCTATCATTATGATCAATTATGAACTGAAACTGATCACTTGGACTAGTGAGATGGCATTGGTACATGCCACCTTGATGGGATTGAATTGGAATCCCCTGGCCCGTTTCTAACTCTACCATTTTGGGCTTGTCTGATTGAGCATGTTCCAAATTGTACTTCTCCTTCCTCTCTTATTCCCACTCTTATATTTAACAGGGATCACTTTTCAGTTAAATTTAAACACCTAATGATAAATGTGTGTTAATTACAGAGTTCAACCAATAGTAATAAGTAGAACAAAAAAAAAATACTAAAAGGGATAAAGTATTAAATTGTTCCTGACAGGACAAGGGCTGATCAAGTCATTATTTCTTTAAACAACCTTTGATGAAAACCATGAACATACAATTAATGCCCATCCTAAGGAAGCAAATGCTATGGATAAAGTAGCTTGGTTGAATGAATTTTGAGGGTCTAGAATGTATAGAGAAACTCCTCAATGGCATCCCTTGCTTATCCATGGCAGTTGAAGAGAATGAATGTATTTTGCCCAAAATTTATTGAATCTATTGAGTCTCATATTCTAGTGAAACTGAGGATTAGGGGCCGGTGCTATGGCTCATTAGGTTAATCCTCTGCCTGTGGTGCTGGCATCCCATATGGGCACTGGGTTCTAGTCCCGGTTGCTCCTCTTCCAGTCCAGCTCTCTGCTGTGACCCGGGAGGACAGTGGAGGATGGCTTAAGTGCGTGGGCCCATGCACCCCCGTGAGAGACCAGGAGGAAGCACCTGGCTCCTGGCTTCAGATCAGCGCAGCACCAGCCATGGTGGCCATTTGAGGAGTGAACCAATGGAAGTAAGACCTTTCTGCCTCTCTAACTCTACCTGTCAAATAAATAAATAAAATCTTAAAAAAACAAACAAACAACTGAGAATTAGGAAGATACTCAGTGCCTGTCCTGAAGTTTGCCACATCCATGCTCTACTCTCATGTATATCCATATACTTTCCTACTCTGATATTCTTAAATAACTTCTCATTTTATGCATATTGGACTCCCCTGAGTTCCCTTGTAGGTTCCTTATGGGAAAAAGTCATGAGATCATTGATGAAAAACCACAGGAGCTTTAAGTGTGTTGATGTAAATGTCTTTGTCTTTCAAAATGTCACCTCTGTGTGCCTCCTGGGATCCTTGATTTCATTCTTCAAAAAATTCTAATGAATACACTGCTTGAACTATGGCACAGTAAAGATGGAGTGTAATGTAGAACCCTGAAATGGGCACAGCTCTGCCTCTGAACTCTGCTACTATAGGAAGGAGAAAAATCAGCTCCAGAGGTTGTCTCTTGCTTCAGAAAAATGGCACCCTGCATCTGTCATCAGGCGCCTCTGATTTCTGTGATGGGGAACAGAGCTCTCTTTCTGCCCAGAAAATTGGCTGTCTCAGCTATACCTTCCTCCTGCAGAGGAACACTTCTCATGGAATAGCATGATTATTCTGATATCTTCATAAGCAGTTTGGTTTTGAAAGGTGAGTTGAAGAGCAATGTCAGTGTGAACCAGATTGGCCTGGAGAGAGGAGACAGATATGGCAACAGTAGCTCAGGAACTTAGAGGAAAAATGGGGGAAAAAAAGATGAACAACTTTCATGGGGCAAAGGAGGAGCAACACAGAGGTGTTTCCTTTATTTTTACCGTACCCAATCCTTGCAGAGGAATTTGTGCTGCCTCACTTTCCCTTCAGAGCAATCTCTAAGTAGAATTTCTTCTTCACTGATCCAATTTACAGCTTGTGATGTAGAATTTGGGTACTAAATGTACATGTGTGTGATACATAAATGCCAATATACACATGTATAGGTACATATGCCTAACATGTATGAGTATGTCTCTGTGTGTTAGTATATATAGTTCTGCCTATTTTTTTTAGCATCACATGGCCTACAAAGATGATTTCTGATGGAAAGAGGAGAGTAAGAGGTTTGAGGAGGTTCTGGGATATTTGTAATATTTATGAGTTGAAGAGAAGAGGAAAGAGGATTTTAAGAATTGTTGTGTTTCATAGAGTAGGGTTTTATTATTATTCTTTGAAAGATGCAGCCCTGCAATTTTTCTGGGGTTTTGGCTAATGGGCCTGGGTCTCTTTGCCATGGCACAGTGCAGACCGTGTTTACACAAACGTTGAGTTAGCTCTCCTCCTTCCCCAATACACCCATTTCGTTCCCAAACATGCTGTGAACATTTTGCTTCATTGGATAGCATGAGTGGTGGATAAAACATCAGGGGAAGGACAAATTCTTAGACTCAAAACAAGTTGAAGCTGATTTTTCTAAAAACATGTTTATTGGCATGCCCAAAGGTGGATCAATTGGAGGAACTCTTAGAAATAAAGAGACATGAAAATAAAGCAGTTTGCTGAATTGACTCCCTGCTTGTGAAGATTCATTAGAATACTTTTCTGGCAGCCAGTATCCCTGCAAAAAAAAAAGGGGGGGGGGCATTTGCCATGAGAGTAGACATTTGTGTTGGAAGAATGTGTGAGGGTTCCAGATCAGGAATGGATTTTGATGGGTTTTCCTTTTTTTTTTTTTTTTTTTTTGTCACTGGTTTAAAGGTAGTCTGTAATAGGAGCAGTTTGCTTTGTGTTTGTGTCCATGCATCCTTCACTGAGCTAATCCGAGTCTGGGATTGCTCCTCCCAGGGTGGGAGTGATTGCTGTTCTAGTCATTGACTTGTGCACTGAGAACTTTGTTGAGTCACTCAGGTTGATTTTGTGGATCCTCAAGAATGATTTATAAGAGACCTTGATAGTAGGTTGGAAATTTTAGTACCCTCTTGTTTATTTCAAATCACAAGAAAATCACTGTGGATCCATGTTTGGATTTCCCTCAAAAATAGTCTGTCCACTGTAAGTTTCATATTTTATGAATGGTAGTTTGCTTTATAAGTTCAAAATATAAATAAGTATTTAGCAAGCCAGGAAATAAGAATGTTGAAAGAGTTCCTCCTTTGTCAGAGAAAGAAATGTGTGTGTGTGCATACAAGCAGTCCCAATTAAATGAACAAGTTTTGGAAAATTGTTGCTCTAAATATTTCAGGCAGGTACAGTCCATAACAGCAGGAAGAAGAAACCCAATTGAAGGGTACATGGCACTATCTAAACAGGGTGAGAAATCACTCTGTCAAATAAGAAGGAAGGATGAAAATTAAACAGGTATCAAAATTACATACTCCCCAGAAGAGAGGCATACTCAGAAAATTGACTACCAGGCAGGGGGTCTGCAAGTAAACTGCTGTCTATAATTCCTCCCTGTCACCAGGTAACTACAGCTGTAGTCAACATGCTAATAACAGCACAGGGTCTGTGTGCAGCACACTAGTAAGGAGCCAGCTGAGGGGCCGTCTGGGTTCTTCAATGAAAACTCAAGGCCTCCTCCCAGCTCATGGAACACCATTAGAAGCTAAAGGACAGGCATTTAGGAGCAGTAGAGTTCTTTACATCTGCAAGTGTCAATTACCAAAAATAAGACCAAGGCTAACCCAGTGAAACATTGTGTAGTGCAATAATCAATGACATTTGATTTGTGTCCCTGGTTCCTAGCATGGAGCTCCCCAGACTCTGAATTTCCTGAGTGATAGGAATACTCATAGGGAGCCTCTGTGAACTACATCCATGTTTATGCTAATGAGGTGACTCTTGCTGGGTCCCCAGATACCTTCATGATGGGCACTGGTTGCAAGAGGAAGCAGCCTTGCCATTGAAAAGTTGGAACGTACAACCCCAGTCCTCCCCGTCCCACCTACCACCACACTTCTGAGAAGGGGATAAGGACTTGAGATTGAATTCAATATGCCGTGTTAACAAAGCCTTCTAAATAACAGAGTTCAGAGAACTTGAAGATCTGTGGCATGGCCTGGAAAGGACTTGGAAGTTCTGCCTTCTTCTTGCATTATGCATCAGTCCCTACTCCTGGATTAGACCCTCTATAATGAACCCGCATTAGTGAGTGAAGTACTTTGCTGAGTTCTGTGAGTCAGTCTAATGAATTATGGAACCTGAGGTGGGAAACGTTGTCATGGGAATTCCTGAATGCATGGTTTGTAGAGCTGAAGTTCAGGGAGCCTAGGCACCCCATTTGTGGCTGGAATCTGAAGGGGGTATGGTCTGATGTGACTGAACCTTTATCTCATGGGATCTGTACTAACTCTGGATAGTTAATGTCAGAACTGGACTGCTGATCAGTTGGTGTCAGAAGAATATTCACACATAAGGTGAATGGCAATAATCCATATATGGTGAAACTTAGAGGGAAAACTCCAGGGAAGTAAAGCAGTGTAATTAGAGTTCATAATTGCCACAATCAATAGTAAAACGACAGGAAGGGATCTGCCTTTGGGCTGTTGCAGAGAGATGCCAAGCCAAAGGCTGTTTTCCCAGCTGCCCTGCTTAAGGAACTTATTTATCGTCTCTCCCAGGAATAATCTATAACTTGAATGTTTAAAGGTAAATGAGAACGTTCTGCCCCATAGCCATGATTAGTAACCCTTAACTTGAGGTGTGCTTCTCAACAGGCTGAGACCACCAGGCTGTGGGCACCTGCAGCTGAAAACCACTGTTCAAGAAGGAGAGCAGTTATTGTGTATAAAGGTTCTGTGAATGACCCCTCCCCCCTGAATTCAGATCCATCGCTTTTACTTGGGAATTAAACAGAAAAAGAAACCTGGGATACCATACTATAGATGGAGAACTGTGGATGTTCACGTTTATGGAGGGAAATATTTGGGAAATGTGACTTCATCTCTTTCTATTACAGGTGATTAGCAGAAGCTCAGAGTTGGCACAAAACATGCCAAGAGATGCCAGATCTCTTTTCTGGTGCACAAAGCCTTATGCTGCATCCCATGATCAATCCTTGTCCTGATCTCAGTGCTTTGGGCTCTGAAATTAGCTTCTTAGTAGACAGGTCTTGTCCTGATTAGAACATCCTTATCATAAAACAGATGATGACAAAATATTATTATTACTCCTAGAACTATAATAGGCAACTATGCCCCCTCCCCCCAAAAAAGCACCTTAATCCCATGATTATCTCTTGGGCATATAAAGTCATCTATAGTTTCGTGGCTCCAATAGCTACAACATTGGTGATACAGTGCCTCAAGGTCTCAATACTGAGAGCCTAGAGAGAGAGAGAGAGAAAGAACACACTGGGTTGCAATCTATTGGCTCAAACTAACCATGTGGCCCTAACCTCAGCAACTGGGAAATTAAAGGAATATGTGTATGTCTGGTCAACATGGACCAATTGTGCCACAGCTGATCTCATTATCAAAAAATACCTCATAGACAATCCCTACACTTCGCATATAGAATATATGCAACTCCTTCCAGAAGATGACGAACTGATGCTTCATCCTGTCATTATACATAGCTCAAAGCCCAGCATCTCTAGATAATGCCTAATAAATCATGTCTCAGGTGTGCATATGGCTCTACTTGATTTGGAGATCTATGAACTAGAAAGACAAATCATGTGTGCTTCCTGATTCCTAAGTATCTATGACAGAGAAGTTAATCACAATAAGAACACCCCTTGGGATTCCAAATAACGTATCTTTGTTTAGAGGAAAGGGAAAGAATGGGGTCACCTAGCAGTGAATGGTCTGTGATAGTTGAAATCTGCCAGGTGTTGGAAAGCAGTTTCTCCACCCAGGTGTGGGGGAGTCCTTGATGAGGTGCTCTGAAAGGAGTCTTTTGTCATTGTCCTCCATTAGTCTCTAACTCAGTCCTGTGGGTGATTTCTTCTTTATCTGCTTGAGGAAGACTGGAGTAAGAATGATGTAATAGTCCCTCCTCAAAGGCTATACAATTTCCTTAGTTTGTTTCCTGTTTATGAGAAGTGGAGATCTGAGAATCATTTTAAATCACAGAGGCTTTTTGTCTCAGCTTCTGGTTTCCTTCAGCAATACTTGTCCCTTAAGAACTCAGTAAGCTCCTGATACTGTTTCCAGTATGTTCCATGAGTTAGTAATTACACTCAAAAATTCTCAAATCTCCTTTATATTCATTCTCTCATTTTCTCTTCTATGCAAATTAATGACCGCCATATTGAGTCTGTGTCAAACCATGTGAGAATACCTCAAAATATTCATAGAAAATGTGTATTGAGAAAAAAAATTCATAGGTTTCAAAAAAATTTATACCTAAATAGGCTTATGTTTTCATTGTATTTTTCCACAAACTTTTTGAAGTTCCCAGATACCCTTCACTGGGTCTCTGCTTGGAGTCATTTTATTCAACTGAGAGTCTATGAGGGATGCAAGGCCCTAAATATTGACACACCATATTTTTTCTCTTATTTGTTTATTTTTTTAACTTTTATTTAATGAATATAATTTCCAAAGTACGATTTATGGATGACAATGGCTTCCCCCCCATACCGTCCCTCCCACCCACAACCCTCCCCTTTCCCACTCCCTCTCCCCTTCCATTCACATCAAGATTCATTTTCGATTATCTTAATATACAGAAGATCAGCTTAGTATACATTAAGTAAGGATTTCAACAGTTTGCTCCCACACAGAAACATAAAGTGAAAAATAATAGATGATTTTTTTTAAATGATGATGAAATCAGATCAGACCTATTGTCATGTTTAATCCCAGTGAGAGTCAAGTTGGGAGTTGATGATTTCTTTTTTTTTTTTTTACAGAGGATCAGTTTAGTATGCATTAAGTAAAGATTTCAACAGTTTGCACCCCCATAGAAACACAAAGTGAAATATATTGTTTGAGTACTCGTTATAGCATTAAATCTCAATGCACAGCACATTAAGGACAGAGATCCTACATGAGGAGTAAGTGCACAGTGACTCCTGTTGTTGACTTTACCAATTGACACTCCTGTCTATGGCATCAGTAGTCTCCCTATGCTCCAGTCATGAGTTTCCAAGGCTATGGAAGCCCTCTGAGTTCTCCGACTCTTATCTTGTTTAGACAAGGTCATAGGCAAAGTGGAGGTTCTCTCCTCCCTTCAGAGAAAGGTACCTCCTTCTTTGAAGACCTGTTCTTTCCACTGAGATCTCAGTCACAGAGATCTTTTGCCAGAGTGTCTTGGCTTTCCATGCCTGAAATACTCTCATGGGCTTTTCAGCCAGATCCGAATGCCTTTAGGGCTGATTCTGAGGCCAGAGTGCTATTTAGGACATCTGCCATTCTATGAGTCTGCTGAGTATCTCACTTCCCATGTTGGATCACTCTCCCCTTTATTTATTCCATCGGTTAGTGTTAGCAGGTACTAGACTTGTTTATGTGCTCCCTTTGACTCTTAATCCTTTCATTATGATCAATTGTGAACTGAAATTGATCACTTGGACTAGTGAGATGGCATTGGTACATGCCACCTTGATGGGATTGAATTGGAATCCCTTGGTATGTTTCTAACTCTACCATTTGGGGCAAGTCAGCTTGAGCATGTCCCAAATTATACATCTCTTCCCTCTCTTATTCGCACTCTTATGTTTAACAGGGATCACATTTCAGTTAATTTTCAACACTTAAGAATAACTGTGTATTAATTACAGAATTAAACCAGTCATATTAAGTAGAACAGACAAAAAAAAACTACTAAGAGGGATAATGTATTAAGTTGTTCATTAACAGTCAGGGCTATGCTGATCCAGTCACCGTTTCCCATAGTGTCCATTTCACTTCAACAGGTTTCCTTTTTGGTGTTCAGTCAGTTGTCACTGATCAGGGAGAACATATGGTATTTGTCCCTTTGGGACTGGCTTATTTCACTCAGCATGATGTGTTCCAGATTCCTCCATTTTGTTGCAAATGACTGGATTTCATTGTTTCTTACTGCAGTATAGTATTCTAAAGAGTACATATCCCATAATTTCTTTATCCAGTCTACTGTTGATGGGCATTTAGGTTGGCTCCAGGTCTTGGCTATTGTGAATTGAGCTGCAATAAACATTAGGCTGCAGAGTGCTTTTTTGTTTGCCAATTTAAATTCCTTTGGGTAAATTCCAAGGAGTGGGATGGCTGGGTTGAACGGTAGGGTTATCTTCAGGTTTCTGAGGAATCTCCAGACTGACTTCCATAGTGGCTTGTCCAGTTTTCATTCCCACCAACAGTGGGTTAGTGTCCCTTTTTCCCCACATCCTCGCCAGCATCTGTTGTTGGTAGATTTCTGCATGTGAGCCATTCTAACCGGGGTGAGGTGAAACCTCATTGTGGTTTTGATTTGCATTTCCCTGATTGCTAATGACCTTGAACATTTTTTCATGTGCCTGTTGGCCATTTGGATTTTCTCTTTTGAAAAATGTCTATTGAGGTCCTTGTCCCATCTCTTAAGTGGGTTGTTGGTTTTGTTTTTGTGGAGTTTCTTGATCTCTTTGTAGATTCTGGTTATTAACCCTTTATCTGTTGCATAGTTTGCAAATATTTTTTCCCATTCTGTTGGTTGTCTCTTCACTCTCCTGACTGTTTCTTTTGCAGTACAGAAACTTCTCAATTTGATGCAATCCCAATAGTTGATTTTGGCTTTGACTGCCTGTGCCTCCCGGGTCTTTTCCAGAAATTCTTTGCCTGTGCCAATATCTTGAAGGGTTTCTCCAATGTTCTCTAGTAACTTGATGGTGTCAGGTCGTAGATTTAGGTCTTTAATCCATGTTGAGTGGATTTTTGTATAAGGTGTAAGGTAGGGGTCTTGCTTCATGATTCTGCACATGGAAATTGTGTACAGCCTTTGTATACACAGACAATGCCATGGCTGAGGAAGAACTTCTAAGATCAATCCCATTCACAATAGCTACAAAAACAATCAAATACCTTGGAATAAACTTAACCAAGGACGTTAAAGATCTCTACGATGAAAATTACAAAACCTTAAAGAAAGAAATAGAAGACGATACCAAGAAATGGAAAAATCTTCCATGCTCATGGATTGGAAGAATCAATATCATCAAAATGTCCATTCTCCCAAAAGCAATTTATAGATTCAATGCAATACCAATCAAGATACCGAAGACCTTCTTCTCAGATCTGGAAAAAATGGTGCTGAAATTTATATGGAGGCACAAGAGACCTTGAATAGCTAAAGCAATCTTGTACAACAAAAACAAAGCTGGAGGCATAACAATACCAGATTTCAGGACATACTACAGGGCAGTTGTAATCAAAACAGCATGGTACTGGTACAGAAACAGATGGATAGACCAATGGAACAGAATTGAAACACCAGAAATCAACCCAAACATCTACAGCCAACTTATATTTGATCAAGGATCTAAAACTAATTCCTGGAGCAAGGACAGTCTATTCAATAAATGGTGCTGGGAAAATTGGATTTGCACGTGCAGAATCATGAAGCAAGACCCCTACCTTACACCTTACACAAAAATCTTATTTGTTTACTTTTGTAAATTGCCCAGTTCTTCCCCTAGCTTACCTTCCTAGCAACATATTGCTATAGTCAGCCATTGGCAGCAGACACACACTATTCCTCTGTTCAGTGTGGTAGGCTTGTGGTATCCAGAAACAGGTGTACAACCACTGCAGCATGACTGTAGATCACCAGGCATCTTCCAGGATGAGTTCCTTGCTGTCTGCTGCCCAACAGCTGGCATCCTATGTAGTTCCATAGCCTTTGTTAGAACAGCAAACTTGGGTCGTAGTAATATTTTAAGCAAGAACAGGGACAAATTCCAAATTAAACACCAAAAGACAAACAGAATGCTATGATGATGAAGATCTGTTAAATTGATCCCGCGACCCTCATAGTAAGTAGCAACCCCTACTTTGAAAACGATGGCTGAATGTCCAGGTATCTTTAAAAGTGGCTCTTCCTGACACAGGAGAAGTAAGTGCAGTAGGCTTTCCTCTCCAGCAGGTGCTTTTTGTGTGTTTGTGTTCGGTTTTCCCTTATGCAGACTGTATGGTATATGAGTAGTCATAGATAGTGTCTACACTGGATGTAGGGTGTCACAGGAAGGTGGCTTCCTACATTTCCTTTACCTTGTTTTCTCCTCAGCCCAGCCTTGTTTTCTCCCTTTGGCTAAGAAGCAGTAACTTCTATTCTCCAAGATGGAATGTTGGTATTTGTAGATTTTGTCAACACCCTGTTATAAATTTCACTCAGTTTGCCTTCAGGAAAGTCATCATCTTTAAGCCTTTCTGTGTGTGTGTGTTTGTTTGCTTGCTTGATTTTCAAAGAATAGCTTTTTTTTAAGATTTTTATTTGACAGGTAGAGTCACAGACAGTGAGAGGGAGAGACAGAGAGAAAGGTCTTCCTTCTGCTGGTTCACTCCTCCGATGGCCGCAATGGCTGGAGCTGCGCCATTCCAAAACCAGGAGCCAGGAGTTTCTTCCTGGTCTCCCATGCAGGTGCTGGGCCCCAAGCACTTGGGCCATCCTCCACTGCTTTCCCAGGCCATAGCAGAGAGCTGGATTGGAAGAGGGGCAGCCGGGCCTAGAACTGGCACCCATATGGGATGCCGGTGCTGCAGGCAGAGGATTAACCTGTGCCACGGAGCTGGCCCCAATAATTTTTAAAATTTATTGGAAAAGCAGGAGGACAGAGTGGCAGGGGCAGCAATAGAGAGGTCTTTCATCCACTAGTTCACTCCCTAAATGGTTGCAACTATTGAGGCTGGGCCAGGCTGAAGCCAGGATTCGAGGGTTAGCAAGGGTTCAAATACTTGGACATCATCTGCTTTCTTAGGCAGATCAGTAGGGAGCAGGACTGGAAGTGGAGCAGCTGGTACTGGAATCCATGTTCTATTATGGAATGCCAAGATTGCCAGCAGTGTGGCTTACCCCCTTGTGCCAGAAAGCTGGTCTCTTTTTCGCTTTGTGTTTTTTGGGGGAAAGATTTTGTGGGCACATAAGATAATGTAGAAGGTGGCAGGAGAGAACCTCACTCCAGTAATTCATTTCTTTCCGGTAGTTGACCTGGCTTCCTTGCTCAGAGTAGAGAGAAAATTGCAGAAAGGACCCACACAGAAATGTTTCAGTTCACCTTCTTGCTCTTATGTTCTGATCAAAAGCAGAGAATATCTGCAAATTATTTGAATGTGAAAAATCTTCCTGCTAAAGACAAAATAGAATGTGGGTGAGAGAAAACCACCAGGGGTGAAGAAGCACCAAAAAAGTTTTGAAAACTTGAGATACAGCTTGCTGCAGTTCCTGACGATACACTCTTTGAAGACAATGAAAATTTCATATAATTCCCTTTGACTACACAATGCTGTATAGCTACTGCAGCCCTGCGTGGAAACTGCTCAGCACTTAACAGTTGTTGGGAACATTTCTCTGAGTTCTTTGTGACCCCCTGCTTTTAATGTGTATTTTCTTTTACCTTAATTCTTTATTTTTTTTATCATCTTCTTTGTGTTACTCCTTTCTTTTAATTGCCTCCCATTTCAGCTCTTTCTGGTGGCCCCAAGATGATCCCCAGGGCTGCTGACTGCTGTATTGCTGTGTTTTGTCCTTTTTGTAGCTTTTTTAATACTTGCGTTTCTGTATCTCAAAATCCATACAGCCTGTGATAAATAATAGAATGAGAAATAAACCATAGTCCAAGATCTTCCTCTGTGTTTCCTTGTGAAAAACAGGTTTGTAATTACACAGTACTCATTGGATTTCTTTTTTAAAAAATATGTATTTATTTGAAAGGCAAAGTGACACACACATACACACACACATAGAGGGAGAAAGAGAAACAGAGAGACACACACAGAGAGAGATATCTTCTGTTTGCTGGATCACTCACCACATAGCCGCAACAGCTTAGGCTGTGTCAGGCCAAGGTCAAGAGCCAAGAACTCAGTCAGGGGTCTCCCATGTTTATGACAAGACCCAACTTCTGGAGCTGTCATTTGCTGCTTCCAAGCCCATTAGCACAGAACTGGATTGGAAGCAACACAGCTGAGATTTGAACCAGCATTCCCCCAAATGGCCACAACAGCTGAAGCTGAGCCAGACTGAAGCCAGGAGCTTCTTCCTTCCCAACATGGGTCTGGGGGCCCAAGCACTTGGGCCATCTTCCACTGCTTTCCCAGGCACATTAGCAGGGAACTGGGTTGGAAGTGGAGCAGCCAAGACTGAAACCAATGCCCCTTTGGGATGCTGGTGTTGCAGGTGGCAGCTTAACCCACTACACCAAAGCACCAGCCCCATTTTTAGTGTTTGAAATAACATTTTAAATTTATAATAAAGTAAAAAGGCTTAATACTTCACTAAATAAAAAGTTTAACAAACCACAAAAAGAATGTAATTTAGTGACAAACATCTTGTTTGATTCCAAATTTTGGCTATTGTGAACAGTGCTACTATAGACAATGGTGCTGATATGTCTTTGATACAACATGTTCATGTCTTTGGGGTAGCATGATTGCTGGATCTTACGACAAGTCTATTTCTAAGTTTTTTATATATATATAAGAACTTTCCACACTGTTTTCCACAGTGGCTGCACCAATTTACATTGCCCCCAACAATGTGTAAGTGTTGCCCTTTTTCCCCATTCTAACCAGGATTTGTTACTCTCTCTGTTGTAGATGTTAGCTGATCTGACAGAGTGAGGTAGTATCTCACTGTAGTTTTGATTTGCATTTTGATGATGGCTGGTGAGGCACATCTTTTCATATATTTGTTTGCTATTTGTATTTCTTTTGAGAACTATCTATGGAAGTCCTTTGTTCATTTCTTAACTGGATTGGTTTCTTGTTTTCTTTTGAGTTTTTTACTTTTCATTATGCATTTGAAAGAGAGAATGAGACTCCTACAACCACTGGTTTAACCCCTAAATGATTGCAACTGCCAGGACTGGCCAGATTGAATCTAGGAGTCCAGAGCTCCATCCCTGTCTCCCACATGGGTGGTAGAGTCCCACACACAGTCCCACATACTTGGACCATCTTCTGCTGTTTTCCCAGGTACATTAGCAGGCAGCTGGATAAAAAGTGGAGCAGCCAGGACTCAAACTGGCATTTATGAAATGGGATGCCTGTATCAAAATTAATGACTTAACCTGTACAGTGAAGACTGTATGGACTGATTATGAGATGCTACTGAATGGGGAAAAGGCTGAGTAACAGAAAGGAAAACTTGATGTAGCATGGTGTGACTTCCAGGCCCTTGAAAGATTTGAGAGAGGAGTAAGGGAGAAGTTGGAATTTCTAGGACGTTTACTGTCCGAAGAACACAGGGTGTTCCTAAACTTTTTTTTTAATAAAGAATTTATTTATTTGAGAGGCAGAGAGAGGAGAGGCAGAGAGAGTCTTCCATCCTCCAGTTTACTCCCCAATTGGCCACAATGGCCAGAGCTACACTGATCCGAAGCCAGGAGCCAGGAGCTTGCTCCCAGTCTCCTACGTGGTGGTGCAGGGAACCAAGCATTTGGCCATCTTCTACTGCTTTCCCAGACCATAACAGAGAGCTGGATTGGAAGCAGAACAGGTGGGACTCGAACTGGCACCCATATGGAATGCTGGCACTGTAGGCGGTGGCCTTACCCTCTATGCCGCAGCACCAGCCCCACTCATAAACTTTTTTTTTAATTTAATAAATGTGAATTTACAAAGTGCAACTTTTGCATTGTTGTGCCTCCCCCCACAACCTCCCTCCCTCCCACAGCCCTCCCATCTCCCACTCCCTCTCCCACTCCCTCTTCCATCCCACTCTTCATCAAGTTTCATTTTCAATTATCTTTATATACAGAAGATCAACTTAGTATATACTAAGCAAATATTTCAACAGACTGTACCCACACATCTGCACAAGATATAGAGTACTGTTTGACTAGTAGTTTTATCGTTAACTCTCATAGTACAACACATTAAGGACAGAGATCCTTCATGGGGAGCATGTGCACAGTGACTCCCGTTGTTGATTTAACAATTGACACTCTTATTTATGACTTCAGTAATCACCTGAGGTTCTTGTCATGAGCTGTCCAGGCTATGGAAGCCCCTTGAGTTCACCAACTCTGAACTTGTTTAGTCAAGGCCATATCGCAGTGGAGGTTCCTTCCTCCCTTCAGAGAAAGATGCCTCCTTCTTTGATGGCCCGTTCTTTCTGCTGGGGTCTTGTTCACTGAGATCTTTCATTCAGGTTGTTTTTGCCACAGTGTCTTGGCTTTCCATGCCTGTGAGACTCTCATGGGCCTTTTAGCCAGACCCGAATGCCCCAAAGGTTGATTCTGAGGCCGGAGTGCTGTTTGGGGTGTTTGCCCTTCTATGAGTCTGCTGTGTGTCCTGCTTCCCCCACAGGATCATTCTCTCCCTTTTAATTCTATCCTTCATTATTTGCAGACCCTGGTCTTATTTGTGAAATCTCTTTGACACTTACCCTATATTTTTGATTGGTTATGTACTTATCACTTTAACAAGTGAGATGGCATTGGTACCTGCCTCCTTGATAAGATTGAGTTGGAATCCCCTGGCACATTTCTAGCTGTACCATTGGAGGTAAGTCGGAGCAAGCATGTGCCGACCTTTATATCTCTTCCCTCTCCTATTCCCACTCTTAAATTTAACAGATGTCGCTCCCCCTCTTCGTGGAGGAACGACACTAAACCCTGCCTAGGCTTCATATCCGAGTCACGGCACCATTATGTCGCTCCCCGTCTTTGTGGAGGAACGACACAGGACCCTGCGCTGTTCTTTTGTCTGCTCGGCCCTCCCCGGGTTTGCTGCTGGTTCTTCCCGGGTTGGCTACCGTCCCTTCCACCTCCGTGGAAGGGCGGTTCCCCCTGCCACATTCCCCACTTCCGCGGGGGAGCGGCACACCGCCGGCTGGCTCTCTCGGGGGCTGCACAGGTGTTCCTTCAGATGTTCCTCTTAGATGTTCCTGGTGCATGTTGTCTCTCTCCTCCTATATAGTCCTCTCCACCAGTCCGTGCTCTGCTACCCACATGCCGAGCGCGCCGCTCTCCTCCAATCAGGAGCGGCTCTTGCAGCTTGTCAAGTTGGTGAGAGGCAGCTGGGTAGAAGCTGTACGCTCCTCTCCCAGCGCCACATTGTGGGAGAGCAGATGCATAGAATAAGTCTTAATTCCAGTAACAGTATAGTCCGAGTTGCTCCCCACAAACAGAGATCACTTTTCTGTTAATTTTAAATGCCTAAGAATAATTGTGTATTAATTACAGAGTTGAACCAGTGGTATTAAGTAGAACAAAAAGAACAACAACAACAAAAATACTAAAAGGAATAAAATAGTAAGTTGTTCCTCAACAGTCAAGACAAGGGCTGATCATGTCATTGTTTCTCATAGTGTCCATTTCACTTCAATGGGTTTCCTTTTAAGTGCTCGGTTAGTTGTCATCGATCAGGGAGAACATATGATATTTGTCCCTTTTGGACTGGCTTATTTCACTCAGCATGATATTTTCCAGATCCCTCCATTTTGCTGCAAATGACCGGATTTCATTGTTTTTTTTGCTGCTATATAGTGTTCCATAGAGTTCATATCCCATAATTTCTTTATCCAGTCATCTGTTGATGGGCATTTAGGTTGATTCCATGTCTTAGCTATTGTAAATTGAGCTGCAACAAACATTGGTGTGCAAACAGCTCTTTTTTTCCCCCATTTAATTACATTTGGGTAAATTCCAAGGAGTGGGATGGCTGGGTTGAATGGTAGGGTTATATTCAGGTTTCTGAGGACTCTCCAAACTGTCTTCAATAGTGGCTTTACCAGTTTGCATTCCCACCAACAGTGGATTAGTGTCCCTTTTTCCCCACACCCCCGCCAGCATCTGTTGTTGGTAGATTTTTGTATGTGAGCCATTCTAACCAGGGTGAGGTGAAACCTCATTGTGGTTTTGATTTGCATTTCCCTGATGGCTATGGATCCTGAGCATTTTTTCATGTTTCTGTTAGCCATTTGAATTTCCTCTTTTGTAAAATGTCTGTTAAGGTCCTTGGCCCATCTTTTTATTGGGTTGTTTGTTTTGTTGCTGTGAAGTTTATAGATCATTTTATAGATTCTAGTTGTTAATCCTTTGTCAGTTGTGTAGTTTGTGAATAACGTCTCCCATTCTGTTGGTTGCCTCTTCACTTTCCTGACTGTTTCTTTTGCTGTAAAGAAACTTTTCAATTTCAGGTAATCCCATTTGTTCATTTTATGTTTGATTACTTGTGCCTCTAGGGTTTTCTCCAGGAATTCTTTGCCTGTTCCAATGTCTTGAAAGAGTTTCCCCTATGCTCTCAACTAGTTTCATGGTGTCGTGGCATAGCTCTAGTTCTTTGATTCATGTTGAGTGGATTTTTGTATAAGGTGTAAGGTAGGGGACTTGCTTCATACTTCGACATGTGGACATCCAGTTTTCCCAGCACCATTTGTTGAAGAGGCTGCCCTTGTTCCATGGGTTGGTTTTAGGTCCTTTGTCGAATATGAGATGATTATAGATGTTTGGATTGATCTCCGGTGTTTATTCTGTTCCATTGGTCTTTCCATCTGTTTTTGTACCAGTACCAGGCTGTTTTGATTATAACTGCCCTGTAGTATGTCTTGAAGTTTGGAATTGTGATGCCTCCAGCTTTGTTTTTATTGTAAAGGATTGCTTAAGCTATTCTCAGTATCCTGTTTCTCCATATGAATTTCAGCATCATTTTTTCTAGGTCTTTGAAGAATGACTTTGGTATGTTGATTGGTATTGCATTGAACTTGTAAATTGCTTTTGGGAGAATGGACATTTTGATGATATTGATTCTTCCAATCCATGAGCATGGCAGATTTTTCCATTTTTTTGTGTCATCTTCTATTTCTTTCTTTAGTGTTTTGTAATTTCCATCATAGAGGTCTTTGACATCCTTGGTTAAATTTATTCCAAGGTACTTTATTGTTTTTGTGGCTATTGTGAATGGAATTGATCTTAGAAGTTCTTCCTCAGCCATGGCATTGTCTATGTATACAAAGGCTGTTGATTTCTGAGTGTTGACTTTGTATCCTGCTACTTTGTCAAACTCTTCTATGAGTTTCAACAGTCTCTTATAGGAATTTATTGGATCCCCTATATATAGGATCATGTCATCTGCAAATAGGGATAGTTTAACTTCCTCCTTTCCCATTTGTATCCCTTTAATTTCTTCTTGCCTGGTGGCTCTGGCCAGCACTTCTAGGACCATATTGAATAGCAATGGTGAGAGTGGGCATCCCTGTCTGGTGCCAGTTTTCAATGGAAATGCCTCCAACTTTTCCCCATTCAATATGATGCTGGCCATTGGTTTAGTATAAATTGCCTTAATTGTGTTGAGGAATGTTCCTTCTAACCCCAATTTGCTTAGGGTTTTCATCATGAAAGGGTGTTGTATTTTGTCAAATGCTTTCTCTGCATCTATTGAGATAATCATATGATTTTTGTTTCTCAATTTTTTAATGTGATGTATTACATTGATTGACTTTCAAATACTGAACCATCCCTGCATACCAGGTGAATCCTACTTGGTCCGGGTGGGTGATCTATGATCTTTCTGTTGTGCAGTTAGATTTGGTTTGCCAGAATTTTGTTGAGTATTTTTGCATCTATGTTCATTAGGGAGATAGGTCTGTAGTTTTCTTTCTCTATTGTGTCTTTTCCGGGCTTAGGAATTAATGTGATATTGGCTTCGTAGAAAGAATTTTGGAGGATTCCCTCCCTTTCAATTGTTTTGAATAATTTGAGAAGAACTGGGGTTAGTTGTTCTTTAAATGTCTGGTAGAATTCAGCAGTGAAACCATCTGGTCCTGGGCTCTTTTTCGGTAGTGCGTTTATTACTGATGCAATTTCTTTCATGGTTATGGGTGTGTTTAGGTTTTCTATATCTTCATGGCTCAATTTAGAAAGGTTGTGTGTGTCTGGGAATCTAACCATTTCTTCCAGGTTCCCCAATTTGTTAGCACACATCTCTTTGTAGTGATTTCTGATGATTCTTTTAATTTCTGTTGTGTCTGTTGATACATTTCCATTACTATCTTTGATTTTATGGATTTGGGTCTTCTCTCTCCTTTTTTTGGTTAGTTGGGCCAATGGTGTGTCTATTTTGTTTATTTTTTTGAATAACCAGCTCTTGGTTTTGTTGATCTTTTGTATTTTTTTGTTTCAATTCTGTTTATTTCTTCTCTAATCTTCAGTATTTTTCCTTCTGCTGGGTTTGGACTTGATTTGCTGCTGTTTTTCTAAATCCTTGAGGTACGTGGAGAGGTCATTTGTTTGGTTCCTTTCCAGTTTCTTGATTTGGCACCAATAGCTATAAACTTTCCTCTTAGCACTGCTTTTGCTGTATCCCACACGTTTAGATAGGTTGTGTTATCATTTTCATTTGTTTCTAGAAATCTTTGGATTTCTCTATTGACTTCTTCGATGACCCACTGTTCATTCAGGATCATGTTGTCCATTCTCCATGTGTTTACATATGGTGTAGAATTTCTTGGGTTGTTCATTTCAAGTTTCACTGCACTATAGTCTGAGAAGATGCATAGTATAGTTTCAATCTTTTTTGAATTTGTTGAGGCTCCCTTTATGGCCTAGCATATGGTCAATCCTAGAGTATGTTCCATGTACTGAGGAGAAATATGTGAACTCTGTGGCTGTGGGGTGGAAGGTTCTGAAGATATATACTAGGTCTATTTGGTATTTAGTGTCAGTTAGCTCTGTTGTTTCCTTGTTGATTTTCTGTCTGGTTGATCTGTCCATTAGTGAGAGTGGGGTGTTGAAGTCCCCTGCTACTATTGTATTTGAATTTATATCTCCCTTTAAGTCTTTTATGAATTCTTTCAAGTAGCTAGGCACCCTGTAATTAGGTACGTATACATTTATAATAGTAATGTCTTCCTGTTGGATAGATCCTTTAATCATTATATAGTGCCCTTCTTTGTCTCTTTTAATAGTTTTTATTTTAAAGTCTATTTTGTCTGATATTAGGGTGGCCACACCAGCTCTTTTTCGATTTCTGTTAGCTTGGAATATCTTTTTCCATCCTTTCACTTTCAGTCTGTGTGCATGTTTGCTGATATGGTGTGTTTCCTGAAGGCAGCATATAGATAGACTCTCTTTTTTGATCCAATCAGCTAGTCTGTGCCTCTTGGTAGTAGAGTTAAGGCCATTCACATTTAGTGTGACACTGTCTTTTCCCAGATATGTTTCCTGAAATGAGCTGTTTATGTATTTTGAAATTTGTAATTTATTCTACATTTGCTTTTTGTGTAGTAAAGTTCTTGTTTTTGTATTTCTGTGTGCAGCATGTCTTTGAGCCAGTGTTGTAGGGTTGGATGTGAGGATACAAATTCTTTCAGTTTCTGTTTGTCATGGAAGATCTTTATTTCCCCTTCATTCATAAATGATAGCTTTGCAGGGTGTAGTATTCTAGGTTGGCATTGTCTGTCTTTTAAAACTTGAAATATATCATGCCATTGTCTCCTTGCCTGTAGTGTTTGCAATGAGAAGTCTGGGGTGAGTCTGATTAACTTACCCCTGAATGTGATTTGTCGTTTCTCTCTGGAACATTTTAGGATTGTTCTTTGTGTGTCACTGAGCTGAGTGTTGCCACAATGTGTCTCGGTGAATTTCTCTTCTGGTCTAACCTGTTGGGGCTTCTGGCTATTTTTTGAATTTGTTTGTTATTATCCATTTGCCTTTGTTTGAAGTTTTCTGATATTATTTCATTGAAAACACCTTCCAATCCATTCTTTGCACACCCTCAGGGACTCCTATTATCTGAACATTGCAACACTTGATTGAATCTTGTAGGTCTCCAACCATATTTTTTAATTTTCTAATTTTTTTCTTCCTGTGTTTGAACTGACTGTATTATTTCTGGAAGTTTGTCTTCGAATTCTGATATTCACTCTTCTATTTCATCTGTTCAATTTCTGAGGGATTCCACGATGTTTTTTATATGGTCAATTGAGTTTTTCATTTCCAGTATTTCATTCTGGCTTCTCTTTAGGATCTCTAATCCTTGGACTTGCTTTTTATTCAGATCTTGAAACTGTTGCTCATTATTTCTAAGTAATCTGATTATTAATTTTCTGAATTCTTTTTCTGGCATGGTTTCAAATTCTTCTTCAGCCTCTATTATGGATGGTTTAGCCTGCTCCATTGGCGAGTTCATAGGTTCTTCTATATTCTTATTCTGGATTTTTCCTTTGTTCTTTGGCATTTCTTTTTGGCTTTATTTTCAGGTTGATTACCCTCTGCTGTGGGCTGCTGTGGGTCTGTACCAATAACCAGTGTAAGCAGGCAGCTCTACCTTCTAGAGTTTATTTATTTATTTGTTTTTTATTTATTTATTTTGGTAACTTGAGTGGGCTGGTGTCAGGGCTTTGAGGTGCCAAGCTCCACCCCTTGGGGCCAAATTCCCTGTTCCTTTGTTCACCCTAAGGTGCCTGGGCCTCGTTGATCAACCGCCCCACCTCACTGCGCCCCCTGCACGAGGAGTGAGGAGTAGCTCCAAACCACCTTTGGACTCCGCCCTGAAGTTTCCTTCTTCAGAGTGTGAAAGCAGAGGCCATTCTCCTTTACACCTGAATGTAAACAAACAAGATGGCTGCTTTCCACCTGCTGAAGCTCTGATTGGGGGGGAGGGCAGAGACATCAAAGGATCCTTGCATGTTCAATCCCTCAGTTTGTCCCCCTGGATCACACCCTCTTCCTGCGGGTGCTATTCACTTTGTTTTGATTTCGATTTCCTTCCCCACACTCAGTCGTACATGTCTCACCTGTCTGTCCCAGGGTGGGTTGGGGGGGGCAGCGGCGCCTGCAGTGGCGGCTGCGGGCGGCTGCCATGGTGGTGGCGGTTGCCTTGTCTCACCTCCTTTTCCAGCACTGGTGAGTAGACTCGTCAGCTGGGGTCATGCGCTGTGGGTGCCCGTTTCCCCTTCACAGGTCCACTGTATCCCACTCATTCCAGAAGTTTACTCTGCAGTTTTTTTCCCTAACTTTTCCCTGAAACTTCAGAATCTCCACTTTTATTGAACTATCTTTTCCCAGACTATCAATGTGCTCCCTCCCTATTCCGTCATCTTCTCACCCCCCTGCCCATACTCTTTAACATTCTGAGCAAAGCTAAGCAGCTCATAAAATGAATGGATGACTTTTGACTAAAGTGGTCACTTAAGAACAGTGAAAGAACAGAGGTGAATTCTCACTGAGAATCATTCTTCCCCTTCCCCATTGCCCTCTTCCCTGCTCAGTTCTGTAAGCTCTGCCTGTTCTTTGGACTAAACCTTTGTCCTCACATTGCAGTGGAAGTGTCCCAGTACAAGTTCCCTTTGACATTATCTGTCAACAACACTACAGTAGACAGTGCATTCCCTGAGTCACTGTCAGTCTTTCTGCTGATAATCCCTGTTCATGGGGATGGTATTCTCTTTTTGGTCAGGAGAGCTCATCAGTTTAGGAAAGATAAGGCAGGATAAGGACTATACTCAAAACTCCATTCAGAATAACATATATTATCCCAAACTCCTAGTGGGTTGACATGACAGTGGTATTTGATAATTGCTGTCTTGCAGAAGGACAGAAAAACTTTGTTTCCTGAGGGAAATAGAGGAAGAACACTGGCCGATAAGCAGGGGCGGACAAGATATGAAGTTTCCAGATAAAATTCAAGATGCCCACCCAGTCACATTTGAGCTTCACATGAACAAATATTGTTTAGTGTAAGTTGCTCTTGAATATGTCGAAATTTCAACTTCGGGTAAATATACAAATTTAGGAGACTCAAATAGCCCAGAAAAGTTTGAATTTCCAATAAGTGATTTTTAAAAGAAAAAGTCTCATGTAATATTTGGCCAAGGGGATCAGTTTAGGTGGGAAGAGGAAAGCCCTGTGACTGACAGGCCTTCAATATTAAATGAAATTTGGGGAGGATTTCCAGTGGATTCAGAGGAAATGGCGAGAAATAGCGTGTTGACATGACATGAAGAAACAAGACAGAAGCACAATTATCACAGCCACTACAGATGGAAGGGTTGAAAGAAAAAAATAAGTCATTATTTTAATATATAAATGTCTTTGGTTGTATTTAACTCTGAATTTTGATGTGATTTTCTTCCAGTACATTCAACGTGAGAATCTTAATTAAAGTCAAGTAAATCCCACTAATTACCCTACAATTTCTTTCTTGGAAGCACTGCCCAGGAAGAAAAATATTCTTAGCCACATTCATCTCATTTGCCTTCTCCACGACTCCTAAAATCTTTTCTGCTTATTTGAAAATTACCAAAAATGTCCACCGTATCTATCTAGCACCAGAACCGCACAAGTATTTAATCATGTAATATGGTTCTGTCCTTGACTTCGCACAGGGAAGTCTGAGCATTTTGAATAGAAATACAGAGTTGCTCTCAGATTTGACTTATTCCTAATTCATGCCTTTCTTCTCGGGTCTTGTTCATTGCCAGCTTTTTCTTCATTACCAGTGTGAACCTTCCTGGAGCACGTGAGGCTCCAGGAGCTTTTTTTTAACTCAGGTGAAAGAGTCAAGTTCCTCGATGGCATGGAACAGCAGCCCTGATGGTTCCCTGCTCACACCTTCGGTGGGACAGGATCAGTCTAGCATAGAAAAGCAGGCACAGATAAATGGCTAAACAGTATAGTACAGTGATGGCATACATCTCTGAAATGAGAGTCCTGAGAATCAATAAGAATTGAAATTGAAAAAGGAGGAATTGTAGCTGTCAAAATGCACCATGTCCGCAGGATTTTTAAGTCCACTTTGGCTTCGCCAACACCCTGGAGAATCATCTGTTAAGAGCAGTTGTCTTTTAGGGTGACCTTTGTGATGTCTCTTTGAAAAACACTGCATTTCAGCCCAGGGATTTGAGTCTTCTCCCAAATTGTAATTGAGCTTATACATCACGCCCAAGCCCTGTGTGGGGGGACATTCCCTGCGTGAGGAAGGGATGCCCAAGCAGGAATTAAATGTTGCTGTCCGGAGATTCAGGTGGGAGTGAGGTCTGGACATAAGCCAGCATGGGCTGGAAAGTCTTAATTTTCTGGCTCAGTTTCACAATTTATTCCATCATTTTCTGAGATTGGAAATCCTGGAACTCAAGGAAGCTAACATCACAAAAGTAATAGTCATCATTTATTGAGTACGAGAGGTCTTTAAAAAGATTGTGAAAAATGTGTATTATGAGAAAAAAAAAACTCTGCATGGATTTCAGAAAAAAAAAATTGTGTCAGAATAAACCTAATTTTAATTCCCTTTTCTAGAAACTTTAAAAAATTCCCTGCTAGCTCTATATGCCTATGCAAAGCACTTAATGTGTACCTATACATAATGATAAGGATGGTGGTAATACTGAGGAAAACATTGATCCTTGTGTGATGAAAACTGTAGTGTACTCCTTTGATGTCTATTCTCTTTTTATCCAATGTTATGGATAAGGAAACTGAGGCTTAAGAGAAGTTGAGCACCTTGTCCAATGTCACACAACTGAGCTGGACATGACTCTACTTTGTCTGGTCCTAGAGGTGACCCATGTCAGTGCTATTTCATATCTGTGTGTTTTAGTGTTGTCACCAGCCTCTTTTGGTGGTGTTTCTTTTGCCTGTGACTCATCGTCTATCCTGAAGGTTCCTAACCCAAAATTGCAGGAAGTCTTTCCCTACCTTGGAAATGTTTCTTCTTCTTGCCAGAGTTAAATCCAGAGATATGGAATTGCCTCTTGAGCATTTGGGATTCTGTGAGGATTGGCACCATGTGATCCATCCAGGGTGCTTTTTAAGTTTGAACTAACACGGCCGGCGCCACGGCTCACTTGGCTAACCCTCCACCTGTGGTGCCAGAAGCCCGGGTTCTAGTCCCAGTTGGGGCGCTGGATTCTGTCCGTGGTAGCTCCTCTTCCAGTCTAGCTCTCTGCTGTGGCCTGGGAAGGCAGTGGAGGATGGCCCAAGTGCTTGGGCCCTGCACCCGCAGGGGAGACCAGGAAGAAGCACCTGACTCCTGGCTTCGGATCAGCATGGTGCGCCGGCCACTGTCTAGCTCTGCCTGTCAAAAAAAAAAAAAAAAAAAAATTGAACTAACTTACAATAAATAACAAATGATCCACTCTGTGTAGAAAGTGTGTTTTCAATCCCATCCTCATGCAGTGGTTAAAAACAGAAACATAATCTGTTGTCTGAAATACCTGCTGGGAAGACTAGTAGCAGCAAGGCACAGTGGGAAAAGGATTTGCCATGAACCATGGAGACCAGAGACCTCTCCTGTTCTTTCAGTTACAAGATGAAATTCAAAACAGCTGATTTTAGCTTTCATGTAACTGTTTTTTCATGGTTTTGTTTAATTAACCTTCTCGAAAAAACATTTAGAAGAGAGAGAAAGATCACTCTCTGTGGGGAACAGGGCCTGTCTCCCGCAACATGGCGAAATAAGTACTGAGACTACCGAGACTAGACTAGACCACTGAGACTATTAAGACTAACTCTATGCATCTGATCTCCCATCATATGGCGCTGAGAGACAGCAAACAAATCTTACACAGCTGCTTTGTTAATTAGCTGATTCCTGACCCAACCCCTTAAAAGGGGCAGAGAGACAACATGCGTGGCCGCGCCCCCTTGAGAGAGTCGGTGGGAGAGCTCGCTGGTGCTGCTCCTCCAGGGAGGCGGGGGAGTGGCAGCAAACCTGGGAAGGGCCGGGGAAAGAAAACAGCATCCGGTCCGGTGTCCTTCCTCCGCGAGTGGGGGAGCGACAACTCTCCTCTGCTGGTTCACTCTGCAGATGCCTCTAAGAGCTGAGCCTGGACCTGAACTGAAGGCAGGAGCTGGGATTGCAGCAGCCTTGGTCTCACTCTGAGTGGAAGTAACCCAGTTAGTTGAGCCATCCTAGCTGCCTCTCAGAATCCACATTGCTGGGAACCTGGAACCGTGAGACCCAGCCAGAAATTGAACCCAGGCGCTCCAGAGGGAGACTTAGGCATCTTAGCTGCTAGGCTAAACACCCATTTTATATAGATCTTTTTAACAGAGAAGCTTGCATTAAAGGAATGTATCTTTATGCATTGGCTACCTTAAGATGTACCTAATTAGCAGATTTGTTTGAGAGAACAATTTTGCCTTTAAAATTGAATGCCAACTGAAATAGTGTAATTCGGACTGATAGCATTTGTTCCTTTGGCAAACTGTGTCTTTAAAATTTTTGTATTAACACTGGGCTGGAAGACAGAGGAACTAAAGTCTATCCACATATATTTTTCATGAGCTCAGTGTTTTTCTTTTACATCTGAGGTTTCTGTATTCTCTAAAGCAGTGCTTCTCAAACTTTAATGTAGATATGCATACCTGGGGATCTAGTTAAAATGCACCTTCTGATTCCAGGGGTCTCAGGTGGTACCCGAGACTCTGCATTTCTCCCAAGTGATGTCAGTCCTCCTGATCAGAACACCACACTTTGAGAAACAAGCCTGCCTAGTGCACTACAGACTTTGCCACCATGAAGAAAACATAAGGAACATTCTTTATGTACTAGGCGCTACAGCAGTAGGATTTTTTTAAGATTAAATCATCCTTTTTGTTTGCTTTTCTTCCCAGGATGTAGTTGAGCTAGTTAGGAAGTCCTACATCCTCAGTTCTTCTGAAATGCAAAGTATGTTTTAGTTGACAATTGCAAATTTTAATTTCAAATATCCGAGGAGTTTCACCATGAGCATCAGTTGGCTTTGTGTATACTAACGAAGGGCTCTGAGGCTGAATCCTCGAAAGCTGACACTAACCAATTGGTCAACATACAAAGACCCTTCCAAAAGTTCATGGAATATGGAATTAATTTTAGGGCAAAAAAAAAATTTGCAATGTAGGCACACAAGGAGTCTCCAAAAAATTCAAGGAAATGCATATTAGGAAAAACCTGCATGGATTTCGTTTGTCTGCACCAAAATCTTTCTGTTAATCCCATTTCCATGAATATTTTGAAGTGCTTTGTGGGCAAGTATTTTGTTTGGAAGAATTTTCTTACTACAGAAGTTAAAATTGGGGGCTGGCGCT
Organism: Oryctolagus cuniculus; assembly: GCF_964237555.1. Lineage (NCBI taxonomy): Eukaryota > Metazoa > Chordata > Mammalia > Lagomorpha > Leporidae > Oryctolagus > Oryctolagus cuniculus. The sequence continues at coordinate 90,492,286 of NC_091441.1, read as the reverse complement.
GTGGTTCACTTGGTTAATCCTCCACCTGTGGCGCAGGCATCCCATATGGGCGCTGGGTTCTAGTCCCGGTTGCTCCTCTTCCAGTCCAGCTTTCTGCCATGGTCCGGGAGGGCAGTAGAGGATGGCCCAAGTGCTTGGACTCCTGCACCCACATGGGAGACCAGGAAGAAACTCCTGGCTTTCGATCAGCACAGCGCTGGCTGTGGTGGCCATTTGGGGAGTGAACCAACGGAAGGAAGACCTTTCTCTCTGTCTCTCTCACTGTCTGTAACTCTACTTGTCAAATAAATAAATAAAAAAAAATCTGGAGACCTGAGGGTGAAACACTGTGGATTCCTTGCATGGAGTCTTGGAACAGAAGAGGGCATGAACAGTGAGACCAAGAAACTGTGAAGCAAATCTGGAGCTTACTAAGTGTTCTGGAGCTTGCTAAGTTAACATAGTAATGAGGGGATGTTGGGGAAACTCAATGGTGTAGGGGGTGCATAGGCATTTCAAAAAGTTCGTGGAAAATGGAATTAAAAGATACACTGTGAAACTGATCCATACTAGGATGTAGGTACTCTGTGATATCTTTGTAATGTTTCTATGAATCTAAGATTACATCAAAATAAAAATCTTATCAAAATGGTGTTGAAAGCAGGGTAAGAGGAAAAGGAAGGGATTTTTAGGAACTACTTAAATACATTCTTTTTGAAAGAGTCTTTATGAACAAATTTTTCCCCTGTTAAGTGGGAATCTTCTATCAGAGTGCTGGATTCAAGTCCTGGCTACTCCGTGCTTGCCGTCCAACGTTCTGTTAATGTACCTGGTAGTAGCAGATGATTGTGCAAGTACTTGGGCCCCGTGCCAGCCATATAGGAGACCTGGATGGAGTACTAGGTTCCTGGCTTCAGCCTGGCCCAGCCCAAGCTGTTGGGAGTATTTGAGGAGAATGAACCAGTGTATGGAAGATCTCTTTCTCTACCTGCCCTGCCCCCCCCCCATCTTTCCCTCTCTATCATTCTGCCTTTGAAACAAATCTTTTTTAAAAGAATTTGTGTGTGTGTGTGCATTTGCACGCATGTGTGGTTTGTGAAAGTGTGTTTTACTAGTCATATACTGAAAACAATGAAGTAATAACAACAATCCAAGTTTACCACGGATTCAAAAGAAAAACCAAAAGAATACCTGAGTGTCACGTAGAAGGTTTTCGTAACAAAAGCAAACCTGGTGCTCAGCTGACATTTACCAAATTGCTTTGAAAGTGAACAAGTAGAAAACTGTTGACAAATCCGTTGAGTAACTAATACCACATTGGATCCCAATGGAGGAAATTGGAGAGATCCATTAGGCAGACGAGGCTGTCCACTTCCTCGGAATTATCGACCGTGGCCGTGACCTTGCTCCCAGCGCATGTGCCGCCTTAGAGACTCCCCTGCTGGCATCGAGTTAAGTGGAAACATCACAATCAATAAGAGACACTCTATTTTCCATTTGCTCATTGTGTTTTTTTAAGGGCTTATGTTCTAACAGCACAAGGAGGATTCAATTCAATATCAATTCACCTTCTGCTTGGGGAGAAGTGACTTTGAGTACCTGAAAAAGTTTGTTATAAGGCTCAGTTTGCTAACACTCTAGGCAAGGTGGCACCTCAGCCTTGGAGTCCCCAGAAGAAGCTAGAGTCCTGCGGGTGTCCTGCACGGCCTCATGATCCCAGAACTCCATTTGCTTCAGCAGCAGACTCGGTGAAAAGTGTCGCTGAGCACCTGCTGGCTGGTGAGCCAGACCACTGCCGACTCTGTACACAGTTCTCAGTCGCTCAGAGTTCCTCCAGTTTGGGTTTCTTTTTTCTTCGCGACATGGGATTCAAACTTGGGGCCTTTCAGCTGCTCATACTTTTCTTCCATGTTCATATTTAAGTGTGACTTAGATGATATGGTTTATAGCCATTAAAACTTGAGTTTGAGTTTTTGGAGTTTTTTGGCATTTTGTTTTATGAGATCATGATGATGAAAGCTATAGAGGTGCTAATGGCAATAACTTGTATTCTGCTTAGAAATATTTGTCATATTCTTTTTACCCTCCTACCCTAGGTGATCAATAGTGGGATTCACCTGAGATGTGGTTTTGTATATAGGTATGCAGTTCTCCCTTGGTATTTTGGCTCTTTGGTTCCAGAACCTCTCCTCAACCCTCACCCTCCCTCCGTACTGAAATCCATGGGTGCTAAAGTCCCTTATATAAAATGGTATAGTATTTGCATAAACCAGTGAACATCTCGTATATTTTAAATCACTAGATTACTTATAATACCTAATATAATGTAAGTGCCATGTAAATGGCTGTTATGCTTTATTATTTAGGGATTATTATAAGAAAAAAAGGGTCTGTCCATGTTCGGCACAGATGCTGTAGTCTTGTACAATCCCCAGAAAACCTGACTTCATTTGCCTGATGTGCATCAAACTGATTCCTGTTATGAGGGAAGAGGAAGAAGCTACCTATTTACTTTGCAAAGTGCAGAGGGAGAAGGAGTTGCAGCTATCGTTGAATTCCTGACTCACTGGGGCTTAGGGATCAGTCATCTTCCAGATGGGAGCTGCATTTCAGAAGCACATGTTCAGCTCTTGGGCAGAGCTCTCGTGTGATTGCAGTAGCAATGATGGCAGAGTAGGTTCCAGTTGATCTGAAAGTAATGTGCAGGTGGTTTTTCATTGTGCTCAGAGCTTGTATTTCCCTGCCAGACAGGGCCTGGCATCAAGAGGTTATCTAGGGAGGAGATAAATGATCTCATGAATCTTGTCATCTAGGGTCCTAGTGCGCCACTCCCTTTATTTAGTGAGCTTATCTTCAGTGACAGAATGATCTGCAATCATCAAAGCATGACTAAGTTTAAGCTGGTTGGGGTGGGGACTGAAAGACAAGGGCCCAAGAATGTCTGCATCACAGGCACTGTATAGGGTGTGTGTGTGTGTGTGTGTGTGTGTGTAAAAATTTCAGTCTGTGGATACTTGAATCCATGGATGTAGAGACTGCAGATTTGAAGGGCTCACTGCCCTTGCTAAGAGTAGCAGATTAATTTTCAAAAGGATCTGTGCACATTCCTCCTGTTTATATGCGCACACATTCCTTTTACTTTGCTGCTCTTCCTCTCAGGAAGGGGGATACCTTTCTCCACTCCTGGAATCTGGTTTGATATTGGAATCTTATTCTCCAGTAAGATAGTAGCAAAGGTGATGCAAGCTGAGGCTTGAGGAGTGTGTTCATTTTGGGGCTAGCCTTCTCTTTTTGCTGTGAATCCTTTTGCCCTCAGATGCACAAGCTGGGCTAGCCTCCGGAAGCTGAGAGGCCGCAAGGACTAAGTCCCTGTCTGCCTGAGCTGCGCCAGCTGAGGCTAAGGCACGTGTGTGGGTTCCTTGTTAGGCCCCAGTGAGCCAGTTCAGACCAGAAGACCTGGCCCTGCTCAGTGAGGGCTGCCAGAGGCCCAGCTTCTTGACTTCACTTCAAAATTTCAGGAGCAATTGAGGAAATCAAATAGTGAACAGCAAGCATTTGCTTCAGAAAACCGAGACACACTCCACAAAGTAGAGCCTAGTCGAGAGTGGCCCCACCTCTTAACTGTACTTAACATTGTGTGGGTCATTTCATGAAAAGGAAGGTACATTCAGATAAGGCAGAGGAATATTCATGGGTGTCCTGAGAAGTAGGTGGAGATTTCCTGGAATCCAGCTACTACCCCTATTAACTCTTCTAACAGTCTGATGATTCCTGTTATGGCAGCTGGTAGGTGTGTCATTTACCATGCTAATAGATTAAAATGAATGAATAATGAAGTCTAGGTCAGTCCAGGTCAGCCTTGACTTCCTAAACTGGTATGACTCTGGTCAAAGCAGGGAGTCTGTTTTATTTCACAGCAAGGAGAACCAAACCCATACCCTGTAGGTCTTGAGATCACAGGGACAATTACCTCCAGGTGGCTCAGCTGTTGCCCCACTTTCCTGTCTCAAAACTCACAGAATCGTGGAGAATAAAGTTTAAACATTGTTGGACATTATATTTTGGAGTGGTTTATTACATCATGAAAGGTTAGTCAAACAGTATTTATCCCCTGTGAGAACTGTTTACCTTAGAATTAAGTGTTTTTCTCATTCAACTTCTTTAAAGTCTTAAATCCTAATTGATGAAGCCAAGATCAGATATGTTTGTCCTCAGAGAATTTCCCCTGTGATCCAGAGTTATTCTCTTGATGATTCTGTTACTCTGTGTTACATGGGACATGGATCCCAGACTTCATTCTACTTGTGTCACATACGTCTGTGTTTCTTTTTTTCTCTAAGCTTTAAAAGGTAAATGTACCCATTTCTGGTGCCTGGTCTCATCACTTCCGTGTAATAGACACTGAACTAGTTATGGAAATGAAATAAATGTAGAGGAGTTCTAGAAAAGTGTTTTCCTAATTACCGATTTGTTCTTGGTGCTGGTTTCTTGTTCCTCATACATAATACTTTCTTGAATTTTGACCAATCTGAGAATCAGGAGAGGAGATGGGAAATGGAGGTGGCATGGTTTGGATAACAGTTTGGATATTCCACAAAGGCACAATATATTCATGGCTTGGACCTCAAAATCCTACATTGATGTTTAATAGATTAATGGGAGTGGTTAATGGATTAAGATGGAAACTTGATCTAATCATAGCATGTACAGGTGAGTCCAGTGTGAGGTTCTTAGATTGTTGGGGGCTTGCCCTTGGAAGGTAGTTTTTTTTTAAAGGAAGCTTTTACTTAATAAATATAAATTTCATAGGTAAAGCTTTTAGAATATAGTGGTTCACCCCCCCCATACCTACCCTCCCACCCCTATTGCTGTCCCACTTCTACTCCCTCTCCCTTCCCATTCTTCATTAAGATTCATTTTTAATTTCTTTATATACAGAAGACAAACTCTATACTAAGTAAAGACTTAAGCAATTTGCACCCATCCACACACACAAAGTATATTGTTTGTAAACAAGTTTTACTGTTAATTCTCATAGTGCATCTCATAAAGACAGAGTTCCTACATGGGGAGCAAGTGCACAGTGACTCCTGTTGTTGATTTAACAATTGACACTCTTATTTATGATGTCAGTGATCACTGAAGCTCTTGTCATGAGCTGCCAAGGCTATGGAAGCCTTTTGAGTCTGCAAACTCCGTCAGTATTTAGACAGGGCCATAGGCAAAGTTAACGTTCTCGCTTCAGAGAAAGGTACCTCCTTCTTGGAAGGTAGCTTTCATGGAGGATTGGTTATTTAAGCTGAGTTCAACCTAGCTTCTCTCTCTGCTTCCTGCCTTACCATTTGTTGGTCCCTCTGCAAATACCCTGCCATTGTCCATTCCCACTAAATACCAGACTAATGGGGCCACGTGATTCTGAATAGTGAACTTCCAAAGTATAAATTGAAATGATCTTTCCCTTCCCAAGAAGCTATTCTATGGTGTTTTAGCTAATGTAACAAGGAGTTGACTAATGCAGGAGGCTATCATACCCATTTCATTACCAATAAAAATTAAAGATGTGGTTTATCTGTATGCCAATGTGCTTTCTAATTCTATACTTGATCTTAGCCAGAAGGCTGAGAAGTGATACACATCCAACATGTAGAGTTAGGGAAACTGTGGATGGTAGTGTTACGTTTGACTGTGTTTGAGAGGAGTCTGGAAGTACACACTGCCCATCTTTCCCTTGTTATCAAGTTTACCTCATTCTCTCCTTGTCTTCAGTATACATTTTTCTATTTTGTCACGCATGGCTCTTTCGGGCAGTCTTAGTGAGTTACAGGTCTGTCTGTCCTCTAGCTCCGAGATTATAATTGCCTTGGGTCAAATTTGAGTATCCTAGTTATTTCTGTATTCCCATGCCATGGTGGAGTTCTGAAGTTCTAGGCAAAATGTTAGTTATTTAATGAACATTAATTGAGTCACTAAGCTCTGTGATTTTGGAAGTAATTTGACATCACCTTTGTGACTTGATTAGCATTAAAACCATCACAATTTTTACACAACACCTTTTAATGACACTTATTGGTATATGGGCAGAAGAGGAGAATCAGACTATATGTGACACACTGTGCGTAAGACTGATTTTAATAGACACATGCTCATTTAAGAACAGAACTCCCTGTAATAATAGGAGGTAATTGTTAAAAGCTTTTGCTCCTTGTGCACTAATTTAACCACCCTCACAATTACAGTGTTTTTTAATGACTTAAACATAATATGGGGGCCAGCGCTGTGGCGTAGCAAGTAAAGGCGCCGCCTGCAGTGCTGGCATCCCATACGGGCGCTGGTTTGAGACCCTGCTCCTCTACTTCTGATCCAGCTCTCTGCTGTGGCCTGGGAATGCCATAGATGGTGACCCAAGTCCTTGGACCCCTGCACCCATGCAGGAGACCCAGAAGAAGCTCTTGGCTCCTGCCTTCATTTGGGGAATAAACCTGTGGATGGAAGACCTCTCCCTCTTTACCTCTGCCTCTCTGTAACTCTCTTTCAAATAAATAAGTAAATCTAAAAAAAAAGTAATGTGAATATGACATGTTCTGAGAACCAATAGGAATTCATTGACTTTTTGTGCTTCATATTTTCAGAAAATTTTATAGGGAAAATGCTTCTGAAGAGGTTTCTGTAAGGAATGTAGTTTTAAGATTCTGCTGGGCTGTGTGGTGCTTGTTAAAAATGTAGATTCCTGGTCTCCATCCCTGGCATCGTCTGATATAGAGACAAATGTTCCTTCCTTATGTTTAACAACTGGATGATTTGGATTCAGGTTATCTGCTCACTACCTGATCAGCAAGGTCTCTTGAAGTTGTAAGAAACAGAAATTACTCAACAGGATCATCTTTCTTTAGGGAGAATCCAGAGATCCCTTCAGGAATCCAGGGAATGTTAAACAACCCAGCCTCTGAAAGTCAAACACTAGGGCAGGCAGGTGCAGGGGGTGACTTGAGCCCTGACCGGTTGTGTTCACAAAATTCATGTGATGCAACTCTAGCCCACTAGGTGGCGATTTTGAGAGGCCATCAAGGCAGAGCATTGGTGAATGGGAACAATAATAAAGAGTCCCTAGAGAGTTCTTTCTTTTTTTTTTCTTTTTTTAAACTTTTATTTAATGAATATAAATTTCCAAAGTACAGAATATTGATTACAATGGCTTCCCCCCAATAACGTCCCTCCAACCCGCAACCCTCCCCTTATCCACTCCCTCTCCCCTTCCATTCATATCAAGATTCATTTTCTATTCTCTTTATATACAGAAGATCAGTTTAGCATACATTAAGTAAAGATTTCAACAGTTTGCTCCCACACAGAAACATAAAGTGAAAAATACTGTTTGAGTACTAGTTATAGCATTAAATCTCAATGTACAGCACACTAAGGACAAAGATCCTACATGAGGAGTGAGTGCACAGTGACTCCTGTTGTTGACTTAACAAATTGACACTCTTGTTTATGGCATCAGTAATCACCCTAGGCTCTTGTCATGAGCTGCCAAGGCTATGGAAGCCCCCTGAGTTCACTGACTCTGATCATTTTTAGACAAGGCCATGGTCAAAGTGGAAGTTCTCTCCTCCCTTCAGAGAAAGGTACCTCCTCCTTTGATGACCCATTCTTTCCACTGGGATCTCACTCGTGGAGATCTTTCATTTAGGTTTTTTTTTTCCCCAGAGTGTCTTGGCTTTCCATGCCTGAAATACTCTCATGGGCATTTCAGCTGGATCCGCATGCCTTAAGGGCTGATTATGAGGCCAGAGTGCTGTTTAGGACATCTGCCATTCTATGGGTCTGCTGTGTATCTCACTTCCCATGTTGGATCATTCTCTCCCTTTTTGATTCTATCAGCTAGTATTTGCAGACACTAGTCTTGTTTATGCGCTCCCTTTGGTTCTTAGTCCTATCATTACGATCAATTGTGAACAGAAATTGATCACTGGGACTAGTGAGATGGCATTGGTACATGCCACCTTGATGGGATTGAATTGGAATCCCCTGGTATGTTTCTATCTCTACTGTTTGAGGTAAGTCAGCTTGAGCATGTCCCGAATTGCACATCTCTTCCCTCTCTTATTCCCACTCTTATATTTAACAGCGATCACTTTTCAGTTAAGTTTCAGCACTTAAGAGGAATTGTGTATTGATTACAGTATTCAACCAAAAGTATTAAGTAGAACAAACAAAAAAAATACTAAGAGGGATAACATATTAAGCTGCTCATCAACAGTCAGGGTGAGGGCTGATCAAGTCACCGTTTCTCATAGTGTTCATTTCACTTTAACAGGTTTCCTTTTTGGTGCTCAGTTGTCACCTATCAAGGAGAACAAGTGGTATTTGTCCCTTTGGGATTGGCTTATTTCACTCAACATAATGTTTTCCAAATTCCTAACAGGGATCACTTTTCAGTTAAAATTTAAACACCTAAGAATAATTGTGTGTTAATTACAGAGTTCAACCAATGGTACTAGAACAAAAAAAAATACTAAAATGGATAAAGTATTACATTGCACATCAACCGTCAGGACAAGAGCTGATCAAGTCACTGTTTCTCACAGTGTCCATTTCACTTCAACAAGTTTCCCCTTTGGTTCTCAGTTAGTTGTCGCCAATCAGGGAGAACATATGGTATTTGTCCTTTTGGGACTGGCTTATTTCACTCAGCATGATGTGTTCCAGATTCCTCCATTTTGTTGCAAATGACTGGATTTCGTTGTTTCTTACTGCAGTATAGTATTCTAAAGAGTACATGTCCCATAATTTCTTTATCCAGTCTACTGTTGATGGGCATTTAGGTTGGTTCCAGGTCTTAGCTATTGTGAATTGAGCTGCAATAAACATTAATGTGCAGAGTGCTTTTTTGTTTGCCAATTTCATTTCCTTTGGGTAAATTCCAAGGAGTGGGATGGCTGGGTCGAACGGTAGGGTTATATTCAGGTTTCTGAGGAATCTCCAGACTGACTTCCATAGTGGCTTGACCAGTTTGCATTCCCACCAACAGTGGGTTAGTGTCCCTTTTTCCCCACATCCTCTCCAGCATCTATTGTTGGTAGATTTCTGCATGTGAGCCATTCTAACTGGGGTGAGGTGGAACCTCATTGTGGTTTTGATTTGCATTTCCCTGATTGCTAGTGATCTTGAATATTTTTTCATGTGCCTGTTGGCCATTTGGATTTTCTCTTTTGAAAAATGTCTATTGAGGTCCTTGGCCCATCTCTTAAGTGGGTTGTTTGTTTTGATCTTGTGGAGTTTCTTGATTTCTTTGTAGATTCTGGTTACCAACCCTTTATCAGTTGCATAGTTTGCAAATATATTTTCCCATTCTGTCAGTTGTCTCTTCACTTTCCTGACTGTTTCTTTTGCAGTACAGAAACTTCTCAATTTGATGCAATCCCAAATGTTAATTTTGGCTTTGGCTGCCTGTGCTTCTGGGGTGTTTTCCAAGAAGTCATTGCCGGTACCTATTTCTTGCAGGGTATTTCCAATACTCCCTAATAATTTGATGGTGTCAGGTCGTAGATTTAAGTCTTTAATCCATGTTGAGTGGATTTTTGTGTGAAGTGAAAGGTAGGGGTCTTGCTTCATGATTCTGCACGTGCAAATCCAATTTTCCCAGCACCATTTATTGAATAGACTGTCCTTACTCCAGGGATTGGTTTTGGACCCTTGATCAAATATGAGTTGGCTGTAGATGTTTGGATTGATTTCTGGTGTTTCAATTCTGTTCCATTGGTCTATCCATCTGTTTCTGTACCAGTACCATGCTGTTTTGATTACAACTGCCCTGTAGTATGTCCTGAAATCTGGTATTGTGATGCCTCCAGCTTTGTTTTTGTTGTACAAGATTGCTTTAGCTATTCGAGGTCTCCTGTGTCTCCATATAAATTTCAGCATCATTTTTTCTAGATCTGAGAAGAAAGTCTTTTGTATCCTGATTGGAATTGCATTGAATCTATAAATTGCTTTTGGGAGAATGGACATTTTGATGATATTGATTCTTCCAATCCATGAGCATGGAAGATTTTTCCATTTCTTGGTATCCTCTTCTATTTCTTTCTTTAAGGTTTTGTAATTTTCATCATAGAGATCTTTAACGTCCTTGGTTAAGTTTATTCCAAGGTATTTGATTGTTTTTGTAGCTATTGTGAGTGGGATTGATCTTAGAAGTTCTTTCTCAGCCATGGCATTGTCTGTGTATACAAAGGCTGTTGATTTTTGTGCATTGATTTTATACCCTGCTACTTTGCCAAACTCTTCTATGAGTTCCAGTAGTCTCTTAGTAGAGTTCTTTGGGTCCCCTAAATAAAGAATCATGTCATCTGCAAAGAGGGATAGTTTGAGTTCTTCCTTCCCAATTTGTATCCCTTTAATTTCTTTTTCTTGCCTAATAGCTCTGGCTAGAACCTCCAGAACTATATTGAATAGCAGTGGTGAAAGTGGGCATCCCTGCCTGGTACCAGATCTCAGTGGAAATGCTTCCAACTTTTCCCCATTCAATAGGATGTTGGCTGTGGGTTTTTCATAGATTGCTTTGATTGTATTGAGGAATGTTCCTTGCAAACCCAGTTTGCTTAGAGTTTTCATCATGAACGGGTGTTGTATTTTATCAAATGCTTTCTCGGCATCTATTGAGATAATCATATGGTTTTTCTTCTGCAGTCTGTTAATGTGGTGTATCGCATTGATTGTCTTGCACACATTAAACCATCCCTGCATACCAGGGGTAAATCCCACTTGGTCTGGGTGGATGATCTTTCTGATGTGTTGTTGCATTCTATTGGCGAGAATTTTATTGAGGATTTTTGCATCTATGTTCATCAGGGATATTGGTCTGTAATTCTCTTTCAATGCTGCATCTTTTTCCGGCTTAGGAATTAAGGTGATGCTGGCTTCATAGAAAGAATTTGGGAGGATTCCCTCTTCTTCGATTGTTCTGAATAGTTTGAGAAGAATTGGAGTTAGTTCTTCTTTAAATGTCTGGTAGAATTCAGCAGTGAATCCATCTGGTCCTGGGCTTTTCTTTGTTGGGAGGGCCTTTATTACTGTTTGAATTTCTGTCTCAGTTATGGGTCTGTTTAGGTTTTCGATGTCTTCCTGGTTCAATTTAGGTAGGTTGCATGTGTCCAGGAATCTATCCATTTCTGATAGGTTTCCCTGTTTGCTGGCATACAAATCCTTGTAGTAATTTCTGATGATTCTTTTTATTTCTGTGGTGTCTGTTGTTACGTGTCCTTTTTCATCTCTGATTTTATTGATTTGGCTCTTTTCTCTTTTTTTAGTTAGTTGGGCCAATGGGGTGTCAATTTTGTTTATTTTTTCAAAAAACCAGCTCCACGTTTGGCTGATTTTTTGTAATTTTTTTTTGGATTCAATCCTGTTGATTTCTCTGATTTTAATTATTTCTCTTCTCCTACTAGATTTGGGTCTGGTTTGCTGTAGTTTTTCTAGATCCTTGAGGTGAATTGAAAGCTCATCTATTTGGTGCCTTTCCAATTTCTTGATGTAGGCACCTATTGATATAAACTTTCCTCTTAAAACTGCTTTTGCTGTGTCCCATAAGTTTTGGTATGTTGTGCTGTTATCCTCATTTACTTCCAGAAAATTTTTGATTTCTCTTTTAATTTCTTCTATGACCCATTGTTCATTCAGGAACATGTTGTTCAATCTCCATGTGTTTGCGTAAGCTCTAGGGATTCCTGAGTTGCTAATTTCCAACTTCATTCCTTTATGGTCTGAGAAGCTGCATGGTATGATTCTAATTCTTTTGAATTTGTTGAGACTTGCTTTATGGCCTAGTATGTGGTCAATCCTAGAGAAGGTTCTATGTACTGCTGAGAAGAATGTAAAATCTTTAGCTGTAGGATTGAAAGTTCTGTATATATCTGTTAGATCCATTTGGGCTATAGTGTCGTTTAAATCTACTGTATCCTTGTTGATCTTCTGTCCCGTTGATCTGTCTATTTCTGAGAGTGGAGTATTGAAGTCCCCCAGTACTATTGTATTGGGGTCTAAGTCTCCCTTTAAATCTGTTAACAAATCTTTTAGATAAACCGGTGCCCTGTAGTTAGGTGCATATACATTGATAATTGTTATATCTTCTTGTTGTATTGATCCCTTAATCATTATGTAGTGTCCCTCTTTGTCTCTCTTAACAGTTTTTGTGGTAAAGTTTATGTTGTCCGATATTAAGATGGCTACGCCCGCTCTTTTTTCATTTCTGTTGGCATGGTATATCTTTTTCCAGCCTTTCACTTTCAGTCTGTATGGATCTTTGTTGGAAAGATGTGTTTCTTGTAAGCAGCAAATAGATGGGTTTTGTTCCTTAACCCAATCAGCCAATGTGTGTCTTTTAACTGGACAGTTCAGGCCATTCACGTTCAATGTGACTAATGATAAGTGGTAACTTTGCCCTGCCATTTGCCAAAGATAAGTTCTAATATATGCTTTGAATTCCCTGTGATCTTTTGCTGTGAGGTTTCCTTCCTTTACCTTTTTTCATATTGATGACCATGTTTCTGTGTTTCTGTGTGTAACACATCTTTAAGCATCTTTTGCAGGGCTGGACAAGTGGCGACAAATTCTTTCAATTTCTGTTTGCTATGAAAAGTCTTTATTTCACCTTCATTCACAAATGATAGCTTTGAAGGATATAGTATTCTGTGCTGGCAGTTGTTCTCTCTTAGTATCTGGGCTATATCTCACCATTCCCTCCTAGCTTGTAGGGTTTCTGATGAGAAGTCAGCTGTGAGTCTGATTGGAGATCCTCTGAGAGTAATCTGACATTTCTCTCTTGCACATTTTAGGATCTTTTCTTTATGTTTCACTGTGGAGAGTTTAATTACAATGTGTCGTGGTGAAGATCTCTTTTGGTCGTGTTTATTAGGGGTTCTGTGAGCTTCCTGTACTAGGATTTCTCTGTCCTTCTCCAAACCTGGGAAATTTTCTGCTAATATCTCACTAAAAAGGCCTTCTAATCCTTTCTCTCTCTCCATGCCTTCAGGAACTCCTAGAACCCGAATGTTTTTTTTAATAGTATCCTGCAGGTTCCTGACAATATGTTTTAGATTTCTAATTTCCTCTTCTTTTCTTTGGTCTGACTGTATCCTTTCCTGTTCTCTGTCTTCTAAGTCCGATATTCTCTCTTCTGCTTCACCCATTCTGTTCGTAAGGCTCTCTATTGTGTTTTTCATTTGATCTATTGAATTCTTCACTTCATTATGATTTCTCGTCACTATCACAGTTTCCTGTTGTACTAGTTGTTTTGTTTCATTTTGATTCCTCCTTAATATTTCATTTTCACGAGAGAGATTTTCTATCTTGTCCATTAAGGATTTCTGTAGTTCAAGAATTTGTTTTTGAGAACTTCTTAATGTTCTTATCAATTTTTTGAGATCTGCTTCTTGCATTTCTTCTATCTCATCATCTTCATAATCTTGAATTGGGGTTCTTTTTCATTTGGGGGCATCATGGTGACTTCCTTGTTTTTATTACCTTAGTTTTTGCGTTTGTTATTTGGCATATTGGAGATATTTGGTTTCTTCACTGTGGTGCTTTTTCTTGTTATACTATGACTCTAGATTAAGTGGACTGTCTGTTTTTGATGGAGCCTTAGAGGCTTGAGATGGGTGTGGCCTGAGAGCTCTGTTTGGTGTGCCAAAAGTGACACTCCCAGGTTAGGCGTGGTAGATCTCTCTCTCTCTCTTTCTTTTTTTGATTCAAAAGGGAAGTAATTCCGCACAGCTGAACGAAGTTGGAGGTAGTTAGCAGGCAAATGATATACCCACAGGATCCAGAGATCAGAAGCTCTTTCCCAAAGACCACACAGGGAATCTGTTCTGCCCTCAGGGTGGGCTCAGATTCTCCTTCAGTCTCCCACTGGGTTGCCAAAGTTACGGAATTGTAGCGTCTCTGGAGAGTACTCACGTGAATTCCGTGAGTTCTCTCCCCCACCGTCTCTTTTTTCACAGTCTCAGTTCAGTAGCACCACAAATTTACTAGGTCCTAATCTCCTGTTAATTCACCCCACCCAGAGTCAGGTTTTTCTGCTAGGCTCAGGGCCGGTGCAGACCTGAGGTCACTCTGCTTATGACGTATGTCCAAGATGGCGCCTGCTCTTTGTCTTGCTCACCCTTGAGAGGTGAGCGGAGAGAGAGAAACCCGTGTCTGTACCAGTCACCTTTTTTTTCTCTCTCTCTCTCTCTTCCAGTTAGTCTGGTGAACTTTCCCCCCCCCCCCCGGGGGTCGTTCCCTCTAGTCTCCTCTCTCCGCTTGCCTGCCGGTGTCTCGGGCTATTGAGTTTCGGCTCACCTCGCGTTCCATCGCTGATGTGTTGAGTCTGCCGCTGGTGTCCCAAACTGTGGGCTCCCACGCTCTCCACGCAGGTTCACTGTGAATCACGCATTCTGGAAGAGTTTCTTCTGCTGTTTCCTCCCCTACTCTTCCTTGAATCTGCAGTATCTCCACTTTTATTAAACTGTCTCTCCCTGGACTATCAGTGTGCTCCCTTCCTATTCTGCCATCTTGCCTCCTCCCTCGAGAGTTCTTTCTTTTACTTGAAGACAGGAAGAGAAATCTGCTCTTTGAAGCCCGACACAGAGCCCTCACCAGAGCCCAACCGTGCTGGCAGCCTAAGCTCAGACTTGACAGCCTCCAGAACTGTGAGAAATAAATGTCAGCTGTCTAGACCACGCAGACCATTACAGTTTGTTACAGAAGCCTCACCCGAGTTACTATCCTCTATCTCTGCTCTCTCTGAATCTTCTGCAGTCTGATCTCACTCTAGCCACTTTGCATTGAATCCTCAGGCCCCTCAGGACTTTGGCACGTAATGCCCTTCATCCTGCCCCTAAAGTTCTCAGCACCGTCTGGCATCTCTGTGTGTCTTTTTTGGGAGAGAGAACTTGATTGTTGCAGCGCATCCTCTGGAGCCCTGGTGCACAGAGCAAAGATCAGGAGCAACCCCTGACGACTGTTCTTGGCTGGGAGTCGCCCAGGCATCTGGGAGCATGCAGTGGAAGAGAGGTTCTGCAGAACAGAGGGGCTGGGAGGCACTGGGAACTGTCAGTTACTGACTCTTGTCCCGTCTTGCTGTTTCCATCCGAGAACTCATAAGAAATGATGAGAGAGAGAGAGAGAGAGTGAATTCATCTTAGTAAAAGATCTTCACCTCAAGGAATGTCTACCCCAGGGTAACTAGCAGGTGGTACTCTGTGGAGTGTGATGTTTCAACAATACAAATACTCAGACAAAAGGGAAGTTTATGCACAGAGAAACTTAAAAGCCAGGGCCTGGCAGATGGAGAGCATATTCTCAGTTG
Source organism: Oryctolagus cuniculus (assembly GCF_964237555.1). Taxonomy (NCBI): domain Eukaryota; kingdom Metazoa; phylum Chordata; class Mammalia; order Lagomorpha; family Leporidae; genus Oryctolagus; species Oryctolagus cuniculus. Next base: position 90,476,961 of record NC_091441.1, on the reverse strand, counting down.
GGAAAAGCTTCTATTCATTGAGTTGAACTGCGTGCTTCTTATGCCTAGATACCGCTCAGAATTAGTTGGGATGGGTGCCATCTTAGCCAGCCTGAGTCTTCCATGTTGGTTTGGGTAATGCTATTTCTGTCTTTATCAAAATCAGTGGGAAAATGATTTATTTGGTAGAAATTTAACCAGGTCAACTGCTTTCATTCATCAGCGGTAGAACAGTTCTTACTGAGGATTAATGTATTTGGCAAAATAATAATTACTTTGATGTATAGTTAGTTGTATGTGTACATGTGTATGTGTGTATGTGCAATAAAAAAACATACACATGTTGTAGCCAGAAATATTTTTCTGAAATTCATAAACCACCCCTGGGTTAGACAGACTTTATATTGGACAATGCCGTGAAACCTTAAGCAATTATCCATGTTGTGTGTCTGTGTGCTTGACAGCGGATGCTTCAAAATATTTTGATATGCAACCTTTCTTCTTTGCCTTTGTGTTGTCAGACAACATGCCAGCTGTCAGATGGAGGCAAGCAGGCAACTTTGGCATCACTATTCCTGCCACCTTCGCTGAGGAGCCCTATAAATAGCATAATAGGATAAAGGCAGCCACAGAGGGAGAGCAGCAGGTGGCACTTCTTGTATCTAGAGCTGGAGGTGTAAATGAATTTCAATGTCTTCATGATACCAAACAACAGTGAGATTATAGAGAATAGAGCTTTTGTTATGAGAGAGCCCGATAGATATTTGAAGTAAATAATAATGATGATGATAGTTTTCATTATCATGCAGCCTTTCGCTTTGAAAGTGGCTTCAAAGAAAAGGGCCCTGTTTGCACAACAGCCAGTTCCCCTCTTCTCTCTCTGAAGGGTCCCTCTTTTCTCAGAGAGGGGCGATGATATTGATCTAAGCCAGCTGGTAGGTAGAGAGCATTGAGTCTCCCATTAGCGTAAAAGCCTGCTATAGAAGACCTATTGCTCTAATTATCAGAGAAGGACACCACAGAGGCCTTCATCTGGAGTGATCTTGATTGTCACCTTATTTCTCACCTTGCCTATTCCTTGCCGTTTCATATTTGTTGCTACCTCTGCAACCGATTTTAGGTTCCAGCTTCTTTGGCTATGAATGTTACTTATCAAAGGGGCTCCTTCTCCTCTGAGCACCTATAACATCCGCAGAAATGTAATGTATCACACAGCTCAGCATTTGTAGTGTCCTTTATTTGCGTCTTATGTCTCATATTTTAAATGAGATTTTGTACTACCTGAGAATACATGAGACTTAGCCTCCCATGTGCTCTCGTGGGCTCCAACATATTTGTAGATTCATCATTGCTACCGTGTATCTTAATGTCAGCTAACCCAGTCTGGGCATATGGAACCAGCATCAAAATAAGGAGACTCGGGTACCCAGCAGGTCAATGGCAAAATTTGTGGATCCTGATCTTGTACCATCTCTTCTTACCTCCCAATTCTGGTCCCCTGCTCTTGTCTCCCACTTAACCCTGAAGTTCAGTCACTGATTCCACTACTCTGATTGATTCTCACTTTGTTGTAGGTCTGCAGGCCCTCTGCCTCCTGGTCCTCTGGCTGACTGTTCTGCCTTGACCAGCCTCTGAGATCAGGAGTCAGGCCACAGATGTGCCACTGGGAATATTTCACCTCCTCTCTGGCAATCAGTCAAAATCAAGTCAGGTTGTATGGCAGGGCTGCAGCTGTGCATAACCTGACCTCTTTCTGTTTCCCCAGCCTCTTCCTTGTGCTTTGTTCTGCCTTTCTTTGAGCTGATGACGTGTATGGCTCCTGCCTGTCTTGTCAGGTCACCTTGACATGTCATGACACATTTTCATAGTGGACTGCCCCCAGTTGTTTTCTCAAGCTTTCTCATAGCATACATAACCATCTGTAATTCCATTTATTTATTCTTTACTTTGCAACAAATATAAGCACCTTGAGAGCAGGAGCCTTAGTTAGCTTTTCTGGCACCAAGGAAACATTGAATAGAGAAAATGCTTAAACGAGGGCTGAAGGGCGAGTTGAATGTGGAAATAGAGAGAATATAGACAAAATAGGGTTCTTGACTGTTTCTCTTTCTCTGTCTCTCTTTCTTGGATAAAGACAAAGAGGGTCCATATTCTTTATCGCTGTATATGGGTAGGCTCCTAATTGAGACTGAAATTGCTAACATTAAGATGGCAAATTGTCTTAGGAATCTTTTAAAATCCATGCCAAGCATGTTAGTTACTAGTATTTCCTCATTTTAGGTGCTAACTCCTAGTTAGGTATTTGCTGAAAATACCACAGGTATAGATGTTGGTGTTATTTCTACTAGCTGTGTAGAGGTAAGGAACCAATACCGCCAATCCGCAGTAGGAATAGCAGCTTGGTTCACCTAGCCCTACTCAGTCTGCAGAGGGGACTTGGCTTTATGGTTCTATTGAATAGACAAAGCACATAGAAGGTTGAGTACTATTACCCCATCCCACAAATAAGCATGCCAAGGATCAGTACAAAGTTGCTAAAAATAAAGGGGGCCTGGCCGGCGCCGCGGCTCACTAGGCTAATCCTCCGCCTAGCGGCGCCGGCACACCGGGTTCTAGTCCCGGTCGGGGCGCCGGATTCTGTCCCAGTTGCCCCTCTTCCAGGCCAGCCCTCTGCTGTGGCCAGGGAGTGCAGTGGAGGATGGCCCAAGTGCTTGGGCCCTGCACCCCATGGGAGACCAGGAAAAGCACCTGGCTCCTGGCTCCTGCCATCGGATCAGCGCGGTGCGCCGGCCGCAGCGCGCCGGCCATTGGAGGGTGAACCAACGGCAAAAGGAAGACCTTTCTCTCTGTCTCTCTCTCTCACTGTCCACTCTGCCTGTAAAAAACAATAAAAAAAAAAATAAAGGGGGCCTGGCACTGTGGCATAGTAGGGTAAGCCTCCATCTGTGGTACCAGCATCCCATACGGGTGCCAGTTTTAGTCCTGGCTGCTCCACTGCTGATCCAGCTCTCCGCTGTGGCCTCAGAAAGAAGTGGAACATGACTTAAGTGTTTGGTTCCCTATACCCACACAGAAGACCTAGAACAAACTCCTGGCTCCTGGCTTTGGATCTGATAAGCTCCAGCCATTGAGGCCATGTGGGGAATGAACCAGAGGATGGAAGGTCTCTGTCTACCTATAACTCTGCCTTTCAAATAAATATGTAAATCTTTAAAAAAGAGAAAAAAAAAGTGAACACACTGGAGTTCTTTAAAAAAGTCTGTGGAGAATGGAATTGAAAAGTTTATTATGGTGCACAAATATATTGAAATCCATGCATCACTTTTTTTTTTTGGTAATACACATTTTCCATGAACTTCTTGAGAAATCCTTGAATGCATAAATTTCAAAATATTTTTGTGCCAAAATTTTAATTGCATTTTCCTAACTTTCTGAAGTACTCTCATACATGCTAGTTGTAAAATCCGGGTTGGTGTGTTGCCCATTATACTACTGCCGTTTTCTGTATCTTCTGCATTTGTCCAGTTTTTTCTGTTACAATCACAGTCAACCTGGACAAAATTTCCATGGCCAGCGTAAGAAAGTGTCATAACAACACACCCATAGGTTCCTTGGCGAGTTTCCTGAATCCATGTGCTTCCACGAGGGAAAGTGGCCTCCTTTCCTAACGCTCCGGGGCAGAGGAGGGCAAAGGTTTTTGAAATGATCTGGGTGGGAGAATTAGGTTTGGCAAGTCAGGAGACAACATTGAGGATACTATATACATGCTTAAATGACAAGTTGCAAGACCAGTGTTGCTATTTTTTTTAATAGAATTTAAAGCCATCAAACCTATTCTCAGCTCACAGGTCAGCCAGCCAGACTTGGTCTGTGTGTTGTACTTGGATCTCACTCTCCTGCAGAAGAACAGAAATACTGGCCCAGTGTGTTGAGCTTCATGTTCACGTAAACTTATGTGTGTATGAGCATGATCATATGAATGTGTGCACATATATGAATACTCACATATATTAGCAATCTGTATTTGCCATGCTTAGAGATACATATCACGCACACATATCCTGCGATTCCCTGCACAATGTCATTCTGCTGATGTCATTGGCTGCTCCTTCAGCCGTGGATGTGTGGCTCATTTGCCCTGGGAGTCAGGATGCTGGCTTCTGTGCTCATGACTTTGGCAGCCCTTTCTGAGATTTCATGACAACCGTGGAAGGTCTGAAGTGGCCACACCTTTCAACTTGGCAGTAGGAGATGTGTTCCTTCGCAGGTGGGGCATAACCTTGTCACACACCGTATTTGCACCTGTCCTTTCCCTTGCACCTTCTCTCCTCAGAGGCCCCTGAAAGGGGCTTTTCCACTGACCCAATCTCCAGCTCTCCTCTGGGGCACATCCCTTAACCACAGCCTCATTGGGCTTGATCCTCAGACTTTGCAATATCAATACAACTTTGTGCTGACAGCATCACTGTGCTGACCACAAAGGCAGTGGGGCTTTGGCCTGCTGAGAGTCCTGCGCCTCTGTGTGCATGGACAAGGGGCCTCATTTTTAACTCATGGGAACTGTAAATAGGATGGTGGTTTACAAACTTCCTCACCATCTTAAGACAAGATTGTTGGGCCATACCTTAAATCACATTTAACTGTAATACATTGGCTTTATTTTATGGAAAGCTCTTTCCAGTGATTATTAACAGGGCTTTAAATACCATGCAGAGTTAGAGACAAAGCCACAGTAGTAATCTCCCTGCAGGGGGGGTCTGTCACTCAGGAGTACTGCCCCAAAGTACTGTTTCGTTATCTCCTTCAGAGTGCACAGATGGCTACAGTTTCCCACTACCTGCAGATAGAGGTGGTCTGTGACCTGCCTTACTAAAATCACAGATGAAGAGACAGTTGTATGTTTTAGGCAGGAACCTTTAGTTACCAGTGCAAGAAACTGAAGTGCTCCCTTTGCAACCACATAGAGCATGGAAGCACAGTGCAAGTGGATCCTCTGTCTGTTTGGACCCTGAGTTACCGACAAGGCCAGTGGTCTGAGTGAGCAACACACACTTGTGAGGTTTGTTATTATTGCAGTGTAGCCCAGCCTGTCCTGGCTGCTGTGATCTTGCTGGTCCCGGTATATGACAGTAATGAAGAAAACGATTGGTCAGGCTGCTTGTTTGGGAAGATCCTTGTTAAGAGCGGTTTCCAGTTGGGTTGTTTCTGCAGACTGTAGTCCTGTCCACTGTTCACTGTCCTGTGAAGAGTTTGTGTCTTTGGGTACGAAATACAAGGCCATATCTTTGTCACAGAAAGAGAAAACAAGGCACGGAGTGAGCAAATGCAGACACCAGGGTGAATGCTACTTTGATGCTTTTCATTCTGCATATACATATACATATACATATACATATACATATATATATATATATATATATATATATATATATATATAGGCCAGGCAGAGTTAGACAGTGAGAGAGAGAGACAGAGAGTTACAGACAGTGAGAGACAGAGAAAAGTCTTCCATCTGTTGATTCACTCCCCTAATGTCCGCCATGGCCGCGCTGCGCTGATCTGAAGCCAGGAGCCAGGTACTTCCTCCCGGTCTCCCATGCGGGTGCAGGGCCCAAGCACTTGGGCCATCCTCTGCTGCCCTCCCGGGCCACAGCAGAGAGCTGGACTGGAAGAGGAGCAACCGGGACAGAATCCAGCGCCCCAACAGGGACTAGAACCCGGGGTGCCGGCGCTGCAGGCGAAGGATCAGCCAAGTGAGCCACATCACGGGCCTCACTCTGCATATATTAATCTATCAAATGCTTCTTGTATTCAAGGTGCTGTTGGAACCCCAAACTGCTTTATGAGACATTTTCTCAAAGGAGAATTGCACATATTCTCTTTGAATTCTTTCTTGCTTTCCTTGTGGTGTAGCAATCAGTACGAGGAGGACACCTAATTAGCAGCTATTGCAGACCATTTACAATTCTATTCTCCAAGAGGTGAGAAGTTAATGAGAGTGGAATCCTGATGCTGAACTCTGGAGAGGAGAGCCCTCCCACTTCATCAAGTTCACGGGCAGCTCTGATCCTTCAGTTAGCTGAATTTGGTCAGAAGATGCCTCTGGTTACTCACGTGACATTGAGTGTATTTTGACCTCTTTGGATTGAAAACTTATTGGTAGTTTAGTGAGTTCTCTCTCCTAGCATGAGCAGAAAATGTGAAAAATCAAAACTGACAGCACATTTAAATCAAAACCCTCACCCAAATTGGGGGCCCATACATCTCATGAAACAATTTAAATCCCCAGATGGAAAAGCAATGGCTGGAGAATGGGTACTGAAGGTAGAACTTCTCAACTGCTGAGAACCAAACACTGGAAGATCAGGTTTACGTTGCAAGGAGGAAATTAGTTTACTTGATTACTCAAGAAATTGAAGAAGACTTAGAAGTGTAGATCTGATGTTGTCTGCCATACACTTGCAATCACTATAGAATTTCCTGTCCTAAGCAACATCACCAGAGAATCATCTTCCTTTCTTCTCACTGCAGAATAACCACCTTTACTTCATAAGTAGATTTTGTGATTCTCCTTGTCCCACAAAGTGTGGGTTGAGTAAGGAAATGCAAACCTTCTGAGTAAGTCTTCTCTTCAGCCAAGGTGATTATGATGTAGCCTGGGACAGCGTTGTTTGACTTGCAGGTTCTTCTACAGTTGTATTTTACAAAAAGACCAGATAGAAAAGCAACTTAGGATTTTTTTTACTATTTGTGTGAATGATAGGGAGATAGAAATGTGGGAAGGAAGGTAGATAGCAGGCTATTCTGCAGAAGAGGAAAGGATCACAATTCCCACGCTGGCAGTTGTGAGGATGTGCTGTCTCTGCCCTAAATCCTTGCCTGAACCTCGGTTTCACATTTTGAGACAGGTGCCAGGTCTGGGTATTAGAAGTTGAGAATCTCCTTTTTTGCTAATGTAAAGAGGCACAGAAATGCCTGTCACTTTGTGAAAATGAATTCCATAGTTAAGAAGCTCAGAGAATTGAGCAAATGCTCAATGCCGAGCAGTCTTTCTGCAGAGGGCGGGATTAGAAGACTCTTGGTTCGCATGGGAAACGTTGCGTGTCTTCCAACTTGGTTCCTTCAGAACTGGTGAATGAGGCTTTGGGCCTCAGACTGCCATACTGAATGAGACTGCAAATTCTCTTGTCTGCTTACCCTGCAGTGGCTGTAGCAGCCAGTTCACCTGGATTTCAAGCAGCTCTGCATAACCACAACATGACAGCATCTCTGGCATGTGTCACGAAGCTCTTGCCTTTTTCTTGGGTTTCTGTGTGTGGTAGCCTAGGTGACTGTTGGGGCCACTTGGCAGGTTCATAGGTGCAGCCTGGAATCCTAAAGTTAGCACTCCTTAGGGCAACCCTACCAAGGAGGCCTGAGAGTCCCAGGGATAAATGTTTCCTGTTCTTATCCTCCAGGTGGATATTTCCAAGACACACCTTGTACAACTCTCAGAAGATTGTAAGGACAGAGCACCACAGTGCCCACTGTGATGGCGTATCACTACGTTGGCTTCCCTCCCTTGTCTCTCTCTCTCTCTCTACCCCAGTTCCCCTCCTCCTCTGGGAGTCCACTGGCCAAACCAACTACCTGCATATAATGTTTGTCTCATGTCCTAAGACACACTCCATACGCAGGCCTCTCATGCTTTCTGTAGAAGTGTGTAATTTTAGACCAAGTTCAGTCTTACTGCAGTTGGGACATGATTAGTGAATATAAAAGATCTCATTCACTTTCCCATTTCCAATATGGTTTTAGCACCAGGGGCCAGTGGACTGAAATGATCCCATTAAAATTGTCGATGACCTACTTTTTCCTTTTGATATAGGAGAGGTTCTTTTAATGTGTGTTTCTAGCCTGCTGTATTGCTCTTCTGTGAGTCTCATTATAAAGCCCTGACCTTCAGGAAAGAAATTAAAGTATAGGGCCATTCGTGGTATTCACCTTCATTCTCCAATTGCGTTTGATCTTCGTGAAGTATAAACAGTCTGGGAGAGTGCTGACGAGGCCAGCAGAGTGGCCTTGATCCTGCCACAGCTGATTACCCTTGCATGCAGCAACACTGTCGCATAGCCAGAAATTGCATTCTGCATTCTGGTGGAACGTGGTTTCAGTGCATGCTCTTGTGCACTGGGGTAGCAGATGACAACGCATGTTTCACCCTCACTCCTGATCGCCACACATAAGGGCCACTGACCGTGATTTGCACATGCAGTGCCGCGTGTGATGAGAACACATTTATGTAATGGGGAATTTTTAGCTGGCTGAGCAGCGCTCAGATGGGACTCAGTGCCCTGGGGTTAGGACTGTGTAGGCAACCAACCATCAAAACTGTTTGTTGCTTGAGACGAACAGTTTTGTGAGAGGTTGTGCACAGGCAGAGTAACTTCGAGTGCAAGTGAGAAGCAAGATGGAATTCTTGCCTAGACATCATGTTTGTGGGTGCCTGAAGGGGGGCAGGAAGAAAGCTGGGAGTGTTAGAGTCTGCTGAGCAGCATTTTAGTGAACTGAGAGAGTTGCAGGGGGAAGAGGAAAAGATGGGCTAGCTGTAATCCACACCCACCAGGAACTCTGACACCTTGTATGTGTGTCAAGGGAGGGGCCCCTGGGCCCTGCTGGCTCTGGTGGGGATCGTGGTGCTAGCTGACGTTACGCATATCACTGTTAGAGACTAAGCCGTGGAGAGTGCCCTCTCGGGTCCTTGTGAGGCTGCTGAAGGCCCTACAGGCTTGGTGCATTCACTCTGGTACTTGCTCCCCAGCCCCAGCAGGTTGACTCTGCAGCTGTATTTCCTGTGGCCAAGGGTCAACTGTCATCTCAAGGAGCTGCCATTGACCTTGGGTTTTGGAGAATGCCTCGTGGTCCCCAGGAGGGCTGCAGCTTGGGAGAGACTTTGCTGAGAGTAGAATTGGTTCTCCAAGGTAAAGAATATTTGAGTTCAGTTTTCTGAGGTGAAATTCACAGAACATAAAGTTAACCATTTTAAGTGTACACATATAGAAGTTGTGGCATTTAGTGTACTCACAATGTTGGATAACTATCATCTCTGTGTAAAACACTTTTAAAACCCTTGAATGAGACCCTGCAGGTGTGGGATTTAATGCCTGACTACACTGAAAATTGCCTTTTTATGATGATCTAATATTTGTTTTAAGACTTCATGTTTTTGTTTTAGAAACAAATCTTGGACCATCTTGTGTGTGTGGAGGGGTGGGAACTAACTCCCCTCTGCTTGTTTGTTCCCCAAAGATCCACAGCAGCTGACAGGGCTGGGCTAGGCTGAAGTCAGGAGCTGGAAACTCAATCCAGGTCTCCCAGGTGATTGAAAGGGGGCCCAACTACCTGAGCCAGCACCACTGCTCCGTGGAGGGCATGGTAGCATAAAGCCAGAATCAGTGCTAGAGCAAGGGCTTGAAACCAGGTACTCAAATATGGGATGTGAGCATCCCGACTGGCCCCTTAATTGCTAGGCCAAATGCTTGTTCCACCTTTTGATTTAATTTCTTTTTTTTAAAAGATTAATTAATTTTTTGAAAGGGAAAATTACAGAGAGGCAGAGGTGGAGAGAGAGAGAGGTTTTCCATCCGCTGGTTCCCTCCCCAGATGGCCACAATGGCAGGAGCTGCACCAATCTGAAGCCAGGAGCCAGGAGCTTCTTCTGCTTCTCCCACACGGGTGCAGGGACCCAAGGATTTGGGTCATCCTCTACTGCTTTCCCAGGCCACAACAGGGAGCTGGATTGGAAGTAGAGCAGCCGGCACTGGAACCAGCACCCATATGGGATGCCAGCACTGCAGGCAGCGGCTTTACCTGCTGAGCCACAGCACCGGCACTGGCACCTTGATTTAATTTCTTAATTATGTGTCTTTTACTTGATTCTTTCCAATTTATAGACAGAAAATGTCTTCAGTGCAAAAAACTTAAAATACAGACTTCCTCTGTCTACCAACTCCAGGTGGAGGTGAGGGAATGTGCCCAAGAATCCTCTAAAAGAATTAGTGCTAGTATGGCTTTATCTGTGCCCAGGTGATTTTTGCTCATTTTTTTCTTCTGTTTTTGAGAATACCTGATAAAGCTGTAGGGGTACTTGAGAATCAGGTCAGACCCGAGATAAGAATCTGAGCCCTGCTACTTATTAGCCATGTGAAGTTGGGTCAGATGGGGAAAAATTTTAAGCCTAAATTTTTTTGTTCTGTACATAGGGACAAATATCTTCATCATGATGTTATTGTGAAAATTGAATGCTTGGCACCTAGTAAGTACTGAGTAAATGATGATACCGTTTTAAAAAGCAGCAAGAACACCAAAGACAGGAGAGGAACAGATGTTTGGGGACAGCTCGGCCCAGCCCCCAGGACTTTAGTGTCACAGTGGGCCTGATTTAAACTCAGGCTTCCACAAATGGAGCAAAAGTACCACATACTACAGCCGGAAGCTGGACAGCTGCTGCCAGCGAAGGGGTCAAAGTCAGAGCTGTAGGACAAGAGGGCACCATAGAGGGTCGATGTTCTACATGTGAGTAGCTCAGTAAACCAAGAGTTTTGCAACAGGCCTCTCCCAAAGCTCCTGATGACACCAGTCCTGCAGACACGGCTCCTGCTTCCTGGATTATGGTTCTCTCATAGTTACGGAGTACAGAGAAAATGCAACTTAAATAACATGCTCCTGGGAGCTGGTTTTGCACAGGGCCTGGGGACTCATCCCATCTGTTGTTACCTCGGTACAGAGGCAAATCTGGAATCACATTAGATTTGCTAGATTTGCTGAGTGAGATATCCAGAGTTGCCGGTTTGTAATTTGTTCAGAAACTTGTGGCACATCTACGCCTTAGGTGCTACTCAAGGTGTTGACATTCGGGATGAAGAAGATGGTTACAGCCGTTGTGGAAGTTCCACTTTAGAATGACAATTTCCCAAATATATCCTGTGTGTCCCTCATCTCTCACGATGTTCCACCTATCAGAAAATTATTCTTTGTGGGGCCAGCTCTGTGTGGCTAGTAGGTTAAGCCTCTGCCTGCCGTACCAGCATCCCATTTGAGCACTGGTTTGAATTCCAGCCACTCTACTTTTGATCCAGCTCCCTTCTAATAGCCTGAGAAAGCAGTGGAAGATGGCCTAAGTGCTTGGGCCTCTCCACCCATGTGGGAGACCCAGAAGAAGCTCCTGGTTCCTGAATTCGAATCAGCCCAGCTCCGGCCATTGTGGCAATCTGGAGAGTGAACCAGCAGATGGGAGACCTCTCTCTGTCTCTCCCTCTCTCTGTCTGTGACTCTGCATCTCAAATAAGTAAATATATCTGAAGAGAAAAAGTATTCTGTGGCCAAGCATAACTAAATAAATATATATCTGCACTGCGCAGATCCAAAGCCAGGAGCCAGGTGCTTCCTCTTGGTCTCCCATGCAGGTGCAGGGCCCAAGCACTTGGGCCATCCCCCACTGCCTTCCTGGGTCACAGCAGAGAGCTGGACTGGAAGAGGAGCAACCAGGATAGAATCTGGTGCCCTGAGCGGGACTAGAACCCGGAGTGCCGGGATAGAACCGTCACCCCAATCGGGACTAGAACCCTGAGTGCCAGCGCCTCAGGCAGAGGATTAGCCTAGTAAGCCTCGGTGTTGGCCAGCCAAGCATAACTCTTGAACAGTCCTAATACACAGTAGCTTTTAAGCCTCTGAGAGTGGTGGGCTGGTCTACTGGTTAAGGTGCCCGTGTCTCACTTCAGAGTACCTGAGTTGCATTCCTGGCTCTGAGTCTCAATGCCAGTCCCCTACCAATGCAGACCCTGAGAAGTAGCGGTGATGTTTCAGGTTGCTGGATTCCTGACACCTACCTGGGAAACATAGATTGAGTTCCTGACTCCCAGTTTTATCCCTGTCACAGCTCTAACCATTGCAGGCATTTGGGAAGTGAACCAGCAGGTGGGGGAGTGCTTTCTTGCTCTCTCTTTCTCTTAAATAATAAATAAGTAAGTAAGTAAGTAATCTCTGAGGTGGGTCATCACAAATGAAAAATGTTTCCTGCACTTATTTAAACATGGAATGTTTTTGCCATTTAACACGTATTGACATTTCCAAAAACTATGTTTTCTGTTGGCCAAAAAGAAATCCGTCCCAGTAAGACATTAGGTTTCTAGCCTGAGACTTGTAAACTATTCAAATATTGTGCTTCAGGAAGACCTAGGTTGTGCCCTCAGAGCCTTTGAGATCTAATTCCAATTTTTTAAAACTTCCCAGAAGAAAAATTGCAGATGGGGCTGTTTAGCCAGACACGGCAGGTCAGTAAGGGAGGATGATTGGTGGGAGTTCATTCACAGCCATTGTCAAATGGGAGCTTGCCTTGGCAAACTGGAAGTCCAGAGCCCTCAGCTCTAACCATTGCTGGTGTACAGTGGGATTGTGGGTCAGACCAGAGACAGCTTTCTAGTTCTTAGGAGGATGTGGAAACCTTTATTTATTTTTAAGTATGAAATTTCATAACTTGACTGTGAGGCTTCAAACTGACAAAGCATTCTGATGGCCCAGCAAACAAACAAACAAAGCAACAGAAACAACAAGCACAAGTGTGGACCAACCCTTTCTGTGGGGAGCAACTCGGACTAGACTGTTACTCAAATTAAGACTTACTCTATACATCTGCTCTCCCACAATATGGCGCTGGGAGAGGAGGAAACAGCTTCTACACAGCTACCTCTCGCCAACTTGAGTGATGACCTGCAGGAGCTGATCCTGCTCCTGATTGGAGGAGAGCAGCATACTCGGCGTGTGGGTAGCAGAGTTGGGATTGGTGGAAGAGGACTATAAAGGAGGAGAGAGACAACATGCACCAGGAACATCTAAGGGGAACACCTGAGGAACATCTGAGCAGCCCCCGAGAGAGCCGGCCAGCGGTGTGCCGCTCCCCCGTGGAAGTGGGGAAAGTGGCAGGGGGAACCTCCCTTCCACGGAGGTGGAAGGGATGGTAGCCAACCCGGGAAGAACCAGCAGCAAACCCGGGGAGGGCCGAGCAGACAAAAGAACAGCGCAGGGTCCTGTGTCGTTCCTCCACGAAGAGGGGGAGTGACACCTTTCCCATAAGCTACCAAGACATGTCCTTGCCTGGGGGAACGGGGCTGTGGTCTGCCTCTGTTTTCTGGCACCATGACTGAATTCCTGAGTCTGGTAAAGGAAAGAGGGATATTTAGCTCAGGTTCTGGAGGCTAACAACTCCAAGAGCATGACCCCAGCATCTGCTGAGGACCCTCTCGCTGGATCGTAGCATGGCGGAGGACATGATACAGAACAAGGGAGCTAGAGAGTGCTCCCATTTTCATCACGGAATTGGTAGCCCAGTAACTCATATATGCGTTAATTCATTCACAAGGGAAGAATCCTCATGATTCTCTCACCTCCAACAGCTCCCACCTCCAAATGCCACTGACAGGCAAATAATCGGATTAAGGTTCCAGTGCGTGAGAATTAGGGGACAATTTTAAATGACAGTGTGGATTCCTTGCAGGTGTGTGAGATATGCATGTGTGTGGCTCCATGAGGCACATGATGTGCCTGAATGGATTCATAATTCTCTATTTTCATCTTTCTTGACTCATTCAGTTGGCAGCATTGGCTCAACTTCTTTAGTGAGCTTCCAGGTCAGCATAAGTTCTCTTTTTGATTCCTAACTTCTCCATTTTCTTTATTGTTCTTCCTCTTTTCCCCAAAGTGGGAAATGTTGGAAATCTCCATGAAGAGCCTTTGTTCCCACATTCTTCTCTGTATTCATGTATTGAGCTGCCTCAGTTAGATTCTTGGCAATAAATGCCATCTTCAATCCCAGAGTGTGCACAAGTATATTTGCCAGACAGTTCTCCTTCCTGAAGCCCAGACTTGTATTTTCAAGTCTCTGATGGCTTCTAGTTAATGGAGATCTTGAACCCAACAGGTCCAAAGCAAAACTCCCTATCTCTACACATAGCCTTTCTCCATGTTGACCAGGATCTTTGCACCGGCTGTGACAGACTGTTGGATCCATTCTGTAAGTTCCCTCACATCTTGAATTAAATGTCCCATCTCAAGGAAGTCTACCTTGTCCATCCTGTTTTAAATGGTGTACTCCGCCCTGATTTACCATTTTCTGTAGTAGCTCTAACACTTAGGTTTGTTATTCAGCATCTATATCCCCACAACAGTGTGCTTCCTTACTTGTTTTATTTACCTGTGTGCCCTTAGATGCCTTACAAATCACACAGTAGGTGCTCCATCGGTATTTGTGGAATAAATGAATCCCAGTTGTCACTCAGGGAAGAAATTAAAGAGAACCTGTGTCGTAAAGCTCCACATGGAGGCTGTGGTTCTGGTGCCGTGGGTTAGGCTGCTGTTCATGACCTTGGTATCCCATACTGGAGTGCCAGTTACAGTGCTGGCTATTCTGCTTCCAGTGTAGCTCCCTGCTAATGTGCCAGGGATGAGAGTGGAAGGTGGTGCAAGTACTTGGGCCCCTGTCACATCACCCAGGTGGAAGACTATCACCACATGGGAGAAGCGCTTGGCTTCGGTCTGGTCCAACCTCAGCTGATAGAATCATTTGGTGAGTGAAATAGCAGATGGAAGATCATGATCCTTCTCTCTTTCTCAAGATTCATGCATCTCTTTGGAAGGCAGAGTGACTTTCACACACACTCACATGCACAGATCTGTTGGTTCATAGGTCATGCCAAAGTCAAGAGCCTGGTATTCCATCCGGGGCTTCCACATGTGTGGGAAGCAGTCCAAGAACTTGAGACTTCTTTTTGTGCCTTCATAGGTAATTAGCAGGAATTAATAAATAAAAATGAATTTATAAAAATCACATAAAAGCTAAAGCTTATCATAAAATTTCAAGTGGTAATTCTCCACTATGTACACTGAGCCACAAACCGTTGCTATGCACATATTTTCAAAATGTATTTGGTGAATGGATAAACTATTAATTTAGGGGCAGATTAGAAGAAAATACACATGAACATGTGTGCATACGCAAACATGCACATACACACAGACAAGTAGGCACATACAAAGAGGAACATGTGTGCACACATGCATATTAGTGTCCCACCGTTTGACTGACTGTTCTAATGGACAGGACTATTTAAGCCTCCTTCCAGATTTCTGCTGAGGCTCAAAATTTTAAATTTAAAAAGTACTGCTGTCTTGTCTCTGAATTGAATAGTTCATTTCCCAGTGTGTTGCTAATCTCCAGTTTTGCCCCAAAGATAGTGTTTTAAAAACTTTCCTACTGAGTTCTTTTGTGTATGAAAGACAAAGTTATTATCAAAATTATTACTCATGTTCCTTGTCATGCAAAAGGCATAAGTAATGTTTTTAATAATGCAAGCCATTAAAAAGTGGATGGGCTGAATTCATTGTGTCTGTTTCTAACTCGCATTGGGAAAGGATTGTTCTGTGCACAAATGTGTAACCCTTTGATGTCTGCGTGAGTCTTTCTCTCTGTTTTTTGATAAAGAGTTGAACATGATTCCCTTTAGAGACTTGGAGCCGGCCACTACCTTTTAAGCTCCTTTCCTCCAGAAGGAAAGATGTTGAAAGGGACAAGTTCTCTGCAAGGAACAACTTTCTTTGGTAAGAATTTCTCTGGAGGAAAATAGAAGCTTTGGAATATCTTTAAAAAGATGGCTGATATTTGATAGTCTTTTGTTCACAATGGTTTCTGATAAGTTCCTTGGACAGCCGATATTTTAGGCGTTAAGTTTCCTTCATGATTGAAGCCTTATAATCACTGGAAAGTTAGGAAACAACCTTGGGTTATGTGGGAAGCAGGCGTCTCATGCATGACTCTCGGTGCCCAAGCAGGCTTTACTCCATGCCTAGTTGGGCACCACCAACATAATGGAATCCTTTTGCATCAAGTCAGAATTTCATTTAAGTTGATGCTTTAGCCACCACCTGTCATCTGAGTTGGCGAGTGAAGTTACGGAGGTGGATAAAATAAAGGAAGCAGTAGAAAGCTATTTTGAAAGCATGAATGGCAACATCAGGTGGACTAACATTCTTGAAGTCTGGAGTAGAGATGAAATTTCAAGTGTTCTGCTTGACATCTTACTAGCTTTTCTAAATCCAGACTTTGGGTACCCACACAGCCTTTTGACCAGGCCCAATTATCCTCTTTTGGATGTCTCAAACTGTTAGAAAGGTTTTTGGAGTAACAAATGTGGTTATGAAAGCTTCCTCTAGGGCCCAGCGTTGTGGCACAGTGGATTAAGCAGCCACTTTTGATGCTGGCATCCCATGTCAGAGTGCTGGCTTGAGTCCTGACTGCTCTACTTCCAAGGCAGCTTCTTACTGCTGAAGATGGTCTGAGTGCTTGGGCCCCTGACACCAAAATGGGGTCCCCAGATGGAGCACCTGGCTCCTGGTTTTGGCCTGACCTAATCCCTGGCTCTTTAAGTTATTTGGGGAGTAAACCAGTGGATGGATGATATCTGACTCTGTTTCTCTTTGCCATTCTGCCTTTTAAATGAATAAATAACTCTTTAATATATATGAAAGTTGCCTCATTACCTAGTGTGCTTTGAGCATGTGGACTGCACACAACACACCTTTGTCCCAGTGCCCTTAGATTATATGATATACAAATGTGATATATTCTGAATTTCCTTCTGAAGAATCAAGTGGCATATGACTTCAATTCTTGTTCCTCTTTTTTCTTAAGTCAAAAAGCACCCCCTCCAGTTTTATAATAGGGACAAGGAAGAAAGGAAATAGAAAAGCTTCCCCCAGAGAGAGAACATGTAACTCTCTCAACCCCCAAACTTTGTTTTTTACTCTTTGGTGAAATTGGTGAGTTTTTTCTTTTTCTTCTCATTTTCAGGAAGAACTAGGAGAGGATCAAAAGAGTAGATTTGCCTGAATGTTAGTGTGGCCTGATTAGGTTGGAATTAGCCTTTTTCTCTTTTCACAGAAGGAAACAGAGACCATCTGCAGAAATTATTCAAATCCGTGTGCCTTCCAGGAAAGTGTTTTATTTGCCACTGCATTTATTGTCACACCAGGGAGCTTGACAGTCATTCCAAACTTCTGCAGCCACAGCACGAGGATTGCCTGTGGCTATTAGATTAACAAAAGGAAAAATTAACTTTCCTCCAGCTGAAAATTAACACTTTAGATTAATTAAAAAGCAAATGTAATCAAGGCCTCTGGATTTTTCTCTGAAGGTCCTTTCTTTGGGGACCCCAGGACTGCAATAAGTCTTCTTAACTTACGGGGGAAGGAGTAGTTGAACATTTCATCAGGATTAATTGATGATATAATTTGCACAGTGTGAATAGAATGGGAGCCAGTGGGAGTCCAGGGTCTCTTTCACTCCCTGTAGAATGGACTACCCCTGCTGGTTGTCTCAGAGACGGTGAGAACACGTGGGGCTGCATGATCCTTCCTAGAGTTGAATCGGAGCCCAGGTGCCTACTTTGCCTACTTCCTATGTGGATGACTTTGGGCAAGTGACTTAATCTCCCAGGAACCCTGGTGGTTCAGCAGCAAAATGAAACTCAGTAATAGAACTCACACATCAAAGCACTTGGCATCTAGGATGTGCTCCGTAGGCGGTGGTCATCAGTGCCAGCCCCTTTATCAAAGGTGAGCGTGGTTGTAGGTGCATAGGCACTCGGTAGTAATCATTGCTATTACACAGAGATGATGATTACAGAGCTGTCCATGACTATTTGGTCTTTGGGACCATTACACATATTCTACATGATTTCTTCGAATTATGTTTTTGCTCAATGGAGTTTTGTTCAGAGGCACCTGGTTTAACATAGGGAATCTCAAACTCTAATAGGGTATGTCACAGCAAATTTTCTTCTACACGTTGTGAAAATAGCGCGACACTTTAGAAATTTTTAATGTTTTCTTATAAAAATTGTAATTCTCAATTACAAATACAACTTCATCGGAATTCAGTGGCATGGTGTTTAAACTTTGAGCAATCTTGTCCCAACCAGCTTTTCCTACTTTGTCCCATAGATCATGGAATATCCCAGCCACACTGACATTCTTGTTATTTGTCACACCAACCAGATATTTTTACTCTCTGCCTTGACTCATAAGCTTTTCTCCATCATTGAAAACTTTTCTCTCTTCAGAATCTGGAAAACTCTTTTTGATACCACACTTTCTCAAATACCTATCTTTTCCTTTTTAAAGTTTTCCCCTAATTTTTTAAAAGGGATATCTGTCTGTGTTTCTGAAAGAGATAGAGATATGAATTGATTTCCTACTTGCTGATTGACTCCCCAAATGCCACAATAGCCATGGTTGGGCCAAGTCGAAGCCAGGAGCCAGAAACCCCATCCAGGTCTTAACTTGAGTGGCAGTGGCCCTGTCTCATGGGCCATCATACACATTGCCCAGGCACATTAGCAGAAAAGTGAGTCAGAAGCAGAAGAATCAGGGCTGAGACAGGCACTCTGGTATGGGAACCTGGTGCTGCAAGCTGTGGCAAAACCCCGAGCCCTCTCCGAATTTTAATCTACATTCTTATCCTATACTTCTTTGCCGTAACAACTTACTTGTACTTCCATTCTCTTTCCTTTGAATTTTGTGTGTGATAATAACAATTTCATTAAGATAACTACTAATTGTTAGCTCTGATTTCTGGAGCACTAACATGTGCCAGGGATTGGTAGGAAAATGTGCTTGCTATATCTCATTTATGTTGCTCCCCCTCTTCGTGGAGGAACGACACCAAACCCTGCCTAGGCTTCATATCCGAGTCACGGCACCATTATGTCGCTCCCCGTCTTCGTGGAGGAACGACACAGGACCCTGCACTGTTCTTTTGTCTGCTCGGCCCTCCCCGGGTTTGCTGCTGGTTCTTCCCGGGTTGGCTACTGTCCCTTCCACCTCCGTGGAAGGGTGGTTCCCCCTGCCACTTTCCCCACTTCCGCGGGGGAGCGGCACACCGCTGGCCGGCTCTCTCGGGGGCTGCACAGGTGTTCCTTCAGGTAGATGTTCCCCTTAGATGTTCCTGGTGCATGTTGTCTCTCTCCTTCTTTATAGTCCTCTTCCACCAATCCCAACTCTGCTACCCACACGCCGAGTACGCTGCTCTCCTCCAATCAGGAGCAGGTCCCACAGTTTATTGGTTGAACTGGAGGCAGCTGTGTAGAAGCTGTTTCCCTTCTCAGCGCCATATTGTGGGAAAGCAGATGCATAGAATAAGTCTTAATTCCAGTAACTTAGTCTAGTCCGAGTTGCTCCCAGTTGCTCCCCACAATTTAAACTTTGCAATAACTTAATGAGCTAAGAGCAATGATCCTCTTCATTCTGCAAATGAGGAAACAAGTTCAGATGCTAAGTATGTGGTAAAGCTGAGGCTAGAACCTGGGCCGGTTTGTCTCAAAATTCCAACACATGGGCAGGACAGATTCTATTTTCTTATCATTTCTACTCATGTCTGTCTGTCCTTTTTAAAATCTACGTCCTCTGAGGTCCAAGACCATGGGTCATTCGTTGTGCTATTCCCAGCTCTACCCTAGTGCTTGCTGTCTGGGGAGTGCCCAGTGCTGGTTAGGATTGGGTTTGTACGTGCATAGGTTGGCAGAGACAAATGCTGAGGGCAATGGCTCCGTTTTTTTTCTGAAATATGACATGGTCCCATAAATGACACCCATGCATATGCCTTCCCAGACAGTGACTGATGCCCCTCCATTTCCTAAAGTGCATTAAGGTACAATTAGATTTGTAAGCTCAGCTCTCCTCCCTCCTCAGTGACAGCGGAGACCACAGCTCATCACTTCAGTCATGTTCTGCTGTAGCAGAGCCCCTTCAGCCTCCTGGCACGGATTTGTGTGCTGTTTCACCATTCAGCACACAGACAGCAAGGCGGCATTCCCCAGGTCCTGCGTCCTCCCAGGAGATGGCCCCACTTTCACACTGTCCCCAAGTCCACTCCTCCCTATTGAAATTCTCTGCTGGAGGTCACTCATTAAACTCTCCCACGATCCATCACTGTGGATCTGATGGTCACAGTGTTGTCTTTGGCCATTATTAATCTTTGGAGATGGATGCTCCTGGCTGCTTCTGACTGACTCACATGATTTTGGCTATTAATCTTTATCTCAATCAAATTATGTACTGTTTTAACTTGGAAGGTCTTGCTGCTCCTGGGATTGAATCTTATCAGCTGTGATGGCTTCACAGTGAGAGCTATTTTTTTTTTTTTAAATTCCACAAACCCTTCACTTTGTAGACAAATTTTATTTCTGAGAATTCCTGGACACTGTCATTATTTCCTTGAGCCTCTTTCCAACCATCCTATTTTTTCTTCATCATCTCTCTGGGACTGATTAAGTTTGGTTCTTGAAAAGTGCCCATCAAGAAACTGTCGAGTCCAGTGTCTGATGCGCAGAAGACTGTGTACAGGGGACGCCAGCAGAAAGTTCTTTGTAGGTCACTCACTGCCATGAATGTAACTGGCTGAGGGGCCTAGTGAGGGCAATTTGAAATACATCATGGGTTCCTCCCAAGACCACACCTCCTATCTACTGTTGCTTGCTGATAGCTGAGAGCATCAGGGATTCAGAGGCAGACCCACTCCTGGAAGACAAGAGCCTTCTTGGTCACCAGTTTTGGTGACTTTGCCAACAAAGGGTCTTGCTCCCTAGTTCCTGTGGGATCAGATTGCATCGTGACGTGATGGCTCTCCCAGACTCTTCCCAGCTTCTTCCTAAGAGCCAGACTGACCCAAATCACTTCCCACTTCTGACGAGATCAAGGCCTGGCTTTATATGATGGACCATTTGACTTTATTAAAGGAGGATGACGGGGGGAGGGGTAGGAGAAATAAGCCAAGTAGAAGCCAGTATCATGTGAAGGAAAAAGTGACCCAGTGAAATTCCTAATGGAATGAAATGGAAATAGCTAGTTGCCAGGATGGGACCTATGGCATTTATTTCGAGGATTCTCTAGACTGAACACTGCCTACTTAACCTGATTAAGGTTTAATATGTTCATTAGGATGTGTTTACATACTTCTGAAACAGTTGAGGTCAAAGGTGGGGAAAAGACATGACAAATAAAACAGGGAGAGTACAATTATGTCCTTTGAATTACCATACACAGAATTGTGTGGTTTTAATTATTAAGAGATGTAAACTATGTTCAGGCTTGTTTGAGTATAAAGGAAATGTAGAGAAGGAAATGATGTTAGTTAAAATCAAATTTTATAAGGCAGAAACTTAACTCGGCTCCTGAATTTTTTTATACTACCCCTTTTTAGTGGGGAGTGGGCTGGAATAAATTCACTGAGCCAAATTTTTTTGGGTTTGAAACTGGAATGTCATTGCTAGGAAAAAAGCAGGATTTGCAGACCAGTACTAAAAAAAATCCTCATGCTATTTGTAGTTATGGCTTTTACATAAATATAATGTATAATTTGCAAAATTCTTTAACATAGTTGTCATATTTGCCCTGTTCTGTGTGATCCTGTCTCTCTCAAGAAAGCTTCAAATTAGAAAATCTGAAAACAGTCCCCCATTTTACAGATGAGGAAATTGAGGCACAGAGAAGGGATATTTCACCTAGGATCATAGGATTTACAGGTGATGCCATGGCTACGTAAAACTGCATGATTGTGAGTGTGACTCTGCTATGGCCATTCTTGCTGTGATCATCTCAAGATGACGGGTGACAGACTGTAGATTCAGATAGACCTTGAATTTGTGACCTGGGGAAGATGATGAACCTTAGTCTCCCTGCCTTTTATGTCTTTTCCTGAGCTGTGTGTTATATGTCTGTATGTAGATAGCACAATCCCAGGAAAACAAAAACAACAAAAGTAGGCTCTTTGTTATTAACAAGTAGCACATGGAGTTAAACTGTCTCCCCTAATTTCCTCCCAACTAGTAGGTTGTCTTTATGTCTTTTAAGAAGACAAAAACATCCTTAGTCAACATGAATGCGACATGGATGGAACCCATTCTCCATGATAAGCAGTGGGCTAAATTTGGTAGATAAATACATGAGATGCTACCAGTCTTCCTGGTGTTGATGTTCAGATAGAATGTTTCCCAAGCCATCTTCCTCAACCATCTGGGGAGCTAGTTCCAAATCCATGGAGCATGTCCCTGTCTGATGGAATCAGGAACACTGGGGGTTAGGGGATGGGGTCAGAAATGCATATTTTGCAAATATAGACCAGGGGATTTGCTCTAATGTACAACCACACAGTTCACAACCACCAGACCATCTAATATGTTTGTCTCATTTAGATTAGTTGGACCAGTTATCTCAGGATCTTGGACTGTGATCTGGAAAGAGGAACGTAACACAGCCTGGAAGTAGTAATAACAATATGGTGGCCCTTTACACACAGTATGAGCTTTTCTTCTGTCTCTGCCTTGCGTGTGGGACAATTAGTTGAAAGCAGTTGACCTGGTAGAGCAGGGGTGAGGAAAATTTTTCCTGCTGTGTGCCATTTGGATATTTATAACATCATTTGAGGGCCATACACAATTATAAACTTAAAAAACAAGCTGCTATAATTTTATTGAATTTTGAGTTCTGTCTACAGTCACTTTGGCCAGGCCAGACCAGACCAAATAATTTGACTGCTTTTTTACAGCCTACAGGCTGGACATTCCCCACCCCCTATTAGAGTCTTAAACAGCAGGAGGTAAACTTGTAGCCAAATCTCAGTTTAGCTGACAGTTTATCCCTGTTCCCTGGTTCAGTTTGGGATGAGTTGGGTGAGTACACATGCCCTTATGAATGTAGAATCCAGCAGGGAACTTAGATTCATCAGATGTTAGGTTTGTGTTGATGAACAGTGCTCTGTGTGTCAAAATCCAGGGCTCACAGGATGATTCAAGAAGAATCAAAATGAACAAAATGCAAGATCCAGGCTGAACATCCCTAATCAGAATCTCTGAAATCTGAAATGCTTCAAATTCTGAAGCATTTTGAGCACTGACTTGAAGCCACAGATGGAAAATGCCACACCTGACCTCATGTGATAAGCTGTAAACAAAATGCAGTCACACGAGAAATAGCGAATAGAATTACTTGCAGGCTGCATGTGCATATAAGAGTACTTCAAAATGTTCATGGCAAATGGAATTAAAAGATAAATTTAGAGATGCAAATATTTAGCCTTGCAATTAAGATGCTTGGATCCCATATCAGAGTGTCTGATTTTAATTCCTGGCTGTGGCTCCTGAGTCTATCTTTCTAAGTCTGAGTCTAAGTTTCTTCTTATTTTCACTTTAAATCCTAACTTCTTTCCCACAGTCCGTATCCAAGTCTATGCCTAGGCTTTCAATAGCTTCTTCCGGCACCTTTTCTGTCCGGCTTTTCCCTAGGCTCTTTGCTAGTCTTTCTCTCCGGTATTTTCCCACTTTTTCCCGCTTCTTCCCTCCTAGGTTTCCCTATCCGAGTCACGGCACCATTATGTCGCTCCCCGTCTTCGTGGAGGAACGACACAGGACCCTGCACTGTTCTTTTGTCTGCTCGGCCTGCAAATGCACACTTTGGGAAGCAATGGTAATGGCTCAAGTGATTGCGTTCCTGGCACCCATATGAGAGACCTAGATGGTGTTCTGGGTTCCCAATTTGAGCCTGGCCCATTCCTAACAGTTATGAACATTTGGAGAATGAAGCAGTGCATAGGTGCTCTTGCTTACTCTGTCTCTGTTTATTTTTGTGCAAAATAATCCATGCATTGAATGGCCCTCAGAAAGTTCATGGAAAATATATACTATGAAAAAAAAAACTATGGATATATTTCAAAAAGTTTCTGCACCAAACTGAACTTAACTTTTAATTCCATTTTTCATGAGATTTTTAAGGTATCCTAATATAAAGTATGTATGAAACATAAATTAATTTTGTATTTAGACCTGGGTCCCAGTCCAAAGATAGCTCATTATGTCTGTATAAATTTTGCAAAATCCCCCCAAAAATCTGAAATCTGAAACAGTTTTCGTTGTAACTTTTTAGATAAAGGATACCCAAGCTGCACTGCCCTATTGGTCAGTGAAATAAGTAGAAATGAAATTTAAGAAAATGTGTGGTCTTTGTCCCTGGAAGTGTAGACTTCATGGAATTATTGACGTAGGCGTATGGGTGGGGTGTCTGCCAGATGTGTGGACATAGACCTTATTCATCTAATTCTGCCAATGAGCTCGCTGTGCCTGTTGCTGACTCCCTGGATTCCTGCTCCTTCGTATAAAAGCAGAAAGAGCCAGCCGGACTGAGTGGCGCAGTATCAATTGAGCTCTTCCCTGCGTGAAGCCCACACCTTCAAAGGGAGAACTCACTTCCCATCAGAGGAACTGAGTGTGTACGGATCCGCACTAAAAGCTTTCTATCCCATTGCCTTTTAACATTTCTTACCACTTTCAGAAAGGGGAGAGAGAATCAGATTGGGTGACAACACTTCTAATGGAGTCTTTACTTTTGATGGTTTCTGAAGGAAAAATCATTGTATGTGCTTGCTGTGAAATGCTTTCTGTCTTGCAATGTCACGTTGCTTTTTTCCAGTCACAGACAGGGACTCATTTGCAGCACTGTGATCTCGAGGCCTGGAGTGGCTGGGCTCGTGGCTTCAAGGTCATTGGGCGCAGACTCTGCCCAAGCAGTAAATACTTCCAGGGTTGGTTCTTTCCTTGTGGTGGTCCACGTCTGTCTTGGGCTGTCTGAAGGTCAGGATTTAATCAGACAGGCATCTCAGTGACCTTCTAGTTCCTTCCAGGCAGCGTGGTACTACAGGAATGTACCATGGTGATCCTAACTCTGATTGGGCTAACACGTGAGCCAACAAGTCAGTGACCGCTGAGTTGATTCTCTCTTCAGCCATCCAGAAGTCTCTTGCGCACACACACACACACACACACACAGAGATACACACCCCACCTCCACTGAGGACCGATGGGAATTTGCTCAACTTCGCTTTGTTTTCATATTCTCTTTCAAAGTGAACTTGCAGTACATTTATCAATACTGACTACAAAATTATTTCAGGTTTTTTGAAGAAAGCTTAGAAAAACAGGAAAGCAGAAGAAAGAAGGAAAATAATATTCCTCTTTCATGTCTCTGTAGCAAATATTTTACATCTCATTTTTTTCTTCTAAATCAGGGAACTTAATGTGCTCTAATTACTTTTCATTTAACAGAATAGTTGAAATGTTTCCCTGCATTTAAATCTTCCTTCACAATGGGGATTTTAGAGCTGCACATAATTCTATTATACTGTTGTGTCCTGTCCTGTATTACCACATCCTTATTGTTCAGAGGTGTTTTTCTTTCTGACTTTGACCTGCTATTGTTTCATTAGGACGATGTTCTCATTCAATCCTGTTTGCACATCTAGGATTCTTTTTCCTTAAGATAAAACCTTCAAAGTGAAGTTGCTGGGGTAATCAGTCCTTTTAAACAGTTCCGTGGGCTTGCGGCCTTTAAAGGACCATTGGAGTAAATCCAGTGCACTCCAACCAGGAAGGGGTGATCACCTCACTTCCCTGGATTCCTGTGTGATTCCCTCTATTAATTTTAATCTTCTTACTGCTGTCTTATGTATTGTCCATGGTCAGTAAAGTACCTTTTATTATTTTGTAAAATCTTAATTAATATGATAGTTCAGTCTTGTATCTGATTTGCTTTATCTTTTAAAAATATTTATTTATTTGAAAGCATCAGGGAAGGAGGGAGATTGTGTGACAGACAGATGTCTTTGATCAGCTGGTTTGCTCCCCAAATGCATGCAACAGCTAGGGCTGTGCCAGACTGAAACTGGGAGGCAGGAGCCACATCTGGGTCACCCATGTGGGTGGCAGAGGCCCAAGTACTTGAGCTGTCATCCATTGTTTTCCCAGATACATTAGCAGGAAGCTGGATTGGGAGCAGAGTCAGGACTTGACGCCAGGCACTTAGATGTGGGATGCAGGTGTCCCAAGCCACTGATTAATCTACAACTTAATCTGCTGCATGCATCACAATGTCTACTTCTAATTTCTCCTTTTATTTATTTTAAGGCTTACTTATTTAATCAAAAGAGTTAGAAAGGGAGAGGGAGAGAGAGATCTTCTAACTGCTGGTTCACTCCCCAAATGACCACAGCAGCCAGGGCTGAGCCAGGCCAAATCTAGGAGCCAGGAGCTTCATAAACGACTCCCATGTGGGTGCAGGCATGGGTGTGCTTGGGCCATCTTCCACTGCTTTCATAGGTACATTAGCAGGGAGCAGGATAGGAAGTGGAGCAGCTGGGACTCAAATTGCTACCCATATGGGATGCAGGCATGGCAGACGGCTGCTTAACCTGCTGTGCCACAATGTTGGCCCCTATTTAATGCTTTTAATATGTGACTTTCCCACCTTGGATCATATAGATGAGTTACCGTAGGTGTTCCTTGGTGTTGAAGCTTGCCTTATAGCTAATTTGTGCTCAGATTTCCCTCCCGCACAGGCTTACCCCATGCAAGGCTTCTGTTGAATGGCAAGCAGTATCTACCAACAACAAACACCAGAAATTATTCACATCCATCGCTCTTACCATTTTCTCTATTCCTATTGTGCTGCTAACCTTTTCTTGCCTCTTGATTTTATAATATTTCTCAACACATACAAGTTTCTTCAAAATGTCCATTGAAAACGGAACTAAAGGGTTGATGTGGATGAGCATTTGGTCTGGCATTTGAGATGCTTGTTAAGATATGAATATCAAACATCAGAGTGCCTGGGTTTGACTCCCGGCCCTGGCTCCTGACTCTAGCTCTCTGCTAATGCAGACCCTGGGAGGCAGTGGTGATGGCTCAAGTGGTTGGATTCTTATAATCCACATGGGAGACCTAGATTGAGTTCTTGGCTCCCAGCTTTGGCCCCAGACCAGCCCAAGCCATTGCAGTTATTCAGAAAATGAACCAAATAGATGAGAACTTCTCTGTTTCTCTGTTTCTATCTGTGCCTCACAAATAAGTATGTTTCAAAATCTTTTAAAATGTACTTTTATTTATGTTTACGAAAATTTGAAATCAATACACATAAGGGGTCTTCAAGAAGTTAATGAAACTGCATACTATGAAAAAACTACGTAATTAAACAATTTGAATGTATCTTTTAATTATTTTCCATGAACTTTTTGAAGTTTCTCATAAAGCTAGTTAGCTCAGAATTTTAGGAAAACTATAATTGCCCAAGTTGGGATTGCTTGTATTTGTTTTTTCATCCCATGAGATTTGGGAATTTATTTTCATGTTCTCAGATTTCTTCTAGAAACCAGAGAAAGATCCATGTGAACAGAAATCCCAAACCATAATTTGCCATGCGTTGTGTTAAATCTCAGTGGAGAGAAATGAAAGCTGTTCTCCGAGGTCCATCGCCTGATGAGCAACTCTCTGATCCATGCTAGAAACCCTACAGCACTATCTCCTTGACTATGGTGCCATGTGCCAGGAAACTGTTTCTCTCCTGGTTGCCTCTACATATTGAGTGGTAGATTGCACTTCAAACTCTAAAGTAATACTGTGCTAACATTATCAGGGCCCCTTAATAAACTAAGAACTTAGCATACATGTTTTGCAAGTAAATCTGTCCTTCCCATTAATTTCATGTTTCCCGTGTTACTTGATGTTTCAGTGTTTCAAAATGCCTTTCACTGTTGGGTCTCTTCCAGACCCTGTGAGTTTATGTAGAAACTTTCCACAGGGTAGTCTAGCAGCATAGTCAAGAGCAAAGGCTGGTAAACTTGTTCTATACAACACAAATGGTTAATGCTTTTGGCTTTATGAACCATAGGTCTTTGTTGCAACTACTCAACTTTGTCATTGTAGCAAAAAAACAGGAAATATATAAAGGAATGAGTATAGCTGTTATCCAATAAAAGGTTTTACCAAAAAATAGACTGAGGAGTAGGTTTGACATGTAGGATATTGCTGGCTGACCCCCAGTTAACATTGTAGGTTGCCTGTTAATTAATCTCTGTCCGTTAATTTCTAGGGGTATGATCTCAGGTAAGTTCCTTAACTTCAATGTTCCATTAGAGTGTCCATCCATAAAATGAGAATGATTATAGAATCTACTTAAAAAGGGTCCTTGCGAGGACTGAATGAATTAACACTGACTAAAATCTTAGAATTTACATGACTGAACCATCATAAGCCATCTAGTAAGTGTCAAATGTTGTATTAGTTTGAGGCACCTCTACTGCATGGATTGTTGATAAATTCATCATTGGGAGAACATTTCCAGCTATTTTTAAATGTTATTAATACACCTTTTATTTTCCTTAATTTCTGTTGTTCGCTCTTGGGTCCTCCTTCATCCCTCCACAGTATAAAACCTCTGAAGAAATGGAAGTGAAAAAGTCTTAAGTGCCGCCTGCTATGTTGTTTTATTTCCCAAAGGGAAAATTGCAGTGACAACAGCGGGTCTTCCCAGGATACTTGTATCACAGAAAAACAAGGGCTGCCTGGTTACAGGTACAGAGAAGTTCATGCATTTCTTTTCACATGGTTTGCCAGTCAAGATCTATTTACGCTATGGTTTCTTGGCTAATTATTTCCAGCATGGCACTGATTGAGCTGTTAATAAAGTGTGAAGGTGCCTTGCGGATATATTCTGAGTCTGAAGGAAGGAGATCTGCGTCTTAAACTGCAAACTGTGGCATCCCCCGATCCCCCCAATATTCTGGTGATAGCATCTTCAATTGTAAAATTAATCAAACTTCTCTCAGTGACAGAAATGTTAATTTAAAATTTTTGTCACAATTACCAGGAGTGTTATTGCCGCTTCTGACTTGTAATTAATTTTTCCTTCCCTTTCTCCATCACCAGGTTAGACTCCTTTGTAATAGTGATAAATGAAGTAGCTGCCTGACCTTTTTTTTTATTTATTTAAAATAAATTACTTTACAAGAAAAAAATTACCTCCAGGTAATCAACACCTTCAGATAAACAGGGGAACATGGGACGTTAGGTACTTTATTGTCACTCTCTCTTTCTCTCTTTTTAATTTGTGTGTCTTCAGTGATGGAAATGACAAATTGGGGAAGAGTGAAGTGAGTTTGCCTTTCTGGCTGTGTTCCTGTGTTGAGTGCTGAGCTAATTTAGGCCATGGTGTGGCTTTTATGGTATTGGGGAACACTGACAAACATCAGAGTAGGATGCTAAGTAGCACTTGTAATTTAGAACTGAAGCATCCCACAGTGGGGAAAGAAGAAACAAGATTTGTTGTCTCCGTGAGCAGGAGCTAGGAAGTTCGGGGCCCCTTCGGTGTGAGCCAATCCCTTGCTACTCCAGGTGTGGGCAGCAGACCAGGCACATTGGTAACACCCGGAATGCAGAGTCCTAGGCCCTGCCCCAGTTGCACTGAATAAAAGAAGATCCCCATGTAGTTTGCACACTGGATTTGGGAAATGCAGTGACCATGGAGGTAGTTACAAATGAGGCTTATAAACCAAAAGCAAAATTTGAGGAATGTGGGGGGACTTCAAAATTTGTCGAAAAATGTAATAAAAAGACAAGTTTATTTTGGTGCAAAAATGTTGAAATCTATGCATGATTTTTTTCGTGATACATCATTCTCCATGAGCTTTGGAAGACTATTTGCATGAGCAGATTTCAACATTTTTGCACTGAAATAAACTTATCTTTTTATTCCAGGTTCCAGGAACTTTCTGAAGTACCTTCGTATTTCACCACCTACTAAAGCAAAGAATTAGAGATTCAAGGTGCATATTTGCATTTCAGAAGGGAACAATTCAGGCTCTAGGGAGGAAAAGAGATACTTGCATATAGGAATGGCTTGTGTAGTCCCCAGCCACAGGGCCAGATTTGGTACAACAATGACAATAGCTTTTGCAAGGTAGGGACTGGTCACCTCTATCACAGTAGGAGGTCACTGGACATCTGACCAGCTGGTAAAAAGGGCTGTGCAATCTTCTAGGTCCAGTGGAAAAATCCCAAAGCAGTTGGTATAAGGATGTGAAACACTTTCTTTTTTTTTTTTTTTTTTTTTTGACAGGCAGAGTGGACAGTGAGAGAGAGACAGAGAGAAAGGTCTTCCTTTGCCGTTGGTTCACCCTCCAATGGCCGCCGCTGCAGCCGGCGCACCGCGCTGATCCGATGGCAGGAGCCAGGATCCAGGTGCTTTTCCTGGTCTCCCATGGGGTGCAGGGCCCAAGCACCTGGGCCATCCTCCACTGCACTCCCTGGCCATAGCAGAGAGCTGGCCTGGAAGAGGGGCAACCGGGACAGACTCCGGCGCCCCGACCGGGACTAGAACCCGGTGTGCCGGCGCCGCAAGGTGGAGGATTAGCCTATTGAGCCACGGCGCCGGCCCCAAAACACTTTCATAGTGCCAAACATCTAGCTCTTAGAGAATGAGGAAGGATTCTTTTGTCTCTTGAAATTGAATGGTGGGAGGCAGGAGAAAAATTATTTGATTGTGGTACTAGAGATGAAGAAGAATACACTGGTACAGTGACACTTGATATTTGAGCTGAAACCTTGGGGATATAGAGCCATCTATATGAAAAAAAAAAAAAAAGTGACAGAGGATAGGCCAGCTCCATGCTGAGCACTGTGGAAATAGAGCCATAAAGACATATGGCCTGCACTCTGAAGTGACTGGTAGAGTCTAAAACATTGTAGGAAACTGACTCAGTTTCCCTTTGGGAATTGGTTTATTACTTCCTTTGGAAAGCATTGCTTTTCTCACAAATCTAGTTGGTAGCTCTATATTTAGCTTTCATTTTTGCTTCTAGATCTGATCATGAGTAATGCTGATGAACAGTGGTGAAATCTTGAGCCACCCTCCTGCAGGTTGGGACACATTGTGCAGGACTTTGGGAATGTGCTTATTTATCCTGTCATTATTAGTAATCAAGGTAGTTAAAGAGGCTAGTTTCAAGACCTGATCCTCAGCAGAGAGTTTTGTGTGTAAGGGTTACATACACAGCGATTTTCTCTGAGAAACAAGACTGGCTTGGGATCTTTGTTGTGAAACCCTCTGCCAAAATTAGTTAAGGGAACCGTGTAATTACAACCCATACACCTAGATGGCCCCCAATGGCTTATTTCTTAATATAGGATTAGTTTTGAAATATCTAAAATAGCAATGAAAACACTAAATGGCCTTTTTTGGGGTGATAAATAAAGGAGCTAAAATTTAAAATAAAACTATGATTCAGTTACATCTTAATGACAATTGTGGCAAGAGTGGGATCTTTCCCCTGTTTAAACTTGACTGTGTTTACTGTAAATCCTCAGGTTGGGGACCCTAGAGAAAGCTGTTATGATTTTAAAAGCTGGGTCCCATCACAAATAAACTTAGTATAGGTAGTAAGGCTGGGAAGCAATAATTACAGCCCTGGGCTCATAGAGAGGCACTCGGCTGAAGATTGTGTTCTTCTGGCCCTTGATAAACTGAGTTATCACTAACAGACACATGCTGGTGAATATATTATTGTATTCACCAAATGGAGATTTCAAATGACTTTGTAACATGCCAGATTAGCTTAATCATCTTCTAAGAGTGTGTTGGAACAAACTTTAAATGTGCTCTAATAAGGCTGCCAAGGACCTGTTTTTATACGTCCTTGCTTAGTAAAAAAAAAAAAAAAAAAAAATGTTTTTACATCTGCTTTCTTCATGCCCCCTTCCTCGAGGCTCACCCAGCAAGTGTCCTTTATGGCACCTTTTGCTTCTACCAGCCCGGTGTCACCTTCATGGAGACCAGGGTCCTAGGAAGATTTCTTCCTTCCCAACTCTTTTTTTTACAGATATATATATATATATATATATATATATATATATATATATATATATTTGAAAGGCAGAGTTACAGAGAGGCAGAGACAGAGAGAGAGGTCCTCCATCCACTGGTTCACTCCCGAGATATCCACAATGGCCAGAGCTACGCCGATCTGAATCCAGGAACCAGGAGCTTCTTCCGGGTCCCCCACGTGGGTGCAGGGGCCCAAGGACTTGGGCCATCTTCTGTTGCTTTCCCAGGCCATAGAAGAGGGCTGGATTGGAAGTAGAGAAGCTGGAACTCAAACCAGTGCCCATATGGGATACTGGCACTACTGGTGGCAGTTTTACCCACTATGTCACAGTGCCAGCCCCTCTTCCCAATTCTTTGATGGAAAGCCACCCTGTGTCCTGGGAGGCTGTTCTAAGCCATGACCACACTCATTAACGGTTCCTAGTGTTCCCACCCATTTTTGTCACTTTGATATTTTGATAAAGATGTCTGTGTTCAGAGAGGCTCATGAGGATAGACGCAGAGCCTTGCTCATCAAAGAATCCTTGCTTTTATTTAAGATGTATTTATATGTTTTGAAAGCCAGAATTAGAAAAGAATGACTGTGATAAAGAGGTCTTCAACATGCTGGTTCACTCCCCGGATGGCTGCAACAGCCAGCTGTAGGTCAGACCAAAGCCAGCAGCTTCATCCAGGTCTCTCATATGGGTAGCAGAAGCCCAAATACTTGCACCATCTTCCACTACTTTCCCCAGGTCATTGGCTTTGGATGGGAAGTGGAGTGACCAGGACATGCACTGGTGCAGACATGCAATGCCAGCATTGCAGATGGCAGCTTTGCTCACTATGCCACAACACTGGCCCAAAGTACGTGTCTTCTTAGCTTAAATTCCCTCGAATCTCCTTCCGAGGACTCTACCACTCCCCTTTTATGTCGCCTCACGTCTTATACGCTCAGGTTTAACTCCTCAGATTTTCAGGATCTTCATAGCTTCTAGCACTTCCTTTACACTGGATTTCCTTCTTTCCTTTCCCTAGATAAGCCACCTCAAAACCATGGCTACCCTTCACTTTGCTTGCTGATTCCTGTTTTTCCTTTTGCTCCAAGCATTGACAGAACTTCTCTAGAAGCCCCTGTGTTCTGCCACAACCGATGCAGCCCTGTGACTGTTGCCATAGTGTCCCATACCATCTCCACACCCTCAACCCACCTGCCGTTCTTACCTTCTAGACTGTGAAATCATTGAGGACCTGTCTCACTTACTGTTTGATCCTTAGCCCCTAGAACAGTGGACGGCAAACAGCAGGTACTCAGTAAATGCGTGTTTTAAGAATAAGTTGCCTCAGCTCATGGGTAGATAGACAGGTTGTTAGCTGAGAGATTGCATCTCCAGAATTTGTGACATCATGAGGAGGAGAAGAGCAATGCTGCTAAAGCATAGAGGGGGCTGGTGCTGTGGCGCAGTGGGTTAAAGCCCCGGCTTGGGGCGCTGGCATCTCACAGGGGCACTGGTTCTAGTCCTGGCTGCTCCTCTTCTAATCCAGCTCTCTGCTATGGCCTGGGAAAGCAGTGGAAGATGGCCCAAGTGCTTGGGCTCCTGCACCCGCATAAGAAACCCAGAAGATGTTCCCAGCTCCTTGCTTTGGATCCATTCAGCTCCAGCCATTATGGTCATTTGGGCAGATGGAAGACCTTTCTCTCTGTTTCCCCCTTTCAATGTCTGTAACTCTACCTCTCAAATAAATAAATAAAAATCTTTTTAAAAAATTGAAAAAAAAAAAAAACCTTGAGATAGGCTCAAATCATAAAAATTGTGTCATCAGAGTAATGGAGGAATGTCCGGATCCTGTGATATCAGCAATGTGATTCCCAGGAGGCTTCTTGGAGGTGCTCATTGGTGTAGCGCAATAGGGCCCCAGGCTTTCTGAGCTAAACAGAGCTCTAGCGCCTGAAGGCTGGGATTCTTTAAAGGCTCTGAACTCCTAGAATCAGCAGCAAGCTCAAGTCACGTGTGTGAGTTCATTATCCATCCCTCAGTGTCCTCTCCATCCTTCCCCTTCCACTCCCCTAGTAAACCGGACTTGACTTTTGCCTACACACTTCCCATGACCTTTTATATAAGAAGAGGTGCAATGAGTTGCTTAAATAGCCTGGGTGGTGAGATTTTGAATTCTTTAGTCTTGGAGACCTTAGAATTTGTAGAATGTTTTGTTTCATTTCACACTTCAGCTTTATTGTCAGAGAATCTCTTGCTCTAGACATGTGAGAACTTGCTTGAATTAGCATGTCAAGGAACATATCTAATTTTGCACAATGGCCTGGCAAATTAGAATTGTATCAATTGCAGGCATTTCCTGAGCATTTCTTGCATGTCTCACTTTCATACTCAAGGCAGGCTACTATTCTTGTTGCCATTTTGC
Source organism: Oryctolagus cuniculus (assembly GCF_964237555.1). NCBI lineage: Eukaryota > Metazoa > Chordata > Mammalia > Lagomorpha > Leporidae > Oryctolagus > Oryctolagus cuniculus. The sequence continues at coordinate 90,442,797 of NC_091441.1, read as the reverse complement.
CAGAGAGGAATCAAGGCTTAGAGAAAGTTATTTGCCCAGCTTGCCCAACAGCATTTGGGTAGTAAGAGATCAAGTTGGTATTTGGGTAGTAAGAGGTAAAGTATTTGTTACTGGAGCCCATGTTTGTTCTTTTTTTTATTTTATTCTATTTTTTTAACCTTTATTTAATATAAATTGCCAAAGTACAACTTTTGGATTATAGTGGCTTTTCCCCCCATAACCTCCCTCCCACCCTCAACCCTCCCTCTCCCACTCCATCTCCTATCCCATTCTTCATCAAGATTCATTTTCAATTATCTATATATACAGAAGATCTACTTAGTATTTACTAAGAAAAAGATTTCAACAGTTTGCACCCACACAAACACACAAAGTTTAGAGTACTGTTTGAGTAGTAGTTTTACCATTAATTCACATAGTAAAACACATTAAGGACAGAGATCCTACATAGGAAGAAAGTGCACAGTGACTCCTGTTGTTGATTTAACAATTGACACTCTTGCTTATGACATCAGTAATCGCCCAAGGCTCTTGTCATGAGCTGCCAAGACTATGGAAGCCTCTGGAGTTCACAAGCTCCGATCGTATTTAGACAGAGCCATAGTCAAAATGGAAGTTCTCTCCTCCCTTCAGACTGTACTTTCAGGGATCATTTCTATAGTTCGCCCATGTTCTTATTTAACATGGACTTGTATTAAAGGAACTCTTACTGGCTTCAATTCACAGATGTACCTGAGTGATTAGAGGGGTTAAGTGGCCCACTGGGGGTTACCTACTTCTTGTGGTTAGCAGAGCCAGACTTGAAAGCCAGTTCTGCTTCCCGAGTCAGTGCTGGTGACACCAGGCTATTCTGGATCCTGTAGACATTCTGCGTCTGGTGTCCTCAGGCTCAGAACCTGTTCCTTGGAAAACCTGGGGAATCTAATAAGTTCCTGCTTTATCTGTACTAAACTTGAGCATAGAACAGCTTCTGCCTGGGAACCTGTTGCTGTTCCCCTTTCTCCATGAAGCAGCCACACTGTGTGGTTACTTCCCATCTTTATTGCATCTGTGATGAATGTTGCTCTCTGTGCACTGTGGACACTAGCATCAGTAGATCGTCTTGAGAGGAGCTAGTATGGTCCGAACCATCACCAGTTCTCAATGTTAATAGAGGCATAACTAGAACCTCCCAATGTTTTTTGCCCATGAACTCTGAACACTTTGTTCCTCATTAATATGAATGAATAGAATGTCCTAAGGCTGTAAAGTGAGCTGTGACACTGGATCAAGAGAGCTGACAACAAGTATTTTTAGTGATGGACCGTTCAAAGTGTTCTGTCTTCTGACAATATCTGCTTTCTGAACCATTGGGTTTGTGAGCCTCAGGTAGTTGTGGTTCAAATGGGTTCCATGTGTTTCAAGCCATCAGTGATCCAATGTGAAATATTTCTATTTATTGCTTCCTGACAAGACTTCTGTGCTTACGTGTTCTCAACACGTAACAGTGTTGCTAGCTTTCATTTAATAATTATTCACTGCAGGGCAGCAGTGTGCCAGGCACAGGAGGATACTGGTAAGCGAGACAGGTAAGACACTTGCCATGGGGTTGGGAAAAATGAAATACATGACTATACATTGAGCTGAGTGCCATGAAGACTCAAACTGGAGGCTGGGGGTTAGTGATTAAAGTGAATGCCTAGATGCCAAGATCCTTAGGGGTAGCCTCTTTGAGGGGGCCGGGTTTTTGCAAGTAGAGACTGACTCCAGAGCATGGTGACTGGAAAGTGGGGCTGAAGATTGGCTGTCTTAGAGAATAATGTTGGGGACGTGCCCACAACCTGGGCTGTATAGGGACATGTGAGCTTTGGCACATTTGCAAGGACATTGGTAAGGTGCTGCAATGTTCACGCAGAGAACATGGTTTCATTGCTTATCTTTAAATTTATTTTTTATTTTCAGTTTTATTTAGGGTAGACAAGTTTCATGTGTTTCGTATATACAGATTTAGGAACAAAGTGATATTTTCCACCCCATCCTCCCTCCCACCCACTCTCCAACTCCTCTTCCTCCTCCCTCTCCCATTCCCACTCTTAATTTTTATAGCAATCTACTTTGTTTACTTAATGATTATAAAATTAACCCTACACTAAGTAAAGGAGTTCAACAAATAGTATGAAGAAAAAAATACTATTTCTCAACAGAAGAAACAAGGGCTGTAAACATCATCAAATCTCGGAATGTTCATTTCACCCCCAATGCATTACATTTAAGGTACACTACTGGTTACCTTGGATCAGGGAAAAACATATGCTTGCATTATTAATTTTTTAAAAAAGTATCTATTTGAATTGCAGAGCACCAGAGAGTTTGCTCCTCAAATAGCTGCAACAACCAGTTCTAGGTCAGGCTGAAGCCAGGGACCAGCAGTTCTATCCAGGTATCCAATGTGGGTGATAGGGGTCAAAAACCTTGAGACATCTTCCACTGCCTTCCTAGGTGCATTGTAGGAAGCAGGAATTCCAGCAGGGTAGTCAGAACTCAGATCAGCACTGTGACGCGGGATGCAGACATCCGAAGAAGCTTAATCTGTTGTGTTGTAATACCACCCTCATTCATAATTTTAAAAGCTCCCTCTAACTGGATTTGATTGGACTAAAAACTACAAAACCTTGTTGAAAAAAATAAAGACATAAATAGATCAAAAGACATCCAGTGTCCTTAGACTGGAAAGCTTAATAGTGTTAAGATGACAATGTTATCCAAAGAGATCAATAGATTTATTGCAATCCCTATCAAAATTCCAATAATGTTTCTTTCAGAAATAGAAAAAAACTCATCCTAAAATTCATATAGCATGTAAAGAAATGTTAAAGAGCTAAAACTATGTTGAAATAAAAAAAAAGTTGGAGGACCAATACTTCCTAATTTTAAAAAATTATTGTAAAGCTACAGTAATCAAACAGTATGGCAATGGTGTCAGGCCAGATATCCATGCACAAACCTATCTCCAATGGAATAAAGTACAGTTAAAAAGTAATAATGTGTCTGGCATGTATTTTCACACAATTTTGAAAATCATGAGTGTGTCGAGACCATTCAAGAGAGAAAGGATGCTCCTTTTTAACAAATGATACCAGGAACACTAGATATTCATATGAAAAAGAATGAGATTGGGTACTTTATGCCATATATAAAAGTTAATGGAAAATGAATCCAATGCCTAAAAGCAAGAGTCAAGCCATAAAAATCTTGGAAGAAAAATAGGAGAAAAAGTTCAATATCGAACTTTACAGTGACTGTTTGGATATGACAATACACATAGAGGCAGCAGATGAAATACATTGCACTCCGCATCAAAGTTCAGAACTTCCATATTGTCAGAGAATGCTTTCAAGGCTGTGGAAAAATAACTACAGGAAAACTAAGGAAAAAATACTAGGACATGTAAATCATACCTGATGCAGGGTTAATATCCAGAACATATAAATAATTCTTAGAACACAACAACTGGAAAGCAAGTACAAAAAAAGTGAATCCAAGATCTAAATAAATATTTATCCAAAGAAATACATAAATGAAATGACTTTAAAGCATATAAGAGGATACTCAATGGGACTATTCACTGGGGAAATAAAAATCAACACTGCAGTGAAATACCACTTCACACTAATTAGGTTGGTTATTTAGAAGAAAACAACAACAATGAAAACAAACTGGAAAGTTACAAGTGCTGGTGAGGACGTGGAGGAATTGGAGTCCTTATGTATTGCTGTGTTGTGGAACTGTGTGTCGTGAAATGCAAAGTGAGGTGATAATCAATATAATGATTGAAGTCAATGTAGAATTACTGTAAGATCCAGCAGTTTCACTCCTACATATATAACTGAAGATTAGAAAGCAGGAAGACAGATTGTTGTGCACCAGTATCTGTAGCAGCATTATTCATAATAGCTAACATGTTCACCAAGAGATGAATGGGTAAACAAAATATGGTACATACATACAATGGAATATTACTCAGTCTTCAAAAGGAAAGAAATTCTAGTAAGTGCCACAACATGATGACTTTTGAAAACACTGTGCCAAGTCAAGTAAACTATACACAAAAGGCAAATGCTGTATGATTCCTTTTAAAAGAAGTACCAAGAATAGGCAAATTTGTAGTTAGAGAATAGAAGCTGGGGGAGTTAAATTTCATGGGCACAGAGATTTAGTTTGGGATGACAAATATGCTCTAGAAATGAATAGTTATGAAAGTACACAAAATGGTTAAAATAATTCTTTGAATATACAAATTTTTTACTTCAATGCAAAAAAAATCCTTTAAAAAGAAAGGACTGAGTTGGAAGAAAGGAGAGTATAAAATGAGATACTATTAAGAAAGACTTTTGTACAGAGGCTAAGGTAAGAGATGATGATATCTTGGATTAGGGTGATGATAGCTGTAATGAAAAAGCTTTTTTTGTGGAAATAGTAATAGAATATGACTCTAGGTTATTTTTCTTTTTACCTTTGAGCTGAAATAAGTCTATCTTACTGAATCATAGTATTCTATTTTGGAAAGATTCCATTACCCTATTTTTGGCTCAGAGAGTCACCTCTGCCTGATTTGACATGCTTGTGACGCATTTAACAAAGAGATTTCTGGGAATTTAGCAAGCATGGATTTTCTAAAAGAATGTGTAAATGAACTTTGATTCTTAATGTCAGAAGGAGGTACAGGGGCTGGCACCGTGGCTCACTTGGTTAATCCTCCGCCTGCAGCCGGCATCCCATATGGGCTCTGGTCCTGGTTACTCCTCTTCCAGTCCAGCTCTCCTCTGTGGCCCAGGAGTGCAGTGGAGGATGGCCTAAGTGCTTGGGCCCCTGCGCCCACATGGGAGACTAGGAGAAGGTGCCTGGCTCCTGGCTTCGGATCGGCGCAACTCGCTGGCTATGGTGGCCATTTGAGGGGTGAGCCAGCAGAAGGAAGATCTTTTTCTCTGTCTGTCTCTCTCTCTCTCTCTCACTAACTCTGCCTGTCAAATAAAAAAAAAAAAAGTTACATCATCTTGAGATTATTTGGAGTATAGAGCCTCAAGTACCTATAAAAATTTACCCAGTACTATGTCTTGAATGTATCCCCCAAAACATTTGTTAGAAACCTAATGACTGCTTGACAGTGTTAAGAGATGCGACCTTTAAGAGGTGATGGGGCCGTGAGGACTCTGCCCTCATGAACAGATGTATGCTGCTGTAGCAGAAAGAGGTATTCTCATAGGACATTCCTTATCAAAGAATGAGTTAAGCTTCCTTTGCTGTTGCTGGCATGAACATTCTCTCCTACTGAACATCCTCCTTCCCCCATGAGGTAACACCTGAAGAAGGCTCTCACTAGAAGCCATCTTTCTGTTTTTGATTTCCCATCCTCCAGGACTGTAAGAAAATCCGTGTCTGACATTTATAAATTACCCAGTTTCAAGTATTTTGTTATAGCAATATAAAAAGGAGTAGACATCCAATTTATAGAAAAAGTTCATTTGTTGTCAAGATATTCTAATTTATTTTTATCATATATATGCTCATCCCTTGAGTAACCTTTATATTATAGGTTAACCTAACTATTGCCAGATAAGAAGTCTGTATCCACCAGCGCCGTGGCTCACTATGCTAATCCTCCGCCTGTGGCGCCAGCACCCTGGGTTCTAGTCCCGGTTGGGGCACTGGATTCTGTCCCGGTTGCTCCTCTTCCAGTCCAGCTCTCTGCTGTGGCCTGGGAGGGCAGTGGAGGATGGCCCGGGTCCTTGGGCCCTGCACCCGCATGGGATATGGGGAGGAAGTACCCGGCTCCTGGCTTTGGATCAACACTCAACACAGTGCCGGCCTTAGCGGCCATTAGCGGAGTGAACCAACGGAAGGAAGACCTTTCTCTCTCTAAATCTGCCTGTCAAAAAAAAAAAAAAAAAAAGTCAGTATCTACCATCATTATTAGGGTATCTGACTCTATGGCTTTATCTGCAAGTAAATCCACCCAGTTTCTCAGCAGACATTGATTTTTGAGAAGGCAAGTTAGCATCTCAGATATACATTTTTGCATAGTATTTACTTTGCAAATTAGCTCTTTGGTGCAAGTAGAATTCTTTTGGTTTCATTATCCATAAAAGATAAAACAGCTTCCACTCCTTACCAGCTTCTCTCTCTGAGGTTTGCAAAAAGAAAACTATGTTCAGGAGCCCACATACAAAGCTCCTACCAACTGGTCACAATTTCCGGAAATGATTGCCTTTTTCTGTGTGCTGAGAAAAGTCAGAGTGAATATTGAGAAGGTTCATTGGGGAAAGTGTGCTGCTTTCAAAGCCAGTCCGTGAAAGCACTGAGAAATATTGTAACGGCTCCTCTGTGCAGATCTGCAGATTGGACCCCACTTCAGGGAGCAAAACAGCTGTGCTGGTATTACAGCAGGTGACAGCCTGATCCTTAGGAATGAGATTAACTGAGCTGTGGATGTCAGGCTGTGGACACGGCACCATGGGACCAAGGCGCTGAGCCCTAGGATACCAGAACTCATGAGCAGTTTAAGAAAAGGACCCATATGTGTTAGTAGGGTCCCACACATAGAGACTGAGTCTCTGCCTAAGGAAAACAATGTTTTTGAGTAGGTGGTAAGAGATACATTGAGATGGAGCAAGGTCTTCTAGAAAATATAGTCACTTTCTTTTTCACTTTATTAATAAAGCAATTGGCTAACCCATGTTGGGTTTATAGGAAAAGTATTCTGAACCCTACTATTGTAAAAATCAAAGTAGCAATTATAGTGAACATCCAGGATAAAGAAATATACTGGGAACTGTGATAGGGATCTGTCATGGATTGCTTCGTATTTCCCCCAGATTAACATACCAAAGTCCTAAATTTGCCTATATTTGGAGATAGGACCTTTAAGAAGAAATGCAAGTCTAATGTGTTTGTAACTGTGGGACTGTAATCCAACAGGACTTGGTCCCAGGAGGAAATGCTGGAGGTCTCTGTACCCAAGGGAAGGCCGTGTGAGTATGTGGTGAGAAAGGTGTCTGTCCACAAGCCAGGAAATGAGGCCTCCCCAGACACCAGCCCTGCTGGCCCTGGATCATAGGCTTTAGCATCTAGAACTTGCAGAAAACAATTTTCTCTGAAGTCTCTTAGTCAGTGGTATTTTACTACAGCAGTGAAGCAGAATAGTAAAGACTCCTGCATAATTACCCACTCTATCCTCCCAGCATACGTACCTAAAACTTAGTATTACTCCTGTTTTTCAGATGCGGGTGCTCAGTCAGGCCAGGTAAATTAGGAAGTAGGAGAAACAGGAGCTGAGCCTAGGCAGGCTGCACTCTCACTCTGTGAGTCATATTTTTCACCACAGAGAACTGAGGAGTTTTCTTCTCACCCGTTGGGATGCTTCATGTGCTATTTCCCCTTCTGTGCATCACCATCAGCCGACAAAGCAACCAGCACACAGTAGGTTCTTGCAACTTTGGTGACCACAAGATGTAGAGGCACTGAAAATCGGAGAGAATGTGGAATAACTTGAATCATCAACCATTTAATTTTATTGATTTAACATATTTTCCATCTCCTTAAAGAAGATCTATCCAACCCTCATAGGAAATGTGGCTACATGGGATGAATACTTTTGACTAAATATAGTCTGAGAGAAACTTGAAATTTTTGAGCAATCCACTGTGAATAACAGATACAGAAAGGTATCCTGGCATGACTGGAGATTTTGGGTAGGAAAGTGGCTATTGGTAAATGTCTAAAGCTAGAGAACAAGACAGCTCATCCATCCATGTCCACTGTGCATTCCAGGGGTTAACATTGCTTGCTTCATTATAGAATTGAGTCGTGGAGTACAGAAATCCTTCCGTCCACATCCTTAACTACTTTACCTTTCTGGTGACTACTGACATAGTGGATCCTAAATCCTTCGGGGAAGAAAAACATCCCCCAGAGACTTTGTTCTAATTTTTCCATCTTAAAGAGGCTTGGACATTTCCTGTGAGGAAGAGGGATGTAAGAATCTATTCTATGCCTTCTCAGCTCTAGGAGAAATTTTTCTCAAGTCAGAAATCTATGCCTTTTTTTTGTTCTGGTCTCCTGAGAAAGTGGTAAAAGATGACAGAGTTACATACATTAAAAAGAATTCTCAGTCTTGATGAATAGATTCTGAAACTATCTTATTTCCCATCACAGGGCTCTATACTGTTACATGATAGGTCACCAGTGACATTTGTTAAAAGAAGAATTCTTACTTGTTTGATATATAATAATTTTGAACTTAGGGGGTACAATGTGATGTGTTGATTGATGTGTGTATAGTGTAATGATTAAATCAGGATAATCAGCATATCCATCATCTCAAACATTTATCATTTCTTTGTGGTGAAAATTTTAAATTTACAATTCATCATTAGTAACTCCAATCACCTTACTGGGCAATCGAACAGCAGAATTTATTCCTCCTATCTAATTGTCACAGTGTACCCCTTGGCTATCCTCTCCTCATTGCCACACAAGCCCCTAGAGAGAAACTCGTAAAGAGATTCTTGGTTCTGAATAAATAGAACTTTGGAAACTTGGTAGATGACAAAACGAGCCAGTGCAAGAGATCTTTCCAAAGTGACTGCATAATACTTAGGTATCTGTTGAAGCAGTGTTAGCCTCCAGAGACAGTTATGACCAGGAAATCTAAAACTTGAATGTTAACGCTAAGACAGAATATTCACATATCTAACAGAAAAGTAGAATCCATTTGTAAATATCCTTTTTTCAAGATTTATTTATTTATTTGAAAGTCAGAGTTACACAGAGAGAGGAGAGACAGAGAGAGATAGAGACAGAGACACAGAGAGAGAGAAGTCTTCCATCTGATGGTTTACTCCCCAGATGGCCCGCAATGGCCAGAGCTGAGCCAATCCGAAGCCAGGAGCCAGGAGCTTCTTCCAGGTCTCCCACACGGCTGCAGGGGCCCAAGGACTTTGGCCATCTTTTACTGCTTTCCCACACCATAGCAGAGAGCTGGATGGGAAGAGGAGCAGCTGGGTATGGAACCGGCATCCATATGCGACACCGGTGCTTCAGGCCAGGGCATTAACCCGCTGTGCCACAGTGCCAGCCCCATTGTAAATATCCTAATTCAACATGAGTTTCCAGAAATTCATTTCTTAAAAGAGGCACATCTCTTCCCTCTTTTTTTCCCTGTTAATCAAAACTCTCCTAATCCTTCCACTGTCATTGAAGGGATACTTGAGTTTTAGCATGCTTGAGCTGGAAAGGAGCAGAGAGGAGATAGAATCAAACCCACTTATTTTACAAGTGAGGAAAATCTGATTAACTGATTTGTCCAAGGTCACATACTTATCAATGGCAGGCTCAGAATTAAAACCCTCATGTCCTGATTCCCTGGAAATTCTCGTTTTGCTTCCAGGCTTATAAAGGTGTAATTGTTTCCCTCATTTGAAATCAAGATACTCTAGACATTGCTAGATTTCATCTCATCCCAAGATGGATCTGTAATTGTCTAAGGTATCTTCTGTTACTCTGCCAAAGATTCAACTCAGTCTCAGTAGGAAACCAGTTCTAATTTAAATCAGAGCAAAGGATGTGTGTGTGTGTGTGTGTGTTTTATTGTAGGGCATGACAAGTTTCAGAAATAATGAGCTCCACTCACTGGTCTTCTTTTTGGCTTGGGTATTGTTCTCTGGAATCATTCTTGCTAATATCCTCTGAGGAGCTGAAAGGTTATGCATGGGTTTTCAGAGCCATGTTTTATTATAAGGATCATTCATTCCAGTTATGCAAAAGCGCATACCAGTGGAAAGAGGAATTTACTGTATTGCGAGTGTGTTTAACTGAATGTAGAGGGGTGTACTAAGGTTTGAGATGATACTAAGGTGCAAGTCTCATTTTCATGTAAACCCTCTCTAGCCGCAGGCACTTTTCTCATTACATCCCTGCCCACTGCAATCTCCTGCCATAAAGAGGGTTTATGCTCATTGAAAAATACCAAAAGGTAGATAGCTTAATGTCAAGCTTTTGAAGAGCCAGATGAAATGGAGGGGCGGAAATGCATGCTCCTGCAAGCTCTTCCATCTATAGGAAGAGGCAGAGCCCTTGAGTTAGTACAGTCCCACACTGCCACAAAAATGCTGCTGTCCCCTCCTGAACACTTTATATGCCTGCTTAAGAGTTAAATAATATTTGTGACCCTTTGAAAGTAGGCTGTATGCATCATTTGATGAAAGCTATAGGCCTGCTCCTCCCTGACCCCGGTGTCCATGGGAACATATCCACAATTTTGTTCATAATTTCAGGACGTGTAAGGACCCTGTGGAATCCACAAGAGGCCCCCACTTTAAGAGACCCTGGTGTTTCAGTGCTTTAACTGTTGCTATACCAAAATACCTAAGAATGGGTAATTTGTAAAGACTAGAATTTTGTTTGGCTCATGAGTCTAGAAATCGCAAGGTGCAAGAGCATTTGGTGAGGACCTTCTTGCTGTATCATAACATAGTGGAGGGTATGGCATGGTGTGAGATAGACCAAGTATTCCCGAGAGAGCTTCCTTTTTTAGCAAAGCTACTCCCTCTGCAGATGACCCAGCTACCCAATGATTTTCCCCAAGTGTTGCTGCTTAAATACTGTTCACGTGTGACTTTGGGGATTGCATTTCCCCATATGATATCTGGAGGACACTTTGAAACTATAGACCCTGATTAAAGTGCTAACTCTGCTTTTTCTAGAACCCAGAGCTTTTACACTCTGGGGAAATCATCCTTGATTTCTTCCTTGAGGTTTACACCTTGAATACTGGTTGGTATCTGACTAAAGATATTTATTTCCATAGCAAGTTAAATAAGCTTCTCATCCAAACATTTTTGATACACACTATACATATCATGCTAGGGAGTGCTCAAGGTATCTTTACAGAAAAAAAGTACATGGTCTAGTTAGGAACACAGGATAACAGGGAAAATGGTTGCATGCAGACTCTTGAAGGGACCAGAAGGCAAAGCACTCCCCTGAACACAGCCAAGCAAGCTTGTCTGCCTGGTGGTAGGAAGTGATCTACAGTTTGAAGCACAAATGCTTATTATTAGGTAGGTTAAAGGAAGATGTGCGAGTTGGGGGAAGGATATCTTGAACAGAGGGGTGATTGAGCAAAGATGTTGAAAAAAAATGCCAAATCAAATAAGCAGGAGTGTGGGCAGTAATAAGCCCATGCAGGATATTTGTCCTATTTCTAAGCATCACCTGACAGGAATGTTCACGGCTGCTGGTACTATTGGCTGCCTCCTGATGAGGAGGCATGGTTATATAACCAGTCGTACTCAACTTGCCACAGTCTGGAGTTACACATATATGCATCATTTATTGAGTGGCCTATTGAATTCTCAACTAAAAGGTAGTTCATCTAAGCCTTTTCTCTGTAGGTCAGTGCTATTCTCTGAGTATCAGCAGGTCTTAAAAGGAAACCCGACGTGCCCTCAACTGCTGCTTCAATCTACTTTCTTTTTTATTCCTTTCTTCATGATTAATAAAAACAAAAGTTAAGTGGCCAGTATTGTGGTATAGGGGGTTGAATTGCCACTTGTGATGCCAGCACCCCATTTCAGAGTACCAGTTTGAGTCCTGGCTACTCTGCTTCCAGTGCAGCTAGTGCTCCTGGGGAAGACGGGGATGATGGCCTGAATACTGGGATTCCGCCCACACATGTGGCAGACCCAGATGGAGTTTGGCTCTTCCTTCCAGCCCATCTCAGTCCTGGCTGTTGCAGGCATATGGGGAGCAAACCAGGGTAGGGGAGATGACTTTCTCATTCTCTCTTTGTCATTCAGCCTTGCAAATAAATAAGTAAATGTCTTCTTTCAAAGAGTTAAGCTTTTGTGTACTTGAGTGTCTATACCAGTGCATTTGCATATCCACATACACTTGTATATGTGCAAAAATTTGTCTGCAAATAGAAAAGGAATCTGAAGGTTTTGTTCTAAAGTGTTGGCAGGGGTTGCCTCTGGGGACCAGAATTGGAAGGTGGCACCAAGAGGGGAACTCTATTTTTATTCTACGTACTTCTGGGTTGCTGCAGTTCCATATAATAAGCCTCTATTGCTTTTGTAATTAAAGACAAAGAGAAAAAAGGGAAGAAATTAAATTTGACATACCTCCAAGTAATATGAAGCTCTTTCATCCTTTTGAAGGGTGAAGAACAACAATTGTGCCTCAAGGGAAATTTATCAGAACCTGTGCTGTTTTTGCTTGTTTTTAATCATGTAATGAAGTATCTTGCCCTGGATTTCCAGTAGGTTTGCTTTGTTGAAAGATGCAGCTCTCTGCTAATAATTTATGGTACCTGGAAGTGGTATTTGTTAGCCTGGCGTCTCATCCACACGCTGGTGTGCACACGTGCAGGTTGGAGCTGGCTCCCCCCACTCTCTGTGTAATTTGCGCTTTGGTGACTGATGTTGTAGCTTTCCTGTAATCTCTCTTCTCTCCACCCTGTAACTAGGGCTGTCATTCCTGCACTGTGCCTTAGGGCCACAGGATGAGCTAAAGAACCATGACTTTGCAGTACCTGGCAGAGCTCCAACTTTCCTTTTAGGTTCTAGCCAGTCTAATATCACAGTCAGAGTTAGATGCAAGTCCCAAGTGTGGTGGAAGCTAACTGACCACACAGAGCCTGCCATTCAATATGCAGGGGGCATGCTGTACCTGCATAAACAGATGGAAAGTATAAATGGCTGACTAACAATTCAAGTATTATTATCAAATTCATTTGGAAGAATACATTTTTCACATGAATATATTATAATATCATTGGTGCAAAACAGCAAATAAAATTGCACTTCCAGTCTAATGACTAGTGTGTAATATCACTTATTTAATGGAAAAATGGTGAGAGTACAAAAAACACTTTAAGATGCTGCATGAGAAAGTCAAGAATACGGATGTTCTTTATTGTTTATTTTCTTGAGAGGCAGAGACAGTGGCAGAGTCATGTGTCCATTCCCCAAGTGGCCAGAGGTGCCATAGATGGGAACTTTGACTGCAGTCCAGGTCTTCCACGTGGATGGCAGGAACTCAAGTATTTCTGTCATCACTGCTGGCTCTTAGGGTCCACATGAGCAGGAAGCTGAAGTCAGGAGCCAGAGCTGAGGATGGAAGCAAGGCACCAGGTGTGGGATGCCTGATTCCTAACTAGCGTCTTTACTGTTAGGTCTAATGCCTGCTCCTGGATAGTCTTTCTTGTGTTAATATTAAAGTGCTTTGGGCTGGTGCCCTGGCTCACTAGGCTAATCCTCCACCTACAGCACTAGCACCCCGGGTTCTAGTCCTGGTCGGGACGCCAGATTCTGTCCCGGTTGCTCCTCTTCCAGTCCAGCTCTCTGCTGTGGCCCGGGAGGGCAGTGGAGGATGGCCCAGGTCCTTGGGCCTTGCACCTGCATGGGAGACCAGGAGAAGCACCTGGCTCCTGGCTTCAGATTGGTGCAGCGCGCCGGTTGTAGCGGCCATCTGGGGGGTGAACCAAAGGAAAAGGAAGACCTTTCTCTCTGTCTCTCTCTCTCACTGTCCACTCTGCCTGTCCAAAAAAAAGTGTTTGGGAAGTCATATAAAATGGTAAGTAGAAATTAACCATATACAATTTGAGGGGAGTGGATAGTTGATGATAATAATACAGAGGCATCTCTGTTCACCAACAAGTGAATTTACTCTGGGTAGACAATGCAAAGACAAGTAGCTCCCATGTAAAGAATGGAGCTCTTGGCCAGTATTGTGGCTTAGGGGATAAAGCCTCTGCTTGCCGCACTGGCATCCCATTTCAGCAACATTTTAAGTCAGGCTGCTCCAAAGTATGATCCATGTGTTGAGTCTGTGCCATCAGCATGGGAGACCTGGATGACGCTCTTGGCTGCTGGCCATCTGGGATCTTCCAGCAGATGAAAGGTCTCTCCATGTCTATCCCTCTCTCTAACTCTTTTAAAATAAATAAATAAATAAAGACCAAAAAAAAAATAAGAATTATGTGCTTGCTTTGGCAGCACATATACTAAAAAAAAAAAAAAAGTGCTATATTTTGACTGTAAATCTGTAACCAACCACTGCAACCAGGGGGCGCTAGAAATAACAGTCTACATTCTCCTTGAGATTGACCTCTCTTCCTGATTGAGAGCTGTTCTAGCTTTATAAAAAAAGCAGTTGATGCAAATTTTAGAGTGATGAAATCTCCCTGTGGCAAGCACACAACAACTGTGCCTCCTATAAGTTGGGAGGCGTAATTGTGTTTTCTTCCCTGATAATAAAGTTCCTTGCATATTTTAAAATCCTAAGTAACAAAGCAGGAAAGCAAAGATCCCAGGAGGGATTTTGTTGTCAGTGAATAATAATTTCACAAGATTAAGGCAATGTGAGGAGGTATGAAATTAAGGGGAAATATTAAGAAATATAAATTAACCATAATTTGTTTTTAATTTTTGTCTTTATTGAATTCTCTGAGGAGACCATTGTCTAGTTGGCTAGATAAAGAAAAAAAATTGGGTTTTTGAAATCCTTCATAGTTCTGAGCACTCAAGTTTTGGAAATTGTAATTTTTTAGTAAAAAAGGGCTAACAAGTGACAATATGCTGTGGTCATGTTGGTTTAATTATCAAACAGATCAAAATTGTTGACCACTTACTGAATAACAAAGAGACTATTAAAGGCACATTCAGCTGGGGGTTGACTCTCTTGGGGCCAGTTTTGTTTTCTTAGACAATATTAAATTCAAAACATGGATAATACACTACATCATACAATTTATGTCACCAGTATTGACATGAGGAAACCAGGCAGGGAGTTAGGGCAAGATGGGCTGGAATTTCTGCCAACGCATTGTAACTCCACCCACTTACCTGTCACTGTAATAGGCCTGCTGTCCTATGATGCACCTGTTTCTCATTTGGGACCAGGAAGAAGAGGCCATGATGGCCATGTGGAAACTAAACTCCATGTGGAGGCACCATGAAAACTCCAAAGGAACTTCCACACACTAAACTCGATCCTGTCTGTACATTCAGTGAAGGAACCACCCCTACTTCATAGTAGAGGCTGATGACATGGGAGGGGCTTTTTCATGTTTTACCATGTATGGGGCTTCTTCTTCAGTGTCTTCCTCTCCCTCTTCCTCCTCCTAAGCATCACTCTGATTTCTCCGTGTGGGGAGTCCACACTCACACACCAATGTATGTTCACTCTCACTTTTAAACAAATGATGCTCTCATCTGTGTACTGTATTTATGCCTCTGTTTTGAATTCTTATCTCTTGAGGGGGGGACAAGAACCTGGAATACAGATCATGGAGCCTCTGACTCAGGCAGCACTGGATTTTTCCCTTGTTCTCCACGTGGTCTCATATTCCTTAATAACTTCCCAGAGGAGGTTAATGAGATGATTTTTTTTTTTTTTTTGACAGGAAGAGTTAGAGAGACAGAGAGAAAGGTCTTCCTTCCATTGGTTCACCCCACAAGTGGCCGCTACGGCCGGCGCACTGCACCAATCCGAAGCCAGGAGCCAGGTGCTTCCTCCTGGTCTCCCATGTGGGTGCAGGGCCCAAGCACTTGGGCCATCCTCCACTGCCTTCCCAGGCCACAGCAGAGAGCTGGCCTGGAAGAGGGGCAACCAGGACAGAATCCGGCGCCCTGACCGGGACTAGAACCTGGGGTGCCGGCACCACAGGCGGAGGATCAGCCTAGTGAGCCATGGCACCGGCCGAGATGATCTTATTACTGCTCAGTTTTCTAGTTTCGAGGAAGTATGTTTGGCCCCTGGGAGACCTGATATCGCTGAATTTCAAAATGGTAAATTTGCTAGTGATATCCAGTAGTTGCCTAGATCTTCCAAAGAACTTAGGGTCACACCACCCAAAGCCATGAGGATCATCAAGCCAAGAGATTATGTTTGGATATTTGTCCTTTTAAAGACTTGCTATTGTTTATAGTGTTTGTTCTTTCGTTTGGTCATCTTGCTGATTTTTAAATGATGACACTAAACATTTAACAGTATTCTTTGAAGGATTTAAAACAGGGTTTTTAGAGATTGTTGTTGCTGATGCTGTTATTTTTAGCATTAGTAGACTTAGAAATGTGAAAGCCTTAATTATATACAGTAAAACTGATTTGTGTTCTAGAAAAAAAATATTGCAATGGGCATTGTAAAGTTAGCCTCACTGGCTTTGTAGTGTATAAAAGAAAAAACATGAACCTATGGGAGAAGGGAGGGAGGGACATAAAAGGCAAAGAAAAGGTGGTCTTCTAACTGGAAAGGTGAGATTCCAAGGGCAGTTTCTTGAGGATGTCATGTGGCACACTTCAGGTCCCATTTTCCGGAAGTTGCTATTAATTTCAGAAGTGAAGATACAAAGTACAGGGGAAAATGGGAAAGAGTTCCAGACTGGGTTTTAATAATTCTTTAATTCTGTTTCCTAGCTCCATGATAGAAGAAGTGATGACAGCTCCAGATGTCAAGCTCTGTGGATTGCCTTGGAGCCAGGTACATAGCAGTTGGCATTTCTTTTATTCACTGATGGGAAGACCAAGAACCCAGTCTTCCTAAGACTGGATGGGATGGGCTATAAAACAGTCTATGCTGAAAAGTGGTTACTATGTTATATATCCTGAAAAATATCCATGATAAGCAGAGTTCTTATTTTTACTTACTTGATTTCACTCATTCATAGGATGATAAATGTTCTGTTTATGGGGTAATATTTTACAATCTTGGAGGTTTGAATCTTGGGCTTTTACTAAGTGTTGCAGGATGTATTACCTCTCCGCATTTCTCCAATATTAGTGTGATATGGGTCTTAATCAGATGGTATGGAATGATTATACTGGCCAAAGATGCCAACTGCTCGGCTGGAAATAAGACATCATACTCCCCAGTCTACCATTAGTCATACTTCAGTTGCACTAGAATTTGTGAATTTTATTCAAATAACAATACAGAACAGCTGCAGAGTCTTACATCTTTTATCATAAATATTGGGAATGGCGTTTGTTAAAAGGTATAACATGTCACCTCTTTAGTTCTCTTGTCTGTCTTGATAAATAATATTAGGTGTTGAAGGTTCTCTGGAGATTCCAAAGCATCTTGTCTGTGAGTATGTCAAGGTGAAATGAAATGTTCTTTATTTAAGTAGTAGGGAAATACCTAGTCTGAAAAAAATCTTGCAGGATGAAAAGGGAAAGAGGAATATGTGTTAGTCAAGAAAATAGAACTGTGTCCTGGGCTGACTGTAGGCTGTCTTCTTCCTGCTCTGGAATTTTGTTGTCTGTACTTTGAGGACAGGAGGTTAGAACCTATTCATGAAGCACATGGTTAATTGTCTCGAGAAGGAAAAAATGCATTGTAAGAACTTTACTTTCTTTGTATGCCCTCATCCCTTCATTTGTGGTCACTGCCGTGGGTGGTCTCCCAATCTTCTTAGTACCAGGATAACTTACACTTAAAAATTGCTCAAGACCACAGGGGTCTTTTGTTTATATATTTACTATATTACAAGTTAGAATTAAGGAATTCTAAGCACATTTTTAAAATAATAAACCCATTATCTAGTAACTAAGATATTTTTATGAACAATAACTATTTTCCAAAATACAAAGGAAGTAGCAAGAGTGGCATTGTGTTAGAACTTGCCAAACCTGTCTAATGTCTGGTGTGACAAGGAGGTCACTGGATTCTGTTTTGTGCTTTGCATTCAATTTGCAGATTGCATACATGTTTGTTTTGGTTGAAGTATGTGAAGAACATCTGGTCTCACACAGATGTGTAGCTGTGAAAGACAGGATATTTTTATGCCTTCTCTTACATAATTGTGGCTGTTCTTTGATACTGTGTCCAAATCTGGCAAGTATCCAAAGCTAGTTACAGTATTTGAAGCTATATCAATTAATGTTTTGTTTTCTGATACACTAAAGTCTGTTTTTCTTGGACTTTGAATGTTTCTGTTGCCAACATAAGGTTTTATAACCACATACTAATAGTTTGGGAAGTATACCAAATGTTGGCATGTTTAAGTGTATAACATCAAAAAATTAAATTTATTAGCAGAAAGATTTATGTATTACTGGGAAGCATACAGATATAGATGGAGTTTTTGCAAAAATCTAAATTTTGCTTGAATGCCTGCTTACATTTGATCATAGGCAACAAATACTGTGCAGTATTCACGTTGAAATGACATTTCACTTTAACTTAGAAGAGATACCTGCCACACACTCAAGTGTCGGTACCCTACTGTGTCCATTGTTCTTTCAAATAAAAACTGTGTGTCATGGAAAGAGTGGCCAGTTCAGATACCAACACAATCGCACAAGTGCTTTTCCTTAGCCGGCCATCTGCTTTAGTCTGTAACAGAAAGGTATTTTGTGTTACTTGCCCGTTTTGTCAGAGTATTTGCAGGTTTAAAAACAAAAAGCTTTCCTCATCAAGGATATTCTTCGTGCAGCCTCTCTCTTCCTTTTTCTCTGAGCGTCTGTGCATGTACGTGTGTGCGATTACTTGGATTTGTGCAAAGCCAGTAAGCAGTTTTCCCACAATTACTTTTGCCTCCCCTCAAAGTGAAAAAGGCACACATTTCTTAACATGAGAATAGTTTATCATGACAATAGTATCATGACTTACTGGGCTCCCTAAAAGGCTCTTTGGCCCCCAGGCCTCTCCTGTAGGTTTCCCTGGACCACAGTGTAAGAACTGCTACCCTAGTGTGATGCTTTGTTCTGGATGGTCGCTCTGGATGCAGCTTCCGGCTTGCTTGCTTGCTTGCTTCTGTTATTAACTTGAACTTCAGGAAGTCCTGTGACTCCCGTCCTTAGTACTTTACCTGTGAGAAACCCTTGGATTTATGACTAAGTGAAATGCTAAGCAATCATACACGTGGAAACAGAGGTGAAGAAGCAGCGCATTAAAGAGCATTGATGCAAACCATAAGCCAGGAGGTAATCTCATTGTGATCTAATCACAGTGTGACACAATGCTTCTCAAACAGCGAAAGGAACAGCTCCGTAATTTTCACACTGTGCTGTGTGACAGATGGCAAAACCTGTTTTGATTTTCCCCGATATCTGAGGAGCAGCCAGCGGAGGCTGTGCCTCCCACCTTGCTCTTGCTCTTTGTCGGCTCTGGTCGGCCTGACAGCACGTGCGGTTTTACCTCTGTGATCTGTGCGTCGGATGACTGTTTTCAATAGCTGCTTAGTATAAAAATAAAATGCGCAGGTCCCACCAAATAAACTAATTAAGGCTTAGAAAGTGTCAAACTCCAAAAGTCAGGAGAACATATTAGGCATCGAGTCTAAGAGTCACAGAGACCTGACAACGAAATGTGTTGTCATGGCAACAGGAGGATCCATATCCCTCTACTGGG
Source organism: Oryctolagus cuniculus (assembly GCF_964237555.1). Taxonomy (NCBI): domain Eukaryota; kingdom Metazoa; phylum Chordata; class Mammalia; order Lagomorpha; family Leporidae; genus Oryctolagus; species Oryctolagus cuniculus. The sequence continues at coordinate 90,423,405 of NC_091441.1, read as the reverse complement.
CAGATAGTTGACAGTAATTTTTGCTGGGTCAGAGAATTGGGAAGAGTGAGAACCACCTTCTGCTAGGCAAAGAATTGCTCGCTCCTTTTTAAACCAAAAGGCTTCTGAGGGATTTGTAAATGCTTGCTGTAAAATTCCAGCAAAGTCTAGGAGTATGTTGACGCCCATCGTCTTAGAAAAGGAACTAATGTTGGATGCTGAGTTGTCTCTGATGCACTTTTTATCTGCGCTTTAAAAGCAGAGTATGATGATGTGGGCTTCTTAGGCTTATTGTCTGCTATACGTCGAGCGTCTCGTGTCCAGCTGAAAACCATCATGTCTTCTTTCTCCTGTTTATGATTAACCATAAAAACAGACTTTTATGATGTTCAGTACTGACTGAAGATATTTGAAAATACTTGTTTTTGTTGTTGTTTTAATTTACAAGGTAGAGAAAGAGGGATCTTTGATCCATTGGTTCACTCCCCCAAATGCCTGCAACAGCTGGGCCCAGGCCAGGCTGGAACTCAGTCCAGGTCTCTCACGTGGGTGGCAGGGACTCAGGTACTTGAGTCATCATCTGCTGCCTCCCAGGTGCACATTAGCAGGAAGCTGCAATCACAGGAGGAGCAGGGATTTGAAATCCAGCACTCTCACAGGGGATGCGGACGTCCCAAGGGGCGTCTCGGCTGCTATGCCAAAAATCCACTCGTGTCTGGTCACATTTGCAATTAGTGCTTTCTGGATGTCACATATGCTCTGACATAACCATCGAAGAGATTGGATTGAACCTTGCTTTGTGGAAGTTTGTCATTTAACGGAGAGAGAGCCTCCGTATGAACATCTATTTCGCCATACACGCTTCTCAGACACAGCAGGGCTGCGGAGCTGCTTGATACATGGTGATATCTGACCTCAGAGAACAAAAGACTTAATATCAAACCCATTTAAAGAAAAATGAGGCCCCATGCAGTGTGTAATGGAGTGGATGATACATTGCAAAATGGATAACAAAAATATTTTTCTCTCTTTCAGAATTCCCTAGTCCAAGAGTCTGTATGTTTCCCTCCCTCTCTTTTAACATAAACTTAATGGAAATATTTTGAAACGATGACCAAAGTCAACATACAACACAGCCCACTAAAGTTGCATAATGTCTTTTTGGTAATGGTACTGGATGTTTTTCTCTTATTAAGTGCCATGATGTGATATTATGGGGGTATTAAAATATGGACCTGCAGTTTTAATGCAAAGGCATTAACAGAAATGTCATCCCTAACAAATTAGGCACTGGGAAATCTGCCCTGTAGTCAGAGAACCAGGCTCATTTTTGCTTTTTGCTATAACTTATGAAAACAAAGCTCGGGATGTAAATGCCTGTGGGTTAGGTTTCCAGTGGAGAGGCAGGCGACAGGCTTCAGTAGGGAAATGGGGATAGGCTGATGTTTTGTTTGTTTGTTTCAGACAAAGGATTTCTGGCCTGGGGCGGTCCAGCTGCAGCTGCTGTCAATATTGAGGCCATGAGACTCTTTTTCTAACCAGATCAAAAAGAGAACATTCTCCCTGTGATTCACCATATCAGAGAGGGGGCTCAGGGAAGGGAGGGTGAGAGAGGGAGAGAAAGAGGAGGGGGGAAGAAGGAAGAAAGGAAAGTGCCATTGTTAATTCTGCTGTGAATTGCTGGCAGGAGTTGCCTCTTTGAAATCAGAACAAACTCTCTTTCTGGGGCCCTTTGCAAGATAGAAGTCCTAGGATTCTCTACTATAGAAGGGAGGGGAGGTGGGGGACTTGTTTTTTTTTTTTTTTTTTTTTAGATTATTTTATTTGAAAGGCAGGAATTACATCTGGGTCTGTCACATGGGTGGCAGGCACCCGCAAACTCAGACCATCATTTGCTGGAATCCAGGCACATTAGCAGGAAGCTGGGTCAGAAATGGAGGAGCTGGGACCCAAAACAGCACTCGAGTAAGTTGTGAGAGAGAGACAACTGCAAACTCAAGTCTTGACTTGTGTGCCTGTGAAGCTTAGGAAGAACACTGGGCTTCTCATTCATTATTTATACCACCTTCCATTGCTTTGTTCTGGGTTTTTCCATCATGTTCTGTTTTGGTAATAAACGTTTGGGGTAAACAAGTTAGCTGTTCTTACTGATGTCTGGGTAAGTGTAGTCCTGGTCAGTGGAGCCTTCTTAATCCATTTGGGGCTTAGGCAGGGCTAGAATTTGCATCTCCCTGGGTCTGTGGCTTCCATTCTGTGGTGTTGACCCCATTCATCCACACACACTCCTTCGGCTGGGACAGTAAGTACGATGATGGTGAAGAGAAAAATACACTCAAGTAACTGAACAGAATGGTTTATAGGATTTACTTATGCATCAGGAAATATTGACTGCCTTCTCCTTGCTGGGATTGTGCCAACAATACCACACAGACAGTTCTGTAGAGCTAGCAATCCCTACCTCTCCTGCAAAGGCCAGAGCCAGTTGGATCAATGAAAAGACACCTGTTCTGGCATTTTGATACTTTGGATAAATAGACATTTGGTATATAGCACAAGTTACTGCTTTTTTTTATTCTTTTTAAAGATGTTTGAGTCTTTCTTCTTTTTAAAATTTTTATTTTTGATTTTCTTTATTTTTTGAATAACATATTCAGTTTACATTATAACTGGCTCCACTAAATCAAAAGTTCAACAAATAAAAAAATAAAGGGATGATAGGCAAGAAAAAGGCAATAATCAAAAGAAGTTCAACTTCATTCATATAAAGTCAGAGTGTTAGAATTTTGTGTGTATGCAGAAAAGATGGAAAAGTAGAAAATACTAACTTACTAGGAATATTAATATGTTTTGAGTGATTCTATAACATATACCATGTTCTGTACCCAGGAAATATATTATTAAAATTAATAGTGGTAGGAGTAGGCACAGTGGTACAGTGTGTGAGGCTGCTGCTTATGATTCCCACATTCCATATCAAGTGCCAGGCTGAGTCCTGGCATCTCTGCGTCTGACCTAGCTTCCTGCTAATGCACACTCTGGAAGGCAGCAGGTCATGGACCAAATGCTTGGGTTCCTGCCAGGTGGGAAGTGGGCTTTAGGCTCATGACATCAGCCTGGGCCAGCCGTCAGCTGAGGCTATTTGGGAAGTGAACCAACATATGGAAAATCTGTCTTTATCTGCTTTTCAATATAAATGAAAATACATAAACAAACATTTAAAAAAAAGAAAAATAGTGGCAGTTACCTGGCAAAAGTGGTCAAGTAGCTCTCAAAAATGCCATACTCAGGGTAACCCCTTTTCTTGCGGTCAGATTAGCTCTTTGGACGTAGTTGGACCTTTCTGAGGATGAAGGATGTTGTCTTTAAACTACACTCTTACTATAGCAGCCAATGGACACATATCCCATCATTCCAGAAAGTTCTGTTGGACAGTAGTATTCCAGAACACGTTTACTCATTCACCCAACCTTTCTGGGGCATCTACTATGTGCTAGACATTGTCCTTGGAAAACTCAGACACAGTCCTTGTCCTCTGGGACGTTTGGCTGAGTGTAGAAGCACGTTAGAAGTAAGACAGGCAGAGGATGTCATAATATCAATTAAGGTTATGGATAGGGATGCTGGGATATGGGCGGTAGTAGAGACGAGGTGCTTTTATAGGGTGGTAAGGAAAGGCCTTTCCAGGGTAGTGGCATTTGGCATGAGGAGGAGGAGCCAAGTCCATGAAAGCTGGAAATACAGTGTCTGGGGTGCAGGGGGCAGCAGGAGCAAAGTCACCAAGGTGGGAAAGAGCCAGGCTTTGCTCTAGCCCCTCCACATGTGCAGAAATCTGAGGGCTCTGGAGCAGGGACGGTGACTGACGGGTTGATGGTTCTTTATCCCCGTCATGACGGGGCCACCCTCACCAGGATGCCTGCCGTTCTTTGCATCTGGGCGCTCTTCTAATTCATAGGATGGCATTTGCTCCACTATGAGAGTAGACCTGTTCCCCTTGACCTCAGCATGAAGCTGGGAAAAAACTAAAAAGAGCACATTTAGCTTCTGTTACTGGTACTTGTGTTTCAGGGACCTGATACACTCTGTCTGATTGTGGTTAACAACGAGCTATGGTCTCTTCTGTGTGTCCTGTTTGCTAGTATCTTCATCTGCAAAATTCAAACCTTACTGGAGTCTAGGTAGGAGAATGGGTGTTTCTGCAACATTTATTGATATTTGAGCAGATCTTTGAGTACCTAGCTTGGCTTATTCCACGTTCTAGGGGCTTAGCACTAGCTTTTGAATCTGAGAGGAGGGATTCCCACTGCTTGATGGGCTGTCCTCTGAGGGTGGCTGTGTAGCGCTCTTCTCCTATGCTATGTGCACAGGCCACGGTTTGCACTGCTGCTGGCTAACAGCCCATATTTAGAACTCTTTATCATCTTCAAAAACCCGATTCCAGCTCCTGGAGAAGGAGGAGCAATATACGGTTGTGCCAAGAACAAAACAGAAAAATCCACTACATCCAACTCCCATAGAACAACAATAACTGTGATCCTTGGAAAATGGACTAAGCAATTAAATCTCTCTTTTTCCCACAATGACAGTGCTCCAATAGCTGGGCTGTAACTGTTGCTTCCCAAGGAAATCGTGTGGTGATAAAGTTAATGATGCATTCAAGCAGGTGCATAAAAATGTCACAGTGTTGAAGACAGCACAAACAGAAAGACCCTTCAGAGGGAACTCTGCAGTTATCAGAAATGTTCCCCAGGAAATGAAACCCTAAGTGAGAAAGAAAATAATTTCTAGGCATTCTGTAAAGATTATTCTTTCTCATTGTTTTTTGGGATTCCTGGATGCATAATCTGAATCTAAATAAAAACAGGCAAATGGTAAAGGAGAGTATCTTTGCAAGTAATGGATGGCTTCTACAGCCTTCTATATTGTATGCCTCCAACAAACAAATTGTGCATTGTATTTAGGGTTGCTCTATTGTCTATATCAAATAAGATTTTCGAAGGGGAGACGGGTAATTGAATCACTCTTGGAAACAGTGTTGTGTGATATTAAAAACAAATCTTATTTAAGGAGATGAATATTGTCTTCTGAAAAGAATATTACAAAAACACCACACCGAAGTTTTCACAGCACTCTGTGTGAGATAGTAGGGGCTGGGGGAGGTCCGTCGGCAAAGGCTCCAGGGATGTTTACAAGCTGGTGATGGTTGATGGGCTTTCAGGGCAGAATTGACAGTAGGATACAATCTCAAGATGCATCATTAACAGGGTTCAGGGCAGACAGTTGTAGCAAGGAATTCGGTTGGGGATGGTTTTTATTATCCTCATGGTAGAAAGGAAGGCTAGTTAAAACAATTTGTTTGTCTTTGGTTATTCCTTTCTTTAAACTTTTGAATATTTTTAGTTTATTTAAAGTTCAGAAGGGATGGGGGAAGGGTGAAGCCTGCTAAGTCACTTGCCAAATGTCTCTAATAGCCAGGGCTGGATCAAGTCGCAGCAAAGAGGCCAGAACACCATCTAGGTCTCTCATGTCATGGCAGGGACCCAAATACCTGAGCCATCATGTGCTGCTTCCCAAGTTGAATTTTGGCAGGAAGCTGGAATGGAGAGTCAAGATGGCTTCCCTGTGTTCACTGAGGACATGTTTTCTTTCTGTTCGCACTTGAGTGTTTAGAAGAGACCTAGCCCATAAAGAAATCTGAAAACTTGATACTGTCCTTGCAGAATAGCTAGTAAAATCACCTGGAATTCTTAAGAATTGTGTGGGTCCTATAACTTTTCATTAAAATTTAGTGCTTCCTGTTTTTCTACTCCAAACCTCAACCCTGGAAACTTTTGATTTATAAGTAATTCTAGATAAATTTGAGAAGAAACTATGTCTTTTATGTATTTACATATGAAGCTTCGAAATGGGACACGGTAAGATTTCTGTTGGCTTCCTTTTCCTTCACTTTCATTGTAGAACCATTTAGAATAATCTACTCATAAACTGCCATTAGCATTAATTTTGTACTTTCTGGGAAAATTTCATTACTTACTAATTGCCTTACAAAGCAGCATAGTATGTGATTGTTACGGACAGTGAATCATATTACTTGGGAAGCTAAGATTCTGCTTGGCCTATTCAAAGAAAACAAGTCCCTGTTGGTCTTTTATGAGTAGGTTTGGTTGCTCTTCATGCAACCAATAAGAAGAAGAAGAAATGCACTTGCCTAGAAGCAATTTGAAAAAGGTACAGTTCAGTTTGTCCTCCAGAATTCATATGTTGAAGTCCTCGCTCCCCGTACTTGAGAAGGCGACCTTATTTGGAAGTCAGGTTATGGCAGATGTCATTAGTAAAACTGAGGTCATAGCAGTGTAGGGTGTGCCACAGTCCAATAAGTCTGCCAGCCTTATACGAAGAGAATGCCATATATACACAGGGGGAGAACACCATGTGAAGACGAAGGCAGATGGGGAATGCTGCTAGAAGCCAAGGAAGGCCAAAAGTTGCCAGCAAGCCACCACAGGATAAGCAAGCGGCATGGAACCCAGTCTCTCTGATCGTGCTTAGAAGGAACCAACCCTGTTACCACCTTGATCTTGGAGCTGTAGTCTCCCGAACTATGAGCACATCTTTGTGGTTGAAGCCACCCCGTTTGTCATGCGTTGTTATAGCAGTCCTAGCAAACTAAGGCAGATCAGAAATTTAGAAACACAGAACAGTTGGGTTCCATGGGATTGGTATGTTAACAGGCTACAAAATGAATACTACCCCACAGGCAGATGCTGGCAGCATTTGACTGTTTACCAACATCAGCATCGAAATGCGGAGTTATTAAAGGATCTGCAAGCACTGGGTAATGCAGATCTTGACATTGATAGATGGGACTTGGCTTTTCTTCTCTGCCTAAGCTGCTGACTGGATAAATGTTTTATTCATGGGGCCCAGGGCAGGAGGGGATGCCAAAGGTTTAGGAATATTTTAAGAAACTGTTTGAGATGTCAGGCAAGTTATCAGGAGGTGTTAATCAAGGAAACTGAGGTTCTACATCAACCCACTTGGGCAGTAAACCGCATGCTTACTCTGGAAATCATGACCATGGTCTTGGGAAGCTGCTCCATTTTCTTTGCTAATCTTGAATTTTCTATGGACTTGCATCTCTTGTCACAACTCGGAGTCCTTTCCATGCTCTGAGGGTCTGTCTCATGAAAGAACCATGCTCATCCAGTGTGGAGGATAGTCCCCATTCTCAAAGTTCTACTTGCCCCTGAATTGAGATTCAGAAGCAGTCTCCTTTATTGGCAACTGCATCTGCTAAGGGAGTCATTTAAATGACATCATGTAGCTTTGGCTTAAAATCTCAGGAGGCCCATTAGCTACACATTTTAATTACCTATTAACAAAATCGTATTTCAAATTATTTAGCACAATAGATTATTTTCTGCTGTGAGGAGAGAGGGCAGTTTAAGTGTGGACAAGTTGCCAATGTGACTGTCATTGTTCTATATAAAAAGAAAAGTCTTCCAGATAACAGTGGGTTCTAATGAAGAAGGCTCTCGGGCTGATTCAGGCCGAATTTCAGGTATAGCTAATGAATTAGAATGAAAATGCCCTTGCCTTTAACTTGGTATTGTGGACAGAGGATTTTTATATGTCACAATATCTATTACTACCTTTTAAAGTTGCTTGAGATCACATAAAAGAACCAAGAATAAAGCGTAGATGGTGCATAGTTGTCCATCAGAGTACTGTCAGAAGTGCCAAGGAAACAGGCACCAAAGAGTAAATGAATCTTTCCAAATATGGTAATTCTATTGAAAATACACTGGGTTAAAATGAGGAAGAAGATCCATAGAGGATCAAAAACAGGCAAGTTCTAGGATTCCATTGCGCTTTCCATCTGGGAGTTGCAGTGTTAAATACCATAAAAATTTCCCCTTGGATCCTGGTTAGAAAAAAAAAAATTCAAAGAGCAGAAACTGACAGAGACAGTCACTCAGGGACACACTGTCAAGATGCATCAAAATATGCCACTATATCCTCCCCTTTCTACCTGTCAAAGCCATTGATTATTTTCAGTAAAGAAAGCTGGTGACAGTCGCTGGGATTGTAGAACTCAGCATATGAGCTAGGTGAAGCTTGTCACTCTGCTCTAAATAGACAAGTGAGGAAGAAATTTACTCACTGCCTCAGTATATTTTTGGAGGAATATTTAAATATGGCTTCAGAAAGGGTAAGCATAAAAGGCAGAAACATGAAACAGCTAACAGACCCAGAGATACTTTTTCTGACCTCATGAGGGGTTTCCATGAAACTGCTTGTTTTATGCCCCTCTCTTAAAACAACAATAAATTAACAAAAAAGTTTAAGACTTTTCCTCCTCCTTTGTGGAGCAGGAGATCCTTGGGTGCCCTGGTGAAGAGCCACTCCCCTCCGTCCCAGATGCAGTAACCTTTGTCCTACTTAGTGAGTTAATTCTTAGAAGTAACCTTTGCCCCACTTAGTGTGCTAGTCCCTAGAAAGAGCCCTAGGCGCCAGCTGTCACTTGAGATGTGGTTCCCAGCAGGAACCCCGCCTCGAGGCTTTGTGATAACTCCTAGTTGCGGAGCACCTTCTGGGGAGCAGATATCCCACCCTAAAGTCTTAAAGTGACTCCTGGGATAGCCAGAAAAATTTTCCCGCCACTAACCCCCTCATTTAAATCCTCCAATCAGTGTGTGAATCGTGTGTGTATCATTTAAACCCTCCAATTAGCGTGTAAATTGTGTGTATTAAGTAAATTGTGTGGTTTTTCCCTTTAAACATGCTCGTTAACAACTGTTCGGGGCTTCTTCTTTGGATGGCTTTGTGCTGTCCAGAGGCCCATCTGCGCAGATGTTGAATAAATCCTCTTGTGTGTTGCATCTACTGGTTTGGAATCTGAGTCTTTGGGGTGCACATCTCGACGTGTCGGGGTCCTGGTTCAGGAACCCAACACTGGCATTTTCAGGTCATCAGAGAAGGCCACGCCTGTTTAATCAGTGCATTCAGCATCATTCTTGGTGTCAAGAGTCATTCAAGGCTTGCATTGCCTAGGAGCGATCAAGGGGATTATGAATTTTATGTATCAATTCCTTGGTCAACAGATATCCCAGGAGGAGAGTAGAATCTACAGTAGAGGTTTACAAAAGCCATGAAAAGAATGAACACAGAGAAATTCTTGCTGGCACTAGATTCCCATTTTCTAGAATAAAACCAAGCAGCAGGGATGGCACCCAGAATCTAGAGGGAGGGACATAGTCCAGGGGTTAAAGGCAGTGGAGTTTGGCCAGAGAATCATGGGAGGAGGCAGTGTGAGTCTGGTTCCCACTCACCGGGTCTCCCTTTGTTCAGAGCTAAGGTTTCCAAGCCTTCTCTTTGTTTCTCACTGAGTTCCTCAACATCCTTCCAGTAAATTCCTATTCTGTTTCAATTACCTGGGTCTACTTTTCATTTTTCTCTTGTCTTCACAACAAAGAAACCTGCCTGGAGAAAAAGACAAAATTAATACTGATAAGAATGACAGAAGCAGTTAATATTTGAGAACATCTGCTGTTAGGCACTGTGTTAAAGTTTATATAGATTTTTTAAATGATTCATCCCAACAACCCTAAACCTAAATTACTAATGTCATTCTACTTATGCAGACATTGAGGCATAGAGAGGTTATCTAAGATTCTCAGTGACCCACAACTTGGAATTGGTAGAACAGCAGATTGAATTAAAGAGCTGTCTGACTCAGAAGTTGTTATTCTAACTTTGCAGATGCCTACTTCATTGTTCTGCTTCTGACTTTGAAAAAGCTGTCCAGTGTCAAAGCAGTTCTAGTAAGACCTTAGACAGCAGGCCTAAAAGTCATTTTCACTGAATGATGCACATGACAATACCAGAACAGGGTCATCACTGGTAGGTTTAAACGTGAGTTTGAGAGGAGATACACTAGCTTGTTTTTTGCAAGTATAATAAAAAGTGATCTTTGGGGGCAGGATTGAGGAAATAGCTGGTGTGATTTACAGTCTGTAAACAGTGAGGTCAACAACTTACATTGGCTGTCATCACCCAAACTCTTATCTACAGCCCTATTATTCTCTGAATAATTTCCTAGATAGGACTTTGGCTGGGGTAGAAAAATGACACTGGAGTTATTTGCCTGGTCCACTTTGCTTAAGTTTAACTTGTAAAACACAGTGTCTTGATGTTCAGCACATACTGTTCGGCTGTTAGCCACATGCTCAGACAGCTGCGTTTGCTGGAGACAATTTTAATATATAAATTAATTTATCTACTTGAAATTCATAGTAATAAGCCCTGCTTAAGAGTACAATTTAAAGCCCTTCTGAAGAAAGATGTAAAGGATTAACAGTGCTTAAATCAGGAATAAAGATATTGAAACATATCAGTTGGCATGCTCTGATGGACCTCTTCAAAGAGTCTCCTAATGCTTGCTTAGCACAAATGCTTATCTGGTTTACATGGAAAATTTTAAACATTTTACAAAATTAAAACATGGAAGCCTTGAAGATTTTCTATCCTCAAGCTGAGCAAAAACTTTTTTGTTAACATTCTCTTAAAAATATTAAAATATGGGCCAGCGCCGCGGCTCACTAGGCTAATCCTCTGCCTGCGGCACTGGCACCCCAGGTTCTAGTCCCGATCAGAGCACCGGATTCTGTCCCAGTTGCTCCTCTTACAGTCCAGCTCTCTGCTGTGGCCCGGGAGTGCAGTGGAGGATGGCCCAAGTGCTTGGGCCCTGCACCCACATGGGAGAAAAGGAGGAAGCACCTGGCTCCTGGCTTCAGATTGGTGCAGCGCGCAGGCTGTAGCAGCCATTTGGGGGGTGAACCAATGGAAAGGAAGACCTTTCTCTCTGTCTTTTTCTCTCTGTCTCTTTCTCTCTCATTGTCTAACTCTGCCTGTCAAAAAAAATTAAAATATGTTATAGTGATGTCAAGACCAATTTTCCAGGGAAAACTATCTTATATTCTAACCAAGAATAAATGAAGAATATGCTTATTTTTGAAATGTATAATATATACATATTTAAAAGTGCATTGCTGCCGTCGCTGCGGCTCACTAGGCTAATCCTCTGCCTTGCGGCACCGGCACACCAGGTTCTAGTCCCGGTCGGGGCGCCAGATTCTGTCCCGGTTGCCCCTCTTCCAGGCCAGCTCTCTGCTGTGGCCAGGGAAGTGCAGTGGAGGATGGCCCAAGTGCTTGGGCCCTGTACCCCATGGGAGACCAGGAGAAGCACGTGGCTCCTGCCATCGGATCTGCGCAGTGAGCCGGTTGCAGCATGCTGGCTGCGGAGGCCATTGGAGGGTGAACCAACGGCAAAAGGAAGACCTTTCTCTCTGTCTCTCTCTCTCACTGTCCACTCTGCCTGTCAATAAATAAATAATAAATAAAAGTGCATTGCTACATATAACTAAAAATATATGAAATACATGTATATATACACCAAACATGCATAAACATATGTATTCCTAAGGTGTTGGTAAAGCTAAAAGTTGGTCCAATTTTTGCAGATTATAATTGGTTTATATTCTTGTTGATTGCTTTTCTTTTACTGAAGCCAGCTCTGCTTGCTCTTAGATTGCATTACACCATTAAATCTTGTGATAATTTGAAAAGGTATTGCTCCCAGCTGCTGCTACAGAAGAAAACTAAAGAGCTCTCCCACACTGGTAAGAAAAGAGCTATCAACCAGGCCCTGCTAATAAGAATCCCCTTTAGTGCACTCATATTTGCATGTTGTTGTTTTAGATTTAGCAAAGGCAAATCCCTAAAATGCTAATAGAATGGGGCAATAATCCCTGATCATCACTAGCACACGAATGCCAGAGCCTGTGTGTTAACCAGGGCTGATGGATTTGCTGCGAATGCTATTACTTCAGTCTTCCATTTTCTCCCTGGTTTCCATTATTCTTTCATTGTGCTATGGAAATATAAAGGGCTTTCTATAGTACTTCTATGTGAAAGAAAGAAGGTAAAGATTTTTCATTTGCAAATATGCTAGATTTAAAGACTTCATGCTTCAAAGTAGAATGTTCAAACCTATGAAAGAGTGCAAACTTGATGTCATTTGACATAACCTTATGGAAGAAATCTGTGATCTCAAAGAGTCTTCAGAAATTTTTTAAAGCAAAATTTAAGCACAAAATTAAGAAAATAGTTGGAAGATTGATCTGCAGTGAGTTACTGAGCAACTCCCAGCTACTGAGAAGAATTTTGACTTTGTAGATACAAACTGTACCCCTCATCAGGAAAGGAATAATTTGCTGGGCATACCATTAGTCTGACTTGATTTTCCTTCATTTGCTCATGAAATATTTATTGAATGTCTACTATATGCCAGGCTTTGTGCTTGACAGTTAGTGTGTGATGAATGATATTGCCACTTTCCCTGGCTGAATGGAACTTAAGTTTTGTGGGCGAGAGTGATTATGATATTATGTGCTGAATGTGACAGTAGGGTAAGAAAAGGATGTCAGTCTCAAGGACCTGGGAAGGTTTCTAGGATTGAGAGATGAAGGCAGGGCTTAAGGGGACAAGCAATTTGGACAAATAAGGGGTGGAGGTGGGAGTGTTCTGCATCAGGGAGGAGACCGCATGCAAGTGCTGGGAGGTAAGAGAGAGCCTGGGGATGCCTGCCTGAAGATGCCCGCAAGTTCCATACAACTGGTCTGGAGTAATAACGAACTAAACACAGATTTCTGTGGGGTGGTGTAATGCAAAAGCATCCTGAGCCCCGGTTCATAGGCAAAAAGGCTTCAGTAATCAATAAAAGAAGGCAAAAAACAAATGCAGTGAAGCCATGCAGCAAGGCTGGAGCCCAAGACCAGCTGAGACACAGCATAAATGCTAATGGCTGGAAGCTTCAAGAGCAGCAGACAAACTGCTCCTCAAGGAGAGGGATCTACTCTGGCGGACAGAGCAAGGTCAGCAGTGACAGACAATGTTTTGGAAAATGGTTGAGCGTGCTTTGAAGCAGTATCCATTTAGGAGTAGGTCTCCACAGGCTGACATGGTTGATGATGATGAACATGGAGGCAGGGTATTATTTTGAAGACGGATGGGGGTGAGTGTGGGTAAAATATGACTTTTCTTTTGGAGGAAATTAGGTCGCTTTTCTAGTCTTTTGTCAGTTCTCCAATAACTTTTACCCCCACTTAAACTTAGGAGTTTCAGTTAGGTACCCAGTATGATCTCTTTTATATTAGTAAAGGCTACTAATTTTTAGAAAGATAAGTTCTCTTAAAAAATTAAATATTTCCATGATACAGAAGAGTCTGGAGAATTATATCAGGATATATCAAAAGTTTGTGGATAAATGGAATGAAAAGATGAATTTACTTTGGTGCCAAAATTATGAAATCCATGCACAGTTTTCTTTGATAAAGTGCATTTTCCATGAAATTTCTGAACACTTGCATGCCAAGAATTTTTTGCGCCTTCTATCTGGCTTTATTAGTTGAAATTTCTACCGAATTTTCCCAAGATATATTAAAGAGAAAACACATCACAGATAAGGTAAACTGCTGGATATACTGCTCTTTCATATCACACCCCTCCTTCCTTTCAGAGAGAACAGTTGTCCTGAATTTGGTGCTTATCATTCCTACAGAGTATACATTTTATAATTTTATATGTATTCTTAAGGAAGATGCAGATCTTGAATATCTGGGAATAAAGGGCACTGCAATTTCTCTGTGTCATTGTGCATTGTTCTCCACTCAGCATGGTGCTCAGAGACATACCCATGGTGACACAGGAGACTCCGGTTGATAGTTTCGTTGCTCAGCATTATTTCATTGTATTCCTGTTCCATATTTTAATTACTTTGTTGATAAATACATTGTTTTACAGATTTTTTTTTTTTTTGCTTTGAAAAGCAGTGCTGTAGAGAGTATTACTCTACTTTTTGTGAAAACTTGAGGGAGCATGGGGTGGAGTGTAGGTACATTTATAAAGCTGGATTTGCTGGTAACAGGAAGTGCCCATCCTGTATATTGCCACTTGCTTCCCAACGAGCCCTGATCACTGTCCACTACCACTAGTTATGTATGTTTATACTGCACCAAATATTTACACTGGTGTAAATCTAATGAGTGTGAATTGGTGTTCTCTAGAAAAATTCTAGGCCATTCTGTAGGGAGTTGAATATAAGTAATGAACTAGACGCATGATGGAACAGCTTAGAAACCAAACAGGAGGATGATGCAACATTCGTAAACTTAGGTGGCCACTGTCAACCCTAGGGTTGGAAGGACAAATGGGGACAGTGATGCAGAGACCAGAACGTGGGACAATGGCTTAGCTTTAAAAGGCACTCTTTTTCACTATTAAATACAGTTTTTGCTGTAGGATATTTGTTGATTTCTCTTTTGAGGTTAAGAAAAGGTTACTTTTCTTCTTAGTTTGCTAAATGTTTTATAAAGATTTTTACTTAAATAATAATTATTAATTTTATCAGCTTTGTTTGTTACATCTATTGAGATGCTCACATGGCTTTTCTGAACCAGTTCTTTGAAGACTAATGCTCTGAATAAAATCAGAACTTGAAAAATACAAAAATCAATGCTGTGTATTTCCTACAGATATGGAGAGATGTGAAGGCATTTTTAAAAGGACTATAAGACTACATACAAAAGCCATCCTTGGTGGTTCTTTGGAAAAGGGGAGAGAAATTGAAAGGAGATAGAATCCATTATGTTAGAAAAAGAGCCTTCCTCTGTGTCGTGTTCGGATATTTCTTTTAAAGGGAACATGCTCAGATTCAGCTTTAATAATTGTTTAAAAAATGAATATATATAAAATAACATAACAAATTATTAATCATAAATTTTGAGTCATAGAAATGTGGGTAAATACTTTGTCTTTCTTTTGTATTTTCCTCTCACTTTCTAATTTTTCAAAACAACCAAAAGAAAATAAATCCCGGAAATGTTACTCATCTTGATTAGTAGTGACATACAATTTAAATTGTTCAAGATCAAATTTGGTCCCAAAACTTTAAATTTGAATCCAGAAAGTTTAAAGCATGAACTTCATTTCTTCATGTACATCATCAAACAGTTAAAACTCATGTATTTAAGTACCTAGCTGAGTATGGATTGGGTAAGATAACTATACATGCATGATCTAATAGTATGAATGGAAAACATAGAGAGCCCTTTCAATGAAGGATAAGCCAACATTTGAATTAAAAAGTGACATACAGTGAATTGATCAGCCCTTGTCCTGAATGTTGATGAACAACTTAATACTTTATCCCTTTTAGTATTTTTTTTGTTCTACTTAATACTATTGGTTGAACTCTTTAATTAACACACAATTATTCTTAGGTGTTTAAATGTAACTGAAAAGTGATCCCTGTTAAATATGACTGATAATAAGAGAGGCAGGAGATGTACAGTTCGGCACATGCTCAATCAGACTTGCCCCAAATGGTAGAGTTACAAATATGCCAGGGGATTCCATTTCAGTCCCATCAGGGTGGCATGTACCAATGCCATCTCACTAGTCCAAGTGATCAATTCAGTTCACAATTGATCATAATGATAGGATTAAGAGTCAAAGGGATCACATAAACAAGACTAGTGTCTGCTAATACTAACTGATAGAATCAAAAAGGGAGAGAATGATCCAACATGGGAAGCGGGATACACAGCAGACTCATAGAATGGCAGATGTCCTAAACAGCACTCTGACCTGAGAATCAGCCCTTAAGGCATTCGGATCTGGCTGAAGAGTCCAGGAGAGTATTTTAGGCATGGAAAGCCAAGATGCTCTGGCAATAAATAAGTAAATAAATAAACTAACAAATAAATCAACAAATAAAGCCTAAATGAAAGATCTCTGCGAGTGAGATCCCATTGGAAAGAACAAGCCATCAAAGAAGGAGGTACTTTTCTCTGAAGGAAGGAGAGAACTTCCACTTTGACTATGGCCTTGTCTAAATAAGATCGGAGTGTGCAAACTCAAAAGGCTTCCATAGCCTTGGCAACTCATGACTAGGGAGATTACTGATACCATAAACAAGAGTGTCAATTTGTTAAATCAACAGCAGGAGTCACTGTGCACTTACTCCTCATGTAGGATCTCTGTCCTTAATGTGTTGTACAACGTGAATTAATGCTATAACTACTACTCAAACAGTACTTTATACTTTGTGTTTCTGTGTGGGTGCAAACTGATGAAATCTTTACTTAATATATACTAAATTGATCTTCTGTATATAAAGATAATTGAAAATGAATCTTGATGTGAATGGGATGGGAGAGGGAGTGGGAGATGGGAGGGTTGCGGGTGGGAGGGAAGTTATGGAGGGGAAAATGCCACTGTAATCCAAAAGCTGTACTTTGGAAATTTATATTCATTAAATAAAAGTTTTAAAGTGACATGCTGCTTTCACAAGCAGGCCAGGAGTAGTGGTCGTTCTTGGTCAGGGATTATAATATTGTACACAGCCTGTTCCTATGCTCTTCACATTATTACCGAGTATTCATCTCTCTGGGAAGGTCTCTTTCCTCTAAAGTTTTGTGTTTTTCTATGTTTGATTCCAGGTAATTTGAAAATCAAGCTTTCACTTACTGTATCAAGTAAGAGTAAAATATCTCAGCAGAAGGACTTGAGTGCGTGGGGCCAAGTGCCTGGGATTAAGATACGAGACACACACACACACACATGTGCACACATTTCTGTGTATGCAGTTGGCCCTCTGCATCTGAGGGTTTTGTGTCCATGGAGTCAACCAACCAGAGGATCTGGGGCCAGTGCTGTGGAGTAGAAGGTTAAACCTCCACCTGCAGTGCTGGCATACCATATGAGTGTTGGCTTGAGTCCCCATTGGTCTACTTCTTATCTAGCTCCCTGCTAATGTGCCTGGAAAGCAGTGGATGATGGCCCAAGTACTCAGGCTGCTGTACCCATGTGGGACATGCGCAAGCAGCTCCTGGCTTCCTGGCTCCAGCCTGTTCCAGCCCTGATCATTGTGGCTATTTGGAGAGTGAACAGTGGATGGAAAATCTCTCCCTCCCTCCCTCCCTCCCTCCCTCTCTCCCTCTCTCCCTCTCTCCCTCTCTCCCTCTCTCCCTCTCTCCCTCCCTGTCTCTTTCCCTCCCTCCCTCCCTCCTTCTCCTTCTTTCTCTATATATCTGCCTTTAAAATAAATAAATGTACCTTAAAAAAACAACTAGGGATTAAAAATATATTTAGGACTATGACAGTTAGGTCTGTTTCTGAATGTATAAGAACTTTTTTGACATTATTCTCTAAATGAAACTATGCACATTTATATTTTTAATAAGCATTTTGGCTGGCACCGTGGCTCACTTGGCTAATCCTCTGCCTGTGGCGCCGCGACCCTGGGTTCTAGTCCCATTTGGGGCGCCAGTTCTGTCCTGGTGCTCCTCTTCCAGTCCAGCTCTCTGCTGTGGCCTGGAAAGGCAGTGAAGGATGGCCCAGGTGCTTGGGCCCTGCACCAGCATGGGAGGCCAGGAGGAAGCACCTGGCTTCTGGTTTCGGATTGGCGCAGCGCACCAACCATAGCGGTCATTTGGGAAGTGAACCAAAGGAAGGAAGACCTTTCTCTCTGTCTTTCTCTCTCACTGTCTAACCCTGCCTGTCCAAAAAAAAAAAAAGGCATTTTAAGTAATCTAGAAGTGATGTAAGGTGTATAGAATGATTAGGTTATAAGCAAATTACTGCAGAGGCAGAGAAAGGGAGATCCTATCTGCTGATTGCCTCCCCAAATGACAAGAGCCACCAGATCTGGAGCTGGGACCAAGTATGTAATCCATATCTCTAACTTGGGTGGCAGGGACCCAACTACTTGAGCCATCACCACTGTTCCCCCTTCTCCCTGGGTATGCATTAGTAAGCCGGAATGTGAAATAGATGTGACTTAAATCCAAGCACTCCAATATAAGATGCAGAAGTCACCAGTGTCAATTTAACCACTGTGCAATTTACCATTTTATATAAAGGACTTGGGCATTTGCAGGTTTTCATCTCTGGGGTGCATGTCACGGATCCAGCCTCCCTAGATCCTGAAGAGTGACTGCACATAGAAATTTTAAAACATGGTATTTCAAAGGAAAAGAATGAAAATCATCATCAGAAAAAGCAGGGTTGGACTTAAGTTTGCTTGATGGTGATACAATCTGGAATTACATAGTGGGGGTGTTGAATGGGGAGAATGGGTCCCACCATCAACCTAATGCATTGGTAGCTAAACAGTTAAATTGGCCCTAGGCACTTTTGGGGAAAACCCCAAAAGTGGACCAGTGTGATAGACTTTTTGTATATTCTGAGAGGTGATCCAGATGTTAGCAAAAGAGCTAAAAACTGAACTAGGCATAAGGTGCAAACATTGAAGACTGAGTGAGGGCAGAGTGAAGGGAGAGAGAGATAGAGTTTCAACCAAAGTAAAAATAAATCGGATCATCTCTGGTTAAATATCAGATGGTTTCAAGGAAAACATTTTTTCTCAAAATGGAGAAGAAGAAGACAAACAAAAAGCTAGACCTGGGTGTTGGAGACATGCTGCCACAAATGACACCAGGGCAGGGAGATTCCAGCAAAGGCAGGAGGGACAAGGCAGAAACTATGTTCTCTGAGTACCTCTCACCTAATAACCACAATTGATATTTCTGATCTGGATCATCCTCATAGAAATCACTCAGTTCCACAGTGTTTTCCAACACCCATCTCCCTCCTCACTTGGTCACAATAAGTCCTGCAGGCAGAGAGCATCATGATGTGAATATTTGCAACTCCAAGTGTCACTCTCAGATTGGAGGATGACAGGCAAATATGCTTCTGTTTTTATTGTCCTGAATATGCACAGAGCTTGGAGGTATGTTTTTCACACTTTGTCATGTTGCTTATAGTTACAAAGAGAAAGAAATTGGAAATTGTTAGACTTGAATAATGTCAAAAAAAGATGATTTATTAAAACAAATCCTGAAGAAATTAGAGATGCGATTTATCTTCATTTTGCCCATCAGGGTTATTACTGTATTAAATGTCATTGTAATAGTGTTTTTCAATATACCAGCAATAGTCACTTTTGTGATTTTATATAGATGGATCCAGGAGGAAAATAAGGTTCTTACAGGTTTGACTGTAGAGCCAGATTGGAATATGAGCTGCACTGTATGTTAGCTGGGTAACCTAGCACAGGTTCCTCATCTATGAAACAAGGTCAGCTGTCAGAAGTTTCCTATGAGGAATAAGTGGTGCAATATCATGAAACTTGGCCCAGTTCCTCACACAGTGTAAGGTTCTCCATACATGCTGTTGGTGCTATATAGTGTTTACTCAAAATTTGAATTTATCAAGGGTCTATTTTGTGTTTGTGTAATAGTGGTATAGTCATTGGTTGCGTATGCAAAACTCCAGCTTTCATGGCTAAACTAGTGATGATGTATTTTTCTCAGGTCTGGGAAGGGGAATGTCAGGACTTATATGGCTGATGGAGTCCATTCTTAAGCACCTATAGCTCCCATCTTCCCATTCTGCCACTTTGAGCAAACAGTGCTCATCTTCAGTGTTGGGAGATTCAACTTCCCCTTCAGGAGTCATGGCCATGCCCTAGAAGGAGGTAGAGAAAGGGACAAAGACAGAAAGTCCTGGGCCAGCAGAGTCTTCCAGAAAACCACACTTCTCCGGAAGCACCACTGGTAGATGTCCTCTGATACTTTATTGGCTGGAATTCAGTGACATGAGCATGTGTACTGCAAGTGAGCTTGGGAAACTGTCTTGAGATAGTGTTGATTGAAGCAAAGCCGCGATTCTGGTGGTAGGCAAAGAGGGAGAATAGGTGTTGATAGTCAAACAGCAGTGAGAGGGAGTAGACAGAGAGAGACCAGGAGAGTTGGGGGCAGGGAGAGAAAGACAATATGTCCTTGTTTGATAGAGAAGCAAGCAGAAAGCAGCATAAACTAGTAGGCAAAATTGTTACTTTCCTCCAAATATTCTCCTGTCGTAGAAAGAATCAAGGTATATTGGTTAAGAACAGGGTTTAGAAATCAAGCAGTCAAAACCTGGAATTCTGGCCCTGTTCCTGTCTGAATGTCAGAGTCCAGGCAAGTTATTTGATCTCTAATCTAGAAGGGAAACTTGATTGAGGCAGAATTCATCTCTTGTGTCGCTACTTCTCCTAGGAGAGTTTCCCATGGTGGGTATTCAGTGTTTGTGGGATGGCTAGGGATTTATTGAGACTGTCTTGAGAGGTCACTGTAAGGATTAAATGAAAGAATCTGTGTTTTATGGACCACTCAATGGACACCAGTCACGGGGAGCTTCCCCTTCTTGCTCTAAACCTGACAGACTCTGTGGCCTTTCCTGAGTGTTTCTTCAACCAGTTGTTGCTCTCCATATCTGTTTGCTTCTTAGATGAGCTGCTCTATTAGAGCACCATTCAATTTACTTGTGATGTATTTGAAGCAGATCTCCATTTGGTCTGTTCCCAAAATGTATTAGGTGGGGAATGAAGGTACCCGTGAAAGTTTGGCTTTATTTTGGATAAAATTGACTGAGCTTTCAACATCAGTGCTTTAGACTTGGTTTGCTATGAATTAAGGGTTAGCACACTAAATTAGAAATAAATTAATACTCATTCTGTGCTACTACAATAGAGTGGTAGGAAAATTATCCAAATTACATTCAGGTGCTCATAGTCCTCATGGCCAGGGCTTAAGGTGTCTACCAGGGTTTTCTGAGAGACTGTGTGGGTGGCATACAACCCAAAATTCTGATGTCCTTCTTTACTTATTGGTAATGGATGAATCTTTTCAAAGTTGTGAGCTAAAAGAAAATTCTGTATATAAAGAGAATTGAAAATGAATCTGGATGTGAATGGAAGGTGAGAGGGAGTGGGAAAGGGGAGGGTTGCGGGTGGGAGGGACGTTATGGGGGGGAAGCCATTGTAATCCATAGCTGTACTTTGGAAATTTATATTCATTAAATAAAAGTTAAAAAAAAATTCCACTGAGTAGCATGTGCCACTTAAACAATGCTTAACATGGGTGACTTACAGGGTTTATGTGGAAATTCCAAAGGAAGGCTCAGAATGCTTTCATGCTGAAAAAGTGAGAATTACCGAATTGGATTACAAAGGCGAGAAAATCCTATGCTAAGAACGCATGGAAGGCCAAACACCACTCTTGAGCTTTCCTAAGCCTTTTCATGCTCACGTCTCCTCTCTGTTACAGATGAACTTGTTGACAGCAATGCCTATTCTTGGGGTGTCTTCCTTGGGGTGAAAAGGACTTGGCCAGGCTTTCTGATTGATTGTTTACTCACTGGGTGTTCTTGTCTGACAAGATAGTGCCACCATGATGCAAAAGTAATCGCAACAAACTTGGAACTTTATCTCCCGAGGGACTAGTGATTTACTTCTTTAGAGAAAATTAGACTTCACAGAGGTTGTTCCCGTGTGTTGCATCATTGTGAAAGGATTTAATTTCTGACCCCACAGAACAGAGATTGCAAAGAAGCATCAAGCCATGCCTGCCTATTCCTCTGAGCCCAAGGGTTCGTGAGAACTTCTCTAGCCAACTCTGATGTCTGGGTCTGGATGGCCCCATCGAGCATAAGTCTGCTTTGTGTTTCTGCCCCAGCCATTCACCCTGCTCCAGCTTATAATGGGAGTATTGACTGGCCATTGACAAGGCCTGTGCAGGCAGACTTTGCAGTAATTATGAATGAAAGATGTCAGTGGTGAGGCATCTCATTCCAGATATTTCTACACATAGTCGATATTGGCTTTCTTAAGTGTGACTGAGCTCCAAATGGCTTGCAGTCATAAGGGAATGACCAATTGAATAGCTATTATTTCATCCAATTGATGCTTTTTGTGCAAAGGGAAACAGGAATGCAAGAGCACGCACGTTTTACACCAGCCTAGTTCTTGCTTTCAATAGCTGCTGAAAAATATTAGCTGTTTTCCCCAGGAAGCCAGCTCCTGGGGAGAGGCTCTATGTTGGAAGTGGAAAACCATGTTAATTTTCAGCTAAGGCTACCAAAGAAAGAAAGGAAGGAAGGAAGAAAGAAATTTCAACTTAATTTCATCATTAATGCATTTGTTCTCAACAGGAAGATGAGTGTTGATTTCCCAAAATCTCTTGAATCTCACTTTAGCCATAAAACAAGGAATATGGCTAAGAAAATAATTCAGAGTAAAACGAGGTGGTGTTTGTGATTTTTTGCAAGATGCATGGGTCCAGGCGTGGACACAAATCAAGGACTGCACATGATGACATTTTCCTGCATGTGAACCTATTTAAAACACAGGAAATCTCCTCTCACAATCTAAGTGCCAATGTACGTCACCATCACCTTAAATTTTGATGATCACTACTCAAATATCTGCAGAGATTTTTTTTTTCATGTGCTCAAAAGTATCCTGGCAGTAAAGGCCTATTTTAATGGGTGGTCAAAGCAGTTACTTGATACATTTGAAAGCCACATTTCCAAATATTATAATGTTCAGAAGATGCTAGACTGGAGGAACAAGGTGAGGAAAAGAAGGTCACATGAAGAGGTTACAATTGCCTCAAGAGCACACAGCTCACAAATGGCAAAGTTAGGAACTGATTCAGAGCCATTGAACTTGGCAATGACAGACAAGGCAGATTATAGCTCAGATCTGGTTTGCTATCTCATCTCGGGCAAGTAGTGATGCCAGAAGCTATGTGAGCATGTCTAAAATTAAAAAAATAATGGACAGAATATGGCCAAGGTGATGGAGGTTATTTCCATATCATTACATTATATCAGATTTTAACTCTTATCCTGCTGGCAGATTCTCTACCTTGCTTGCATTGATGAAACAAGCTGCCATGTTGTGAGCTACCATGTGGAAAGGGCCACATGTCAAGGGACAGAGGGGAGTCTCTAACTCACAGTAAGGAAATGACACCCTCAATCAATCAGAGAGATCAGCTTCTACAAAGAAACTAGTGGTCTTGCAGACAAGCCTTCCCCAGTGGAACTTTGTGATGAAACTTCAGCCCTGGTCAACACCCTATCACAGCTTTTGCAAGATCCTGAACTCCAGAAGAGCTATGTCCACATTCCTTACCTCTGTAAACAGTGACATAATAAATGTCCATGTTGTAAGTTGCTCAGTTTTTAGCAATTTGTTACACAGCAATAGAAAACGACACAGATCCCAGAGCAGACTTCAGAAAACCTGAAGGGATACTAACAAAAGACTTCATGTAATGCACACACACGGGCTGCATGGGAGGAAAATACTTGTGAAAATGTGGTGTGTTTTTTTTTTTTTTTAAATAATAGGCATCCTCCCTTCAAGGCAGTGTACTGAGTTCTGGACCACAGTTTTCCACAGTGATGCCAGTATTTTAAGCAGTTATTACAGGTGAAGTAGAAGTGTTGCCCTACAGGCAGTGGGAAACAAGGGGCAGGATTGTATATAGGTTTAAGCGACTTTACTCTGTGGCCTGGGAATCAGAATTTGTGTGAGGTGGCCATGTGTTGGTACCTCGGATCCCAACTGCAAATCTAAGTCTGCATTCTGCCTCTGTTATTAAGATCAGGGAGAGACATCAACCTCTACCCTGCCAAGGCAATCTTGGGGATTCCTCAGCAGGGCTGGTATTGCTCCTCAAGGGAATGTTGGAAACTTATAGGACTCCTGTTGGTTTTTCCATTGTTGCCGAGGCTGTTCCAGTGTTTGGTAGAAGGGGCTCAGGGGTGTCAAATATCTTGAAAACTCAGAATACTCTTTGAAAACTGCTAGTCCCTACAAAGCTTCCATAGGTTGCTCAGACTTTCATGAGAATAAAAACACCATTTATACCATCTCAAACCTTGACTCAGCTCTGACTTACTCTGATATGTTTAAGATATTTTTAAGATATGTTTAAGATATTTTCTCTGGGGCTGGCAATGTGGCACAGTGGGTAAAGCCACCGCCTGCAGTACCAGCATCCCATACAGATACTGGTTCAAGTCCTGGCTGCCCCAATTCTGATCCAGCCCTCTTCTATGGCCTGGGAAAGCAATGGAAGATGACCCAAGTCCTTGGGCCCCTGTACCCACATGGGAGATCCAGAAAAAGCTCCTGGCTCCTGGCTTTGGATTGGCACAGCTCCAGCCATTGCAGCCATCTGGGGAGTAAGCCAGTAGATGGAAGACCTCTCTCTACCTCTGCCTTTCTGTGACTCTGACTTTCAAATAAATTAATAAATCTTAAAAAAAAAATGCAGGGGCTGGTGCTATGGCATGGCAAGCATCTGAAAAAAAAAAAGATAATTTCCCGAAGGTTTTCATAACACACTGTATTTCCCAGGACTACAGCTCTTAGGTAATTATTTGTGTGTTTAGAATGTTACTAAGATTTTTTATGGATGTGGCTTGACACACACAAAGATCATTAGCAGTGGCACCTGCCATTGTGCTGTGTGAGTCACCAGCACTGTTTGCCTACATCAGTGGCCTTCCAGCTCATGGCCACGCCCATGCATGTGCTCTGTACTTGAAAACTTCTTCCAGTGTAGTCGTCCCGAAGCATTTCTGTAATAAAGCAGATGCTACTTTGTGACAAGTTACTTTGCTGTACCTAATAATTTGGAAGTATATATTTTTATTTGATTAAGGTTTTAGTTAAGCGAAAGGTCATATTTGTTACTAGAAGAGCATATTGGTACAGATGGCTTTGAAAAACACTTTTTCAATTTTCTGAGCTTTTCAATATACCATGCTGCTCTCTGCCTCCTTCTGATGCCCACTCTTCTCTTCTTGGTTTTCCCTTTGGAACCCCTCAGAATGCACCCTCTGCAGAGCAGTGTCCCAGGTCCTTGTCATCTACCACCGTATTCCCAAGCCAAGGACATGGCCTCAGTCATTGTTGCTATGTGAGCTGACTACCCCAGCCCTACATGTGTATTATTACGAACCCTGTCTGACTTCATGGCTGTCATGTGTTATATGCATGTATGTGGCATTCATTCTTTTCCATGGAAAATACTAAGAACTCTGTAGTTAATATATTCATGGACCTGTAGTTTCTAGACATTGAAGGAGCTTGATCTCTCAATAGAATTTAAAAAGTCCTCCTGATCTGTGGTATGTGTTAGAGGGAAGGGGAAGAAAAGCTACATTTTTTCCCAGATCTTTCTGTGTACATTGGCACAGTGAGAGATCATAATAGAATTTAGAGGTTAGGATTTAGGACTTGAGCCAATTTAGCAGCTCACGATGAGTAAGTTGTTTTATAAAAGAAGATGAGCATATAGCAGCAGTGTCAGCATTTTAGCAGGTAAGGCTGTGCTGGTCTACCTATCATGGTGTGGCAAACATATATCCATTTGAATGAAATAGCAGTCAGGACCTGGATAGAAGCAGGCAAGTTCACTGCCTGGAAGTTCACAAGTATTTTCCTCCCATGCAGCCCGTGTGTGTGCATTACATGAAGTCTTTTGTTAGTATCCCTTCAGGTTTTCTGAAGTCTGCTCTGGGATCTGTGTCGTTTTCTATTGCTGTGTAACAAATTGCTAAAAACTGAGCAACTTACAACATGGACATTTATTATGTCACTGTTTACAGAGGTAAGGAATGTGGACATAGCTCTTCTGGAGTTCAGGATCTTGCAAAAGCTGTGATAGGGCGTTGACCAGGGCTGAAGTCTCATCACAAAGTTCCACTGGGGAAGGCTTGTCTGCAAGACCACTAGTTTCTTTGTAGAAGCTGATCTCTCTGATTGATTGAGGGTGTCATTTCCTTACTGTGAGTTAGAGACTCCCCTCTGTCCCTTGACATGTGGCCCTTTCCACATGGTAGCTCACAACATGGCAGCTTGTTTCATCAATGCAAGCAAGGTAGAGAATCTGCCAGCAGGATAAGAGTTAAAATCTGATATAATGTAATGATATGGAAATAACCTCCATCACCTTGGCCATATTCTGTCCATTATTTTTTTAAATTTATTTGACAGGTAGAGTTGTAGACAGAGAGAAAGGTCTTCTTTCTGTTGGTTCACTCCCCAAATGGCTGCTATGGCTGGTACTGCGCAGATCCAAAGCCATGAGCCAGGTGCTTCCTCCTGGTCTCCCATGTGGGTGCAGGGCGCAAGGACTTGGGCCATCCTCCACTGCCCTCCTGGGCCACAGCAGAGAGCTGGCCTGGAAGAGGAGCAACTGGGACTAGAACCCAGCGCCCATATGGGTTGCCGGCACCACAAGCAGAGGATTAACCAAGTAAGCCACGGTGCTGGCCCCATATTCTGTCTGTTAGAAGTGAGTACTATGCAATACTCATAGGAAGGATATCCTCCAAGTGCCAGTGTCCTAGCAGACAGCGGTCACTGGGCACCATCACAGAGGCCTACCACTGAGTTCTGCAGTCACATCCCAATGTTAGGGAGCAGAATGGTGTACAACCTCATTCTTCAGAGGAGAGCTGTGCAACAGGCTTTGTAAGTGGCTGCTGTTGGAAGTACTTATACATTTACATGAACAGAGGCCCAAGGGGCCTAACACAATGCCATTTACTTAATGAAACAGTTTAACCAGTAAACTGAGTTGCATTCTGCAGGGTGGATTTTAAGTGACAAGGCTGACTTAGCCAGGGCAGCTCTTAGAAGATGCCCTTCCTGTATCCTCTCTCTGCCAAGTCCATTCCTCTGTTTTATCTTCTGTTTTTCCTGTTCAGTGCCTCTTTGACTTCTCATTTCAAATTAATTTTTTTCTGCAGCAAGATGACAGTTTGAGTGTGTGTACAAAATGTTTATTTTTTAATTACACAAACTTAGTCATAGGTAGGTAGCTAGGTTGGCATCAGCTTCCAATGCAGGAAATCCTTATTTTCAGCTGATTATATCTTGAAAGGATGTGTAGCCCTGAGCCCCTGGAAATGGTCATGCATTGTTCACTGGATGAACACCAGGGGACAGTGGTAGCCCTGGACCTTAAATTAGCCAAGTTGCAGGTGGATGAAGTGAAGCACAATAATTTGGGGCCGAAGGGTGAGAGTCTAAGCACCTAGCCTCTTGTCTCTGGCCTCCTTTCCATCACATACAGTGACAAGGCACAGCCAGAGGTACTGGGATCCTTCCCATGGGGCAATGTTAAGCAGTAGACCAGGCATAATGTGTTCATTTCTAATATGGCAGGCAGGACCAGGTAAGCAAGAGACCTTCTCAGAGCAGTGATGAATTAGGAGCTGGCAGAACACACATGCCCCGGGAACCATAGGGGCCTTCCCATCCCTCCCCCCCTTTTGGTGACTCTTGCAATGTGAGCAGGTGG
Source organism: Oryctolagus cuniculus (assembly GCF_964237555.1). Lineage (NCBI taxonomy): Eukaryota > Metazoa > Chordata > Mammalia > Lagomorpha > Leporidae > Oryctolagus > Oryctolagus cuniculus. The sequence goes on along the minus strand of NC_091441.1, from coordinate 90,396,154 downwards.
CAATTAGAGAGATCCATGCCTTGAAAACTGAAGGGGTTCTAGGCCTGAGAATCAGATGTTTAAACCATGGAACAAAGATCAGAGCCAGTGACTCTTAGAACTGGAAGAAACTCTTTTTAAAAAAGATTTGTTTATTTATTTGAAAGTCAGAGTTACACAGAGAAGGAGAGGCAGAGAGAGAGAAGTCTTCCATCCACTGTTTCACTCCCCAATTGGCCGCAACGGCCGGAGCTGTGCCAATTCGAAGCCAGGATCCAGGAGATTCTTCTGGGTCTCCCAGTTGGGTTCAGGGGCCCAAGGACTTGGGCAATCTTCTACTGCTTTCCCAGGCCACAGCAGAGAGCTGGATCGGGACTGGAGCAGCTGGGACTCAAACCGGAGCCCATATGGGATTCTGGCACTGCAGGTGGTGGTCTTACCCACTACACCACGGTGTTGGCTACTGGAAGAAACTCTTAGAGAACCTCTATATCTGACCCTCATTAGGCAGATGGATGAAGTCAAATCCAGGAAATGGACTTGCACTAGTCCACACAGATGCAGGAGCAGAACCCAGGTATTTATGAACTTTCCTCTGTTTTGTTTGCCTCTTTTAAGCCATTGTCTCAAAGCCCTGACTGGGAATGGGAGACACTGGTTTTTGTTTCATTGCATTCTGAGTTGGTGTTGGCAGTGGGTCTCTAGCCACCTCTCTGAAGTCTCCTGGACTCTGTAACTGTCACATTCTGTCTTCTAGTGACCCTCCCACCAAGAGATTAATGCAGCTCTGCCCCATTAACTCACATCAGGCAGGTGACCTGTTGGATCAATGCAATGTGAATTAAGGAGAAGTGTGTCACTTAGGGGTCTTCCTCTGCTGTGACACAGGCAGTGTTCCAGACAGAGGCTGCCCTGTCAGTCTGGATCCCAGGACAAAGATGATGTGAACCCGGAGCAGAGCCAGGGTCGACTGGTGGTGGACATGAGTGACAGCCCCCTTTGTGAACAGCCTTATTCGGGTTGTCATCTCTGCACACTCATCCCATCCTGAGTGACTCAGTGTGGTGGGTGGATTCCCCGTGCTCTTGCATATTTGTGAACTCAACTTTCCCAGGTACAGCCTCTTCCGTCAGGCTGCCTCCTTCTCCTGTGTCACTAGTTCAGCAAATGACTCAGGGAACCAGGGCCATTGTTCCCTCCTCCGTCTCCTCTCCCTGCTCCATACCCTCTCTCCTCTTCCCTCCTCCTTTGCTGCCAGTCTTGTCCTTCCCCCTCCAATCTATTTTCCATAGGCAGCCAGAGGGAGCAAAACCTGCTTGAAGGTGGTTAGAGGGGGATTGCAAGGCCAGGCACAGTAAGATCCGCAAAGTCCTGCCAGTTTGCTATCCCTGGGTTCCTCCGAGGATATTCCTTTCTGAGTCTCACTGAGTCAGGCTTTCCCTCTGTCTGTCTGTCTGTTAGACTGATTTTCTACTAAGAACCCCACTTCTCACCTGAATCACTCAGCCACCTTCCTCCTCCCCTTGACACCCTCCCCATTGACTTGTTTGACTCCTACTGGTTCTTTGAGCCTCCACGTGGCGATCCTGCCTCTGAGAAGCCTTCCATGACCATTTGATTGCAAGCTGGTGTTGGATCCTCTGGTACAGAACAGCACCTTGTCCTGTCTTCTCAGTTCTCTGCAGAACACTGTGACATGTGACTGCTCCCAAGCCGATGAGCGCACTCACCGCCAAGTCTTCCATGCCTTGCAAAGTCACTTCAACCATTGCTTTGGGATGTTACTTCTTCATCCCCGAGGCAAAGGAAAAGAACTATCAGACCTGAAATAAAAGACCTTTCTCAGGCTTTTTGGGTTGTCAGATGTTTATAGTTCATGTGAAGGTAGGGGAGGGGAATCAAATACTTGCACAGAAACAAGACTCCTCAAATTATGTGAAATGAGCTACAGATTTTATAAAATATGGGTCATGGGTTCTGTCTGTTCTGAATGTGCACCAAATGACAAATTTTTCTTCCAGAAGTAAAATGCCTTAAAATTTATTTTTATTTAAAAAGCACAAAGAAGTAGAGATTAGAGAGAGAGAAAGTGAGAGTGAACTCCCATATGCTGGTTCTCTCCCCTAAATGACTACAACAGCTGGGTTGGGCCAAGCCAAAGCCAGTAGCCTGAAACTCAATCCAAGACTCTCATGTCAGAGGCTGGGACCCAAGTACCTGAGCTATCACCTGCTGCCTTCCAGGGTGTACATTAGCAGGAAGCTAGAATTGGGAGTGGAGCCCAGATTTGAACCCAGGCACTTTGATAAGGGCCACATCCCATAATTTCTCAAATATTATGCCAAATGCTTGCTCCCCAGAGATGAACATTTGGAAAAAAAATCGACCATGACTTGAGGAATACTCAGAGGGGTCATGGTGTGTGTCAGGGACCCTAACCTCCCCTCCTTGTTTTGTGCTACAAATACCCCCTGATTCCAGTGATGCAGCTGGGGAGACATTAAGAAATAGGAGTCAGTTGGGTTGATGAGGAGAGCTGGGAACAGTGAGGCATCCTACACTTGGTGGGTGGGCGGGCAAAGCTCTGAGTGGTTGATGTATAGGGTTGATGTACTGGGAGGAGAAGCTGGTTTGGGGACTGGTCATCTTCTCAATGAGTCTTTGGGAATAAATTCTAGTGCATGTTGATGTGCACTGGGGTCATGGGTCTGCTTCTGCCTCGGGTGCGTACCCACTCGTGGTCAGTCCAAAACGTGGGCAGTAGCTTAGGGACAGTGAGCCTGGATCCATCCAGATTCCTCAAGCAGGAACATCATGGAGTGTGGTTGCTGTCTCCAACTGGTGATCACAGGCCTTTGTGTAGCATCGATGAGAGGAATCTGTTGAAGCAAGGATGGCAGATTAACACCCTGGTTGGTAGGTAGGTAGAAAAGTCAACACACAGGCTGGCTGGCCAGTGCTGGCTGGATGAGTGTGTATAACTACGCAGGGGAGGATGTTCAGGGAGACAAAACAAAACTTTAAAGAAAACCAAAGATTTATTTATTTTATTTTAAAGAATTACAGAAAGAGGTGGAGAGACACAGAAAGAGAGAGATCTTCTGTCCACTAGTTCACTCTCCAAATGGCCACAACAGCCAGGGCTGGGCCAGGCCAAAGCCAAGATCTGGACACTGTATCCAGGTCACCCACATGTGTGCAAGGGCCCAAGGATATGCACCATCTTCTGCTTTCCCAGGCACATTCGTAGGGAGCTGAATCAGAAGTGGAGTTGGTAAGAGATGCTGGCATTGCAGGCAGTGGCTTTACCTGCTACACCACAATGCCGCCCTCCCCCCTTTTTCCTTTTCAAAAAAATGTCTGAAATAACATTTTAACTTACATTATAATAAAAAGTTTAATGGCTCCACTAAATAAAAATTTGAATAATTATAAAATAGGGGTTGACAGTGTGGCACGGTGGGTAAAGCCACAGCCTGTGATGCTGGCATCTCATATCGGTGCTGGCTGAAGACTAACTGCACCATTTCTGGTCCAGCTTCCTGCTAATGTGCCTAGGAAAGCAGCGAAAGATGGCCAAAGTATTTGGGCCCCTTCTGCTCATGTGGGAGACCAGATGAAGCTTCCGGCTCCTGGCTTTGGCCTGGCTTACCTCTGGCTCTTGTAGCCAGCTAGAGAGTGAACCAATAGATGGAAGACCTGTTTACATCTCTCCCTCTCTCTCTGTAACTCTGACTTCCAAATAAATAAGTAAATCTTTTGTTTGTTTTTTTTGAAAGACAGATTTACAGAGTGAGTTAGAGATAGAGACAGAAGTCTTCTATCCGCTGGTTTACTCCCCAAATAGCCCCACAAAGGCTAGAGATGAGCTGACCCGGAGCCAGGAGCTTCTTCTGGGTCTCCCACATGGGTGCAGGGGCTCAAGGTCTTCATACATCTTCCACAGCTTTCCCAGGTGCGTTAGCAGAGAGCTGAATTGGAAGTGGAGTAGTTGGAACTCAAACCAGTACCCATATGAGCTGTGGGCTTTTAGCTCGCTGTGCCACAGCACTGGCCCCTCAAATAAGTAAATCTTTTTCTTTTTTTTTAAGTCATACTCCAGTCAGAAAATAGTCGAGGGCTATTAACAAAAATCAAACGAAAGATGTTCAACTTCAGTCATAGAAACTGAAGTTTTAAACTATTCAGAAAATCATTAAAACAGTGGTATATAATTTCTATCGATTTGTTTGACAGATTTAAAGCAAAGTTTGGCAAAATACTGTATTTGCAGCAAAAATTATACACATAGGGTTTATTTCTTTCCTTCATCTCCCCTCCCCTTCTTTTGATTTTTAGCCACATAGAAGGGAGAACATGCAGTATTTGTCTTTCTGCAGAAAAAGACTTTCTCAGGAACATAATGAAGAATTTGTGTTTTTCCAGGGTACTTGTTTCTGATTTATTAGAAGTCAACATGCTGGTTAGATGTTTTTCTATATTTATTAACCAGAAAAGCCAAATAAATATGAAATCCAAGATTTAATTAGGCAAACCAAGTCAGTGAGATATCGTTAACTGATTTGTATAATCAGCGCTGATTAGCACATCATTGAGAATGAAGTACCTCAAAGGGAGGTGGAGAAACTTAAGCCCCTTTGTCTGGGCAGAAGAGAATTTCTCAGGAATAAGAGAGCTCGTGTGATAACACACTTTCTCTCCACTTATAAAAGACATAAGCAGCATAATGAGCACTTTACGGGCAGGATCACCAGTAAGGGAATGGATCCGCGAAGGCGATTAGTCCTCCTGGGCGAGGCAGGCACAGGTTACACACAGCGTGCCAGAGCAGCACCTCCACCAGTGGGATGCTTTGTCCAGCAAGCTTATGTGTGGCTTGGCTGATGCAAAGAGCAAGGAGGAGGAGGTAGAGTGGTAGTGATTCCTCCCCCAGAACCAGCGTCTCTCCTTTCCTCTGCATGTGATGTCAACCCTGCACACACTCCCCTTTATCCAAACAAAGCTCCCCTCTTCCTTGAGTGAGCCCTTGCTCCCCACTTGCAGCTGTATGGTCTGAATAGGGGTCTCTGATCATAGGACCCAGCCTCAGCAGTGGACACAAGATCTGGGTGGGCCTGTCAAGGTAGGTCTAGGCCATGAGTCCAACCGACTGGAATTATTCCCTGGGTTTTTTACAAGTCTGTCTCACTTCTGTTCTCTAGTTGTCCAACTATGAACATTGGCCATTTGAGAGAGTGGAGGCATTGTGCAGAAAGGAACCAAAGAAATAGCCAGAAGAGGGAGAGACTGGAGTGCAGATGGTATTTGGATCCCTGAAGCCTTCTTGCTGGCCTTCTTCAGACGTTGCTATTTTGCATGCCCAGATCTGTGACTTCTCCCCAACGGCTTGTCTTTTTTTTTTTTTTTTTAAGATTTATTTGAAAGAGTTGCACAAAAAGAAGGAGAGGCGGAGAGAGAGGTCTTCCATCTGCTGGCTTCCATCAATTGGCTGCAATGGCTGGAGCTGCGCTGATCTGAAGCCAGGAACCAGGAGCCAGGAGCTTCTTCCAGGTCTCCTATATGGGTGCAGGGAGCCAAGGACTTGGGCCATCTTCTACTGCTTTCCCAGGCCATAGCAGAGAGCTGGATTGGAAGTGGAGCAGCAGGGACTCAAACCCACATCCATATGGGATGCTGGCACTGCAGGTGGTGGCTTTACTGCTATGCCATGGTGCTGGCCCCCCCGGCATCTTCTCGATAAACATTTATTGAGCTACTTTGGTCTAGGTTTTTGCCATTTGCCATAATATTTGTCCTATGCATAAGGCCCAAAATGTACCCTATAAGTCCTCATGTGCAGGGGAGACAATGGTGGCACAGTTTGGTTAGAAAGGTGATGGAATGTGAAAATTTGTATTGGGCTGTGACGGTGAGTTTTCCTAAAATGATCATTTGATTGCTTTTTTTTCCTGTGTTTCACAGTGCAAACTGCTATTTTAATTACTGAAAAAATCCTAATTAAAAACTTTTCTTAAACAAGTATGGGAAACTCCAAGGTAAACAAAAACAGGAAAAGTTCTTTGATGTAGAACTCAGAGAGTATAATGCTCTGTTCTTTGCAGTATGGGAGAGAGATAAGGAGCAGAAAGGATGCCTGAAGTTCCTGAAGCAAACACTGTGCTGTTCTTGGAATGTCTGATGGACTTCAGAGAAGCAGTGTTCCTTGGAACCTGGTTTGGAAGCTCCCACACTAGACCTCATTCAATTTCTCAGTTGATAGAGCCTAAGATCCTGGCAGAGCTGGGCATGGGAGAGGTTCTGAATTAACTGAATCCCAAAGCATGTTTGCCTCTGTGTCCCAAGTGTGGGCTGTGTATCAGAGCACATCCCCCAGCTTGTTGGAATTAAAAATATGTTCCTATGCTTTCCTATGTTATGGTATAAAAGGTTATTTTCTTCTTTTTAAACAAAAAAATTCATTTATTTGAGAGGCAGAGAAACAGAGAAAGAGAAGCAGCAAGTTCCCATTTGTTGGTTTACTCCCCGTATACCTGCAGTAGCCAGGGCTGGGTAGGATTGAGGCCAGAAGCCAGGAACTCAATCCAGTTCTCCTGTGTGCATAGCAAGAACCACATTATTTGCTTTTTTTTTTTTTTTTTAAGATTGGTTTATTTATTTAAAAGGCAGAGTTACAGAGAGGCAGAGAGAGAGAGAGATCTTCTATCTACGGGTTCACTAGCCAAGTGGCCGCAACAGCCAGGGGTAGGCCAGGCTAGAAACCAGGAGCCTGGAACTCCATGGGGGTCTCCCATGTGAGTGGCAGGAATCTCAGGACTTGGGCCATCTTCTGCTGCTTTCCCAGGCACATTAGCAGGGATCTGGATCAGAAGTGGAGCAGCTGGACTCTAAGCAGGGCTCAAATGGGATGCAGGCATTGTGGGTAGTGGCTTAATCCGTTGCGCCCACAGTGCCAGCACCAAGAACCCAATTATTTGAGTCATCACTGCTGTTTCCCATGATCTACCCCGGCAGGAAGTCAGGAGCCAGAGCCTGTCATCAAGCCCAGGTACTCTGATGCAGGTACGTCTTATCCATCGTTTGTAACTCCTGGGTTTAAATCTCAGATCCTATTTTCCATAAGCCCAAGAATGCACCAGAGTTGAGCAATAATTGTTACCTGTGAAGATGTTTGACATATGACCTGTGGGTGTAGGTGGTGAACGTTCCCACGCTTCCTCACTTCCTCTGAGTCCTAAAATAATCCACAGATGTTTGCATTCTGACTTCATCCTTTACATTCATAAATAGGTTGATCACGTGATCTTGCTTCAACCACAGCACACAGCTGCAAAGGAATGCCAATGGGCAGCCTGAGAGCAAATGTCCATGGCTGGGAGAGGGGCTTCCCGTGGCCTCCCACATTTACTTCCAGGGGCTCAGCACACACTTGAGCATGGAAATGTACGACCTCCGGTGTACTGTGGCTTCAGAAGATCATGGGATGTAGTCTCCACTTTTTAAGGACGTGGGAGCCCAACCTGTCCATTTACCCTCTGCATCATTGTCTCAGTTTGGTGTATTTTTATGCTTTGGCTATTTATTGATTTGACCAATGTGAATCACTCTTCGGCAAACAGGGCTGCCGCGTTAATGCGTTAAAAGCTCATTATGAGCATAATGGACATGAAGTAGAAAGGAATCAAATGATGTGAGTATAAAAGGTTTTTCCCTAGACAGCTGAAAATAAATTGAAAACAAATTCAATTAAAATAACATTCAGCCTTTTTATTCCTTCCCTGGTGTGATTCCCTGGAGGTGTGAATTCTCTGAAGGAGGTGCCCAAAGTGAACACAGGGCTCTCAAGGGCTGTCCCTACTGCGCGCGGCAAATCCAGGCAGGGCCTGTGCCCCGAAAGGGCTCATGGAGGACAATGTTCGTGGAGGTCACCTGTTCCTGCCCTCCCAAAGTGTTGCCACGCTGTGTTTTTCCTTTCTGCCTTCTTTTTGTTTAAACCCATGGAGAGCCGGCGCCGCGGCTCACTAGGCTAATCCTCCGCCTTGCGGCGCCGGCACACCAGGTTCTAGTCCCGGTCGGGGCGCCGGATTCTGTCCCGGTTGCCCCTCTTCCAGGCCAGCTCTCTGCTGTGGCCAGGGAGTGCAGTGGAGGATGGCCCAAGTGCTTGGGCCCTGCACCCCATGGGAGACCAGGAAAAGCACCTGGCTCCTGCCATCAGATCAGCGCGGTGCGCCGGCCGCAGTGCGCCAGCCACGGCAGCCATTGGAGGGTGAACCAATGGAAAGGAAGACCTTTCTCTCTGTCTCTCTCTCTCTCTCACTGTCCATTCTGCCTGTCAAAAATTTAAAAAAAAAAATTAACCCATGGAGACTTCTCCAAGGGAGGGTGATTTCCCATCATCTACTTCACTCCCCGCATCTAGCGCCCTATCCCCTGAACTGAAATCTTGCTCCATGCGCAGTCTACTCCCCACCCCCACACCCCACTGCCAGGCTGCTGTCTGGGTTTCCCTGATCTTTGGGCTGCCACTATCCATGGCGGACTTTGAGCCAGACCCAGGAGTATCCCTTTAATTTTCTACTGACTTTTCTACTCTGTTGTTTCTGTAATGAAAGCTGTACTTTCTCTTTTGCCAAGACAAAGGATATGCTGGTAGACTGGATACAGAAATGCTCTTTCCACTTGATTCCTTCTAAGCAGGCCCTCCTTCAAGGGCAGCCACTGTTGGTACCTGGGTGTGCATCATCACTCTCAGTAGTTTTCCCTGTTCTTTTTTTTTTTTTTTTAAGATTTATTTATTTATTTGAAAGTCAGAGTTACACAGAGAGAAGGAGAGGCAGAGAGAGAGACGTCTTCCATCTGCTGGTTCACTCCCCAGTTGGTCACAACGGCCGAAGCTATGCTGATCCAAAGCCAGGAGCCGGGAGCTTCCTCTGGGTCTGCCATGCAGATGCAGGGGCCCAAGAACTTGGGCCGTCTTCTACTGCTTTCCCAGGCCATAGCAGAGAGCTCAATCAGAAGTGGAGCAGCCAGGACTCGAACTGGTGCCCACATGGGATGCCGGCACTGCAGGTGGCGGCTTTTACCCACTGCGTCACAGCGCGAGCCCCTTTTTCTTCTCTTGATTTTCTGTATCTGAGCTGCTAGAAAGTTATTTTGATTCAACCTAAAAGGTATTTTTCAAATCCATGAGTTTGTATCCTCGCTATTACACATCTTCGTGCCATGATCACCCTCTGTAAGGTCTGTTCCTAAGGCTGCTCTGACAAAGTCCCACAGACTGAGTGGCTTAAGCTGCAGGTTCAAAATCAGGGTGATGGCTGGGCTTGCTCCTTCTGAAACATGTCAGAGAATCATTCCCTCCTTCTTGCTAACTTCTGATACTTAGCTAGCAATCTTCTGTGTTTCTTGGCTTGCAGTTACCTAACCCCCACCTCTGCCTGCGTTGTCACGTGGGATTCTCCCTGGGTGTCTGCCTTCCCAGGGCTGCCTTCTTAGGACAGCAGTCACGTTGGATTAGAGGCCTGTCCCACTCTGTGATGACGTCAAGTGAACTGATCACCTCTGCACCGACTCTGTTTGCAAAGAAGGTCACATGCTGCGTTACTGGGGTTAGCCTTTCAGTGTGTTTCAGGGTAGAGGGTACAATTGATCTCACAGCATGAAGCCATAATGAACTGGCCTCCTTCTCTGTGCATCTCACTTCCCCAAGGCGGGATGTACACACAGCTGGAAGAGTTCTATTTTGGTCTGATCCAGGCACTCCTCTCCTCAAAGTCTTCTATGACCCCTAGAAAGACAGCCAGTCTCCTTGCTGTAGCTGACAAGACTCTGTTGCATGAGGCTCCTGCTCAGCCCTGCTGTTCAAAGCCTGTTCCTGTGGGCCGTCTGCCTTCAGAATATCACTCCCATGTTCCCGTATTCAAGGTCCCGCTAGGCATTCCTCCTTCACCAACTCATCCCTTGGACCTATACTCCTGTGAGAGAGCTTCCTAGACCCCTCCAAAAGCATGCCCTTGTGCAGCCTACTCTTAAATGCATACCACACATGTGCTTGTGTACTGGCTATGGTATGTATTTGTTTAATGTATGTCTTTCCATAGGGGTTAGAAACGTATGGCCAAAGGAGCATATTTGGCTTCTGGCCTGTTTTTGAAAAATACTTGAATAAAATGGATTTTACAAGTTGTTTTTGTTCATTTAAGGATGAGCAAGAGAAAGACAAAGAGAACTGTCATACAGCACTTCACTTCTCAATTGCCTGTGGTGTCCAGGGCTGGGTCAGGGCAAAAGCCAGGAGCTAAGGAATTCAACCCAGGGCTCCCACAAGGAAGACAGGGACCCAGTCAGTTGAACCATCACCAATGCCTGTCAGGGTCAGCTTTGTTGGCGGTGGAGTCAGAAGCTGCAGTTGGGAATGGAACATACATAGGCAGTTTGATGGGAGACTTAGGCACCTTTTTTATGTTTTAAGATTTATTTACTTGAAAGGCAAAGTGACTTCATGTGCTGGTTCACTTCCCAAATGGCTGCAATGGCCCTGGGATGGGCAAGTCCAAAGGCCGGGGCCTGGAACTCCATCTGGGGCACCTATGTGGATGTCAGGAGCCCAAGTACTATACCATCCTCACCTTCTTTCCCAGGTGCATTAGCAGTGAGCTGGATCAAAAGTAGAGCATTGGGGCCAGTGCTGTGGCATAGCGAGTGAAGCCGCTGTCTGCAGAACTGACATCCTATGTGGGTGCCTGTTCTGGTCCCAGCTGTTCCACTTTGAATCCAGCTCTCTGCTATGGTCTGGGATAGCAGTGGAAGATGGCCCAAATCCTTGGGCCCCTGCATCCATGTGGGAGACTTGGAGGAAGCTCCTGCTCCTGGCTTTGGATAGGCACAACTCCAGCAGTTGCGGCCATCCGGGATTGGGCCAGAGGATGGAAGACCCCCTACCCCCCGCCTCTCTGCCTCTGCCTCTCTGTAAATTCCTTTCAAAGAACAAATAAATAAATCTTAAAAAAAAAAAAACACACACAACAGAGCATCTGGGACTTGAGCTGGTCCTCATAATGAATATCAACATTGTAGGCAGTGGCTTAACCTGCTGCACCACAGCAGCAGCCCCAAGGTGGGCATCTTAATTGCTAGGCCCAACACCCACTTCTAACATTTTCAGTTGTCAAAAGGAGAAAAAAAAGGCAAAAAGAAATAGGCTACGGAGACTGCCTGTGTCCTGCAACACCTCTGACTGTAGGAAGTTTGCTGACCCTTGGTCTGATGCTTGTTCCAGTCTCTGGGAGACAGGCTCTTTGTTTTGTTCATTGCTATAACTGGAGAGTCCTATGGGGTACCTGGCACCTACTAGGTCCCCTGTAGCTATAGGGTGGGTGAGACGAGTAAATTATTCACTCAGTGGTTGATGTTGAATGACTGCTGAGGCCAGAGAAACTGAACCTTTCATAACTGCCAGAGGGAATTTTGTGGGAGACAATACAAATTGTGATAATCTGGCAATTCAGTCATTTAGTACACACTTAGAGAGGACTGGGGTTGTTTGAGAAAATAGTCCAGGCACCTGGGGAGAGGAGATTAATTGAGCTCTGCCCTTGGGACATTTATGTAAAGGAAAAGAAACACAAAGCAAGATGAAGGCTTTTACCAGAGTTAATTAAAAGTGGGGAGGAATTTGAGCCATGATTGCTGAAGTCCTGACTCCTCCTCCATGATGGCAAAGAGGAGGTAAGGACAGGGAACACTCTCGTCTGATTTTATATTACCAGCACGGACACACTCTTGCCTTGGAGACTCCCCAAATGGGTGGGCTGTTGCTTTGCCTCTGGCCCAAATACGACCATCTCTCATTACTTAGACTCTGGGTTTGTTGTCCTGAAAATCCAGGCAAAATGTTAGTCATTTTCCACCCCAAGCCGAGTAAAAATGCTTGTTGTCCTGTGCAGCCCGGGGAGCCCTGGAGGAGCTAGCTGGAGACCACAGGCAGCAGTGGACAAAGGGACGCACCCCTGGCAGCTGCCCTCCCCCTACAGCCAGGCATGTCCTGAAGGCTGTCATTTGAAATTCTACCTGAACTTGTATTTTTTCCAGGTTGCTGCAGTTTTAATGCCTATTTTCAGAAACAGGATAAGCCCAAGATGCGTGATCTGCCGGTTGACCTAGCTTCTTGGAATTCAGTGATTCATTTCCAAATTTTTTCTGGCTAATCTCAAGAAATCAAGCTTAAAGGTGGCATTAAGCTGCGGAGGAGGTCTTCCTTCCCTTCACTGTTGGTGAAATTTTAGAATCAGTTTGTCATGGACTTACTCTAAACCTTCCTACTAAAATACATCGGATCCTTTACTTCTTCACTGTACTTAAACTTTGTTTTTCACGTTGTTCTTGGAGATGCCCTTTGCCCTCCACGTTGTGGCGTGTCTGCTTCACCTGCTTGTCCTGCTTGATTCCCAGTCCAGCCTGCTGCTGACGCACACCCTGGAAGACAGCAAGTAATGGCTCGGATGGTTTGGTCTCTGTCACCTGCATGGGAGTTGCAGTTTGAATTCCTGGCTCCTGGCTTCACCTTGGCCCAGCCATGGTTGTTGTGGGCATTCGGGGCATGAATAGGCAGATAGAATATTGTTCTATCTCTGTGATTTTTGATAAAATGAAAATTTAAAAATGGTGTTATCTGTGTTTAACAATATGGAATACAATGAAACTCAAGTTCACTGATTCACACAATGATGGTGAATTTGTTTCACAAAAAGAGTTTGTGCCATAGAACATGAGGCACGTGTTGATGTGCCTTGATGGAGAGGTGCTGCACAGCTCTTGACTGATCGGGTGTAACCTTTTGGGCCCTCAGTCACACTCCGCACCTCTCTGTGGCTCCACAGCCCTGGCAATCTGAGGCCCTTTGTCACAAGAGGCTGGCCAACACCCTCTGCAGCAGCTCTCCCCAGGAGAGAAAGGAAGCAGGAGACAATATCTGGAGCCTGCAGGTGTCCGAGCCCCCAGCAGAGACCAGGATGGATGGGGCACAGCATGTGGTGCCTCAGGCCTGCTCCCTGCAGAATCACCATTTATTTGTGCTGTTGCAAAGGCAAGGACTGTGCAGACATGCCAGGGCCAGAGGCCACGTGCACAGCAACATGGCAGCGCAATTCAGGCTGTGCCCTTCCAGGGATCCCAAACATGGCCACACACACCCCCACCCCCACCCCCACCCCGTGCCCTGTGGATCTCAAACCACTAGGCTGACAGCTCCCCTACGGTGTTTGAGGTCTGTGGGCAACTTCCCCCCCCAAGCAGTTCTTAGGAGAGGCCAGCAGATGGCAGAATTTATCCTGTTCCAGCCAGAGGTTCACAATGGATGAGAGGCAGAACACTGAATATAAAATGTGGCGGGCAGGGTGTGTTGGATATCACAAGTCAGAAGGGATCATTTCTGTCCGTCTGTCTGTCCTTCTCTGTTTCTTCTCCCTCCTTCTTGCTTCTTTCCTCCCTCCCTTCCTCCCTTTTATCTCTTTTTTTTCTTTTTTCTCTCTCTTTCTCCTCCCCTTCCTCCCTCCTTTACTCCCTTCCTTCCTTCCTTTCCTTCCCTCCCTCTTTGCATCTTTCTTGAAGACAGAAATGGAATATGCATTAGAATTTAAAGAGTATTTTGGGTTCATTATTTTGTTTTTACAAAGGAGAACATTTTTATTAAAAAGCAGACTTTAACCCATTTTGGGAAAGAGATACATAGAAGCTCATTTTTTCTTCGGCATCAGACTGTTAGAGTATGTTTTGGATCCTCCCACTTAAAGTGTGGGACAGCATTGTTATTGCTGTAAATGTACTGGTAAGGGGAGTGGCAGAAACGCTAGGTGCTCCTTATTAAATGTTGCTGGAAACTAAGCAGTTTCCATCCTTTGTCTTGTTTAACCCACAGGACAACAGCATAATGCAGGAATGCATAGTGATTGTCCTGGCACATCTGGGGAATCTTTCAGTAGCCTCAGGGTTCACAGAAGTAAGAGCATCACCAGACAAGCGCTGATGAGAGAGCTAAATCACAGCACATTCATTGTCTAAGATGCAAACACGGTAACTGGTCCCTATTACTTAGATATTCACGCTGCTCCAGTTTTAACACGTCCCAGTGAGCTAGTGCAGGTAAAGGCAAGACGGGGACCAACTGTGTATTCAAGTAATAGCAGCAGCAGCACCTGACAGTGCCTCAGTCCTTACCACCTAAGGAAATCTGTAAAATCCCACCATGTTACTGGGCAGGAACTCTTCTTCATGACCATTTTGCTGATGAGTGATGTGAAGCCCAGAGAGGCTTAGTTGGGTCTCTGCAGCCACACAGCTAGCAAGCAGCAGTGGATTCCAGAGCAAGTACGCTGATACCGTCACTGGGTCAGTGGCCCTCACCTTCTCATCACCTGGGTGTCTTCACCTCTTTGTCCCTGATTTCCCGGCAGCTTCTTCACTGATGGGAGATTCTGCTTCTAAGAGCATTTTCTCAGTGTCCCCTTCTCCACCCCTCTGAGCTGTTCTGAGGGAGATTGTGCCTCTGAGCATCCACCCCATGCTGCCACCACACCACTCTGCAGTCCGCACTGGTGTTAAGGACCCACTCACTACCCCAAGAGAAGCCCATGTTTCTAAATTACTGCAGGGCTCTGACTGGCAGGTGCAGGGGCGTGCGAGATGCACATCTCTCTCGAATTGCCTTCTGACTTTTTTGAGTGAGGCACTCCTCTCTGCTCAGAAGCCAAGGGTACCTGCTTTCTACCCTAATGGTGGCTTGATCATCAGTCCTGGCCTGGTAGTAGAGAACATTCCTGTAGCTTTAACTTAGGACTCCTTCCATTGCACTCCTCTCCCTGCCACCCCCTGTCTCTCTACTCCAGTCTCCCCCACCTCTGTGCTCTTTATTTCCACACATACTTTTGGTTCTCCCATTTGGAGGAGATACTGGTTAGGTGTACATTTCAGGTTCCCCTGCACCACCAACCTTTCTCTTTAACACTGGAATTTTAAAACACCTCGTTATCAGGAGAGGGGAATGTGGGGCCTTATAAGGCCTCCAAAATCATTTGGTTTGGCTCTGCCATGGCAACCGCAGGTGGGACCTGAAATTTAGTACATCTATAGCAGGCTAATTTTCAGTTGATTTTGTATGGCCCTTGAGTGGTGTTATAAGTATTCAAATGGCCCTTGGTAGAGCAAAGATCCTCTATCCCTAGATAGCTGGTGGATATTGGTCAGAAGGGCTGACTAGTGAAGATAGCTACCTGGTGAAGGCACCTGTCTGTTAATGACCCAGGGTATAGAGCTGAGGCCTGCCTAGGAATCCTGTAAACTTTGCAAATGGGATTGTGACTAGTGTCCTTTCTCTCTGCCTCGGCCTTCAGCTGTAGTCCCACATCCCAGTTCCCAGGGGTGGTTGTCCAGGTGGTGAGCTGCCCTCAGGGTGGTAAGAGGGCAGGTATGGCTTCAAGCTAAGAGGGAGCCTGTGGCAGGAAAGGCAGGAGACCTGCTTCCTATACAATCATATTGCCAAAGGAGCATGCCCATGGAGTGCTGTTGGGTGAAGACACACACACACACACACACACACACATACACATACACACACACACGCCACCACTGGGAAGCAAGGTGATTCCCTAGCCAAGCAAGTCCTGGGGTATCATTGTCCCTGGGTTGCACCAAGTCAATGGGACTTTAAGCACCTCTGAAGCATATTGAGCTGGCCTGGAAATGAACATGCTTAGTAGAAAACCCCACATGTGCACAATTCAAATGTGGACACATAGAATGCACATGCTCCTTGCGCAGTTTGTTCCAGACAGGGAACTTGTTGCTTCTCTATGTTGCATTCCCAATCCATACCCAAGAAACAGGTCAAGTTTATGTTCCCACGGATGGATGCTCGTTCATCCTGTGTTTTGTACCCTTAATCTACATTTGTCTTAATTCTCTCTCAATTACGCTCCGGCATTAACTAATACTGACTAACTACAACCCAAAATAATTATTGCTATCTTTCCCTTGTAAATATAATGCCAGCATGGAGCAGTAAGAATAATGGCATATTTACTGAAGGAAGCTAATTAAACCAAGTTCCAATTGCTTTCACTTTGCCGGAAGGAGCCATTTTTACAGCAAAACTTGGGTGGATGTTTGCATCCTTACCTAGAACAACACGAGGCAACATAATGCAGGGTTCCCAAGACAAAAATTCAGTGCAAGATAAATATAAAAGAGCAATAAAAACCTCATTAACAAAGATATGGAGATCTTATTGGTATAAGGGTATCATTAATAAAAGGGATATCATCTTGGGGGTTGCTTAAAAAATAGTATGTATTTCATTGTTTGTAATGAAATTAATTGCAAGAAAATCTGGAGACTCTTTGAAGAAACTTTTGGTCTTTCTTATTTTTGAATTTTTTTTCAGTTTATGAAACAGTTTAAACTTTTTTTAAAAAAGATATATTTATTTGGCCGGCACCGTGGCTCACTAGGCTAATCCTCCGCCTTGCGGCGCTGGCACACTGGGTTCTAGTCCCGGTCGGGGCACCAGATTCTGTCCCGGTTGCCCCTCTTCCAGGCCAGCTCTCTGCTGTGGCCCAGGAGTGGAGGATGGCCCAGGTGCTTGGGCCCTGCACCCCATGGGAGACCAGGAGAAGCACCTGGCTCCTGCCATCGGATCAGCGCGGTATGCCGGCCATCGCGCGCCGGCTGCGGCGGCCATTGGAGGGTGAACCAATGGCAAAGGAAGACCTTTCTCTCTGTCTCTCTCTCTCACTGTCCACTCTGCCTGTCAAAAAAAAAAGGATATATTTATTTATTTGAACGTTAGAGTTACACAGAGAGAAGGAGAAGCAAAGAGAAAGAGGGAAAGAGAGAGGGAGAGGGAGAGAGAGGGGTCTTTCATCTGCTGGTTCACTCCCCAGTTGGCCTCAATAGCCGGAGCTACGTCAGTCAGAAGCCAGGAGCCAGGAGCTTCTTCTGGGTCTCCCATGTGGGTTCAGGGGCCCAAGGACTTGAGCCATCCTCCGTTGCTATCCCAGGCCATAGCAGAGAGCTGGATCAGAAGTGGAATAGCCAGGACTCAAACCTGCGCCCATATGGGATGCTGTCACTGCAGGTGGCGGCTTTACCAGCTGCGCCCCCTATAAACTTTGTAAGCATTGTTGAACAAATACCAAAAATTGTGAAACTTCATAAATCCCACTTTCCCTCCTTTTCCCTGTCTGCTTCACATTGATTTCAGGAATTTGATCTTGAACTCATGGCCTTTCATACAGAAGTATGGGTGCTCCTGTAATTGACTTTTGCAGTTTAGATGGACTCATTTGTCCATGGGAAATTCCTTTAAGGAATGGAAATTCCTGCGAGAAATCTAAATTCGAAGGACATCTTACATTAGCCTTTTCCTCTGGGTTGCTCAGACTCAAAGCCAGCACAGACCACAGCTTCTGGAGAGGGCAGTGAACTGGGAGCTCATACCTTGCGCTGTGACGATGCTGGGTGCATTTCTGGAAGGAAGATTGTGCTTCCCCTGTCAGGAACGTCTTTGTGCTTTAGGGATTTGCCCCACTTACAAAATCTTTGTGATCGTCTCGCTTTGCAGGGTTTCTGGGTGCTGTGCTGAGTTTTCAGCCTGTCTGCATGTAATTCCAGAATCTGTTTCTATCTGTTGGAAGGAGTGATTTGGCAGGCAGGGGCCCTTTTCCCATGTTTAATTAATTCCACTAATTTTGTGGTAAATGAGAATAATGGGACTTAATTTTGCTATTTATGTAAAATTGGTTGGTAATTACAGGGAGTGCAGGAGATGTGGCTTTGCAGACGAAAATTAAGTGACCTTTCCCTCATGCCGCCTTGGCATGGCCACACTGACTCATCAGGGATGGGCAGAGAGGGCAGCAAAGCAGGTGTTGGGAGATGGATGCAGGTTTGTGACTTGTACAGAGGCAGAAATAGGGAGATGTACGGAGGGAGCTGTTGAACAGCTAAGTGACCCCCAGACCAGTGTCAGGGAGAAGATAACGTGGGCAGCACGGAGATGTGCTGGACGGGCTTTGATCATCTTGGGTTTGGAATGGCCCCGTCACTTTAGTTGTGTGTGATTCCTATCTACCATGCTCGGACCACAGCAGAGGGGTGCAGGCTGTATTTCTCCCGGGAGGTCCTTTAGGTTGAACAATGTGGCCTCTAGGCAGAGGGTCTTTAAATGATTTTCTTCCTTTCAAAACTTGGGATGCAGCTCCACGTTGATCTCTGATAGTCAGTGAATGATGTTTCTGTTGTAAGCCATGAGAATGAGTTTGTTATTTGTAGAGATTTAGACTTGGATGTCTGTATCTATGTGGTTATTTCTGTTTCTGTAAGCCTCTCTCTGTTCACAATCACACACACACACACACGTTTGTGTGCATTCATGCATTCTCCCCCCCTCCTCCCTCCCTCCCTCCCTCCCTCCAGGTTTTGAAAAAGTTCATGGAAAAAATTGAATTAAAAGACAAGTTTATTTTGGTACAGAAACAATTTAAAAATGATGTTTACAAGGAGTCCATATCAGAGTTAATGGAAAATATATATTAAATAAAAACTGCATGGATTTCAAAAGTCTTTGTACCAAAATTAATTACTTTGAATTTCATTTTCCCGTGAGCTTTAGATTGTTTCCAATCTAAAGGCTCATAAGTAGTTGATGTAACAATAGAAATTATCATCATCCCTGTCAAGATCTACTTATTATCATGATGCAATTTACTTTTAAAAGAAATAAGCAGGGGCAGGCACTGTGGCAGAGCAGGTTAGGTAACCAGTTGGGATGCTGGCATCCCGTATCAGAGTGCCTGCTTCAAGACCCAGCTACTGTGCTTCTGAACCAGCTCCCTGCTAATGCCCCTGGGAAACCATCAGATGATGGCTTGGGTGCTTGGATTCCCGCTGCCCACATGGGAGAGCCAGAGTTCCTGGTTCTTTGCCTAAACCTGCCTCAGTCTTGGCCTTAGCCAGTGAATGGAAGATCCATCACTCCCCCTCTCTGATTTACTCTGCCTTTCAAATAAATACATGTTTTTAAAAAGAAATAAGCAAAGAATATGTTTACTTTACTTCTGTTTGGCATCATTCCTTAATGAATAGGTTTCGTTCTTCAGGCAGGATAGTGAACAAGAAGGGGTGAGAGAGGAGCCACAGCAAGTGCTCTCCGCCTGGGAGTGGGCTGGCTCAGAAATTCTCAGGAGAAACACAAGAGACATTGAATTCTGCAAGCTGCTGTCCCACTTGAAGAGCTGCTGCAGGAGATTCATGTGATTGAGCCACACAGGCTACTGGAGATTATTGACAATCCCTTAATTTGTCAATAGTAGTTACTCTGCACAGTATAAATAATTCATTTTTGAAGACCTAATAATAACAGGCTAAATTATTTTTTTTAATTATAATTTTGAAATTCATCATCTGCTTTTATCTCAGTACCGCTTTTCGTATGCTTTCCTGTTTTTTTCACAACCATGGAATGTACAGAGACATCTGATGGTATTTCTTTTGCACTGGTTAATGTTTTTAGTCCAGTAGAGTAATTCACACTCTCTGCACTTTGTACGTCAATGAAGAGTTGCAGAACGATTCCCACGTAGGAAAGCACCTGCCCTCACTGTGAACAGGAGCAGAGTGCCCAGAACACAGACGCCGCCCAAAGGGCGGGTCCTGGCTGTGCCATTTAGAATCCGATATTGGGGGCCATGCTCAGCATTCTCAGTGCTTGACAACATTTCATCCACTGGGGTTTAAGGTGGAAAATAGAGTTGAGACAACAAAGAGGCCTCAGGGATCAATTGCAAATATCACTGCATAATGAAAAACATTTCCTTAATTTTTGTGTGGATTCCACACCTGTGGCCTCCCAATATAGTTTTGATAACATGAAAACTCAGGGACCACCTGCACCCTCTTGAAAAACAGACGTAACATTGCGAGCAAGTTCAGGTTCACTCTTCCTCATTTGTTTTCTTTCTTTCAAAAACTCTGCTTTATGGTAGATCAGAGCAATAATAGTTACCTCTGCTGGTTAAAGCTCCTGAGTCAAGACATGTGGTAGCGGAATGTTTGGATCTTTATGTATGTTCACATAAAGTGAGATTCCTTAGCAAAACCAGTCCTGATTTTGGACCGAAACCAGGCAATAAGCTGTGCATTAAAGCCTCAAATACAAGAAGGGCTCAGCCTAATTGAGAGTGAACAGAAGAGAACAAAAGACATCTCACATGTCTGGGAAAAGGAGAGCCCAAGGAACCAACTGGAATGCACAGCAGACCCGTGTTAAAATGGCAGCTAAATCTAGGCCAGCGCCGCGGCTCACTAGGCTAATCCTCTGCCTTGCAGCGCCAGCACTCCGGGTTCTAGTCCCGGTCGGGGCACCAGATTCTGTCCCGGTTGCCCCTCTTCCAGGCCAGCTCTCTGCTGTGGCCAAGGAGTGCAGTGGAGGATGGCCCAAGTGCTTGGGCCCTGCACCCCATGGGAGACCAGGAGAAGTACCTGGCTCCTGCCATTGGATCAGCGCGGTGCGCCGGCCGCAGCGCACCAGCCATGGCGGCCATTGGAGGGTGAACCAACGGCAAAGGAAGACCTTTCTCTCTGTCTCTCTCTCTCACTGTCCACTCTGCCTGTCCAAAAAAAAAAAAAAAAAGGCAGCTAAATCTGGAAATCCTGCTGGTTCTCTTAAGAAGGGTGTGTTTGGCAGGGCTTAAGGAACTGGAACAGTATTGTCTTGGGAACTCTTGAAAGCTGACCCCTTACTGTCCTTCCAGGATAGGCCTCTTCAGTGCTGGGGATAGAATCAAAGTTTAATAGGATAATGACAATAGATGCAGCAGAAGAAGTTCTAGATCAAAGTGGAAGAGAGAATTGGAGATGGACAATCACAAAAAGCAGGCTGCCTTAGTTTGCTTGATTTCACTTCAGATTCACTCTTCAGATGCCCTCAACAGGCTGTACCTGGATGAAACCAGGGGCTGGGAACCAGGAACTCAATCCAGGTCTCTTATGTGGACGACAGGGACTCAAGTACTAGAGCCCTTACTTTCTGCCTCCTAGGGTATACTAGTAGCAATCTGGACTTGGGAGTGGATCTGAAACTTGAAACCAGGTACTCTGATATGGGAAGTGAATGCGCCTAGCGACATCTTAATTGCTAGGCCGTGTGTTAACCCTGGCTATTGCGTTTTTAGTACCGCATTGAAACAGCTGAAAAAGATCTGGAAGTTAAAAATACTTTTATTAACATTTCCTTGATTGAAATTTCCCTCTAGAAGTTTAGAGC
Source organism: Oryctolagus cuniculus (assembly GCF_964237555.1). Classification (NCBI taxonomy): domain Eukaryota; kingdom Metazoa; phylum Chordata; class Mammalia; order Lagomorpha; family Leporidae; genus Oryctolagus; species Oryctolagus cuniculus. Next base: position 90,374,862 of record NC_091441.1, on the reverse strand, counting down.
AAAAGAGAATTATCCAGGTGAAAATTCATACAGAGTTTTTTGAAAAATCGAATTAATGAACGAATAGAGGTTATCCTTATGGATGATGGAAACATGCCAGAAGCAGTTACTCAAAAAACAAATCAAAATTACAATATTCTACTTCAAAGCAATCTGAAACACATTAAGAAAATGATATAACATGAAAAAATAATGCAAGTCAAAATTAGAAAATCTGGATTAGGTGTCAGAGCTCGAGTAAGAATTAGAAAAAAATGGGGCTGGCGCTGTGGCGCAGCAGGTTAGTGCCCTGGCCTGAAGCACCGGCAATCCATATGGGCGCTGGTTCTAGTCCCAGCTGCTCCTCTTCCAATCCATCTCTCTGCAGTAAAAGGTGACCCAGGTCCTTGGGCCCCTGCATCCACCTGGGAGACCTGGAGGAAGCTTCTGGCTCCTGGCTTCGAATCGGTACCCCTCCGGGTGTTGCAGCCGTCTGGGGAGTGAACCAGCAGGTGGAAGACCTTTCTCTCTCTCTGCCTCTCCTTCTCTCTCTGTGTAACTCCAACTTTCAAACAAATAAATCTTAAAAAAAAAGAATTAGAAAAAAATCATTTTAAAAATAGTGTCCAACTAGACTGAACAATCAAGTCAATAAACACAATATTATGCCTAGAAAAAGGAAATGAAAAGGAGGGAGTTTTATAAAATCATAAAGAAATAAAAGCTAGAAATCACAGGAAATTGACACATATTGTTGATAGGTAGAAAAGATCCAATATATGGATAATGGTAATTGCTGAAAAAAGAAAATTAAAGCAAAGGAATAGAGCAGACACTAAAAGTATAATTAAGAATTGTTTTGCTGGAATTAAAAAATAATTTAACATAAAAAAATGAAGTTTAAACTTAAAAAGGTATGCTTTTCAATAGCAACCAGCAAGATATATATTCCAACAAAATGTTTGAAATTGAAAACTTTTCATATCTAGAGGAAAGAAGCCCTTGACTAACAAGGGAAAGACTATTAGATTTTAATAGACTTTTTGACAGCAACACTTTAGTATGGAAGAAAATAGAGTAAAGAGGGTAGAAGAGTTAATATATACTATACTCTATAAAGAGCATAAGTGATAACCATTAAATAAGAACTCACATAATAGTTTTCTCATGTTTTTTTTTTTTTTCAAAAAATTTATTTCTTTATTTGAAAGAGTTAAATAGAGAGAGGGAAATAGAGAGAGAGAGATCTTCCATCCATTGCCTCATTCCCCAGATGGCCATAACAGCTAGCATGGGGCCAGGCCAAAGCCAGGAGCCAGGAGCTTCATCAGGGTTTCCCATGTAGGTGGCAGGGGCCCTCCCTATTTTATTAAAAAAGAATCTAGTAGAGAATAAAAATGACTGGAGATATCAATACAAGAACTGAAAGAAGGCATTTAATTTTTTTACTTGTAGTTCTGTGACTAAAATGGGAAAGATTATGTTAACATTGGCTTTATGATCTGACAATGCACACATAATACAAGCATGAAATGAGAGAATGGGACAATGTAAGAATGGTGTAACAATTTGAAAGAATAATATTGATGATATTAGCATTGTTATACTGAGGTACAGTATAAGATCTATAGAGATGTAATCAAGGAAAATTCAGATACAATTTCTGTAGTCTCAAATTTGAATTTCATATATCCTTATAAATTCATGAGATATTTAAGCACTGATAAATAATGACTGCTAATTTCAAAAAAGAGCAAAAACAAGAAGTGATGTGTCTCCAGGAGAAACAATATATTTTCACCATTACTCTCCCTAAAGGGAAATTAAAACAGAGTATAAAAATTGTGTAGGTGTCAGAACACTTGGTATTTAGTTAGAAATATTGTTTCACTGAGTCATACCATATAAATGACAATATACTCTGCTTTCCCCATGTTCAAAAAATACATAAGTAAAGGTATAAAACCTGAGCGTGATCAAGCCCTTGGGTCTGGCTATCAGTTTGCAGGAGTGCCTTGGAGAGAGGAACATGTAGAGTTGCCTGTCAAAAGTGCAGCTGACTCGACCCAAATATGAGAGAAGCCACCCACACATCAGTTCCCATCAGTTCTTCCAGAAGGACATGATGAGGAGGGAAAATGATGGAAGAGGCAAAATATATCAACTATGAGTCTTTCTTCACCTTCATTGTACATTAGAAGAGTAGTGGAAGATAAATTTAAGAATTCCTGTCATCCCTTAATATCTGTGGAAGTTGAATTCAGGAGACAGACTGCCTCAAGATATCAAAATCTATAGATACCCAAACCCTTCATAAAAAATGGTCAAATATTTGCATATAACCTGCACACATTGTTCTGTATACTTTAACTTGTCTCTAGATTATTTATAATGCCTAATAAAATATAAATGTAATATACAGTGTAAGTAGCTGTCAAACTGTATTGTTGAGGGAATAGAAGGCAAGAAAAAACTGTGTATGTTAAATAGAGATGCAAGTTAAAAAAGAAAAATATTCCATTTGCGGCTGGTTGAATTCATGGGTGCAGAACCCATGGATCTGGAGGGATCTTTAAAAATTCCGGAGTGATTTAAAAACAATTTTGCATGCTGCAAAAATCAGATAAGAAAGAATAAGGATAATCTGAGGATTCAATCTATGACAGTGATTGGAATAGATTTTGTGGGGCACCTACCATGTATCTGGGACATAGTAAATGCTTTACATGTATACTCTATAATCTTCACAACTCTGGGAAATAGAGAACAGCATCCCCTTTTTACAGTTGAGGAACTAGAAACACAAGTTAAATAAATTGCAGAAGCTGCTAAATGAGTGTATAGCTGAGCCAGTGTACTAACCCAGGCCTGGGGACTTCATAGCTCTTTATTTTCAACTACATTGTATAAAAATACTTTTAAAATGCCTATTAGGAAGCCTGTGTTGCAGTCTTAATGACATAATTTAGGAATCTAAAAAGGTTATTTGTGCTAATAACTTTATTCAATGTCTAGACATAAAAGCTAACAAAAATGAATTTATATCGGACATTACTTTTTGTCCCACTAAAGATGCCATATTTTTGAACTCTTATTTCTTTGCATTGCAAATTGTCAACCACTGCTTCTAAACATTTTAGCTCTTTTGATCTTGTTTTGAGCGTCTCATTTTATGCATATTTTATTTAGCTATGTACTTAAAACTTGGTTTCTGATGGAATCTGAGCAAGATTTGGATGATTCTCCTAAAGGTGAAGTGAGAAACCATTAAATGGTCACCCGTATTCTGAAAGTGGTCCCTTCTACTGTGGAGTTGGCTTCTGGAGGGAAGTAACTTCTGAAATGCTAACCCATCATTACTGGTTTTTCTATGTGGCACAGCCCAAATATCCCATGCATGATAAACAGGGAGCCCTCTCTCAAATGGGTCCTGATTTCAGGGCATTTCTCATTCTGATTGTGTGCTTCATAAACATAAAATCCATTCCGCCCCCAAATATCTTTATTCAGATACCAGCATGGGAGGTAGCATGATTGTGGGGCAGCATGGGCCTCCCCTGAGATTTCTGGATGGGATTGCAATAATAATATTTCAATTTGCTGTAAGGCCAAAAGTTGCCTCTGCAGAACCTTTCTCTTCCTTTCTATTTCCTTTCCTGTCCAACTCATTCACACTCAGCTTAAAGCCCATCTTGAAATGGTGTTAAATCTAATACCACTCTCAGATTTCATCAATCTTTGAAGTTGGCCAGGGCTGCATAGAGTAAAAAGGCAAGCAAAAATGGGCCTCTATAAATTAGAGATTGGGAAGTATCTATTAGAACACACAGAATCTGAAAGAAAAAAAAAAAAAACTTTTCTCCAATACACAGGGCTTGAAAATTGGACTGGTTTGCTCCTCTGAAATGCCTCAAAGAATTTCAAAAATTTCCTTTGTAGTGGTTTGTGATCCTGTAGATCCACTGTTCCTGCTACCTTGGTTGCTTTGTTTTTGATTTACAAATAGAGCTGATGATGATGCATTACAAATTTACCAAGATTCCATGTTTTTGCATCATTTGCGTGTTGATATAGTCCCTGTCCTGAGACTTCAGGATGCTACAGAATTGATGTAAATAAATTTGGACCCCTGCTGAGGAATATGAAGAGCTATCAGGAAGCATTTTGCATGGAAGGTTAGTGCATTTTTTTTTAAAGATAGAAAGAAAAAAGATTAGCCAGGAGTACGTTTCAGATCCAGGAAAAACAAGGACAGAGAAAATCATGTTCTCTCACTTAGAAGTCTTTATGGAGGAGGGGGATTTTTTTAAGAGCTGTTTAAATGATGGATGAGACACCACAAACTTCACAAGGATTCTGTGTTGCTGAATAAAATGCTATCACATCACGTAGGTACTACCTCAAGAGATACTACAGAAATACACAGCCAGATTGCTGTTACAAGTGGCTCCTTAACTCAGAACACCCACCTGTTCTTGAGATAATCTAATCTCTTTTGAATGTTGGTATATGTCTATTTGTGCTTTTTCCTGTGGAGTATCCAATTGTGATCGGTGTGGGCAATGACTTCAAGGAAAGTACAAAACAAGTTCCCGGGATCTTTGACAGATGTAGTAGATGTGTACAGTGAATTGTCTTGGGGATTGATTAGGGCTGTTTTGCATGACTTGGTAAAGGCAAAGTGTTATCTCTCTTCTCTAGACAAATGGGATCGGTGATCTCAGTGAAAGTTTTATGACAAATGATCACATTCCTCTTGACTATAAACTTTCAGACTGTAATTTTTCTATTGGCCATGTCTCCTTATTCTATTTTATTTGAGTAGTGACCTTTCCTTTTCCTTTAATTCTTAGGGGAAACTTAATATACTTTAGGGTTTTCAAAATCTTGTGAATTTTCTTCTAAAAAATCATAATCTTGATGGTTCCCTTATTTGTAAAAAAATAATATAAGAAAAACAACAGGAAACTCTAAAAGAGTTCATCAGCGCTTCTGATTGTGGAAGAACATTGGGTGGAAGACTTGGATAACTCAGTGAGCATCTCTAGGCTTCAGCCTTCCCCTGTACAGCCCAAAACATCCTCCTCCTAAATCTCATTTCTCTAAACAGAATAAAAGGTGGTTGCATAGATTGATGCTGGATGTATATATGTCTAGGGGTGTGGATGGATATATGTGTTAAAGGATGATGGGAAAGAAACCCAATAAAATATAAAGAATGAAATGACTTTAACATAAGAAACACTTACTGAAATGGGGCTGGCGCCGTGGCTCGCTTGGTTAATCCTCCGCCTGCAGCATGGGCATCCCATATGGGCACTGGGTTCTAGTTCTGGCTGCTCCTCTTCCTGTCCAGCTCTCTGCTGTGGCCCGGGAAGGCAGTGGAGGATGGCCCAAGTGCTTGGGCTCCTGCACCCACGTGGGAGACCGGGAGGAAGCACCTGGTTCCTGGCTTCAGATTGGCGCAGTTCCGGCCATAGTGGTCATTTCAGGGGTGAACCAACGGAAGGAAGACCTTTCTCTCTGTCTCTTTCACTGTCTATAACTCTACCTGTCAAAAAAAAAAAAAAAAAACTTGCTGAAATGGTAAAATCAAGAGAAACTTTTCTTCATCCTGCAGAGACACTATAGTGTTCATTTGGAAGCAGTCTCTGCATTTTGTTTAGCAGAAGCTTCATTGACACTTCCTCCTTCTTTATCACAAGACCTTTGTAATCTGCTTCTTGCTGGTTATCTTAGGATCGGGAAATAGAGGGACTGAACATCTGTCTGCAGGGCTTCTCAGTCCATCCAGGGACCCACAGTGTACATAAAGGCAAGCAGGAGAACCATTGTTATGTTAATTTGTTTTGTTAGATTAATGATTCTTCTGTTAATATTTAACCTTTTGTCAAATTGTGATTCATAGGGTTGTACATCTAGATCAATACAAATGAATAATGGGACAGGCATATTTTTTCATCTCATTTCTTTTCCCCCTAGTATATAACACTCTGTTTTATTGACAGTCTTTCAAATGGTCCACAATTAATTAAAGAATGACGGGACCCTTTCACCACAGGAAGAGAAACACCAGTGTGACCCCTTTGATCTTTGTTGAGGACACCAAATAGTGAAGTCTCTTAGGGGTCAGATGGAGGGTGTAGTTTGCTCTACAAAAGTTCGTGTGTATTGTGTCCCAAGTGCAATGCCCAGAAAGGCAAATCTGAAAGTTGCCATGTGTCATGGTGGTTAGCAACATCTAGAATGTTGTTGATAATGACGCCAAGTAATAAAATAAAGAGTACCCGAAATTCCTTTAAGTAGTATGGATAATGCTACTATGGATAAAGCTACTAGGCTTTCTCCTAGAATAGCAAAAAAAAAAAAATTGATAAATACAGTAGTCTTTCATCCCTCACAATATCTTTTTGCAAATTCTTGATTTTAAAAACATCCTGTTTAGTTTTTCTCTCAATAAAATTTGCCAAGGCAAAGTTCTTCCTCCCCTTAATATGATAGTAAGAGTGACCAGCCTTGGGAGCTGTGCTATGGCACAGCAGGTAAAGCTGCCGCCTGCGGTTCCAGCATCCCATGGGTGCCTGTTTGAGTCCCAGCTGCTCTACTTCTGATCTGTCTCTCTGCTATGGCTAGGGAAAGCAGTAGAAGACAGTCTCAGTGCTTGGGTCCCTGCACCCATGTGGGAGACCTAGAGGAAGCTCCTGGCTCCTGGCTTCAGATTGGCCCAGCTCCGGCTGTTGTGGCCATCTGGGGAGTGAGCCAGCAGATGGAAGACCTCTCTCTTTCTCTGTCTCTGTCTCTGTCTCTGTCTCTGTCACACTACCTTTCAAATAAATAAACGTTTAAGAAAAAAAAGGGACCAGCCTCATCAATATGTCGAGTTTTTCTGCTTTCGCATCCATACTTCACATCATGACTTTGAGCTCTCTAGTTGGTCTGTGCTTCAGAGCCCATTGCTCTGTGTGTGTGCCTCTTTCTCACCTTTGTTACTCTTAGGCCCATCCGCTTCTCTCTTCCCCGTCTTTGTAGTCCAGTCCCCCATCTCCTCAGCCTCTGTCCAAGTGGCATAAGGATACCTTACTGTGTCCAATTTTGTATGATATGTGCCACTCACATGCAAAGACTGATATACATACTCTTTTTAAAAAAATAATTTATTTGAGAGGTAGAGGTAGACAGTGAGAGGGAGAGGCAGAGAGAAAGGTCTTCTTTACCCTACTTCACTCCCCAAACTGCCACAACAGCCGGAGCTGTGCTGATCTGAAGCCAGGAGCCAGGAGCTTCTTCCAGGTCTCTCATGTGCGTACAGGGGCCCAAGAGCTTCGGCCATCTTCTACTGCTTTCCCAGGCCATAGCAGAGAGCTGGATCGGAAGTGGAGCAGCCAGGACTTGAACCAGCGCCCATATGGGATGCTGGCACTGCAGGCGGCAGCTTTACCTGCTAGGCCACAGCACCAGCCCTGATAAACATATTCTGAATTTCAATTCTTAATTCACAGAAGAAAAGAACCTGTTTGGCTTGGAGCCCAGAGTTAATCTTGCCTGTAGGTAACCCACACCCATGATAGTGAAGGAAGAAACGACTGTAGGAGAAGGGTGGTAGGAATGATCTAGGTAGAAGCTTTGGGTTGTGTCTGCTACAACTAAGCATCTCATAAAGGTGTGTTGAAAGGAAAGAAAGCAGAGACTTTGGATAAATAATTTATATTTAATTATAAAGTATAGTTGCTTCTGGAGGACACCTAAATTTAAGAAACAGAATAATCGTAATAGCATTTTCAGAAATTAAGTAGTGTTAGTCTTAACCCAAGTCACGGCTGGATGCCCAACACAGCAGGGGTTTAATAAAGGCTTGTTAACTGTCTAGAACTCTGTTGAATTTAATTTAGCTTGATTTAGCATTTCCTATATGCAAAGTACTTGACAACAATTGCATTTCCTGATATTTGCAGTCTTCCCAAGATCCCAGAATGCTGTTTCCCTATTTTATAAACAAGAAGATACTATTGCCCACTGAGAGTCATTCATTTGTAGGGGTGGGGTGGAAATAGTGGTTAAGGACACAAAACGGGGTCCAGATCTTGGCTCTTGACTCACTTGCTCTGTGATCTTGGTGGAGTTACATAATCCTCTGACTTTCACTTTTCTATCTCCTAAATGGGTATTTTAGAATTCATCAAAGTTGGATGATGATTAATTGAGAACTTGGGATATAGAAAGCAGTCCATAACTTAGCTTTTAATAATCATTATAGTTATTGTACAAAATTGTATAATGTGCTAGGAAGCAGTTTCTTTTTTAAAGGGAAAGGTAAGCTGTAGCTTTCTTAAAGGAAAATGTGAGTTATGGCTTGCAAGCTCCTGGTGCTGTTTGCCTGATGGTTCCTTGTAATTGATACTCTCAGGTCATAGGGTCAAGTTCCTGTGTTTATTCCCCCTGTGCCACAAAGTCCTGCCTTTAAGAGACAGGCCAACCTGTGGATAAGTGGGTTGAAGGAATGGAGGAATGGAGACATGATTTCCCTTCCACTCTGACCAAAACTGCCGAAAAGGTGAGTCAGTTATGGACAGTCCATACACAACACGGTGTCAAGGAAGAGAATCAGAGCACTGTGTGAGCACAGGAATGGGTTCAAAAGAAGGTTGAGCTGGAAGAGAGGACTTAGTCAAAAAACAATGCCTTTGTTTCTGTCTTGCAGATCTTCGGCTCTCTTCTCCCTCTCGGTAGTCGGCATGGTGTGTGCATTACAGAGGCGATAGCAAGATAGGAATTGCGTGTTGGTTTGGTGGGGAGCTAGAGTTAAAGACACCATATCTGGGCAGAGGCTGTTATGTGAATGTGGCACTGTTCTAAATAGAGATAAGGAAGTATAAATATATATAGTGATTATTGCAGTAATTATATGCTAATTATTATAATATTGGCTGTGTGTTGATGGGCTCTGTCATTGCCAGTGGCAGAAACTCAAAGTTGTTGTCCTACTGATGGTGCTGGCCTCACAGCAACTAAATTAAATCAAACCCTACTATCAGTGTTGCCTCATCCATGCTGGGTAAAATTCATCATTCACCATGTGTTCTGAGTCATCTGAGTATTGTTTAGTCATCCATTTATTACCTCATTTACTCAATGAACATTGTCGAGCAAACTCCTATCGCCTTATCCTAGAGCCCGGAGAGAAAAGTCACTACCTGCACAAGTATGCACATAGTGCATATTTTATGTAGCTTAAACTTGCTCCTCATTGGTTTGGGAATTAAAAAGCATAGTGCAAAAAATACAGGAAAGTTGACAGATACCACCATGTTTATTTTATCTAAACTGTCACAACTTAAACTCTTGACTGAGCTACAAAGGGTCAACAGATGGCCAAAGCATCAACCAGAGAAGCACGTTCAGCCTGAATTCAACTCATTAGGATTCTAGGTCAGCCTTCAGGCAGGAAGCCTGAACACGTAGGTCAGTGGAAACAGACAGGGGTTGATGCGAGTGACCTTCAACATGAAGACCTGATTGCTCCTGTCATTGAGATTGGCAGTGCAGAAAGAAAGGGCAACGGTGTACCTTCAAGCTGAGAATTTTATGAAAGCAGCCTATAGTTTACAGTCCCACGTCAGAAGGAAACAGATCTGTTCTACCTGGGCTAGTGTTCGTAGGTGATCGCTGTCTTGGGAGACAATTGCAAGCTGAGACTCTCAAATGTGATAGGATTTGCCCAGCTAACTCTTAGATGAGAGTTCATGGTCACCTACTTTCCAGATAGTATAATGCCATCTTTTAAAGGAACTGGCAGCATTGGGCGGTGCCCTTGTGATTCCCTGCCTTGGAGGAAAAATAATGGAAGGAAAACACTGTCATTCTACAAGTTCTATATTCATTCACTCAGTCAGTCAATAACTCTCAGGTACCTACCACATAAGGGACCACTGATAAGCACTAAGTTAAAGCAATGCAAGGTAAAGCTGACACCCACTCTTGATAGAAACAGGTAGCTGGCTGGACACAGCAGGAGAGATTTACTCAATGTGTTTCATGTGCCAAGACTTCCAAGAGCACCAGCAGAAACAGTGTCTTCTCCTGGGGATCCACTTGCTTATGCTCAATGTGTAATCAGTGTGGGAAGATGCAAGAGCAGTCCCTGGGGATCCTTTCTATGTACTAATGGCATTGGTGTAGGCTCTGCCTGGATGACATAATTATCCACTGAAGGTTGCACCTCCAAACACCATTACACTGAGCACTAGGCTTCAAAATATGAGTTTTCTTGAGCTACGAACATTCAGTCTACAGTGCTCTTCACACCATGAATGATGGACTTTACTCCTCTGGCTATCACTTCCCCCTTCATCCCTTGAGTTTTTGCAGCTTTTTCAGGAAGATGTCTCCCTGTTAGATTTCCTTTACCCTCTGAAGCAGGCTCCTGGGTGGAAGCTAAATAGTTCTAGACCAGCCCTCCTCTGTCAAGTTCATGTAATCCACAATAGTTCCTAGAAAAAGACTCAAGCTTCTGTTACTTTGACATAATCTCGAAATGAAGACTAATCATTATATTACAGTCTCTGTTTCATTCCCAGCTACTCAGTTTCTCTAGCAAGTGTCAGATCTTAGTCTACTGGGTCTCTTGGCTTTGGAAAAGACAAGATTCTCTTTGAAGCCCTTCCCCCCTAGACTTGAGCCCCAGTTCTTCTCTGGAGATGGTGAATGGAGACTTACAACACACCAAGAACTCTGCAAAAACACACTCTTCCTGTTTTCTGACTGCCACGTCCTTTTATAGCCTTATCAGAAATAAGGGACTCAAAAGTCAGGAAACCAAGTTCCAGACATTTCTACTGAAAATCTGAAAATTTTGCTTCTGGCACCTCCTTGGACTCTTATCAACTTCGTATCTTGGTGCTTTGGCACAAGCTTCCAGGGTAACATTGTGTTGTGCAGACTTACAAACCTACTGCTGCATGCTAGGGGAAATCAGAAAAGAGAGGGATGTTCCCCATGCTTCTTGATGATGAAAAATGAATATCAGTGGAGAGATGGTACAAGGAAATTCAGTTGCAGAAGTAAAGGTGAGAAGTCACAATCAATGTGGGCTTGCAAGGGAGCATCTGAAAAATACTTGTCGAGAAGATGGGTTATGAACTCATAACTGATCCAAAAAGTTGACCTCGTTAGATTCTGTGTCTCTAGCCCAAGCCCACAAGCTGGCGTTTGGAAAGCTACCAGGGATCCTGAGAAGACAGTCTATGGAATGGCCATTAGGTTTGTGAGAGCACAGTTAAACTGGATTCTTCAGTGGGAAGACAGGGCATTAGCTCCTTTCGTCTCAGATTGACTCTACTTGGAATACATTTTTTACCCATGTGTTAGAAAGCAAGGTTTAGGTCAGATCCACAATCAATTCTGTGCCTAGAAAGTACAATCGTTCCGCTTCTTAGGTGTGTATTTTTTTTTCTTTAACAAGCTTGAGGGTTGGCGGTCCCTCATTGGATGGCATTTAGATGAAGCTGAGTCATGTTATGTGTACAGTGAGATGCCTACTCTGATCATGGCAATGTGGCCCCAGAATAGGCCATGAGTCTGTCCAGTCTCAAACAGGGCACTGATGAAAAGTCCCATTGCATTCTTTATGACTGACAGTAGGCCGTAGTAGACACCTACTCTGAAATTCTCTACATTGCCGTATAGACTTTTTGAATGTCAGGATCTCAGTTTGTAATAAATTTGACTTTCAGATTATCGATTGCAGTATCCAATTCAGAAAACAGTGGCTTACCCAGATGAAAAATGGAAGGGCAACATTCATCTACCTTGCAAAGCTCTCTCAGTGACTAGGATGCCCCATCTGCCTTCTACACAATGCCTGTTCCTTGCCAGCCATTGTATTAGCTACCATGTGTTTTCTTACTGCTATAGTGAATATTGTTTGGGATATTTTTCCATGTCGGCAGTCCTTTCTAGTTGACAGCACTGCTAAAATCAATGGATCCTAATGTCCCAGAAGCCATTCTGTACCACAAAATCCTATGCCACATCTTCATCAAACTAGACTGAACTTGGGTAACAGCCTACTTAAGCTGAACTAATTAGAATCTCTTCCTTATAAATTTTGAATTGAGATTAACAAATAATCAGGGAGATTAACTCCATGTGGCTGGACGTGTGACAGTGACCATCAGGAACTTTGGTGAACCTGTTTCCTTCCATGAACTCTGGAGCCAAATGGGAGAACCTACAGAGAGATGGAGGAATGATCCAAATTCATAGAGAAACAGACAAGAGATGGGGAGAGAGCCTTATATGAATTACTGGAGACTTTGCTGAGGCCTGACTACATTCCTGGTCTTGGTTTCCTTGTGGAGAGATAGTGTCATCTGTTTTATCCAGTTCAGCTGTAATTGTGCCCACTTTCACTGGTTTAGATGATAGAGTCTGTGGACACGCTATTCCCGTGGAACTCCACTTTTTCTTCTTTTAAGAGAAATCCCTTGAGCTTAAGTTATCTCAAGTTCAGATCTTTCACTAGTATACAGCACCCTTAACAAATAGACATTTTAGAGAGCATCTCCATTTTCCAGATGTGAAAACTAAGGCTCTGCAAAATTAGGTTATCCAAGGTCAAACAAAAACAATGGAGCTGGATTGTGAGCCAGGTCTGAGCACTTGTAAGAGCCCATGCACTATGCAGCAAGCTACACCCTTTCTCAAGGACATAGAGCTTCAGTTGTTTTTGTAGTCAACAGCAATTTGGTCTGTCTCACAGCCTCCAAAGACAGATTGGGTGTCCGAAAAATGAATCCCAAACTTTTCTGATTAAATATCTGCTTTCCAATTGCTCCTTGAAATATGAGATAGAAAATGGCAATGCTGATGAAGATGAAATGAACTCAGGCAGAAGCCTGAGCTGAATTTGGGGAAGATGATTAGCGAATGGAATGCTGGTGAGAAACAAAGAGATTGTTTGCCTTTTTCCTATTATCCATGTGTTATTGCAAAGGCAGAGTAATTCCCACCTGAGAGCACTCTAATTAAAAGGTCTTTGGATAAGAATCTGAAAGCAGCAGAGGGACAATAAATTAAAATATATGTGTTCTTTGTAGTGTTCTGGTTTCATTAGCCACTGGACCACATCTTTTTCTATTATGCATCAGGGATCCTTACATAGAACAGGCAGTGAATGCTCCCACTGGCTGAGACTGGAAGACCCGTTAGACAATGCTGCTTAGACGTTTTTCTTCCCCAGCCAAGTAAAAATCACATCTTTGAGAAGTGGGAGTTATTAGGTATATTTTTAATTAACCTTAATTGAAGGCCTGCTTCCTTTGTATAGGTCAGCTCTGACACAGTGAGTGTAACGCGGTTAGATTTCCTCTACAGGATGGCTTGGTGCTGGCTAGCATTGCAGAGTCCTTTGAACATGACTTTGCCCTACAAATAAGGTCTTCCTCCAGAATCCAGCCCAAACTTCCATCAGAGACAGTTTCTCCTGCCTCTCAACAACTACTACACACTCAGCTCTGCCACCTGTCCTGATCCAGTCATGACTGACACGGTCAAGGATCGTGAGAGCAAAAACTTCCTAGGCTGAAAGGACTGGCTGCTGGCATGCCTTTCTGAGCAAAGTGCTCGTACTTTCCCCTGCATTTCACTCTGTCCTCGGAATGGCAAAGGATGTGGCATTGATTCCACTGGTCAGCACCCAGAAGAGATCAAAGGAGAGCAGAGGAGCCAGTCTGCAGGGGTGGTGTTATTTGTAAATAGCACACCAAATTCCAGAATTAAATTGAGCCTTTAAGGGCAAAGAATGGATAAACCAGATCTAATAACTCTATTCCTTCCAGTTTACTATATTCTATCATTGCCTTGTTTACTCAATTTAGTTTGCTCTCACTGTGGCCAAAGGACCAAGACCATGGGAGCAGGGTTGCAAGGGAGGAAAAGCAAAGATAGGGGACTAAGAGTGGGGAAGAAGAAAGGAGTTTGCAAAGTTCCATAAGTGATCAAACGATGAGAGCCCAGACGATGACATACAACCAACTGGTGACTTGAAATTGTCTGGCAGTGCCTGTACTGCTGAGTTGGTACTGGCTGGTCCCCACTGAGAAAGGTTATTTAATGCAAATTTGTCATTTCATTATAAATCTCCAGCTAATGTAAATCAAATTTCAGTGTTTGCTCAACATGGAACCCAAAGCCGCAGGCAGAGAACAGACAGTTCAGTGCCTGGGGTAATTTCTCCTCATTCGGGTCCCTTCCCCAGAATAAAATTGTCTCCCATGGTTGTCCTATTGGTCAGACCTTAGGAAAGATGTCCCAGATCCACTAAGCATCCACTATGTCCCTGTGGTGTTCCCTGGATGTGGAATAAATGTTGGGGAGCCGGGAGAGAGTAGTCTTGAAGAACAGTTTGGAATCAGCAAGATGATTCCTGATCTCCAAATTAGTAGAGCAAAGTGCCTTGTCACCATGGATGGGAAGTACATCAGTTACGGGAATACTGTGGCTGGTATGGCAGCTATTGGGATTTGCAGAACATTCCTTCTCATGTTCATTTGGAGGCAAATACATCTCTTTTGTGTTTTCACTACTGGATTCATCTCAAGATGGGGAGTCTGATTACTTGTTTTCAACAGCTATTTAAAATTGAAGTTGAGGGGATGAGGAAAGAAAAAAACGATCCATGCCCAGTAAGCCATTTCTAGATAATTCTTCCCTTTTAGCTCGAGATATTTCTTTGAGGTGAGACTCACACCTTCTCATATATATTTACACCCAAATTACTGTACCAACATTTAGATCATTCCCAAGAAACTGTGTGAAACCAGCAGCCTCAGAAGTATTTATGGCTGAGACGCATGACTGGTGGCACAAAAATTGTTTTATAAAATACTACACCTATCATTTTCGATGGCTGACTTAAGGTGGATGATCTGTATAAAAATATAAATTATATGTATTAAGGAAATGGTGATTAAATATGGGCTTTGTGTATTAGTCATTAATCTTTCCATTTAAATGCAAATGCTTCATTCCAACCACTACCTGAAGATGCTCATATTTAATCAGAAACAAGTTTGATTATCTTATTTATTATTTCAGACAAGGCCTTTAAAATATGCATTTTCTTGTTGTGAGGAAGGGTGGGTTCTATTTACATTCTTTGAAATGCACTCTAAAAGCCAACCAACCAAATATTACTTGCTACTAAAACATAAAATCTCTCTGATTGGCTCACTGGCAAAGACATATGTCTAAAGGTGTGTGTGTGTGTGTGTGTGTGCACGTGAGAGAGAGCTAGAGAGAGATAAGTAGGTAGGTATGGTATGGAGTATCCACTCTCCATCAGTGATTTCCAAATCAAGCACTACTGGGAATCTTGGAATTAGCTTTACAAACTCCTGCATCCAGGAAGCATATATTACTTGTATAAAAATTAATATTTATTGATCTATATTTCAATGGTAATTGTTATTATTACACAGCAGAAGGTACTGTATGAAACTCTTAGTGAGACTCATTCATTTGATCCTCACAGTAATCCAGAGGTGGGGCATTCCTTTTATCCCCATTTTATAGATAAAGAGGTGAGATCCAGAGAGGTTAAGGAGTGAGTCTGAGATTGCACAGACATTAAATAAAGGTGCCTGGACTCCAACCCAAAGCAGCTGACACCAATGACTATGAGCTCACCTCCAGATCCTGCTGCCTTCCTGGCTTAAATTTTATTTAGAGGCACTTCTGATGAATTGTTTTTCAAAATCAATGTTAAGCAAATGCAGTCCTCAAGCCAGAGAAGCTGAGAGCTCCTGATCTAATTGAATCAGGGCCTCCAGTTAATCAGGTTGGTTGCTGTCAACTGGAGGCTTTCAAGAGAAGGTGGGCAGGAGAGCAAATGAGAATGTGCGGTCCATTCATTAGCTCGCTCACCTTCTGCTCAGGGACTGGCACAAACTCCAGGACAGGTTCACAGAGACCCATCAGAGGCACGAACAAAAGAATCAAACTAATAAAACACAGTCCTGATCCTTATAGATTGAATGGTTGGGGCAAGATGACCCAGAAGAAAAACAGAAAGGGAGTAAAGTTCAGACCAAGGTACAAAACAGAGTTGCCGAAGGGTGTTTTTCTTCCCAAATTATAAGGGGAAATTGCTTCTGTGTGCTGCTATCTTGAAAATGATGTTCACAGCATCACTCTGCAGTGTTTGGTGATATTAGTCAGTGATACTTCTACCCAAGACATGCACGAAATGGGCAGACTTGGTTAAGTGATGATTTCAGAGGCAGCATAGAACAGAAGAAAGCACCTGAGACCTGGTGATGTGCAGAAATCTTACAGCAGGGGACTTTGGCAGAATTCACTGGGCTGTTGTCTTGCAGGAGCTGGGTATTTTGAAACAGGTTATGGGCAATATGAGACCAGGTCCGACACCTTTGGTTTAAAGATGTGGCGTCTGAAGTGGGGTGCATTTTGTTATCTCCTTAGTACTAAGCTCTGAGCGCAAAACAGTTGAATAAAGAGAATTGATCAGCAATGTTCTCCATGGGTCCCCACCCAATTTTGGGGGATGGTTTTCCCTGAAAGTTGTGGGCTGGAGCCTGAAACTGGCCATGGTGGGAGTATTTAGACCTTGGAAATGTGTAGACTCTGCAAATCATGACCTCTACTGCTTTCTTCACCTCTTCCTTCCCCCAACTCCTTGTAAAACACTTACCAATGTTTCCTCCATAGAACTTCATTTTCTTTGCCTATAAAATGCTAATGATTGTATTAGTGCCCAGTATTAGTCAGGTCTGATCATTGTTATCCTCATTGTCATGCTTTAAACAGGCTGGACGTGATCTTTTTTTTTTTTTTTTTTTGGTTTGTTTAAATTTTTTTTAACTTTTATTTAATAAATATAAATTTCCAAAGTACAGTTTATGGATTACAATGGCTCCCCCCTGCAATAACTTTCCTCCCACCCATCTCCCGCTCCCTCTCCCATTCTATTCGCATCAAGATTCATTTTCAATTATCTTTATATACAGAAAATCAATTTAGTATATATTAAGTAAAGATTTCAACAGTTTGCACCCACACCGAAACACAAAGTATAAAATACTGTTTGAGTACTAGTTATAGCGTTAATTCACATTGTACAACACATTATGGACACATTAAGGACAATCATGTAGGATCTCTGTATGTGATCTTTGTAATGTAGACTTTTATTTGTGGGTTCCCTACTAAAATCTTTCAGTGACTCACCTCACTTAGCCCCTTCCTCTGGCCAGGGCTGTCAGTACAGAATCAATGCTCCTGACTATAGCAGATGAAATGCTGGATCTATCTGGGAGTCACCCCCGTGAGCTAATCTCCCATTTTCAGGGTGCAGTTCCTGGTTGCTGGTAACTGTCACAGAGGTCTGGTGCCATTTTAAGGCTCTGTCCTTGTGCTCACTGAAAGGCTGAGAGTTAGAATAGGAAAGTGTATCACGTATGGCTCATTATTTCAGTCAAGGATCCTCCTAGTGTGCAATTGCACAAAGAGGTCTGCTGGCAAAGGCTTATTTAACAGATACTTGTACGTTTTGGAAATGAGGAAACAAGTCCACACCACTCTGCATAGCTTCAGTAAAAGGATTAGAAAGTCTTCAGTTTAGCTTCTAAACTAGTAGCTGTGTGATGGTGGACAAATTCTTTTTAAACTTCTTGAGACTCTGTTCTTTTACAAAATGGGTATAGCTGTTTATAAGGCATCCTACACATGTGGAGGCAAACTAGACAACCTGTAGTGAATCCTTTCGCATAGCACCTGGTAATTGCTCTTAGCATCCTCATCTCCCATGGACAAAATGATAAATCTGGAGAAGAGAAAGGGGAAAATGTATTGTTTTTCTTTTTTAGCTTTAATGACACATTTGCTGGGGCTCTCTCTCAGATTCTAGGAAATATCTGCTCTTTTCAGGCATGAGGTGACACCATGAAGAACAATTGAGTTTCTGCAAGCTGGTCATTAAAACAAGAAGAGTTCAAGGCTGTTATGCCTTGCCGTGCTCTAGTGATAGCTCTGGTCTCTGACTCTTGTAACCTTTTCCAGTTTTATTTGCTGGTCTATCCATTCACAGCTCTGCTGTGAGCCTTACTAACCTCTAAGCAAGAGGAAGGAGGAGAGTCAGCCTCCAAAAACACAGATGATTGGAAAGGTTAGAGCAGTTCACGGTGTTATAATTAACTGCCGTATTAGCTGTTTTACCATCGTGACACCACCACAGCAAGAAAATGTTTAATCAGAATTGAAAGGACCTCAGAATTAATCCATTTTCATGGTACAAATTGTAGTGAAGGCATGAAATCAGGCAGAGAGAGGAGGGCCAGCCCCTTCTCCTGGGAGCTTGAATGCTAGGTACTGTCTCTTGCCACTGGTTGGAATTTTACCACCCAGAACTTGCTAGGAGGCCCAGTAACATCTTGGGACTTGAGCAACATGCATGTAGTATCCCTTCTCAGGATCAGGGTTTCTTTCCCACGGGAATTCTGTAAGCCATGATTTGCCTACAGAATGTGGCCCGATCACATGGACAGAGGCTGATCTGATCCAGTACAAACCACGACACAGCCCCTCTGACCCTCTCTGCAAGGCATTGAGGATCGTCTGTCCCTTTTCTCACTGGCCAGCATCTTCCTGAACCACAGGAGAAGGTAGGAGCTGACTCTATTCCAAAGTGGCTGAGCTCTGGTCTACAATGCCTTTATTGTTCCATGAGTACATCCATGTTGCTCTGGGTACAACACATAGCACAAAACCCACCTTTCCTCAGTGGCCAGTCTTTTACAGGATCTAGCATCTTGTTAGTGTATGTGATGAGTCACTTCACTACTCAAAAGTCCCAGTTTCCTCAACGTAAAAATGGCCTCTCTGGACCCCTGGTCCAGAAGTGACATATACACTACCTAAGCCTCCGTATGTATCCCCAGATGCAAGCCCATCTGGATTCCAGTCCTCAAAGTCATGAATGAGGAGCAGTGGCTCAGAGGTGCCTGATGGAATTATTACAACAGCCATTTACCTAACTGCATTGATGTGTTCAGAAAATGCATTTGCTGGTTTGAAAGCCTTTTAGCAAAAGTTAATTAATGACATTAAGTAAAAAATTTAAAACCCCCCAGATTGAGTCACATCCTAGGGCTTATTTTAAGAACAGGATATTTTGTCCATGGTGGTTGACAAAGGAGCCCATTTGGACAGCCTCTCCCCATTCCACCAACAACAGATTTCTGCTTGTCAGTGCCCTGCTGATGGGCAGTTTAAAAATGGTTCCCAGCACCTGTGCGTGGCAGAGCTGCCTATGCAAACACTTTACCATCTCCTAATGGGAAACAACTAGCTCTCCAAGGCCATCAGGCCTGCAGGGTGGCCAAGTAATCTCTGTGTACAGCGTGTCTGTCCCTATCTGGAGACGGTGTCTATTTTTAGCTCCCCACACAGCCTCTAACACCATCCTTCCTTCAGAGGCCGACAGCTTGTTCGAGGGACTTTAAACAAGCTGTTAAAAGCAAGAAACTGCTGAAAGCAGGAGGCAGCTGCACAGCCAAGCAGGTGATTAGAGCAGGGTTCACCTTAGGTGTCAGAGGCAGAGAGGCAGCTTGGAGGGAGCGTCAAGGAAGTCGGCCAACAAACTTGAAAAGGACGGCCCCGGTGACACTCGCCCAGAGCTTTAAGGAAACAGTGCTGAGATGGTCTGGGAGCGGGAAGGTAGCTGGGTACTGGGGCTGGCACTGGACGTGTGACTTCTCACAAATAGCAGGAGGCTGTGTACCTGAGCTCAGACTGCAAATGCCCAGGGCAGGAGCAGGGATAGAAATCCAGGGTCAGTGACGTTCACTCCCACAGGGCCAGCTGGCCTGTGCCTGTTTGGGCTAATTCAAGGTGGCGGGAGCTCTGTGCTTGAGGTCACATCCATAATCGTGATCGTTAGCTTCAGAAGCCTGACACCGCCCAGACAGTCCCTGGACACCTGCAGGGGACAGAGCTTCAAGGTTACACAAGTCAACAATGACAGAATCTCAGCGAGTTAAGTCCCACAGGGTCACATTCTTTATGGCAATGAATGAAGGAGGAGAAGCGGGAGCCATTGCCTTGCTGAGTGCTGCCAAGTGTTCTGAGTGCCCTTGATAAATATTAAATAGCAGCGGTGACATCATCTCACATCAAGTGTATCTTTGGGACTCAGTAAGCCTGGTTGAACCAGCTCAGTGTGACAACCAAAAAAAAAAAAAAAAAAAAAAAAACACCCTGAGGATCTTGAGTGTGAAAGGGACAAACGAGAGTCCACACTGTAAACACCAGAGAATGTAACAACAGCTGCATCTGTGATACCCCCAGGCCCATGGAAGGGTCCATTCCCATGACAACTGGTCAGCAGGCTCAGTGACCTTACAGAGCTCCCGGGGAAGGCAGAGGAGATGAGGTGACTTTGTCACAAAGGCTTTGAATCACATGTGGGTCTTTGGGAGTGGCTGGATGCCCCTATGAAGTGACTGACAGGAAAGAGCAGCTGTAGCCTTGTAAAGGAATAAATACCAGGCTAAGAGGAAGTGTTCTCTGCAGCTAAAGGCAGATCTTTGAGTTCTTGCAGAAAAGGAGTGTTGACCTCTGAAAGTGGTGGAGCGTTTTCTGATGAGTCTCTGACACTCCTCGTGCTTTGCCCATTCTTTTGTTGCTGTTGTTGATAATGGTGGAGTATTCACTGAGAAGCTGAATGCTTTGCAGTCAATCTGGGCCAAAGAAGGTCTGTGAGCTGTCCATGAGGGGTTTGGGACCACTAAGGAAGTGACATAATGATCATCAAATCACTTGGAAGCTGGGAAGCAGCTGTTGGAAGAACATGGACTTTAGGGTCAGAAGGAACCTGTCTTCAAATTCCAAGTCTACTCTGCTCACTTTTTTATATTGGGTAGTTTTCTTAGTCTTGGAATCTCAGTTTCCCCACCTCAAATTTGGAGAACACAATGCCAGCTATATAAGGCTAAGAGAGAATGTGTTACACCTTGGTTCAATGCCTGGCAAAGATGCCACTCAAGTAACTGAATTTATCAATCCAGTTGAGTTAATAAAATGAATGAAACATTTGAGCCAAATAGCTACACTGGGTCAATCTCCTGATGAACTGAAACTGGGTAAAACCTCAAGTTATGTAATGTATGTGTCTTCTGGTATTTACACTTATCTCACAACTATTTAAGTATGCATCATGGGTAAGTCTTAAGAATTATGTGTTAGTCGTTAATGGCATTGTCACCCAAATATTTATAAGACAATCAGTTTCATAAAACGGAGAGACGAAGGAGGAGATCCTCAGCCAAGGAAAAGAGTTCTTGGTGTGTTTTCCAACAAAATTAGGAACGTGGATCAGGAAAAATAAATCAATGGAAGCCAAAAGAGACAGAAAGGATCTTCCAGCTATGGGGTATGGGAACTATAGAGGAAGCAGGATCCCAGTAACTGGGACAGAGCAGGAGAGGGCAGAGATGAATGAGGACCAGGTGGAGGGGATTTGAGAATTGGTGGCCACAATGAGGATGGAAATGAGCCTGTAGAGACACCTCAACTCTCCCCCTAGTCCTTCAAAACATGATGGCCTATGGAGTGGCAGTCACCAGCACCACTTGGACTTAGAGCCAAGACTGGCAACTGTGCAGTATCCATCTGCTCAAGTGGGAAACAGCAGACTTGGGGAACACATAGCCTGTTAAATATAAATAACCCATATAATCATAAATATTTTATAGCCTATACACAGGGAGGTGCCACATTTTATGCCCTCTCTGCAAATCTAAATATTTTATGTTGCCAATTTCACCATTGCTTTCAACTAAAATGAGTCATTTATTGAGATTGACGTTATTTGGTTATATCACCAGTGACCATTCCTGTCAGCAACTGGCCTGATAATCTCTCCCAAGAAAATAATTGCCATCCGTTGGCAAACAGTGAACACTTATAGGAGTGTTTGCTTTTATGCGATTTTTCAAAGATGCCCAAGTATGTGAACATAGTAAAAGAAGGGCTTATCTTTGAGGATATAGAAATGTGAGGACAGTATTATAAAAGAAATATGAGCTTGTTCAACTAAATAAAAGGAGACAGCTTTTTAAGATTTATTTCTTTATTTATTTGAAAGGCAGAATGACAGAGAGAGAGACAGATCCACTGGTTCACTCCCCAAATGGCCACAGTGGCCAGGCCTGGACCAAGCCCATTCCAGGAGCCAGAAACTCCTACAAGGGTGGTTGTGGCCCAAGGGCCATCCTCTGCTGCTTTCCCAAGTACATTAGCATGTAGCTGGATCAGAAGCAGAGCAGCCATGACTCGAACCAGTGCATGGATATTGGATAGCAACATGGAAAGCGCCTTAACCTGCTACACCACAAAGCCAGATCTAGCCACAAGGTTCTTAATGAAGGCTTTAAAGAATTTGTACTTTTGTATAACAAGAGTGGGAATTGATACATGAATGTGGTATTTCCATACAACAGAATGGAATCACATGACCAAAGGAGGTATAGCACTGATGTGTGCTGCAACATGGCTAAGCAAAATGAACATGCCAAGTGAAAACCACCAGACACAAAAGAAGTTGTATGATTCCTTGAATACACAATGTTCAAATAGACAAATTAAGTATAGAAAGTAAGTGGTAAGGCAGGAGGGTCTCTGCAGGAGTCAGAATCTCTATCTTGCCTACAATTGACATAGGAATGAGGAATCAGGGTTTCTTTCTGAGATGATGGAAGTGTTCTAAAATCAGGTTGTGATGATGAATAGAACAAAAGTGAATTGTACCCTTAGAGTAGATTGATATTATGGTATGTAAGTTCTGTTGCCATAAAGTCGGTAAGAGAGAAAACAGAGCATGGTTTGTGCTCAGTGCCACAGAATGAACTCTTAGTATATTTTCACTTGCATCATAACTATGTGGAAGACAAAGTGGGGGTCCAGGGCCCAACAGGCTAAACCATGGACTCCATTCTTCTTGGCGACAGCAGCATCCGTCACCTGCTCACAAAGATGTGGCCCAGGTCAGCCAGCTGGCTTGTGGGTGTGTCTGTGTATGTGCTGAAACAGGCAACAAGCTTAAGGGAGAGCGAGTGAAGTAAGACGGGATCATCCAGTCTTCTCAGAGTATACAGGGAGAGACATTACCCTCCCCATAAAAAAGAGAAAGGAAAACAGGATCACAAGTGGCATAGACCCAAGACAAGAGGGCCTCAGCAAGAGTGGAAAGCCCAAGTTGAGTCAAAGCCACAGACAGCTGTATTACAAGCAGCATCCAAGCCCTGGGAGCCACAGAGAGCAAAGGTGGTGGGGGCTCATGGTGCAGCACAATAAGCCACGTCACCTGCTGCAGCCTCCTGTCAATGTGACATCCTGCCAGAAGCCACAATCCAGCTTATTATTCATAAATGTGATTGGGAACCACACTTGGGGATTTTTCCCCATCTGTCTAATTAAATGGTAAGTCCCAAAAGGCAGAGAATAGCATGAGCTCCTGTGTGTGCCCTCAGCAGAGCTTTTGGTGGTGGATAAATATTAAACAATGGTCTAGTAATAACACGAGCATTTTTCCAGAAGCTTTTTATAGCTGAAATAAAAAGAAACCCTTTGAGTGAAATTGCAGGAGTTCTTTCTGGTTTTCATATTTCTCAGCAAAATGCTCACTCCATTGTCAAGCACATTTTTCAGACCTCATATACCAGGCTGATTGGGGATTGCACATGAAGTAGTTTGCTGGTGGAGGGTAACCATGTAAGACCTCAGGTGAGTGCTGTCCAGCAGAACTTTCTGTGACATCAGAAATGTCTTCTGATAAAGGGGATATGAGAAATCCTCAAAAAAATTATTAGAGGTACATATTATATAAAAAAAACTATACATGAGCTTCAGGTTTTGTTTTACTAAAATTATCATTTAATTCCATTTTGCATGAACTTTTTGATGTCCACCCCTGTGTGCACCCAATGGCACCATACTGGAAGCTCTGCAGTAGGGAGAAGTCGACAGATTTCTGATAACCCACATCAAAGTTTATTCATCCCTAGTAGTAGAACTTCCCATGGATAAGTTCTCCATCAATTCAGCAAGTATGTATTGTGGGTTTTCTGGGCTCCAATTCCTGCTGTAAGACTTTGTAGCTATCTTAGTGCAAAGAATAATGTCTAGGACCACACTCTGAATGGAGACAAACAAAAAGTAAGAACAGGTAAATAGATGGTTACAAATAATAGTTTTTTTTTTTATTTGAGAGGGAGAGAGAGAGAAACAGACAAAGGCAAAGAGAGACAGAACTGCCATCTGCTTATTCATTCTCCAAAAGCCTACCACGACTAGGAATGGGCCATCTTGAAGCTGGGAACTCCATCCAGATCTTCCATGTGAATGGCAGGAACCCAGTTGTGAGAGCAATCAGTCCTGCTGCCCAGGGTCTTAACTGGTAGGAAGGTGAAGTGGGGAGCCAGAACTAGGTGTAGAATCTAGGCACTCCAATATGGGACTTGGGTGTTCTATGTGCTAGGTCAAACACCTGCCCTAATAATCAATATTTTCAAAGAAGCACACAGAGCTTCCAGAAAGAAATTAAACTTCCTTGAAGAGAGGAAGCTGGGGAGATCTCTCTGAAAGCATGTTATGTAGGCTTTGGTGGGAAGTGAAGCAGGAGAGAGAGAGGTTATTCCAGGATAAGTGAATATCCTACAAAGAAACCCCAGGCAAGAGAGACATGGTGGAACCCAAAAAATGAGAAGGTAAGGCACAGGTCATGTTGATAAGACAGGAAAGGAGTCAAATCCTAAGGGCTTGCGTGGATGGTTGGAATACATCAGAAAGTCTAGGAAGGATTTCAATAAAGAGAGTAGCATCAGCCAGACGTGATGGAAATGTTTACTCTGCCTGCAAAGTGGAGAATGACTTGTAGAAGTGTTGATGCTGTTGACTAGGGTATGGCCTTGAACATAAAGTGGGAGATGGATTTGGAAATGATTTTGGGGGATTGACTTAAGTGACTGATGTGCTGGACGTTTGAGCTAGAGGAAAGTGGAAAGATCAGAGGTCATTCCCTGATTTCTGAGCTGAGACACTGACAAATCTCGATTTCATTGGCAGTCTTTGCAATGAAAAGATATCTCTCTTACTATCTCTGTTAGATTTGCATGTGCACCATTTTTCCTGGTTATGGAAGATGAATTGAACAGGCTCTTCCATTTAGCATTGATGCACTTTTGTTTTCAGATCTATTTCTTGAAAGTTGCCTATTGTATATAATGGCTACATTTAATTCTAAAATTCATCATGTTGCAGAACTACATAGAAACTAGATTTGCCTCACTGGTTCCCAATCTTTAAAAAGTGAGATACCTAGAAAAGTATGACTCTCTCTATCATGGTAATAAAACTGTCAACCCACTTAACTTTAATTGAGACACGGGCTAAAAGAAGGCTAAAAGCAGATTACATTTTCAATTTAACTGGCCCAAAATATGGAAACTAATGGAAAACATTGTGACCCAAAGGAAGGGAAAGTTGCAGCAGTTACCATCCTGTGAGAGTCAGGAAAGCAGTGATATTTTTGCAATGCCATTACCAGTTTTCAGCCTCTGTCCCAGAATTACCCACATATGCACACATCTGGGAGTGTTAACAGAAATCACACGCTCCCACTTCTCGGCTCTCAGTCAACATCCTATCTCCAGGAGTGAAGGCAGAGCCCGTATGCAGGTTGACTAACCTCTTCCTTGTCCTCTATACTCGAGAACCCACCCGTTTATTGTCTGTCTAATGGCGGACTTACCAAGGGTCAGCCTGGGCCTGGACAAAGCCATTCAGGTGTGATTTCACTTATTCTTCCTAGTGAACCCATGAGTTAGATGGCATGTTTTCATGCTATTTTAGCTGATAAGCATATTGAGATTTGAAATAATATTGATCAAGAAAATACATGGGGACAAAATAATATCATTTCATAGTGATTTTAGGTAAATTTGTATCCTATTCATTGCACCTCTCTCTTGTTTGGAAAGTTAATTGCCATGTCATTCATTTAATATTTAAACAGCTATTCTGGGCTCTATATGGTTCCTTGGGACATGATTGACTTCTGACCAAACCAAAACTATTTATTATACATTTAGAAGCTGAAGTTTAAAGAGGGTGAGTGGTTTGGCCAAGGGCAACATCCTGCTGATGCCAGATGTGGACCTAGTCCTTGTATTGAGCAGCTAAAATCTCTATAGTCATAACTTGTTCCTTGGTGAGATGAAGATCCTAGAAAAGGAAGGTGATTAAATCCAGATTGGTGGGAGAGTTGGAAGTCCTGCTGGTAGGAGTTTCCTGGAAAGCTCTATAGAAAAGGACATTAAGGCCCAATCTGTAAATATTGGAAAACAGTGTAGTAACTGATTAATAATGCCTGCCCTGAGAACATGGGCTGTGTATCTGGATGTGAACTGCTAACATCTTGGTGACTTTTAGGTAGCTTTAGGCTGGTTGCCTTTATGGGGTGGAGCCAGGTCAAAAGCCTTGAGAAAAGAGCAACAGAACTATTCTAGCTCTGGACAATGATGGAAAATCTCTGTCTCTCTTGTGTCCTTCTCACCAGGCTATGATTTTTTGCTATAATGATTTATTGGCAGTGAGAAGTTACAAGTGGCATTTTACAAAAACCTTCCCTAGCAAGCAAACAGAGGTCATGGTGACCTGAGAAACCCTGGATCCTGGTAGTTGAGTTTAGCTTTTGACATTTAATCCCAACTTGAGAAACAAATGAGTAGCCATTTAATTTTTCTCTGCACCCATTTACCTCCAAGCTCGTCCTTTTTTGCCTTTACATCCGAAAACACCTGAGTCTGGAAGTGGCATTACCAAAGCATAATTCCCAGTAGGAGGTTGGAATCCACAGACTGGGCTATTGACCAGAAACATGAGGGCAAGTGAATCCTGTTACTTTCAGTGGAGTTTAACCTGTAATCTTCATCCAAACATATGGGTACCTCACACAAGACAGAACTTTTAAAAATTGATTATGTTCTGGTTGCTCCTCTTCCAGCCCAGCTCTCTGCTGTGGCCCAAGTGCTTGGGCCCTGCACCCGCATGGGAGACCAGGAGGAAACACCTGGCTCCTGGCTTCTGATCGGTGCAGTGCTCCAGCCGTAGCAGCCATTGGGGGGTGAACCAATAGAAGGAAGACCTTTCTCTCTGTCTCTCTCTCTCATTGTCTAACTCTGGCTGTCCAAAAAAAAAAAAAAAAAAAAAAAAAAAATTGATGATGTTACCCCAAAAAAGAACAAGCCGGAAGCTGGCCTTGGAGGTATGAGGTTTCTGTGGAAGGCCAGAAATCTGTTTCTGTCAGCACAGCCACCACCATCACAGGGCAATGAAAATCAAAGTGAAAGCTAAATACTTTTTTTCAGATGACCTGGTATAATGATTAAAATGCTGAATTGCTTTTTTAAAAGGTTTTTCCCTTGGAAGAAAGAATGCCAGTGCCCTTGCCAACCCCCACTGCCTTATTTCTAAATGTCTCAGAGAAAATAAAATGGAAAATATATTTATATATTTTTGCGGTAAGCAATTTGATCTCTTTTATCTGAAAGTTTTGCCAATGTTTCTGTCAGTTCCCTCCGAGATGGCTGTGATTCCACTTTTTCTTTGAACAAAGAATAAATTGGGTTTCTTTAGGTGAAAAATAGAGGCTTTCTAAAAGCCCTGTCTTCAGAATAGTGCTTATCGTCCATTTGGGGAGAGCATATTGAAAAAATCATGCCTAGTGCCACTGCCTGTACCAAGAAGCTCACTTTGGCTTACATTAATCTGCTAGAATCTTGTACAGGTAAAACAAGCAAACAAACAAACAAAAAACACTGGAGATATGCTCAGCTAGAGACAGTGCTACTATTTTCCTTTGACTTCACTTCTCATTCATTCACTGCTGCTTCCATTAGCAATTTATTTTTAATTCGGCATTCTATGGAAAAAGCATATTGCTGGGAAACAGGTACATTGATGTGCATATGGCTGACATTTTAAGAAATGAATGTAACAGTGCATGCTCAAAATAAACAGGCTGTTGTTCTCTTTCCTTGCTGAATAATATTTATGAATCTTCAGGATGAGATTGCTAATGTATTTTCCACCAGCACACCAATCCTAGCTATGTAACTCCTTTGTTCTGTCCTTTGGAAGTGCTCTGTCCCTGGCTCACTGAGTTCCATCCTGACTGACCAGGGTCAAACATTACTGGGTATCAGATGGCCCTGCTGGATTCAGAACAATAGAGTTTCAAAGTTTCCTCAAGGAAGTTCTTAAAGTTCACACTTGCCTGATGGGCAGTCTTATTTTCTGTGTTGCAGTGTTTACTTCCTCTGTATTTTGCACAGTAAATTAAAATTAAAATTAAAATCATCAAAGAGATCAGAGATGAACCCTGAGAAGCATTTCTGGGCCTTGGTCTTCTCGTCTACATTTAAAATCTATATTTGTCTCTATATGTAGAGTTATACATATCTATTTTAAAACAGTATGGTAACGATTAAATGTGGTAATGCTTAGGGAGGCTTAGCACAGTGCTGTGCATATGAATAATTACTAGTTGCTAAACCAATGATTAGATAATGTTATTGGCATTTATAAATAGTTTGGCATTTTATTAAGGCATCATCCTGAACCGTATCTGAAAAGCAATTTGGTCTCCATGTTCATCTCAGCCCTCTTTGCATGTAAGTTGAATCTTACAAATGATTTATCTGGGCTGGGTGTCTTAGTCCATTACAAAGTAGATTGATTGAGACAGGTGTTGACCTTCTAGGCAATCATGATCCTCTGAAGAAAGATGGTCACTGCTGTAGACACTAACCTTGGGTTGTTTCAGGAATGTCATCAACTACAAAAATAATTTTTTAATCTGCTACTCAAAATTTGTATTTATTCAGGTTGGATTGATGTGAAGTGTATTCTGAGACTAGAATCTGTTCAATTCTAGAATATTCCTAACTGTGTCTCTTTGAAAATTGCCTTCCCCTGCATTCTTTGGGAGGCCCAATGAAATGCAGATTTGTCGCTTTCAATCTGTCCCTGTTGTCTGCTAACTAATTTAGTGTTGTCTGTATCTGCAGTATGCTCCTGTCTCCAGACTGCTTTTGTCCAGTCCAAAAGCCAGTGCTTCATTTTTTTTTTTTAAGAAATAACTGATACATTGTTGAACCTGTGGATTGAGGTCTCACATTTAATCATTATGTGTTCTGTTGCCAATATTGTATTTGGTTCTCTTTTCAATCTTCATGATCTCTTAAAAATAATGTCCTGCTCCTTTTCTGAGGTTTTCATGATCCCTTGAGCGGTGATGATTTGGAACACAATTATCCTATAGTTTCAACCAGACTATTATTTGTAGACCGTGAGATACTAATTCTCTAGTTATAGAAACTATTTCTCCCTTGCAGTATTTTTTTTTTGTGAAAATCATTTTATTTAAACAAAAAGAAAACCCCAAGCTTATCATTGGCAAGAGTGGAGTGGGCACTTCTTTGCAAAGACTTTATGTTTGGGGTTATAATAATGTCACTATCCTGCAGTTCAATTTTCCTACACTTTTTTTTTTTTGGCATTTTTATTTATCAAAATGCAGGAAGGGAGGGGGGCGGGCAGAGGGAGGGAGGAAGAAAGAGACTGATCCTCTATCTGCTGGTTCAATCACTGAATGACTATAATAACTGATCGTGGCCCAGGCTAAAGCTGGGAGCCAGGAACTCAATTTGGGTCTCTCCCATTGTTCACAGGGACCCAGCCACTTGAGCTATCACCTGCTGCGTCCCATAGTATGCAGTAGTAGGAAGCTGGATCAGAAGTGGAGTCAGGACTTGCAACCATGTACTCAGTTGTGGGATACAGGTGTCCCAGGTGTTGGCTTAAAGGCTATGCCCTACACTTATTTTGTGTTTATTTCTCAGTTTAAGGTTCCTGTACCTCATGTTAATTTGGACCCTATCAATGCATGCTATGGGATGTAGGCTGTGGGTTGTGAGTCTCTGTGTGTAACCATTTCTCTAGCCGATGACTGCAGGCCATTTTATATCTGCAACTCTAGGCTAATGAAAGAACTTCTTCAATTTTATTTTCATAGAAAGAAAAATAGTTAGAGGCTCTTTGTTGTAGGCTCAAGTCCAGCTTGCAGGACCCGATGGCCCTCAACTTCACTACAGCATCAGGTCCATTTGGATTTTGTGGCCTTCTTTGTGTCTGGACATGAGGAGACTACATCTTTCTTGCAAGCTCTGATACTTCTCTATGGATTTGTCTTACTGTCTCTGTCCTTCGAATCTGTGTGTGTTTAGAAGAATTCTTTTCTGTGCTAGCTGAGTGTGCTCGGTTGCCCCAAGCATGTTTTCTTCAAGAGCAGTACTCACTACCATGTATCACTTGGGTCTACCTGAATATAAATCAAGAAAATTGCCTACTCAAAGCATTGAGCCTCACACTAATTTAATGCTTTAGGGTAAAGCAACAACAAAGTTATGCTGCCTGTTTTATTTAATTGCTTGTCTTGAATTCTAGTGTGTGTATGGGTGCATAAAAACTGTATATGTTTGGTTATTTTAAGATACAAACTGCAATTTCTCACAAGAATATTTCTAAAAGAATAAAATAGAAGGTGTTCCTTTAGTTTTTTAGCGAACCAGGTCCAGCACATTATCTCAAATTTAGAAGTTGAAAATATAGTCATTGTTTTTCTCTCCTAATTCAGCCAGAATAGCGAGCCAGTGATTGTATTTTCAGCAATAAATAAATAATGTTACTGCTAGTCTAATGTACTCATAGACTATCCAGGTGATGCATAAATTATGAAAGTATATGGCCAGAAGGGCCCTTTCTTGTAGACATGGTGCTAAGTAAGCATCTCGATGATCCTTAATCTATAGGAACATAATTTGGATTCTGAAATTGTTCTGTCATAACCACAACAACAAAATAGTCCACAGACTTCTCTACATCACTTAAAAAATTTCCTATGGACTAAAATAGCCACACTTTGTCCCGGTATGACCAGCATATATGTTAACAGACCTCAGAAATGGTGAGTACTAGGGGATGTAGAGAGAGGTAGAGGCAGGAAGATTGATGTAGGACAACAGGGCCAGGTCTAGAGCAAAGCAAGAGAGACTCTTGCTTTTAACACCAAATTGAAGGGACTCTAAGAATCTCAGTAGTGATGATAGATGATACTTTAAAGCATTATTAAAGAGATGTTGATTAGTTTGATTTAATAATTCTGCAATTCATAACTATATCAAAATGTCACATTATATTCCACATGTCATACAGTTGTGATTTATCAATTTAAAATAATATTAATCAAAAATAAATCAATAAAGTGATTTTTTAAATAAATTGGCAAACCATGGTCTGTCATCTACTTTGGTAATTAAGGATTTTTAGGAACCAGAGTCAGGAATGGGGTGAGGTGAATGAAGCAGAGTTGTCCAATTGCTGGGTAACATGTTGTTCTTATTTAAAATTTGGTATTTTGTTCATCATTGGATTTTTTGCATTGATTTTTAAAGATACTATCTTTATATATTATTTGTCTTAATTACTTCCTTAAGTTTTATGCCTAAGAGGAGTGCTTCACTTCCATTACTGTGATCCTGGCCCTGATATCACCCATAAAACTACTACAATGCTAGTACTTCCTCTGTTGGGTTATATTGAGGGTTAATGTAGATGACAAAACACTGTGCCTAGCACATTGGGTCAGTAAATGGTTTAGTCCTTTCTTGTTGCCAACTAATAGAGACTCTGTGGCTTCTATACAACAGAATTGTATTTTCTCGAACCAGCGCCCATATGGGATGCTGGCACTGTTGGTGATGGCTTTACCCACTGTACCATAGCACCAGGCCCTAGAATTGTATTTTCTCACAATTGCATAGACTGAGAAGTCAAACATCAAGGCATGGACAAATGCCGAGTCTGGGGAGGACCCACCCTTGGTTCACAGATGGCATGTTTAGTCTATGACCTCTCTTGGCACAGGGGTCAAGGCAGCTCTCTGGAGCCTCCTTTCTAAGGGCACTAGTTCCTTTCATGAGAGCCCTACTTTTTGAACTCATCACCTTCCACAGACCCTAGCTCTGAACACCATCACATTGCAGATAGGTTTCTTTCTTTTTTTTTTTTTAATTTCTCTTATACTTTATTATTATTATTATTTTATTTGGCAGAGTTAGACAGTGAGAGAGAGACAGGGAGAAAGGTCTTCTTTCCATTGCTTCACCCCCAAAATGGCCACTACGGCCGGAGCTATGCCAATCTGAAGCCAGGAGCCAGGTGCTTCCTCCTGGTCTCCCATGTGGGTGCAGGGGCCCAAGCACTTGGGCCATCCTCCATTGCATTCCCAGGCCACAGCAGAGAGCAGGACTAGAACCTGGTGCCTATATGGGATGCTGGCACCACAGGCAGAGGGTTACCCAAGTGAGCCACTGCACCAGCCCCGCAGACAGGTTTCAACATATGAATTGTAGCCGGTGCCGCGGCTCACTAGGCTAATCCTCCGCCTAGCGGCGCCGGCACACCAGGTTCTAGTCCTGGTCGGGGCGCCGGATTCTGTCCCAGTTGCCCCTCTTCCAGGCCAGCTCTCTGCTGTGGCCAGGGAGTGCAGTGGAGGATGGCCCAGGTGCTTGGGCCCTGCACCCCATGGGAGACCAGGAAAAGCACCTGGCTCCTGGCTCCTGCCATCGGATCAGCGCGGTGCGCTGGCCGCGGCGGCCATTGGAGGGTGAACCAACGGCAAAGGAAGACCTTTCTCTCTGTCTCTCTCTCTCTCACTGTCCACTCTGCCTGTCAAAAAAAAAAAAAAAAAAAAGATATAAACATATGAATTGTGAGTGGGGTGGCCAGCATTTGATGTGTGGCATTGAGCTAAGTTAGTAGTAGCAGTAATAGAAATGAAAGATAAGTTTAATAAACTCTAAAAAGAGGCAAATTGTTTAGAGGTTTTTTTTTTTTTTGTAAGAATCTTTTTATTGTGGTGAGCTACATAAAGATTATTGTTTTAACCACTTTTAAGTGTGCATGTCTGTGGCGTTAAGTGTGTTCTCATTGCTCAGCTATCCAACTGCAGAGAGTCCAAGGATCTTGAACTCTATGCCAGACACGTGGGGCCAGTGAAAGCTGGGGCAGGAAAATTAGCTCTAAAGGCATATGTGGCTATCATGAAACTGGGAAGACATTCTAGAACGATGCAGAGGGAGAACAGGAAGCAGGACCCATGGAGAGCAGAGGGGGCGGGCAAAGGTGTTGACTGGGAAGTTGCCAAGAGGAGAACCAGGAAGGAGAGAGGCCAGAACCCTCACTAGACATGGAGAGGAGAGAAGGATGAGAAAGGAGCAGATGAGGTAACAACTGTGAAACAGATCCCGACTGATGGAAACTTTGCTTGAGGCATAGAAGGGGTAGCGCTGTGGGTCAGATGGCTGTCTCTCTCCCAAGGCCATATGTTATAAGCAGTTCCTCCTGAAAAAATCAATTCTTAAATTTCCAAAAATGTTAGGAGCCGGTTGTTAAACACAACCATAATTTTTAAAAATCGAGCTAATCATACAATTAAATATATTTAAACACAAAGGTTATAAAGATTCAATATTTATCACTTTCTAATGACGTTCCTTTTTGAGACCATTTAAGTATTCTCTAGGAATAGTAAATGCTGTATAATGCTGTGTCATTGTATGTATCTTCTCAACTCCAAATTTGGTGACATCTGTTTGTAGCCAGATACTGGCCGTGGTGCGAATATTTTGTTGAGGAAAACGGCAAAGGCTACAAACTGGGACTTGAGCCATTGTTATGTAAAATGACGCTAATAACATATTACACAGGGGCAGCCATTGTTGTTCAGTGGGTTAAGCTACTGCTTGTGACACGGGTATCCCATATAAGTGCAGCTTTGAGTCCTGGCTACTCTACTGCTAATGCACCTGGGAAAGTAGCAGATGATGGCTCAATTGGTTGGGTCCCTGTCACTCATTGTGGGAGACCCAGAATGAATCCCAGGATCCTGGCTCCAACCTGGCCCAACCATGGTCATTACAGCTATTTGGAGAATGAACTAATGGATGAAGGATTTCTCTTTTTTCTCTCTCTGTTTCCCCCTCTCTCTCCCTCTCTCTGTAACTCTACCTTTTTAAATAAATAAATCTTTACAAATAATCATACTACACACAAAAATTGTATTGCATCTGTGGCCATTAAATAGTAGTCCCCACTTATATATGAAGGATACTTCAAAGACTCCCAATAGGTTCCTGAAGCCCTAAACCTTATCTATACTATGATTTTCTCTCTACAGTTTCATACATATGATAAAGCTTAATTTATAAACTAGACACAGTAAGGAATTAACAACAGCAAAAAAATAGAATTATTTTAACAAGATACTACAGTAAAATGGCCAGCATCATCACTCTTGAGCTTTGGAGCCATTATTAAGTAAAATAAGAGTTACTTGAACATAAACACTGTAGTGTTGCAACAGCTTATCTGATAATTGACAGAGCTATTAGGTAACCTGGATGTAGAATGTGTACAGGGTGGACACCCGGCACAGAAGGATGCTTCCTGTCCCTTGGAGGACAGAGCAGGGCTTCGGGGGTTGATTGCACTACTCAGAACAGTGAATAATTAAAAACTTATTAATTATTTCCAGAATTTTCCATGTTGTTTAGATTGTGGTTGAAACCATGGTAAGTGAAGCTGAATGAGGGAGTATTACTATACTGGAAATAAAGATGTGTTAAATCAGGATTGAATGGTTATAATACAGGAGTTTAGTAAAACCCATGAAAGAATTCTGTGAAAATAAATTGCAAATTAAAGAATGTTGTAGTTTTTGTTCTTATTTGTGAAATACATGTTGTATATTCTTTGTGTCAATAGAATTTTTTTAAAATTATTTGAAATATAGAGTGGCACAAAGAGAAAGAGAGACAGGGAGAGAAATCTTCTGTTTCTTAACCCACTACCCAAATACCTGCAATAGGCTTGACTGGGCCAGGTCAAAGCTAGGAGCCAGGAACTTCATCTGGGTATCCCACGTGGGTAGCAGGTACTTAAGCACTTAAACCATCTTCCACTGCTTCTAGGGTACATTAGTAGGGAGCTGAATAGGAAGCCAAATAGCCAGGACTGAACCCAGGCACTCCAATGTGGGATGCAGGTATCCCAATTGATGACCTTAATCTGCTGTGCCCAATGCCTGACCCAGTAGAATTTATAATAAACTTATATTTGCGTATATAAGTGCACTTAAAAAGTTCATGGAAAATAGAATTAAAGGTTAAGTTTAGTGCAAAAAAATTTGAAATCTATCTTCATAATATGGATTTTCCATGAACTGTCTGTGAACTTTAGGCATGATTCTGAAAAATTTTTGCTCTCAAATAAATTTCTTGTAATTGACTTTTTCCATATGCTTATTGAAGTACCCTTGTATGAATAAATATTTTTGGAGAGATAAAGATTTATTGCATAACTTAGATTTGTTTTATCAACCTTAAACCTGGCTTCATTCTGAAAGACAAATGGCTTATTTTTCAGTCAAAATGGGAAGCTGGACACATCCTCTGCCTAGTCCACACTGTAATGTCTTTACTACAGCAAGCTACAGAATTTTTAGTATCTTATTTATTTTTAATCACTTTTTAAAATACATAGATAACAGATTTCATGAATTTCAGAGATAAGATTTCTTTTTTTTAAAACTTTTATTTAATGAATATAAATTTCCAAAGTACAGCTTATGGATTACAATGGCTTCCCCCCCATAACGTCCCTCCCACCCGCTACCCTCCCCTTTCCTACTCCCTCTCCCCTTCCATTCACATCAAGATTCATTTTCGATTATCTTAATATACAGAAGATCAGTTTAGCATACATTAAGTAAAGATTTCAACAGTTTGCTCCCACACAGAAACATAAAGTGAAAAATGCTGTTTGAGTACTAGTTATAGCATTAAATCTCAATGTACAGCACACTAAGACCAGAGATCTACATGAGGAGTAAGTGCACAGTGACGCCTGTTGGTGACTTAACAAATTGGCACGCTTGTTTATGGCATCAGTAATCACCCTAGGCTCTTGTCATGAGCTGCCAAGGCTATGGAAGCCCCCTGAGTTCACTGACTCTGATCATTTTTAGACAAGGCCATGGTCAAAGTGGAAGTTCTCTCCTCCCTTCAGAGAAAGGTACCTCCTTCTTTGATGACCCGTTCTTTCCACTGGGATCTCACTCGCGGAGATCTTTCATTTAGGGTTTTTTTTTTTTTTTTTTCCCAGAGTGTCTTGGCTTTCCATGCCTGAAATACTCTCATGGGCTTTTCAGCCGGATCCGCATGCCTTACAGAGATAAGATTTCAAGAATACTGTACTTTCTCTCTCCTCCTCTCTTCTTTCCTTTTTTTTTTCCTTTTAATATTTTGGGATGACACATTATTGCCAGCAATAGTTAGCATATTTTTGTGTAACAGTATATGCCAAATACTCTGCAATGTGTTTTATTTGTACTTCAGTCCTCACTCACCTCTGTGAAATAGATCCTAGTTTTATCCCCATTTTATAAATTCTAAAAGTGAGATTGTGGAATTCAGGAGTAGTATGGTGGGGATTTGAAGGCACATATTTTGATGGAGTGGGATGATGATCCAGAAATCAAGCAGCAGAAAGATACTTCCCGTCAGGTTGCTCCAGCAGGTGCATAATTGCTTTTAGGTACAGAGCCTTTAAGAAGTCTCCTGTCCAAATGTGGGATTGCTTAGCTTGCTCTCAAATGATCCTGAGACAGACCCAAAATGAGACATTTCAGATTCATGAGCACGGTGGCTTCCCAAGTAAAATTGGTACAAGAGCGTTTGATACTGGTACTGTGCTGGGTTGCTACAAAATTTCAAGGCAAGCCCCTTCCTCCAAATTCCAAGGCAAGCCTCCTGGCTCACATGTGCTTTGTGTCCAACTGGCAGACCCTGGGAATTGGCTCAAGGATTCTGATTCTTGCCCACCTACTTCCTCTTTCTGCCTACTGGTTGCTTACCAAGATAAAAGTCCCTTGCCTTGCTTTGAAACTAGGCCACTACTCAGAAAAAAATGTTGATAAGCAACTGTGATGCAAATAGAAGCTCTGATGAATCAAGACAGAAACCAGGTCTGCTAAAGATGGAAAACAGATCCTTCTGTTCACCAATGACTGAAAAATAAGGATTCTGACCCACTGAGTACAATATATAGAAACCAAAAAGAATCAACTGCATATATCGAAACATATGAAAGGACTTCAAGAAGTTTGTGGAAAATAAAATTTAGTAAGTTGATTATTGTGCAAATGAGTTTTAAAATCCATGAATACTTTTTCTTTCTTACTTATTTGAGAGGGAGTGTTACGGACTGAGAGAGGGAGAGACAGAGAGAAAGGTCTTCCATCCCTGGTTCACTCCCCAAATGACCACAATGGCTGGAGCTGGGCTGATCTAAAGCCAGGAGCCAAGAGTTTCTTCTGGGTTTCCCATGTGGGTGTAGGGTTCCAAACACTTGGGTCATCTTCTGCTGCTTTCCCAGGCCATAAGCAGAGAGCTGGATCAGAAGAGGAGCAGCCAGGACACAAACTGGCGCCCATATGGGATACGGGTACCACAGGAAGATGCTTAACCTATTATGCCACAGTGCTGGCCCCCATACTTTTTCATAGTATAAATTTTTCATGAACTGTTTGAAGACCCTCTTGTATGCATGGATTTCAATTTTTCACACCAAAATAAACATTTTAAATTCCATTTTCCATGAATTTTTGAAGTCCTTTTCTGTGTGCGTACATGTGTATAACTGCTTACAAATTCAGTACAATGCAATTATTGCTTTTTTTTTTCTCCAGAGAGAGAGAGGCATTTAAAACAAAACTCATCATCTAGATGTCTTCATGGATGTGCCCTGCATTTGCAGTCATATAAACACAGGGCTCCTCCTTGTCCTAGAGTAGTCTACAACTATATTTCCAACTATGGAAAATGGGTTCGACTTTGTGCAAGGGCTGGTAATCTCATCAGCAATTACTATTTGCCTGTTCACCCACTGTCTTCTCCACGCCAGGTCAGAGAGTGGTGCTGTGAGTGTAGCATCCCCTGTACTTGCAGAGTGGAGGTGATCCTTTCACATGTGGGGAGCCTGGGGTTGAGAGAGCTTAGGCTGTGTACCCCACAGTATGGAGATGTCCCAGGCCAGGTTGGGAAGTGAGCCTGGGCACTTATTCTCTCTCTCTGTGTTGGTCTGAGGAATGGCCTGGAGAACACACAGACCTTGCTTCAAGGCCTAGCCCTGTTGCTCCCTGTCCTAGTGCAGTGCACTGCTGGTGGTGGGCATCACTTTTTTTTTAATTAATTAATTATACTGGAAAGGAGAGAGAGAAAGAGAAAACTTATTTGCTAGTTCACTCCCTCAAAATGTGCCCAACGGCTGGGGCTGATTCAAGCCAATGCCAGGGGTGTGGAACTCCACCCTGGTGTCCCACGTGGGTGGTGGAGCCCCAGCTGCTTGAGCCATTGCGAGCTGTCTCTCAGTGTCTGCATTAGTATAAAATTAGAGTGGAGCCAGGAGCTGAACCTAAACCTTCCACTATGGTCTGTGGATGTCCCAAGTGCCCTCTGAACTACTAGCCCAAACCCTCACCCTGGTAGTGATTTATTTTCCCTATCTAATCCATAGTTTTCTCCAGTGTAAGGAAACTGAACCAGCCTCAGAAGGGACTGTGACAGTAGGCAATGATATGAATGGAGACCTTGAAATGAGACCTGGTCAACAGCTACCATTCAGTAATTAGTAACTGTGATTTGTGTAACTAAATCTATTAGGAAATAAGTCCTGACCTTCAAGAAGCAAGGTTTAGACTAAATAGAGAGTTGTTATAAAAGCCCAATTAATCTCACATGCATCCATTTATTTATTCACTTGTTAATCCATTCAACAGGTACTTAATGAGCATCTGCTCTGGTGTGAGACATTTTCTTTGGTACTTCCGGTGTTGCTTATAAAAATAACAGCCACCTGAAAGCCACATGGTGAAGCAGCAGTGGTTTCTCAGGTGCCTTTTTGGCACTGACCAGTTCAACTTTGCACACCACCTTCTGTCTTGCAGGCAGGGGGCTGGGCTTTAGGAGCGACGGAAGGGACGTTCTACCATGTCAGTGAATGAGGAGTTCACAGTCCGGGCTGACAGCCAGCCTGCAGCATCACCAGGGGTGTGAGGAGAATGTTCAGAGAGGGAGGGGTCCACTGCATAGAAGACCTCTCCTCATTGACAACACTTGGCAGTGTTGGGGGGTGAGAGGAGGCATAGCAGGCCTAGGGAACAGTGAGAAACCCCACACGGCTGAAGCATCAGGTGCAAGGGGGTGGAGTGTCCGTTTACCCTTTGGAATACAGTCTTCCTGTAGTCATGGCAACTGTGCAAAATAAATTCAAGGTGGTGCTTTAAACGGTGCCTGGGAGACTGTCCACAAGTCATTTAAATTGCTTGCTTGTTATGTATAGGAATTTGCCTAACCTCCAACCTGCAATTTCAGCATAGCCATCTCCTGTTTACTGCACTGATACGGTTTCTCAGGTCATTATCTTCCTTAAACCCCTTTTTTTTTCCTTTTTTTTTCAGCCCATCTAGAAAATACAGCCAGGCATTGTGTGGATTTTCCTGGGCTCCCCTGAGATTGCCCAGGCCTTCCATTGCTTCCCCTGATGGAAATGCTGCCAGGGTGGTGGCTGCAATCTCATTTCTCCCCAGCACTGAGCTGCGGGGGGCGTCACAGCCTGCTCGGCCTGCCACGGCCCCTCTCCCCGTGGGATTTATGGAATCTGGGTTCCTCGGAGGAGCAGAGAGGCACCAGTTCTCTTGCTCCTTCTGCGTTGAGAGATGAGCGTGTCATCTTAGATCCAAAGGTGCCCTACAAACCCAGGCTGCTTGTCTGCCATCTCTGGCTGTCTCTAAAGGAAGAATAAAAAAGAATTCATGAAAAACAGATCAATGATGTAGGGTGTCTTTCTCCTTTGGGAGCTCAAAAGCCAACAAGCAAAATTCTTGGCTCTTCGATTAACTACAGATGTGCCAAACATGAAAGATATATGCAGATGCCTTTCCCTTCCTCTCTCTCCTAGTGTGCATGTGCCAAAGAGACAAGACAGAGACAGAATGGGGAGTGTGGTGGTGAGAAGCAGCCAAGGTGGTCTCAGTGCGTGCTAGGAGAGTTCTCTGTCCACCTTTACAGGGAAACTGAATACCAGATCCCTAGGCATTGAAAGAACCTCCCAGTCCAGGTCTCTTGGGGATTCAGTTCACACTCTTCTCTGGTTTCTTTCTTTCTCTCTCTCTCCTGAACTTAAGGAGGAAGCACTGCCTATTCTGTTCACTTCCTTTACGCTCAGATAATAGAGAGAGGGACTCCGAAGTGCTTACAAGTTGAAATTAGTAAAATTGGCAAAGCTGCCCCAGAAGCTTTGTGGTTTGAGTGATTGGGTCTGCTTCAGGTTTGGTGACAGTGATGAGCAGGTACTTCTCACAGTG
This sequence comes from Oryctolagus cuniculus, assembly GCF_964237555.1. Classification (NCBI taxonomy): domain Eukaryota; kingdom Metazoa; phylum Chordata; class Mammalia; order Lagomorpha; family Leporidae; genus Oryctolagus; species Oryctolagus cuniculus. The sequence continues at coordinate 90,334,265 of NC_091441.1, read as the reverse complement.
GATGCTTCTTTGGCCATTAATCTGCTCCAGCACTGTTGTGAGAGCTGTACAGTGCTCCCAGTGCCCTACGAGGTGAGAGCGGTATTATTACTATGACCATGGCATGAGCTCACTTTCTGCAGCTGCGGAAGCTGCTGCTGTGTGGGAGGTGAGGGGGTGTGCCCACGTGCTCACTGCCGCTAATGAGAACTGGAATCTGCCTCCCTGCGGTTCTGTAGACCAGGGTGCCGCAAGGTGGGGCAATTTTGCTCCCTACCTCCGGTGATATTTGGATGCATCTGAAGACACTTTCAATTGTCACGGCTTTAGGAGGGGGCCTGCCAATGCTTTTAGCAGGTAAGGGGAAGATCACTGTTATTAACCACCCTGTCCCCGCACACCAAAGCACTGAGGCTGGAAACCCTGTTTTCTATATGTATCCCCTTCCTGCTTTCCTTATATAACTCTTTTCTGCTCATCAGGCAGTATGCTATGGGGTTTAAGTTAGGTGAGTCAAATATACTGTCCACAGCTGAGGTCATTGAAATGAACAGGGGTCAGGATTGGCTCTGTGTGTGTACCTGCGCGTGCATGTGTGGTATGTGCACACACAGATCTACTCCACAAAGAACAGGTCTGAGGGCAGCTCATGGTTCCCTTTTTCCCTTAGGTCAGCAGACACTCTTTATCAGATATCAAACCTGAGAACAAATGTTTGAGCTGTAAATACTCGGATCCCAGCTGGCTCAGCCACTCCACTTCAGAGCTTCCTGGTGCAAAGCTGAAGGTTCTTCTGAATGACCTTTTGCTTGACTTTGCTGGAATTGGCAGGGAGCATCTGGCTTTTTGCCTGAGACATCACAGGGGACCAGAGTTTGGAATCTCAAGACTGCATGATTGGATATGAGAAGAAACCATTCAGGACAGTGCTATTTTCTTTCTCTTTGCTTTCACCTGCGCCCCTCCCTGAGTTGGCCATATGAGAAAGTTTCTAAGTCTGGTCATTAGGAAATACAGTCCATGATTTCACAGGAAACATCTGCAGAATGGTAACCTTTGAAGCCCTTTGCTGGATCATTTAAAATGTATTGGTTTATACAGCATGATCCGTGTAGTTTGCTTTCTGCATTCCAGAAATGAGGCTCACTCTCTAAGTTCCTCAAGTGTTTGCTCCCCATGACCCAGAAGGAGTTAGTTGAACATTAACTCCGGGTTTGGTATTTTTGAATTAAATATTCCCCAGTGTTTTCAGTCAGGTACAATCCTTCAATAAGAAGCCCTGGTAGCACTTAGGAACTTTCTAGAATATGTAGTATCTCAGATCCTACCCTAGACCTCCCAAGTGACAATCTGCATCTTAGATAAGATCCTAAGTTCCTCCTATACACTGATCTCTGAAGTTTTGGTGTCTACTCTGAAAATTTCTCTAAGGATATGGATCCAAGTAGCTGGAAGATTCACTCTCTAGGCCTGAGATTGCATATTTTTAGAAGATGAAATGTGTGTTGCAGGGGCCCCAGAGCCCAGTTGCAGTTCAGAATTGCTGTGATGTCAGACCTGAGTTGTGCAACACGTACCAGTGCAGATACATTCTAAGAAATGCGTCCTTTGATGATCTCATCATTGTGAGGACATCATAGAGGGCACTTCCACAAACCTAGATGTACAGGTCAACTCAACATAGCCTCTTGATGCCATCGAGAGACCTGGTAAACACAAGATGCGTGAGATTGCATCAGCATAACACAGAACAGTGTTTTACAGCAAAATTTTGTATGTATTTAAGTAGACAGAAGGTACTCTAAAATACCAATTAAAGTATAGTATAGGGAAAATACAGTAAACACAAGCAGCATAGTTATTCATTAACAGTATCAAGCATTGTGAACTGTCTGTCAATGTACATGCTACACTTTTACAGACTAGAAGTACAGGAGGTTTGCTTCCACTAACATCACCCAGACCTGTGAGTAATTCATTTTGCAGTGAAGCCATGATGGCTGCAACATCAGTAGGTGAGGTGAATTTTTCAGCTTCATGATAGTTGATGAGACCACCATCATATATATGGTCCCACATGAACACTGTTACATGATGATTGACTGCAGGTCCCAAACCATCCTACCAGTGCATCTAGGCGGAAATGTCAGAGCTATGACCCCAGCGACATTTCATATGCTGTCACGTGAGTGCTGGGCTCTTTGCATGACCCACCCATTCCACTGAGAAGGAATATTTCTTGATACTGGTCACCTTTTTTTGGACTGTGAAAGGTTGGCATTTGTTTGATCTGACTTCTTCCATCACTCAGGAATTTCTCAGTACAGTTTCCATGTGTCTCATGGGATATGAGTTAATCCACTTTGCAGTGGGTTTGATATCATCTCAACATGTTCTTCAAAGGGATCCACTGTTTTAGGTGAAAGGCCCAGTTTCAAAAATCTCATTCCAGTTCCTAAAGCCCTGCATCTAACCATCTAACCATCTGAGCATAGGCAAGGGTTCTAAGACCACCCTATATTAGGCTGGTACATTTCCCCCTTGATTTAGCCAAAAGAGAAAGCTAGGCTCTGGGTGTACCAGCCAAACAGATGGCATTGTCACAAGTTCTCAGCCAAGATGGCTGCCTCCCTGCTGAAATGATGGGTTCATCAAAGAGGTGTAAGCTTTCAGTGTAGACGGGGCTCACAAAAGCAGTTCTCTATAGGGGCCTTAGGTAAAGGGGCTGGGGCCTGTTAGCACTGCACCTGGGAATCCATGGTAACCTGGACTGGAGGAAGAGTGTGAGTGTACAAATGTATAGCTCCATTTCATTGTTCCCTGGAAGAAGGGCATACCTGGGACCTTTAAGTGATCTGATCTTTCCAAAGAGAAGCATAAATCTGGTTGATGCCATCTTCTCATTTTTAAAATCTTGTTTATGATTGAATATCCTTCTGTTTTTTTTTTTTTTTTTCAGTAACTGTGTGGGCAAAAGAGAACCCTTGTGTAGACTCGAATCAGACCTCAGTCTCCAGACCATAACGCTCTGTTGGAGACATCAATCTGCGTGTCTTTAATGAAGCTCTTCTGTAGCCCTACCACCTTGTGTTTCTCAAAGTTCAGTTTCTAGATCACCCAAGGGAGAATTGTACAAAATCACCAGTGCTCTTCCTGCTTCCTGCCCAGGCAGTGCAACAACCCACTCTATTTGCATGAAGCCGAGACCGTGTTTTTTAGCAAGCTTCCCAGAGAGTCTGAAAGTACAGAGTGTGATCTTTAAGTGTGTGCAGAGTACCAACAGATGAAAAATCAAGACCCCACCCCAGAGGCCCCAGGAACTACTGGAGAAAATAAGATTCTCTCATATGAAACATGTAAAACCAGCATGCCGCAGATGTGTGTGAAGCACCTTCTCTGGGCTGGGGATCACACAGGTCAATTGCCTTAAGCGCTAGGCAACAGCCAGTTTCCCTGGAACTGAAAGAGGCCAGCTCTTTAACTGGGAGGTTAGCCTTTGGGGACCAGTATTAGCCGAATTGACTTTCTAAGCACAGGCATTTAGATGAGTGCTGAAAACTCAAAATGCCTCAGGGGCAAGGCACATGTGTGGAGTAAAGCAAAACCACACATTAGGCAATAGGGAGTGGGGTAGGCAGTGAGCTGGAAAGTTCACGGCCTCACTGGAGAGGACAACTAATTCCCAGAAACAAATAATCACTGGGGACCAAGACTAGGCACATTAAACAAAATACTGCTGCGGCGTGCTAATTTGCAGCTGCTTAATAGCCTCATTTTCTTAGAGGTCAGAGGTGGAGAAGTGGGTCTGCTTGTGTTGCTGCTGTTAAAACAGGTCACCTCTACCTTGTGGATTCTGAGACTCTTCATGCAGAAAATGATGAAGATGGCCCCCAAATTAGGAGTTGGAGACTTCCATTGTTTTTTTTTTTCTTTCCTGTGGGGCAGTTGTGTTAGGCATAGCAGCCCTCAAACTCAGCACTTCTAAGGAAGCACATGTAAGCACAGAAGACTGGGGACCCTCATTCATGGAGTTGTAGAAGACGTCAGCTAAGTGCTTTCCTTCTGTAAGAGGAGAACCATGGAGAGAGACAGCCAAGAGGAGACAGAGAAAGAAAGCTGGGTTTCTCTTCGATTAATGCACAACTGTAATTCAATCTCAGAATGAAAGAAGAAAAGAGCATTCACTTAATACATTTTTTACTTTTAAATATTTATTTCTATGAGAAGCTGTTTTATAGGAAGTTAAAAATTAGCCTGTGTGTGTGAGAGAGAGGGGCCTGAAGAAACCAGCATCTGCTTTGGAAGCCCCAGGAGCCCTGCATTTTACATTTCTAAGTCCTGCTCAGACCCCAGTAACCTACCAGGTGGTCCCAGCCCTCCCCCCAAGGAAAGCTCCCAGAATTCTCTCTCCTAAGGACCAAATGGGTTACCTTATAACATGGGCAATAAAACCTTCTCAGATGCCCCAAGGGAAGCCCCTCTACTGTGCCCATAAATCTAGGAGGAATTTACTAATTTTTACCCAATAAATTCTTCCGCCAGGATGCCCCATCCTTTGTCCTGGAGGAGAAGGGGGAGGAGGTAAAGAGAGTCCCTTAAAAACCAGGAGTCTAAACAAAGACTACGTGCTCAGCCTCTGCTGTCTGCTGAGCTGCCCGCCTGGCCTGCCCAGGTGTGTTCTATCCATTCAACCATGTAACCTCACTCTTCCCCAGTCTGAGTGACTGGGCACTCACTATCTGTCTCTTCTGTTCTGACAGATGCCCTATTCCCAATAAAACTTTATTACTTCACTCTCTGTCTCACGTCTAAATTCTTGGTGGTGTGAGGCCAAGAACCCTGTGGCTTCCATGGCTCTCTTCTCCAGGGACAAAGCTCAGAAAGAATTCTCATTCCCTGAGTCACTGTCCAGATGTCTGAAACCACTGAGGCTGGGCCAGGCCCAAGCAAGGAATGAAGAACTCAATCCAGGTCTCCACGTGTGTGGCAGGAACCCAATTACTCGATCCATCACCGCTGTCTTCCAGGGTCTGCATTAGCAGGAAACTCGAGTCAGGAGCCAGAGTCAAGTACTGGACTCAGGAGCTGTCAGGTAGCACTTAGTTATCTTAGCTGCTAGGCTAAGTAGGCACTGTCATCTAACTCGTCTATTTAGTGCCTATTAAGTCATCATGACTGGTAAGATTTTTTTTAACATGACTGGCAAATGTTAATTTGTCTTGGACCAATCTCTGCAGGCTGACCTCCCAAAGAGGGCTTAGTCTTCAACACTATGGAAGCTGGCCACTGTTTGGTTCATGGAATTAATCCTGGTGGGTGTCACGTCTTGGTCAGCAACCCTTGCCACCACCACACCATTATATAAGCTAGGAGGCTGATTCTTCCCCAGCATGGAACTCTGAAGTGATAAGTTCTGTATCAAGGTATTCTCAAAATAGAGCTGTACTAGAAGCTTGGAGTTGGGAGTCAGCAGGGCATAATGTGTTAATCTGTCACCTGCAACGCTGGCATCCCAAATGAATGCAAATTCAAATCCCAGCTCTTCCACTTTCAATCCAGGTCCCCACTAATGGACCTGGGAAAGGGAAAGATGACAGCCCAAGAACTTGGACCCCTGCCACCCACATAGGAAACTTAGAGGGAGGGCCAGGCTTCTGGTTTCAGCTTGACCCAGCCCTGGCCATTGCTGCCATTTGGGAAGTTAACCAGCAGATGGAAGATTTCTCCATCTCTCTCCCCTTCTCCCTCTCCATGTCTCTTTCACTCTCCCTGTCTCTTTCACTCTACTCTGCCTCTCAAGTAAATAAAATAAGCCTTAAAAAATAAAAATTATAAAAGCTTGGAGCTGAGCCTCTAGATCAGGAAAGGAGCCACAAACACTGAGAGAATAGAAGTGCCTAGAGCCGAGGTTCTGCCATGTTACACTGCTATAGCATCCTGGCCTTAAGTCATGCCTGAGGATGGTCTGATAGATCTGTTCAGCTTTTCCCTTCTACATTTACGTACTGCTCAAAATAGCACTGCTAATACCAAGCACACACCAAACAGTCCTCCAGTGGACACCAATGGGATGTCCAATAATTTAATTAAATCTGACACTGCCTACCTGGAGGTAGTATCAGGTCCCACAGATGGAGGGTTCAGTTCTCTAAGACTGCTCCCCACTCTGGGTACCAGTAGCAGGCTGTGGAGTTTTACCTATACTTCTGACCAACCAGCTATAAATCCAGAGTTCCCTTGACCCCTGCTTTGGCTTCAATTAATTTGTTGGAATGGCTCCCTGAACTCAGGGAAACTCTATACTTAGTTTACTGGCTTTTTGATAAATGATATAATAAAGTCTACAGATGAATAGCCACAGGAAGAGATAAATAGGGCACAGGAAGGGGCACTCAGCTTCTATACACTCTCTTCCCTGCACCAGCCTCCAGACACGGCTGTGTGTTCAGCCATCTGTACACTCCCTAACCCCTGTCCTCTTAGGTTTTTACGGAGGCTTCATTAAGTAGGCATGATTCTATTTATTTATTTATTTTTTACAGGCAGAGTGGACAGTGAGGGAGACAGAAAGGTCTTCCTTTTCCATTGGTTCACTCCCCAATGGCCGCTGCAGCCGGCGTGCTGCGGCTGGCACACTGCACGGATCCAAAGCCAGGAGCCAGGTGCTTCTCCTGGTCTCCCATGGGGTGCAGGGCCCAAGGACTTGGGCCATCCTGCACTGCACTCTCAGGCCACAGCAGAGAGCTGGACTGGAAGAGGAGCAACGGGGACAGAATCCGGCGCCCCGACCGGGACTAGAACTGAGGGCACCGGTGCCACAGGCGGAGGATTAGCCTATTGAGCTGTGGCGCTGGCCTAAGTAGGCATGATTGCTTAACTTATTGATCATTGATGACTGACTCAATCTTCAGTCTCTTTCCTCTCAGGAGATTAGGGCAACATAGAAATTTCTAACCCTCTAGTCATGTCATTGCTTCCTCTGGCAACCAGTCCTCTATCCTGAGACTATCCAGGATCCCACCAACAGCAGCTTCATTAGGATAAATGACACTCCTATCACCCAAGAAATTCCAAGGGATTTAGGAGCCCTGTGTGAAACACTCCTATCACTCAAGACACTATGAAAGCCTTAGGGCTCTGTGCCAGGGACCAGAGTCAAAGAGCAAATATTCTACTAGTATCCTTTCTCCAAGGGTTTTAGGAGTTCTGTCTTAGGAACAGGAAGAAAACTGAATCTTTCTTATTATGTCACAATACGACAGCAACTTAATAGCCACACAACTTGAGTGTCCAACTAGTAAGTTGGCTTAGCTCTGGTTGGTGCTCCAGAGTGCCATGGGTTCTGAGCATCCACACACCTGCTAATGCTCCCCTATCTGGGGATTTTCCCCAGTGAGCTCGCTCAGGCCAGCCTTTGTGGCCTGCTTGGCCATCCGACCTTTCTGTGTGACTGTCAGAGGCTAACAATGCCATAGTGGACTGGTCAGACAAAGTCCTTGCCCTCCTGGAGCGTGTGCTCCAATGGAGGCAGTGAATGCACAGGCACATGGCACATCTCCCCAGGGTGGTATCTGTGGGGTAGGGTGGGAGCAGAGGCTGCTGACACAGGTGCTGTGGAGAGGCCTCCCTGCAGAGGGGGCCCCTGAGACCAGGAGGAATGCAGGAATGGAGCCCCGGGGGAGGTAGTAAGGGTTCCTGGAGATGGGAAAAGCAGCTGCAAAGGTAACAGCAGTTCCCCGTGTGCAGCATGTGATGTGCTGGTTTCTTGCTGGAAATGACTAGGTATTCTGTACCCCACACACCTTTGAGTCCCTGTTGTATGCAAGATGCTGTAGATGCAACTATGAAAACACAGAGGGCTCTCCCTTGTACAGGTTGCCGTCTAGTTAGGAGTTGGGTTGCTGGGCAAGAGAAGAGGATTGAGGCACAGAAGGGGCATTTGCTCTGCAAAGTGGCCAGTGCTGGGACAGGGTTAGTGCCAGGGCAAAGGATGCCAGAGAGGAACCCTTGAGGACGAATGGGCAGAGTTGAATGTGTGTCAATGGATAACAGAGCTTTGGGCTATCACATTCCAAAAAGATGCTGGGTGATTTTGGAGGGTAGAGATTGAAAAGGACATGAGCTCTGGGACTTGTACGTTAAATTCTGGCCCTGATGCTTACTAACCACATAACTGAGGACAAATTTCCTCAATTCTGTGTACCTCAGTGTGCTCTTCTATAAAATGGGAATGATAATAGTATCCTTCTTCACTGGATTATTTTGGGCAGTTAAATGAAAGCACATCTAAGCTCTCAACTGTCTGACACATAGGTACTCAATAAATAAAAGTTTATAATTTCAGATACCATTGGTAGAATATTCAGCTAGAGCAATGATTTAACTTTCATAGTTGCATAAAAAAACTTTAAAGTCCTCTATACCTTATTTTGCAACTTTTGCATGCAGAGGATATTAAAATATCAACTATGTCATCTTATTCTAGAAAAAAAGTCTTTCTTAAAGCCTGAGATGTAGGATGGACATAAGCTTTGAAAAACAGTGAACATGGTGAACTTTTTGATGGACCAGAGCCAAGCAGCAAATGCTTATCTGTTGGTTGAAGCCACAAGGATGAGCCGGATAAATTCAGCTATCTGGTGTGGGAGAGGACCTGTGTGTAAATGATGGTCAGAGCTCAGGCTCCCCTCCCCAGTACTGGTACTGGAGACTATTCAGTAACTATTGCCTTAGAACCCAAGAGAAGGGGCCCATAGCTGGGCAGGCTAGGACTTCCCCCTGAGAAATGAAAGCGCTTTGCCAGTGAGCTCACCGTGCATATCTGCTGCTCCGTGCATGAGTCCCACTTGGGCCAACTTGTGTTCATGACTGTTTGAATATTTCCTGGCAACTGCAAGGTATAATTTCTCCAAGTGCCACATTCCTGCTGAGCCTGCAGGATGAATTGTGCAATTGCAGGTGAATGTTTCTTAACCCTAGAAGGCCTTGTTGGCTCCTCCCTCCTGCTTTCACAGCAGGCCTCACCTGGAAGATTGAAGACCTGGGAGAATTCCAGGGCTGTGGTGCAGAAGACAGGATGCTGGGTGGAAGAGAATAAGGAGGGCGGGAAAAGGGGCATAGCCTAGGCAAATGCCAGGCCCCCACTTTGAGAATTGAGATCATCTTTAATTTCCTAGAGCTATCATTCATTTGTGCCTTTACTTGTAAAAAATATTTTTCTGGGTATCTGCTGTGTACCAGATAAAACTAGGGAGTTGGGAACAGAGATAAGGAGGCAGGTAGAATCTTACCGGTTAGAGAGACTCATCTGTCTTACTATAAGCACGTGCAATGATGGGACAGGGTTGACCCAGTGAGCGAGTCCAGGGACATGTTCTTGGGGACACATGGTACGGAGCAGCAGTGTAAAGGCAGAAAGAGGTTAATTTGGTGAAGAAGAGAGGGAAAAGTGTCTCCAGTGGACGGAGGAGCCTGTGAAAGCTCTTGGGCAAGCAGAAGGGGGCCTGAGTATATGAAGAACTGAAAGGCAGCCAGCCTCCTCCTGGCTCCATTTCTTGATGTTGACTGTGTGCCTGGGCCTGGCTTGGAGCTTTGTAAACCATGACAAAGCTTGTCAGGATTCTGAGTTTTCACACGAGGAGATAGACTATGAGGAAATCATTTGTCCATGGCTGCACAGCTTGAAGTTGTTGACATGGAAATTCTCATCCAAGCTTGTGTGATTCCAAATAAGAGCTTCTGAGTCTCTGGTTTGCCTAGAAATGTGCCTTTGTCTGTTTTCTATTGCTCAGAACACAACCCCCTAGACTGAGGGAGTCATAAAGAAAAGAGAATTATTTTGGCTCAGAGTTCTGGTCCAAGGTCAGTGGGTTGCATCTGGTGATCTCCTTCCTCCTGACAGATTCCGAGGCACAAGTGATTGAGAGGCAGACAGCATGGAAGAGAATTGGTCTAACTTGCTTTGCTATCAGATCTGCTCACAAAATAACCCACTAACCCCTCCATTCTAAGGAGCCAAGCCCTGATCACCTGCTACAGGTCCCACCTCCAATCTCTCGTGGCGGGGCTTACATTTCAATGAATTTTGGAGGGAACACACCCTACTCAACTGAAAGCAAATACCTCACCATTTGCAAACACTGAAATATTTCTGTCCCTCTTCTAACAACAGCAACAACAAAATGATGCAAATAGACCCAATTCCCACAGAATACATAGTAAAGACAGGAAATACAAACAAATTACAGCAGCCGAAAGATGACAGCAACCCAAATCAAAGAATGAGCGGATAAGCAAAATGTGGTCCATCTATGCAGCAGAATATTATTGAGCCTTGAAAAGGAAGGGGTTTCTGACACCTGCCACTGTATGGATGAACCTGGAGGACAATTACTGTGTGAGCCCACCATGTGAGGAGCCTAGAGTTGTTAAATCCAGAGTTGTGTGTGAAAGAGCTGGGAGGTAGGGGGGTGATAGGGAGTTGTTTAGTGGGAACAGTTTCAGTCTTACAAGATGAAAAATGTTCTGGGAATTATACATTAAGGTAAGTGCACTTAAGATAACTCAGCTCTACACTTACAAAAGATTAAGAGGATACATTTTGTTATGTCTGTTTTACAACAATTAAAAATTTAAAAAGGAAAAAAGAAAACAACTGCAATTTCACTATTAAAAATATGTGTGTAGGCTTGTTCTCCATAAATGGTATGTGAGCATCTTTGTAGCGTTCCTGGATAATCAACTTACGTAATACGTGCAGTTTGATAGCCTGTTTACTTTCCCTTAGTTAATATAGCAGCAACTCCTCCCCCACAGGACTCTGATTGTTAGTCCCCCATTAGTGAGTATCCAGGGCGTGCCCCTTAGTTAGCAGTAATAGACATCAAAATCAGCACACTTGGGCTGGATCCACGTAGCAGACTGTCTCCTTGGAACTCATTCCCATTTTGAATTGCTGTGTTGAAGATTTTCAGCATTTGTGAGCCTCTTAACGCTGCTGCCAAACGGCCTTGCAGAAAAGGCTTTGCCACATGATGCTCACTCCAGGGGCTGTCCTGTCTGCACCCTCACACTTTTGTGTTTGAGCTCGGCTTACCCATTATCAGTGGGGTGATGTTGGGCAAAGAGGTGTCCATTGTCCCCAATGTAGGCCAAAGAAAAGTTAATGAAATGCAGCCCCCGTAGAGAGCTGACAGTATACAGCAGGTGCTCAGTGTACCCGCTTTGTATCATTACCATCCTTCTCCTCATTCTGTGACCTCTCTTCCTCACAAGCCAGGGAACTCAATGAGAAACACAGCCTGGGTGACCATGGAACTGGAGAGCAAACCAAGTGATGTGGGAGGGTCTTGGCGAGGCCTTAGAAACAGCAAAAAGCTCATTACTGGTATGGGCAAGAAACAAGAAACACACTGGGGACCAGTGACACCTCTGCATCTCTGTGGCTTGTGTCCAGTTGAGGAAGCCTTTTGATTCTGCTTTTAAATACTTCTATCATTCAGAACCAAGGGCGCCCAGCTCGGGAAACTAGCAGGCAGCCTGAGCAGACACACGGGGCTTGTTGTTCCCAGCTCCCTGGTGGGGCCAGCCCTGGTGTCACCACCTTGGTGGGATTTTTCTGACCAATAAGGAACAGATCACAACCTGCTCTGAAGTGGAAATTCAGGGTCTGAGCAGTTGTGAGGGATGAATCCACCTGGCAAAGCGTCTGTGAGCACAGACCACCAATACCAGGGCTCTCACCACCTGCCCTAAGGATCACAGTGCCGTGTGGTTCCAGGCTGTTTGTGTCGTAACCCAGTGTGCTCCCAGGGAGTTCATCCTTTGAATTATCTCTCCCTTTTTGAAAAGCATTTTGATTTCATGCAGTTTCTGTTCATCCAGAAGCCATCCTTAAATTATTGACTCAGACACGGACTTGGCAATGGCAATCAGGAAGGAGCTCATCTCTGCTCACTGAATGGAGCCTCTTTGTTCTACAGAGACCCAGAGATTTCCAGGGGTTAGGGCTTGAAAGACTTGAGAGGTTTCCACTTTTGACAAATGGGGACACAGGAGCCCAGAGGGAAGTTTCTTCGTCAGTGATAGATGATAATTAGCCTGGATCTGAACTCTGTCTGTCTCCTCCCTCCCTGGCGTTTTGGTCCAAGCACATTTCTGCATCATCCCCGTTAGTCCTGCCAACCCCTCTTGAAGTGGGTTTTATTTTTAGTGAGGAGTGTGAGGCTCCACGAAGCTAAATAACATACCCCAGGTTTCACACCCAACGAGCTGTGAAATCATTTCTTTCCTTCTGAAGCCCTCTAGCCTTGACAACAGGGAGCAGGTTCTTGTTCTCACAGAATCCTGAGGAAATGCAGGAAATTCTCCACCTATAAGCAAAATCAGTAGTCAGCAAGCCTGGGCACAGCAGTGCCAAGGGCAGGGCGGGGAGTCCTGCCCCACAGGCATCAGCCAGCTGTGGGTGGCCCAACCTGGTCCCATGGCAGAGTCCTCCCTGCAGCCCCAGCTGGGAGTCTTCCAAATGCTCACTGGAGACCTCAAGGGAACCCAGGGAGCAGAGATGAGGGCATGGGTTTGAGAGCAGGAGATCTGGAATCCAATTAAATCCCAGTTGGGGCCCTCAGGAATGGCATGTTGGCAGAAGTTTCATAAGGTCTTTTGTTTTCATTTCCTTCCTTTCCAAAATAGGAATCCTAACAGCATTTGCTCATAGATGCATGTGTGAATTTAAATAAGATGCATAAAAAATACATGATGTATGGAACTTAACAAAGGTTTTACAAATGAGAGCTTCTTCTAGTAGTTTCATAATCACCAATATCATCATCGTCATTGTCCTCCGTTGGAATGGACCTTGCATATGCAATTGGGAAATCCCAGCAGACCTGCAGCTGGGGGCTCGGGATGGGATCTCTACAAGGCTGGTGGCCTGTCTTGGTGGCTGACCCTAGTGCAGCAGAGCAGAACCATATTCTTAAGATTCTAGGGTGTATGTGAGCCAGGGAAATGAACCAAAGAGCAATGAGAAACACAGCAAGGGAATGGATTGTTCCATCATTTCCCCAAAGAGCTTCATTGTTTATTATCTGTCTTCACCACCAAAAGGCAAGCTCTGGGAGCAAAGGACATTTGTCTTCTCTTCTTTAACATTTTCAGCTGCAACAGTTTGAGTCACTGTAGCTATTTAATAAACATCTCCTAATTGGATGAATGAATGGATGAATTCCTCTCTTGTTTGGTTCAATGAGGGCCTCCAAGAAGTCTGTGGAAAATGCATATTATGAAAAAAACTATGGGTAGAAAACCTTCTTGGGTGTGTGTGGGGGCTCTGAAGGAAACTACTTCAGGTGGAGGGAAGATCCAGTGCAAAGACTCTGAGGCAGCAACAGATCGGGCTTCTCCAAAACACAGAAGGAGGATGAGCATGAAGAGAATATAATGTGATAGGTGAGACCAACAGGAGGGCAGGTTGAAGATGTAGGAAATAAACAAATCATAGAAAATTTCAAAACACCAGGGCAAGAAGTTTAGGTTCTATTCTCCGTGTAATAGTCGCTGCAGCTTCTGTAGAATTAGTTGCCATGTTCTCCTTTAGTTTTCTAAAAGATGACTGTGACAGCTCTCTGGAGATTGGACGAAGAGAGTAAGAGTTCTAGCGAGGAGACCCATTAGGGTGTTATTACAGGGTCCAAAAACTCCGGGTTTGGCTAAAGACACAGAAGAGAGAGCAGATGGATTTGAAATAGGACATGGAGTAAAGTCAATGGAGATTGATTCTGGGTTAGATGTGGGAATAATGGAAAGTGAGAGCAGATTTGAGGTGAACTCCAGAAAGATAATGGGATTGTTGCTGGAACTGGGAGGGAGCCAGTTGGGAAAGGAAACCAAGGGGTCATCTTCTCTTAGTCATGCAGGCTCCGAATCCCTGATCTGGAATGGTTAGGACAAGAAGGTTTGGAATTTCTTTCTTTCTTTCTTTCTTTCTTTCTTTCTTTCTTTCTTTCTTTCTTTCTTTCTTTCTTTCTTTCTTTCTTTCTTTCTTTCTTCCTTCCTTCCTTCCTTCCTTCCTTCCTTCCTTCCTTCCTTCCTTCCTTTCATTTTGGAATATGGGTATCATCCTGTAAGTAATGAGATATCTTGGGGATGGAGTCCAGGCTAAACACAGAATTCATTTATGTTTCATATTCATCTCAAATATATATCATGAAGATAACTGTACACACATTTTAAGTGATTCTGTGCCGGAAAGAAAGTTTCATGATGTGGAAATTGCCACTTGAGGCATATTGGTGGCGCTCGGAGAGGCTGGGGTTTCAGATTTTCAGATTAGGGATGCTCAACCTCATTAAATTTGAGATGCTTTTCATCCCTGAGTCACTGCATGGTAGGAATTTTGAGCATGGGACTCGGTGAGATCACTGTGGGTGGGAGTAGGGAACACACAGAGGTACGAGGAGCCCACACAGAGACCCTGAGAGATCAGGAGGAGGCGGAGCCAGCGAGGGTGTGGGAGACAGAGTGGCCAACAAGGCGAGTGTGACGGGTCTGAAGCCAAGAGAAAGAAGAGGGTTGGAAGTGGGGGTCGGCAGCCATATCAGAGCTTCTCTGATATGAGAATAAGAGAGAAGCTTTTCACTGGCGAGTCAGCATTTACTTCCAGGCCAGTAGCTCCTTCTACATCCAAAAAGGAGATTCCAGGTCCTTGCCTGGGCTTGGCAGGAAAGCCTGCTGTGGTCAGTTGATATCTGTGTGAGAAATTGACCAAGGTTTGGAGTATCTTAAGAGCCTGGCTAACCCAAAGGGGAGGCATGACTGGTAATGTAGGGCTTCAGTAGGTTTCACGGAACTACACAGTGACTGTGGCATCCTGTAAGTCACCCCCACAAGCCAAATCTACTTGCTGAGTCCACTCTGCAGTAGATCCGAGACTAGATATAGCACTGTCTCTGGAAGAGGCGGATACAGAGACAGTGACAGGAAGTGGATTGGGCATCAAGGGCTTTGGAGTGTGACCTCTGGCTTCAGCTCTGCAGTCTGCCACTTGCCATGAGCATGTGGGTAAGTTCAGCTCCCTGTCGTTAGTCTTATGCTCCTGCTGAGTGCTATTAATTCAGTTGTGAGGCCACAACAATAGAGAAGGCTAAGACTTTGGGACATTATAGCAAGATCTGTTTTTTATTTATTTTGTTTGGGAAGGACAGACAGAGGGATGGATGGAGGGAGGGAGGGAGGGAGGCGGGGGGAAGGGACAGAGAGAGAGAGAGTGAAAGAGAAAGCAAAAGCACTCCCAGCTCCTGGTTTATTCCCGGGATGCCTGCAACAGCTGGAGCTGCATTGGTTACTTGAGCTGTTACTACTGCTTCCCAGAGTCTGTGTTAACCAGGACAGCAGTCAGAAACCCGAGCTGAGAACTGAGCCCAGGCATTCCATGTGGGACATAGGCATCATAGTTGCAAGGCTAACTGCCCGCTCTCACAAGATCTGTTTCTTGATGGGCCAAGATGGTATCTTTAATTTAGGTTTTCTTTAACTGAGTGGGAGGTTTATACCTCTTAGGCCATAGCCTAAGGCCTTATAGAGTGTTGTGTGCCTGGTAGGTTCTCAATAAATGATCAAATAAACTTGGATCACATTGTTAAAAATTTTGAACTAGTGTGACATACTTTATAGTCAGGTTTTTGTAAGATAACAATTGCTTAAAAGGTAAAATTAATAACAAAAAATAGGTAATTTCATTATTTCCATTCTCCAAGGTTTTAAGAGAGTACCATGTTGATACTGCTCAGTTATGTGCACATCAGAGTAATGGGTAGAAAGGCTGGGATGAAGAAATTGTAAAAAGATGATGCAAGTAAGCGTGGATCAGTCTACTTGGGGAAAAACTGCCTAGCAAACTGGAGGAAGGGGTTAAAAAGGGGAATATGAGAGACATGGTCAGGATGAGCTCGATTGCTTGGAGTCAGGAGAGAAAATTGAACAACTACCCTTAAGAAAGGGACTTTGGGGAAAATGAAACATGATTACAAAGCCCGTTATGCACATTGCTTTTCAGTCATGTGTGTGTTGTGCTGTGACTGGCTGGCCTCAGGTGACCCAGTTTTATTTGGATTATACTGATGACAAAGCACCATCTTACCCGCATTCTATTTGACCTTCACATTGCATAAAACTCACCAGTTTTACTGTTAAATTGCTTCCCAGCCAGAAAAGGAGAGAGTAGGTCATTGAGCTGGTAATTGGCAGAGCTGTAAGTAAGACCCACACCCCCTGGCGCATAGGCCCACGTGGGTTCCTTCCCTGCTTCTCCCCTTCCCTCCCCTTCTCCCTCCCTATTCTCACAGTGCACCGAGTTAGCAACACACCGCAGCAGGAGCCATTCCCTAACCGGCCTCCAAGCTTTCAGTTGAAAGTTTCTAGTCCCGAAGAGTCCGAAGCAGTGTCTGCCGGGAACCGCGAAGTTCTGTGTGTGGTGCTCAGAACCGCGGCAGCCCCAGAGGACTTCGCTTTTCAGTTCGCAGCGCAGAGCCTCATGAATAGCAAGGCTGTGTGGTGGTGCACGCGTCTCAGCCCTTGGCTTCCTGCAGGCAGCGGATCCCAGACCGCATGGGGATTTGATAACTCGCCTGGGCCAGGCAGCGTTTTAATAACTTGGAGTCAGGAGGCTGTCTGACAGGTTTCTTCATGTTGCATCGCACACCCAGGCCTGATGGAGTGGCCGGCTGCAGTCCCCCAGGGCCCGCGTGCTTGCCTGCTTCCTTCTTCCTTGGACTGCTGAAAGAGCCCATTTGTGTGTAGTTTGGCTGAGAAAAATCCTGTTGCTTTCCAAGTGGTTGCTTTGTTGTTTCTGTTACACAAACATCTGAAAAATCAGCATTTCCTACTCAGCATCGAGCCAAAATTGACTGCTGTCTTTCTGTAATAAAGCAGCATGTTTTGCTCGGCTCTTCTAATTGGAAGACAGAAAGTCTCACAGACAGAAAGAACATGTTTATTGATCCAGCTTCATCCCAGAAACCGGACTGCACCGCAGGGAATGAGCGCAGAGAAAGGGAGCTGATTTTAAATACTTTGCAAATGCTCCTTAGCAGTATGAATGAGCAGTAGACTGAGAGGTGCATTAAGACCTCATGTGATGGAGTAAATGCAGGCAGAGCAGACTGCTTGGTAATGACCTGAAAATCCAGTGGAACTGCTCATTTCCTGAGTTGTCCATGTTTGCATGCTGATCTGGAGGGACCCTGGCTCCCCAAATGCAGAGATAATAAAGCTCTCATGAATGCAGGAGCAGGCTTTGTGTGCTTGCAGGGGAAAACAGAAATTCTTCAACGTGGTCTCAAAAGCAGCAGCAGACAGCTCAAATCGGGGATAGCAAGCTGGGTGGAAGCCAAAGACAGCCTCACTCCTGGCTCTTGCCTGGGTCTGAAGCGCCTTTACTTTCCTTCTAGCCTGTCCTGCTCCTTACTATCCTTGGCCTACTTGTTTCTTGTAGCAAAGGAGGACTACAGTTGGTGGAGCCTGGCCTTCAGGGCTCCTCCACAAGCCCCTCGGTCATTTCCCAGCCCAGAACATGCTTGCAGAAGCTCAGGAACCTGCACTTAACAAACCCGTGGAGCTGCAGCCAAGTCCTTGGCAGAACCCAAGCGCTGTCCCATCTGGCAACCTGTGGAAAGCAGAGGGCACACCTCCTGCTCGCCTGGATCCTGGCCTTGGGGGCCTGCCCTCTCCCCTTGCTGTCTACAGCTCCAGTTGTGTTTGCTGTGCCTGGCGCCAGTAAGTTGTGACATTTGGATATGACCCCTTGGGGATGGCTTCTCCTCCAGCCACAGAGCAGTCTGATCCTTGCTTCCACTCAGAAGAACCTGAACAAGCTTAATTGACCTTGAACTTCACCGAAATCATTGAGGAGGTTCTTTATCCTTCTGAAGCTGTCCCTGGTTCCTTACAGAAATGGGTAGTATCCGTAATCCATGAAAACGTGAGAGGGAGTGGGAGAGAGAGTGAGGGATGGAGGGAGAGAGGAGAGCAGCAGGAGGCGTGAAGGTTTTGATTCTGGCAATTGAGGTGCCGATCCCTGTGCTGCTGCTTGCTTCCGCCAGCATAGGCAAATGCACCGTGTCACCTTCCTTAGCTTTATCTCCTCAGACGTAAAGTGGTAAGGTAATGATTCATACCATTGACAGGAAGATGAACTTGTGTAACTCACTGAAGGCCTTCAAGCACAGAACCTGACATCAGTCATGGGTAGAATCTCTTCCTTCCATCACCCCTCCCTACCAGGTATTGGTCAGCAAGAATTCATTCTGCATTCTGAAGAACTCATAGAAACACAATTTGTGTGCATCAGGGAATGTATAATTTACATCGAGAAATCAGGCTCCTTGTTTTAATGGATTAAAACATTTTGCTCAAAATGCCAGAAGATCTGGTTTTGAGTTCTGACTTATATGTAGTTGTGAAAATATCTATTCACCTTGACTTTTTTCTTTGATTTTTCTCATAATTTTTATTATATCAAAAATGTAATAAGATTTACCATTAGTTACTTTAAGGTGTACAAATGTAGTGGCATTAGACACACTCACAGTGTTGTATGAACATCAGCACTTTCGATTTCCAGAACTTTCTCACCGCCTTAAACTGACTCCCTATATCTGTTCAGCAACAGCTCTTTTCCCCTTTCTTCCCCGCCCCGTTCCTGCTAACCTCTATTCTACTTTCTGCCTCTCTAGGTTTATCTTTCTAGATATCTCATGCAAGTAGAATCACTTAATCTGTGTCCTTTTTGTTGGGTTGAATTGACTTGGCATAGGATTTTTTGAGGTCATCCATGTAGTAGATTGCTTCAGAATTTCATTCCTTTTCATGTCTGAATAATATCTCATTGTGTGTTATGTACCACACTTATTGTTTAACCTGTTGTATAACACCTGGCTGTTCCACCTTTTAGCTTTTGTGAGCTGCATTGAACACTGGCATTCTGTTCTGCTCCAGTCCTGGTTTTCAGTTATCTCACACATATACCAGCAATGGAATTTGTAGATGACATATTAGTTCCTTGTATAGATTTTTGAGGAATTGCCAAACTGTTTTCCATGGTGAATGTTCTTTTTTACTTTTCCACCAGCACTGCATGGGATTTTCAAGTTTCTCCTCATCTTCAACAATTCTTTTTGGTATCCATCTTTGTTATTTAGGCCTTCATCATAGCTGGAAAGTGCAAGCTCATTGTGGGTTTGATTTGTATTTTCTTAGTGATTACTGATGATTAGCTTCTTGTGTGTGTTTATTAGCCATTCAAGTATTTTCTTGGAGAAATGCCTATTCAAATCTGCACCTTTTTTTTTTTAACTTTTATTTAATGCATATAAATTTCCAAAGTACGACTTATGGATTACAATGGCTTCCCCCCCATACCGTCCCTCCCACCCACAACCCTCCCCTTTCCCACTCCCTCTCCCCTTCCATTCACATCAAGATTCATTTTTGATTATCTTAATATACAGAAGATCAGCTTAGTATACATCAAGTATGGATTTCAACAGTTTGCTCCCACACAGAAACATAAAGTGAAAAATAATAGATGATTTTTTTTAAAATGATGATGAAATCAGAGCAGACCTATTGTCATGTTTAATCCCAGTGAGAGTCAAGTTGGGAATTGATAATTTCTTTTTTTTTTTTTTTACAGAGGATCAGTTTAGTATGCATTAAGTAAGGATTTCAACAGTTTGCACCCCCATAGAAACACAAAGTGAAATATATTGTTTGAGTACTCGTTATAGCATTAAATCTCAATGTACAGCACATTAAGGATAGAGATCCTACATGAGGAGTAAGTGCACAGTGACTCCTGTTGTTGACTTTACCAATTGACACTCCTGTCTATGGCATCAGTAATCTCCCTATGCTCCAGTCATGAGTTTCCAAGGCTATGGAAGCCCTCTGAGTTCTCTGACTCTTATCTTGTTTAGACAAGGTCATAGTCAAAGTGGAGGTTCTCTCCTCCCTTCAGAGAAAGGTACCTCCTTCTTTGATGACCTGTTCTTTCCACTGGGATCTCACTCGCAGAGATCTTTTGCCAGAGTGTCTTGGCTTTCCATGCCTGAAATACTCTCATGAGCTTTTCAGCCAGCTCCGAATGCCTTTAGGGCTGATTCTGAGGCCAGAGTGCTATTTAGGACATCTGCCATTCTATGAGTCTGCTGAGTATCTCACTTCCCATGTTGGATCACTCTCCCGTTTATTTACTCCATCGGTTCAAATCTGCACCTTTTTAAATTGAGTCATCTTTTTGTTGTTGAGTTGTAGGGGTGGTTTGTATATTTGGATATTAAACTCCTAACAAATGAATTGCTGTTTTATACCATTTTGTAGTTTATATTTTCGCTATAGTTTTTCTTTTTAATTATTGTTAAAAAACAGGGGTGGGTTTTTGGCACAGCAGTTAAGTCACTGCTTGGGACATCTGCATACCATAGCAGAGTGCCTAGTTCAAGTCCCAGCTATTCTGCTTCTGATCTAGCTCTCTGCTAGTGTGAGTCGTAGGAGGCAGTAGGTGATGGGTCAAGTTCTTGGATCCCTGCAGTCCACATAGGAGACCCGCATTGAGTTTCAGGCTTCTGGCTTTGGCCTGGCTGTTGCAGGCATTTCTTGGAGTAAGTCAGTAGATGGTAGATCTCTCCATCTGTCTCTCTTTCTCTGTCTTGGTGTCTTTAGAATAAAAGGCAAATAAATAAATACATTTTTAAATGAATAAAAAACCCCAACATTATTAAAGGAAGTTCCAAAATACACACAAATGGGCATGATTTAAAATCATGAATGCCATTCTGCCAATCAGAGGCCAATACCAGCCTTATCTCTGTTGATCTGCACCATCCAATGTAATGCCTTCCCTTTAGGATTACAGGAGAGGAAATTTCTCTGCCCAAGGAGTGTATGAATTGGTACTCATACGTATTCACTCAGCTAGAAGGAGGCATTTGAATGATTTTGTTAAACTAAATACCATCCTGCAATTCTGATCAGGTTTAGAATCAAACATAACACAGATGCATTAAGTATTCTTCAAGATAAGCCCTGCTCCTTGTCATGACAGTAGAGGAGCTGGGTGAAGTTGCCTGATCAGAGAGATCTCTAATTCTGCCCATAACCAAGTCATCAGACAGCAGGCAGAAGGCAGCATATCCTGACCCAAAAGATAGCCTTTGTTTGGAAAGAGCTTGATGCTTATTGGAATACATTTCAGACTCCCACTGGAGCATCTCCTAGGATTTTTCTAATCCATGTGCTGTCTATTTAGAGGGTATACTCCACTCTTCACTCTGGTAAGAGATGAAGGGTTCAGCCCCTTTTGGGAAACTCATGATGAAGAGGAAGGCAAACAGGAGGCTGGAAGAAGGGTAAAAAGGAGGAGGGCTGGTGTCTCTGAGCCCCACTCTTAAACCTTTTGTATCCATAAAAGACACGAACAGACCTGGGAGAAGGAGCAAAACAAGTAAGAAATATAAAACTGAATTCAATTCTACCAGCTTTAAAATGAGACAATCTTACTGCTAATCAGAGAGCATAAGCACTTGGATGTGGTCATTTCAGTGGGCAGGAGAAACATGAGGCTGAGTCTTTGGCTACCCTCAGTGACAGTTCACTGGGGAGGGGGCATGAGCTCCCACTTTAGCTTATGGTGGAGAAAAATGCCTTGACTTGGAGCCTTGACAACCCAAGCAGAGGCTTGGGGGCACGCTGGAAAAGACAAAGCGTTCTCACCATGGAATGTCATAGTGCAAGGCCAAGGGCAACTGGACAACCCAAACTCTGGGAAGCAAACCCTTGGTTTAGCAAGGGACCCTGGGTTAGTGCATTGTGGTGTCTGTAGCTGAAGCAAACTTCCTGCTGGAAAGACCAACAGGCCACTTGCAGTACAAGATTTTATTTATTAGTTGCAGAAACAGAGGAAGAAATTTAAGTGCTGGCCTGAGAGTCCATTTGATGGTCCTTTGGTGCAAAGGAAAAATAGAGACAGATGAGATAATCGTTGCAAAGAGAGACGTTGGCTCCCAGCCTTCTGGCTGAAGGGATGCCAGTCTCTTTGCCCAAACGTGATGCCAGGGGCTGCCTGCGTGATAGACTGTGAGTGCCAGGCGACAGCAGAAGCAGCATGCTGTATTTTTTGTTTGTTTGTTTTTACCCCTGTACATTGCCAGATGCCTATGAAGGGAGCATTCCCTTAGCCCATAAACAATCAAGACTAATAGAATATTGCTGGCAGAGTGCTAAGCAGAAATTGTTGCCACCTCAAGCATTGATTGGGTCCTCAGGAGAGACATATCTCCATTGTTACACAAGTGAGTCTTGGCAGGCCATTAGGGACAAAGGACATGGGGAGAATGAACACTTGAGCAGTCAGGGGTGTGCAGGAGTGAGGGTGGGATTCTAACATGAGCTGTCTGGTTTTGATGGTCTCTGGAAGAATCTTTACTTTCCAAACGGGTGTCTGGCTGGAAAACATTTCATATGCTGACCTTTCTGCCAGAAAAACAGGAATAGTAAGAACTGTTCCATGCACAAAAGTATATACACTGAGGCCGAGGGAAAGAAATCATTGCTTTGCTCATCCCCGATTGATCTTCCCTGGGTGTTGGTGGCAGGTCAGAGGGTGGGCCAGGCATGTAAAGATGGTGGGATTTTTATTCTCCAGGCATCATGTCAACAGCATGTCCTCCCAACCCTGGTGAAGAAATGCTGCCCTAGCAGGGTCCCCTCCCTCTGATGGGTCCTCCCTCTGATGTTGTCCCATGGCATGGAGATTAGCCATGGGGCAACCACAAGGCTATGGTGATATCTCTATGCTCTGGAGATAGTCTGGGTGTGATTGCCACACCCTTCTCTCATGGTAAGACTTTGGGCAAGTTATTTAACTTCATTGTGCCTTGATTTCCTTATGTCCTGGCAGTGTATCCCACTCTAGTTAATAATGAAATACCCGGGGGCCGGCTGGTGCTGTTGTGCAGCAAGTTAAGCTGCTACCTGCAATGCCATCCAGAGCCATCCATATGCTCCCCATATCAGAGCCTTGATTTGAGTCCTGGCTGCTCTGATTCTGATCTACCTCCCTGATAATGGCCCCTGGGAAAGCAGCAAAGAGCGACCCAAGTTCATGGGTCCCTTGCCACCCATGGGAGAGACCTGGATGTAGCTCCTGGCTTTGGCCTGGCCCTGCGTTAGCAGTTAGAGAAGATCACAGTGTTAATGATTTAATGAGTAGATCGCCGTGCATTAGATGTTGGAGTATAAACCTGCTTGTTCAGTTATACTCACAACATGTAGTAAATGCACGCACCAGGCATTTACTGTCATTCACAGGCTTTTCACCATAGTGTAAGAGTCCATTTTCACAGGGCTTAGCTTGAATCCACTCTAGTTTTTTTTTTTTTTAATGTTTTAAATGTGTTTATGCAAAGAAGGGGCAGGGATTTTTTTTTTTTGAATTTTTAAAAAATTTCATTTAAGGAATACAACTTCGTATGTTTAACATATATAAACTTGGGAGCAAGGTGATTCTTCCCCTCCTGGTGGAGTTTTAGCATTAGGAACAAGGCGCTAATGGCTCTGTGAGTTGCAGCAGGATTTGCAGATACTTGACACCCTGCCAGTGACAAAAGGTGCTCTGAGCTTTGGAAAGGCACTAGGGTAGAGTCACTGAGCATGTGGGCTCTTGCATCTAACTGCCTGGGCTGGAATTGGCTCCTGCCATACTTGCTGTGTGACCCTGGGACAAATCTAAGCCTTGACTCTGCCCTCATTTCTGAAACACTCCATAGCATCTTTGTAAATCAAAAACAGAATCATGTATGCAAAGTGTCTGGCACACAGTAATTACTCCATACATGCTAGTCATTATTTTTTTTTAATTCAGATACTGTGTTTCAGAGCCTGTGAACAAAACTTAGGGCCCCCAAAAATATCTCTTCTGATTCCTCTTCTTTAATGTATCAGGTTTCCAACTATCTCTAATGTGTCAGGTTCCTGACTCTAAGTGGAAATGTAATCAACAGAGCCATTTACATTTATATGTGCTCAAGGTATCTTGACTGATGTTAATCCAGGCGTTTATGATTGCTTAAGGTATGTTTACATTAACCACTGGTGAAAAATGTAAAATGCATGCAGTCGTTTGAAAGGATTGATTTTCGTGTCCCCAGCCACACGGAGTGTTCACATAAACATTCTGCATGGTGGCTGCATCTGTGTACTGCCTCAAGTGAGGGTTGAATGTATATATGTCTGTCTGTCTGTCTGTCTGTCTGTAGCATCCTTCCTTCCAGCAAAGCTCATATAAAATCATGCTCTGCCTAGATATGTGGCTAAAGACTGGATGTTTCAAATGAGGGAGCACCGTGAGAAGGCGTTGTTTCCTCTCTGTCAGTATCCACAGATCTTCAGTCTATTATCAGCTGAATTGCTTCCTACTGCCCGATCCTTTACCATCATCGCTGTTTTCTACAGAGAATAGTTTCATTAACTCAGTTTTCTAATGATCTGAATACAGCCCAAAAAGGAGGAGCCCCACCAGCTAGGGCCACGCTGGTTTGGAAGTAGAAATAGCAGAGTAGTGTGTGGTGTTCTCACTGACTAATTGCACCCCAGAACTGGCTGAGCCGAAAGAGTGTCTGGATGGTGCCTGGGAAGACGAATGTTCACTGGACTGGTGAGCATTCCATATTGGCCTGATCAAAAGCAAAAACTTCTGATTAATTGCTTCATAAACCCCGTTTATGTATGGATTAAATCCTGTGGTTTGGGAAGGACTTTGGATAGAGAAACTACTCAACATTTCCAAATTCACTCATTAAAATTTAGGTAACCACTGTCAACTCTGTCTCAGAGACTTTTCTAGGCTACCTTTGCTTAGTGGTGACCAAAGATGAGACAGATCTCTGCTTCCAAGGGACTTTATATTCTAATGAGGATGATGTCAATGGGAAATATATAAATAGATAAACCAAAAAATACTTTCAAGTGTTTGTATGCTAAGCCTTCCATGAAACTGGATGACACAGTGGAGGATTGTCAGGACTAGTAGTGATGGAATTGGGTAAAGAGACACGTAGGGCAGGAAAAAGCTGGCAATGGAATGATGAAAAAAGGGTTCCACACTGGGGAAGAGCAAGTTCAAAGGCTCTGAAGACGAAACCACACTTTGAGGATACCAGGAAACCACCACTGTGGCTGATGTATAATGAGCAAAAGGTCAGCAGCCTTGGGCCAGACCATACAGGACTCTAGACCTTGTTCCGAAGCCTGGACTTGATACTCAATGTAGTGGGACAAAGTGTGAGTTTTGAGTGGGAGGGCGGCATGACCTAGATGAAGTTAGCAGACCATTTTGCTGCTGTGGTATCCTGACAACAAGAACTCACACTCATACACGTTTCTTCATCATTGAGTTTCTTCTACAGACCAACACCAAAATGTAACACTTTTCATTTTACTTTCAGTAATGATAGGTCACTGAATAATTATTTCAATCACTCTAAAGACCATTAAGACTATAAAGACCGAAGTACTTAAGCTTTCCAAGTTGCTGGCTTGCCTGGCCTATTAGCAATATATTTGACTTCCTTTATCATTTGAACAACACACCTGGAGGCAGAGCAAGCCCCTTAATTCCAATGGGAATTTGAGGAGTTTTGTGCAAAGCCTCAAGTATAGAACACTGCTTCAAACAGCGAAAGAAATACATGGTGCTTCCAAAGGTATTCCCAGCCAGCCCATCCTGCTGGTTCCTACAAGAAAGTTAAAATCAAACAAATGTAGAATCATGATAGAATGGGTCTTGACTCTCTCTCTCTCTCTGTCTTTCTCTCCCTCTCTCTCTCCCCCTCTCCCTCCCTCCCTCCCTCCCTCTCTCTCTCCCCCTTCCTCCCATCCTCCCTCCCTCCCTCCCTCTCCCCCTGCCTCCCTCTCTCTCTCTCTCCCCCTTCCTCCCTCCCTCCCTCCCTCTCCCCCTGCCTCCTTCTCCCCCTGCCTCCCTCTCTCTCTCTCTCCCCCTGCCTCCCTCCCTCCCTCCCTCTCCCCCTGCCTCCCTCTCCCCCTTCCTCCCTCTCCCCCTCCCTTCCTCCCTCTCTCCCTCTCCCTCTCCCTCCCTCCCTCTCTCTCTCTCCCTCTTTCCCTCTCTCTCCTTGTCTCTCTCTCCTGGAAAGAATGGGTTAAAAGACAACAACCAGATGAGAATCCCAAACAAGAAATTTCTATCAATTAGTGTTTTTTGAAAAGGCCTGTGGGCAAGAGATTTAGATGTTTAGTCATGAGCAGGCTGTCAGCTCTGAACTCCAGCAGTTCCGTCTGTCTGGTCCGCCACTGTACATGGCACCTAGCAGGTGCCCCACAGATATCTTCAGAGGGTGGATGGAGTCCTACTGAGCACCGATTATGTCAGCTGCTTGGGCAGGATCCCTAGTGTAGTTTGGAATGTAGAATATCTACCCCTCCTG
Source organism: Oryctolagus cuniculus (assembly GCF_964237555.1). NCBI lineage: Eukaryota > Metazoa > Chordata > Mammalia > Lagomorpha > Leporidae > Oryctolagus > Oryctolagus cuniculus. The sequence goes on along the minus strand of NC_091441.1, from coordinate 90,307,791 downwards.
TTTACAGGGCCAGAGGTCTCTTGAAATTCGATGACTCATAGGGAATATCCTTGGAGGAAACAACAGGAAGGTGAAGAGTGCAAACCCAAGGCTGCAGTGCAGGCTTTTGGTCATGGGGACGTTCTGAGTGACCACAGGTTCCAGGGTATGACCTGCCAGTAAATGTCAGGTAGCCAATAGAAGAGGAGCTCACTGGGAAAAAGCTTGTTAGAACCTATGAGACAGGGAGAGATGGCTTTCCCCATACAAGGCAGTGGTTGAGATAAAGTAGAAGTCCATGACTCAAGTGCCTGTATCTTCACAGAATGAAAAAAAAAAATGATCAGAAGATAAGTATGTGGCAGTGACAAGGTGCCATGGAGTGGGAAGCTATTATAATTCAGTGGTACAAGTCTCAAAGCTGGTATCATGTTGGCTCATTGCGAGTCTTTGTGTCCATTATGCTATAAGGTCCTTGAGGACAAGGATAATGTCACACCCACTATCATGTCCCTGATACTTAGAATGCATGGGACACTTGTTATTTATTTACTGTAATGAAAAAAAAAGCTCCCTCCTGTAGTCCCATCTGGACTACTCTTTGACAATTCAGTTGCTCCTGATCAACCCCAGAATGAGGTGTTCCTGTCCCTGTTTTCTCATGTACTTTCCTCTCTCTCTATTTATTTATTTATTTTTAACTTTTATTTAATGAATATAAATTTCCAGAGTACAGCTTATGGATTACAATGGCAAACAGAATTTTCAATCAGCATTTGCAATTTTTTTTTAAGTCTTCCCTACAAAGCAGGAGTGCTAGGAGCAGGGATATTTTCCCAGGCATCTCTGTATTCCTTTTGCTGATCCCACTGACAGGCACTGAGTAAATGCTAAGTATCTTTTGTTAACAATAAAATGAAAGACTTATTTTATTGACATCTTTCATGCTTCCCTCCTCTAGATCTGAAAAAGTTAGGAGCTTTGCCTGAAGAGAAAATGGGGTACACTTGTATGGGAAAAAGGCAATTATAAGTGAAAAACGTGGTTAGTTGCAAAGCTGTACATGAGTGCATATTGTGGCATCCTTCTTACAAGCATGACCTGAGCAGTGGTATGTATTTACTGACTATAGAGACAGGACAATAGCTTCTGGGGTGTGTAGAACTGATAAATGCAATGAAGTGATGGCCCTGGCACTCTTGAGCTAGCTTCGATGAGGATAAGTAGAGAAAGATGGCAGAAATGTGAGTGAGGACTTGTATACCCAGGGCTGTTCATTAAGAGTGAATTGAGGGACATCTCCCATAGCATTGGAAAGCCAGAGTTCATTTTGAGCAAATAAGGCTTTTCAAGGTGTGACCAGGAGATGAAAGAGTCACTAAGATCAAATCTGACTGGTGTCAGTCTCAATAAGCTCACCTGCTTGCCACAGAAAGGGCACACTGATTGTCTCTGCTAGAGAAGGCTCTGCTGTGTAAACAAACAACTACATACATCAGGCCACTGGAAATATGGCCAAGGAATTGTGAAATCCTCAGGGCAGAAGGGCCTTTTGGCCCTGAAACCAGTCTGATTCCAGACTAAAATGACTCCTGCTGGATTCTCATCTCCATTAGATGTTGCAGGATCAGCTGGGTCAGAACCCAACTGATCCCCACTGACCACCTCCACAATCGCCCACAAAGGCCCCACTGATCTCATCCTAAGCCCATTCTTACTCTAGGAAATATGCCCACTTCCTTTATTCAATTAATAAACATGCACTAAACACCCAGTACTAGGCAAGCATTAGCATGGTGGGGGTATTTACCTGCCTTCAATGAGAAAGTAGGGAGATGAAGGCACCAACAAATCTAATACAACAGGATGTAGCAGGACGGAGTAATGGTTTTGCATCTTAAATCTGGACAGGGTAAGGGCTGGCTTTCAAATCTTAACTCCACGACGTACTAACTTGGTGATTTCAGGTAATATACATACCCCCTGAGAAGCCTCAGGCTCATCATCTACAAATGATGATAATAACTACCCTTAAAAGGGATCAGTAAAATAATGAGTATGAAGGAATTATCCCACTGTCTAGTAATAGGAAATGTTCAATAAATCTTTCTTCCTCTCTTCCTCTCCATTTTATTACTCCCATTACTGCTCCCGTTCCTCTTATAATTGTTCTGATCACCCCTTTTATGACTCCTACTGCATAGAAGTCAAAATGTAATAGAGGAGAGAACTTGGAGGATACGAAGAGGCTCTGTCAAAAGCTTTGGGATAAGAATTCATAGTTTGATGTTTGCAGAATGAGTGGCATTTTCCTTGGAAGAGAAGAAATATGGAGACACATTGGGGCTGATTATTCAGCAGAAGCAGGGGCTCCCCAGTTAGGAATTAAAGTGGATGTCTGGGGCTGGCGATGGCCCAACATGGTTGCAGTGAAAGCACATGTGTCTTAGACAGGGCTCCTGGCAGCAAACATATGCCTGGAATCTCAAGAATGAGGATTCCCAGAAGCCACAGGAGGCCAGAACATGAAGGAGAGGCGAGTGACCTGTTATACCACGCTGCTGGTGGTAGACACAGGCACCCAGAATGACAGCTGACTTACTGTAGCAGTGTGGGAGGAGTTCCTTCGTAACATTGGCCTTGGCAGTTCTGATGGGGATCCCTTTTTTGTTGAATTTCTTTTTAGGGGAGGAGGCTGAGAGAAAGAGCTATCTACAGACAGAGCTCTTATACACTAGCTCATTCTCCAAATATCCACAATGATTGGGACTGGCTGGGGCCTAAGCTAGGAGCTGAGAACTCAATCCAGGTGTCCCATGTGAGAGGCAGGAACACAACCAGTTGGCTATGCAATATGTTTTATTAAAATCAGCATACGAACACAATTTTTACATGGAAAACATCATTTAGAAGGGGATTTTGACATTTGCATCTTGTGTTCCTTAGTTGTCAGCAATACTGGCATAAGTGGGCCAATGAAGGAGATGAATGTTTCTTCCCTGTTCTGAAAATCAGGAAGCTAAAGGCCTAGCAAGACAGAACACTTGGGACTGTGCAGGTTAACTCCCTGTACTTAGAAGAACAGTGCATGTGTGTGTTTTCTCTTTGTAACTCAAGAGTTAAAAGTTAATCACAGAAGGAAGAGAGTGGCTGGGAGAAAAAGGATCAATTAGGGATTTTGAGACATGGAGCAGAATTCTTAAATAATTATTTTGGGTTCAGATGTCAGACCATCGCATAAACAAAATATAAATATAGTCCAGAAATAAATACTGCACTTTGCATATTCTGGACTCATCATGAGTTTATGGTGGAATGTAATCAAGATTTTCATATGGTAATAATAAGGGAAGAAAATTCTTTGCTATGTTTCCACTATGCCCACAGCAAAATTCAAGAAAGACAAGATCATGATTTACCCCAGGAGTCTTTAGAGAATTGTATAATTAACAGTTATAAAATGTTGTTCATATGGCTTGGATGATAATAGCACAGCCCATGTTATTTTAAAACGTTATGTTTATGTATTGAAATATTATACTCCAGTGGGACTAGAGAGCAATCCAACTTCTAGGGGATGGGGACAGGCAGGGCACATGCATCATTAATAGGTAACATAGTTACAATGAGGTGGCCCTTCTCAGTTTATACAAGACTTAGCAGCACTTCGTCTTGTTGAGCCCTCACAGCAGGCTGTGGTTGGTCTATCATGAGCATCATAATTTCATAAATAAATTTGAATATCACAGAGGTTACATAATCTGCCTAAGTTCACAGAGCAGTCATCAAAAAGCAGCCGGGGGAGCTATACCCTCTTTTCTTGTTCTTAGTGGGAAACTGGTTTTGTTGTGTGGCGGGGGAGGTCACCCTGCCTTTAACGGCTGCTACATTTCTTCTAAGTCCAGCTCAACCAGGAATAGCCCATCTTCGGGGAACCATTTACATCTCTTGGAACCCCAGAGAGTGAGCTCTGCTTCACATAAACACCAAGTTAAAAAGTCCATTTGAAAGAGCCAAATTGCATAATTGATTTGTCTGAAAATGTGGTGTTGTGTGGTTGCTTCTCTGGGTACTAACCTTGGCATGGGAGCTGTGTCTGTGTCCCTTCTTGGCCATTAGCTCACAGCTCATGGCTTTACTTCATGTGTGCTCCATTGTTAGTAAGGATGGGAGTCAGCAGCAGCTCCTGTTGCAAATTAGAGTAAAGGTGGATTTTCATTTGTATTTTTTAATATTTTATTTATTTGACAGGGGTGGGAGATACCTTACACCCTCTGGTCCAATCCCCAAATGGCCACAATGGCTGGGTCTGGGTCATGCTGAAATCAGAAGCCAGAAGATCTACCCAGGTCTCCCACATGGGTGCCAGGGGCTCAAGGACTTTGGTCATCTTCCACTGCCTTCCCGGGAGCAGCGGCAGGGAGCTCAATCAGAATCAGAGCAGCGGGCTGTCAAACCAATGCTCTGATATGGGATGTTGGCATCTCAGGCAGCAGCATAACCCACTGCACCACAGTGCTGACTCCCACATTTTCATATGTATTTGAAGTCCAAGTCAATTTATTAAACATAACTAGGTCTTGGAATCATGAAATTACAATTGGCACTTACCTCTTGCCATCTTAGGCAAGCATGTTTGTTCAGTTGCACGGATCACCAACAGTGTACCAGGAGCATAATGGTTTGCTGTGTCCTCACCACGCTGGCTTCCTTTCTGTGTCTCATGTGCAATGAGCTCTTTCCCCAGACTCTGGCTCTGCTCCCCTGCCTGGAGTACTCAGAACTGACTTCTCACGTCAAGTGTGTCTGGGCTGAAATGTCACCTCTTCAAAGAGATGTTCACTGCCCAAATAATCTAAAGTAGCCTCCCACCATTCTTTATGAATCCTACCACAATTTGTAGCATTGATTGCTTGTTTTCAATATTTATTTGTTTACTGCCCATCTGCCCTGTGCTGTAAGAGTAGAGACCTCATCTGTTTTGCTTTTCACTATGTCTCCAGAACTTAATCTAGTGCCACATATCATGGGTACTTAATAAGCATTCATTGAATGGAGGACCTTGAGGACTTAAGCCTTATCCATCCTCTTGGGTTGTCTGATCTATTCATTAATGAGCTATTATTATATAGCAGACTACCCCTAAATCCACTATCTAACACAACAATAACTAATCATTGTGAATGCAGTGTGTGGCTTGGGCTGAGAGCTGGCCTTGACTGGAGCAGCCCTACGGACATCGGCTGGGTTGACTCACACATCTGCAGGCCAGCTGGAGGTTGGCTGATTCAGCCTGGGATTACCTGGCTTGGCTCCAGGACTGCTCCACAAGTCTCTCATCCTTCTTGGACCAGCACAGTTCCTGAGGCTTGTTTCTTCTCAAAGTGATAACGGAGGTGCAGGACAACAAGCAGAATCATATGAGGCTTCCTATAGTCTAAGCCCAGCACCAGCCCAACAGCACCTCTGCAAGCCTGCTGTTGGCCAAGGCTAGTCCTAGTGTCAAAGAGCAGACAAGTGCACTCTGCCCACAAAGAAACAGTGGCAAAGATGTAGACGAAGGGAGGGCTAAAGAATCAGGGCCCGTTTGGCAAGAATGCAAATTAACACAATCCCATCAATCAAAATGTCATTGTGCTTGGTTGACAAGCCCAGTCTCTTCCATTTTCACTGGGTCTTGGCATTTTCTATTTTGCCATTTTAGTATCACTATGTGACAATTTTTATATATCTCTTTCCTTTTTCTCTGTTCCTCTTTAACTTTATGTACTTTTTTTTGGCATTTGCTAGCTTTCTCTTTCCTTCTTTCTATCTTCTTAACATTTTTATATCCTACCTTAAATAAAAGGGTATTTATTTTTAATGGTATATTTATTGTATAGTTTTAAATTCTTTGTTAGAAAATTTAAGTGAAGCAGTTACACTAAATTCAGCCACTTTTTATTTAATGTTGCTTTACAGTGATTTTCCTATAGGTTATTTACACTATGTATAAAACTCTTCACCTTGCACTGAAACATGTACCTTAAATAAAACGCTTTTCTTTTCCTATACAGAGTTGATGAGAACATAAATTGTAAACCATCCCTGGTGGGCAATTTGGCCATATATGGGAAAATTTAAAGCATCCATATGATTTAACCCCAAAGCTCCCATGCCAGAAACTTACCTGACATGTGGATTTGTATGTGTGATCAAAGTGTTCATTAAACCACTGTTTATATTGGGAACAATATGTAAAGAAATTAAATAATAGAAGAATGAGGAAATAAAACATCGTATATCTTCCAATGAGAGAAAATGAGAGAAAGACAATCACTTAAGTTCCATTATGCCTGGGAATGGATTTAGTATATATCACAAAATTAAGGCCTTTTTAGTCTATAGTGACTTAGTAAAATCAGCTATTTCTATATATGATAACATGGAAAGATCTTCAAGGCATATTAACAGATGAAATCAAGGTACAGAATATTGTACAGAGTTCAGCATGGGTATTTGATTTTTGAATACATGAATACATCTGGACATTTCTAGAAGAATACTTAAATTATTTACAATGATTATCTTTAATGACTGAAGCTGGGGTGGAAGAGAAAAAAAAAAACTTACTTCCATTGGATACTTTTTGGTATTTAAAATTTTAAGAGCTGATTGCCTCTACAACAGGAGGTGACAAACTATAGACCAAGGGCCAAATCCAGTTTCCCACTTGTTTTTGTAAATAAACTTTTATCAGAACACATTTGTGCCTGCTCATTTAAGTATTGTCTGTGGCTACTTTTGTATTATGATGGTGGAGTCTAATTGTTCAGACAGGTCAGCAAAGCATAAAATATGTGCTCTCTGACCCTTGACAGAAACATTTTGCAGAAAATAATTTGCCAAAAAAAAAAAAAAAAAGACTCCTAAGCAAAATCTAGCAAGAGTGGGAGAAAGGCTGCAAACTAGAGGAACGAACAGAATAATCTGTCTTCTGGGGAAAACTCGTGTGGTGCCTCAAGCAATTAACATTTATTAACTATCAAGGGATGTGCTGAATGTGTGGAGGGGGAGACAAAAGGATGAATGAAAGGTGCTCTCTGCCCTTGAGGAGTCTACAATGTGGTGGAGAGGAAAGACAATCACTGACAGGTTCCATAAAGTCTGGCAATGAGTTTAGTATGTATCACACCATCAAGGCCCCATTTAATCTGTCAAAAGAAAGTTTTCATAGACACTGCAAATTTATCATCAGGTAAGGTTTGGAGTACAGAGGTAAGTAAAGGTTGCAGAAGGACAGAAAGGGGAGACGGATTGTCCTGGCTCCTGTGCCCTGTGGTGCTGTTGATAGGTCTGGACCATTTGATTGGGCTTTGGGACGTACAGTTTCTGACAAGGAATCATAGCATCAGTCAAGGAGCTATCAATGCCAAGTTGTACATATGAGCCATTATAAACGGTACATGGCTCATGCCCCTTCTGAGTGCTTCTGTTTGTGGATAGCAGCATCTGCTAGGAGAAGGGACAGCTGATGTTCGAACATTTCACCTGCCTCTCTCATCCTGAGACTCGGGAACAACTTCCTCACAGCCCACCCAAATAGGTATGAAACCCAAGGCCCATTCCATGCCCTGCTGACCTAGGTTAAAAGTCTCTGATGAGAGCATTTCTGAATAAGGTAGGCAAGAGGGAAACTGACCTTATGAACACGAGATCCCTCCAGGGACCCAAGTGCTGAGAAGTCAGTTTCTCCTGAAGGATTTGACTAATGGTTTGGGAAGGTTCCCATGTCTCTAAGACCTTGTGTCTTAGGTGTGACATACTAGCTTTCTTTGCTCTACTGCCAATCTTCAGTTTGCCTGTCCCTCCTACAAATAGGTCAGGCTGTCTATTGCTCCAATGTCAAATCTAATGAAAGAGATCATCTGATTGGTCCTGCTCACGTCAATCACTTGGGATCCACGAGCAGGATGGTGTAGTATAAATCTGACATCCAGGGACCCAAGCCAGGTGTCTGTGTGTACAATGTTACTCTACTACAGCCATTAGCCAGAAAAAGATAGAAATGGGTATTTTACTTTTCAAAACTCGTCAGATGCCTATCCATAGATCTTCATGAACATTTGCTTAAATTCCATTTACTTGCGTGTTCCCCTCAGTGTGGGCCTGGTGAAATGAGAGGTCATTGGAGCTACTTGTCCCTTGCCCCTATATAAGCCACATGATGATGAAGGATAGCAACTTTGTCCTCTCTTTAAAAAGCCATGAAATTATAATTGAGAAAGAATACTTTATGACTTTGTTATTGTTTTTGATTTGGGGAACTATAAACTTGACAGCAACTTCTGTGTGCCTTCTAGACCTTACATAGGCTGTGCTCTGAACTTGAAGTTTTAGAATGTTCCTCTTTATAATAGATTTGTAGACATTTGAACTTTTCTGTCTCTTTTGAGATTTAGGGACAGGGGTGAAGACAGACATTTTAAATTAATCACATGTTTGATGGTCTAATCTATCTTCTTGACATTGAACCCTTTGGAGTCAAGAGTCGATCCATAGGGCACTGCATCTTGAATATATTAAATAAACACTCAATTGATCAAATGTTGAATTAAATGGTCTTTTTAAAAGCCCAGATTTTACTCAAAATTTTAAGTTATGGCTAGGTTATGAGAATAGATGGGTTTCTGTTTAAGGAGAAGGTTTGAAAAAAATTCAGTTATGAAACAAGATCATGACCAATGCTGTCCAAATATAATGCAAGTCACAGGGAATTTTGAGTATTCTAGTAGCCACATTATTTTAAAAAGGTAAAAAGAAACAGGAAAAGAGTATTTCATTAGCATATTATTTAAGCTAATATGTGCAAAATAAAATTTTCAGTATATAAAATTTTCACTGTAAAAATCAGGATTGAGATTCACCAAGTCCATAGTAAAGGTTCTTGTGTTTATTTTATTTTAAGATCACATGGCAATTAGGATGAGCCACACTTCAAGTGCTCAATAGGCAGCTATTCCTAGTGGCTTCGATATTGAACAGTGGCGATTTTGGCAGATGATTGATTTGATTTTAAATGTTATTCATCGGGAGATTCTTCTAAATCAACCTCTCTTCCAGAGCATTTAAGATAAAGTTCAAATTACTAAGGTCGGATTCCATGGCTTGAGGAATGAATCAGTTTCCAGTAGGGATATAAGGCTGAAGTAGAAGAATGGTGGGATAGAAGTAAAGGCCCCTCTGCAGGGTGCGTGCTACCTATCAAGTCATCTCTGGTGCAAAGCTAAGTATTTTTAAACTTATTTATGTATGAATTTGAGAGACAGAGACAGACACACATATATACAAATAGCACTCCCAATGGTCGGTTTATTTTCCAAATGCTTGCAGTAGCCAGAGGTAGGCCAAGGCTGAAGTCAGGATCCCAGAACTCAATCCAGGTGCCCTACATGTGTGGCAGGACCCAACCTCCCAGGGCCTGGATTCGCAGGAAGCTGGTGTCATAGCTGGGTATTGAATCCAAACAGTCCAATGTGGGACAATGGCATCCTAACCTTTAGTCTGAAGGCCTGCCTTAACTAAAGTATCTTAAAGAAGTTTTAGCAATTATATAACATGCATATTTAACACCTAACTGATAGCAAAATAGAAGTTTTAAGAACAAAGGCCAAGAGGGGAGGGAATCGTAAAATCTTTGCAGAAGTGGTTTGAAAAGGGTCTGAAACCATGAGCTCCCCGGTCCTGAAATGAGCTGCCTCTCTGCTGCACTTCATGCACTTCAAGTTGTAGATGAGAGACTTGGAGGGCTGTTGTACACCAGTGCCAGTTTCACAGTGGAGCGGCTCAGCGCTACTTAGCACAGGTGTGTGAGTCGTGATGTGCCACAAGCCCTTAGACTCCACCTGCTGCTGGGGGGTAGTGGGCAGTACTGGCGCAGTGGGTGGTAAGTAGCAGTTGCACTGTTAGCTTCTGTACTTTAAATCTGCAGGAACTTTCCCCTGCCACCAGCAATGGGAAGATCTTGGACTTGGAACCAAAGAGCCAGGTCCTGGTTTGCACCCTGATGCACTCGAAAAACTGTAAGTGACCATGGTACCCTCTGTAAAATGACAGAAATGGTTACATCATCTCCAAAGCTTTGCCCATTTCCAGTATTCTGTGATTCAATGATTCCAAGTGAATTGTGCTAGCCGGTGAAGAAAGAGTGTGTGGAATATACAGGTATTAGTGTGTGTGATATAAATTAATAAAAGAAAATACATAAAAGGGAAAAAATGCACCAAACACCTGCAGTTTTGGGGATGAAGTATATTCAGTAGTGTTCAAAGAAATTGAAGTTCTTTATTTTTGATCCTTTAAATATATAAATTAGCAACATGATATTCTGATTCAAGCCTTGCATAAATGTATAGAGCAAACCAGGGAAGTTTTTCTTCAACTTTTCCTCCTCCTTCCCCGTGATAATTGATTTGGAGTTCATTTTTCCAATCTCTTTTTTTTTTTTTTTTTTTTTGACAGGCAGAGTAGACAGTGAGAGAGAGAGAGAGAGAGAGAAAGGTCTTCCTTTCCATTGGTTCACCCTCCAATGGCTGCCGCGGCCAGCGCGCTGTGGCCAGCGCACCGCGCTGATCCGATGGCAGGAGCCAGGTACTTATCCTGGTCTTCCATGGGGTGCAGGGCCCAACTACTTGGGCCATCCTCCATTGCACTCCCTGGCCACAGCAGAGAGTTGGCCTGGAAGAGGGGCAACCAGGACAGAATCCGGCGCCCCGACCGGGACTAGAACCTGGTGTGCCTACGCCGCAAGGCGGAGGATTAGCCTAGTGAGCCGCGGCGCTGGCCTCCTTTCTTTCATTTCTACTGTATACTTACTGTTTTTTAAAGATTTTTGTTTATTTGAAAGGTGGAGAGACAGAGATCTCCCATCTACTAATTTACATCCCAAAAGTCCAACAGCCAGAGCTGGACCTGGCCAAAGCCAGAGGCCAGCAGCCAGGGACTCAGTCTGAGTCTTCCATGTGAGGACCATTTTCTGTTGCTTCCCAGGTTCTGCATTAGCAGGAAACTGGAACGGGAAGTGCATCCGTGACTCATATCCAGGCACCCTGATATAGGATGCGGGCATCTCAAGTAACATCTTAACTGCTACACCAAAAACTCACCTAATACCATTAGATACTACATATATAGTCTATTTTTACTAAAAGTAGCATCTTATTATGCTATATGTAACTTCATTTCTTTAACCAATAACAAATTTTGAAGATCTTTTTGCTAATATATATATATGTATATATATATATGTGACTTTATTCTTTTGGGCAGACTCCATAGATTATTTGTGTATTCTCTCTGATAATAAATATTAAGGTTGATTCTGGTTTTTCACTGTTTTAATATTGCTAAGAGTACTCCTGGCATCCGATTTTTATGCACCTGTGCAAATGTTTCCAGAGATGAGTCAAGTCCAAGAAATAGGAGTGCTGAGTCAGAAGCTCTCTCCATTCTTCATCTTGATGAATACTGCTAAATTATCTTGTGCAAAAACCTGATCCACTCAGACTCTCACAAACAGCATATTCCAAGTTCCATTTTTCTATACATTAACCAACACAGTTACAACATTTTTTGGCTAATCTTGCTGTTTTAATTTACCATTTCCCAGTTGCTGGAGAGATTGAGATCTCTTCAAATATTTATTGGAATTACATGTATTTTTTTCTATGAAATGTCTAATCACATTTTCTTCACATTTTTGAACAGGTCATTTGTCTATTCCTTCTTGATTCACAGTAGCACTCTACATATTCTGGATATTAAACAGTCCTTTGAGTTCCAAATATTTGTATACGGTTTTTCTGGTTTTTTTTAAACTTAATTATTTATCATGGAACTCTCATTTTTATGGCTATATATTATTTTTTGCTTTTTTCTTAGAGCAAGATTATTTTTCAGTGATCCCTCTTAATTTTTGATTTTGTAATTGTAAAAGGCGAACCTATATTGATTAATGTGTACATTATGCTAATAACAGTTTGCAAAGATAATTGGTCAAATATGCATCAGTTGATGTTCTCTGTAGATCTCCCATTAGTGAAAGCTTGCAGTTCTTTGTGTCTCTTTCCCCTCATTTCTCATGGGTCACTCTTGGCAGCTCAGCTACTCCTGCACAAAACAAGTTCATGCACAGGATGATCCCACCTGTCATTGGCTGAAATAGGTCCCCTTGTCCACTCCTCAGCGGTGATGACAGCTGTGTTTACACTAGCTGATGACCTTCAAGCAGTCCAGTTGTCCTGACCTTCTGTTCTCAGAACCAACACACACTAACTTCCGTCTTCCCAAAGACTATTGACTCTCCCTCTCCTCCATCCATCTGCCCCACCTTCCCTTCTCTTTTCTCTCTTGCCTTACCTCCGCAGCTGTCTTTCCCATGTGTATTTAATGAGCACCTACAGTGTGTTAGGGACTGTAATACAATGTAAGGATGTAACAGTGAACAAAGCAGACAGTGCTTAAGTTCCTGGAGCTTGCTTCACGTCACTGATGCTGTTCTATCAGGCTCAGCCAAACTCACCTTCACAAAACAAGGGAGGTAAAGAGCAAGGATTTTGGAATCTTAGAGAAACAGGTGTAGACTCTGGCTTTTTCTTCTCCATGTGACCTTGGCCAAGTAGCTTCATCTCTTTCCGAGCTTCTGTTTCTCCTTCTGCAGAATAGTGAGGTGAATTACACCTGTCACATAAGATTACTCTAAGGATTGAATGATTCCTAGCTAAAATTTATTGAATTCAAGTCATAAGTGACAGGGACTGTTCTTATTATCTCATTTTATCTTCAAAAGCTTCTTAGAGGTGGTGATGAATGTAACTTAGCAGCTCCTATTTCACAGATATTGAAAACTCAGGTTTGGTATCATCACAGTCTTGGAAATTGAGTCTCTTGGTCCCGGGCAGAGTTCTGAGATGTTTTTCCTGGATTTCCCAGACCAGCCTCAGAGGTTTGTGCTATCTCGGCATCGTCTGTATGTCGGTCTATTCAATATTCACTTTAAATCGACTCATATTAAAACTTTAATTCAGGGGCTGACATTGTGGCATAGCAGGTTAAACCACTGCCTGCAATACTGGCATCCCATATGGGTTCTGGTTCAAGATCCATCTGCTCCACTTCAGATTAAGCTCCCTGCTCATGCACTTGGGAGAGCAGTGGAAGTTAGCTCCAGTTCTGGGACCTGTACACTCATGTGAGAGACCTGAAGGAAGCTGCAGGCTCCTAGCTTCAGCCTGGCACAGCTCCAGCCATTGCAGACAGTTAGGGAATGAACCAGCAGATGGAAGATCTCTGTCTCTCTATGTCTCTATCTTTCTCTCAGGGGTGGGTTTTTGCCACTGTAGTTAAGTTGCCACTTGGGACACACACATACTATTATCAGAGTACCTACTTTGAGTTCTGTCTATGTCAACTCTGACAAAACTACCCGATAATGTACACACTGGGAGGCAGCAGATAATATCTAAAGAACTGGTTCCCTGCCAACCATGGGGGAGACCTGACTTTAGCCAGATGCAGCCATGGCTGTTGAGGGCATTTGGGAAGGGAATTGGCTGATGGAAGAAATCTCTTTCCCTCATTCCTCCCCTTTTGATAAATTACTTTTTTTAATTTGGAAAAAAAAACTTTTAATTTAGGATTAAGCTCCCCCCCACCCCAGTGTTTAAGATGTTTTATGGGATACCTGCATCCCATACTGGAAGGGCTGGGTTCAAGTCCTGACTTCACTCTAGACTCCAGCCTCACACTAGTACTGACTCTGAGAGTGAGCTTGTGACTTATCAAGTATTTGGGTCCCTGCCGCCCATATGGGAGACCTGATTTGAGTTTCTGGCTCCCAGCTTTGAACCAACCCAGCCTTGGTCATTGCAGGTATTTGGGAAGTAAACAGCAAATGGAAGCTCTGTACCTGTCTCCATTTTCCTGTCTCATCAATAAATGTTATTTTAAAACCCAGGTAATTTGCGTAAATAGTCATAATGTCAAACATGAATTTAAAGTGCATGTTATGGCTTCATACACAGAGGAAAAAATAGTCAGTTGTGACCTCTGTAGGACAGGCATCTGAACTGCATCTAGAATCACAAGGGAAAAGAAGCCGTGTGACCCCTGCACTATGTGGCGATGTCCTGATATCTACAGCTAAGCTGAAGTCCCGAGGTTGGGCTAAAATCTCCTTGGGCTCATGAAGAAATGATGTTCCGGTTCTCTAGCTTCAGGGGATCTGCTTGCTCTGCCTTTCTCACCCTGGTTTTGTGAATTGCCAGGGCAACCCTGTCTATCCAGTGGTCTCCAACATCAGTAAGTAACATGAAACTAGTACCATTTCATTTAAATGAGTACATTGCATGTTATAAGCATTTGTGGGAGGGAAGTCATATGTGGGCTCAAAGGATAGGGCTGGTCTTGAAACTCTTGGGAGTTTCTTCATGCAACTCTTGAGCCTGCTGGAATCAATGATGGTCAGGCAGTGGGATGAATATTGTGTCCAGGTCTGAGTCCCAATTACGAAGACACTGCTCTCCTTAGGGAGTGGGAGGGGCCTCATGAGTGTAGGAGGAAGAGAACCTGCATTCTGTATGGAATGACTTGAGGATATGTCGTTAGAGGTCTTAGACCTGCCGCTCAGGGCTTTGCCGGCTGCAGAGAGCCACTGGCTTTGTTAGGCTCTCAATTAGCAATAGTTTCTCAGAAGCAGAGATCTTTCTCCTCTCCTTTCTCATGGTGCTCTGGGTTTCCCTGTGCCCCTGCAAGTTTTCTGTATTCCATTTTCCATTACATCTCCCGTATTTATTTATCTTTTTTTTTTTTTTGACAAATCCGTACTGCTGATTTTCTGTATTCTATGCCTCATGTTATACTCTGGAAATAGAAAGAAACTACCAAGAGGCATGGTTACCTGAAGACCCGAAAGAGCGTGGTCTTGTGGGCCTTGTAGCATAAATGTCACTGGTCTACACCATAGTACATAGGGTATAGCATTGTTTTCCACATAGAGTATATATGGGATACATATGATGGGATACTTGCCCATCATGCAGTCCTACACGAAGATCTTGGATTACATTATTTTACTTCATAATAACCCAAAGAGGCAAGAACCACTGTGCATTCCCATTTATAGTTGAGGAAAATGAGGTTCAGGGAGGCCGACCTCCTTGCTCCTGGCCACACAGCTGGCTAGTGACAGAGCTGGGATGCAGACCCACTTCTAAGCAGCGCTCTGATCCTGAGTGGGCTGTTGAAAGGAGCAGCGCCTGCTTGCTATAGGAAGCACGGCATGGGCCGAGTGGCGGCTGTCCTGGCAGCGGCTGGGCCCTTTCCCACTGTCACGCAGAGCCCAGGAGAGAGGCGCCCAAGACAGAAGAGAGTTAGGAGCGGTGGGGTCGAGGAAATCCAAGACTTCCTCTTCGAAATCCCTCAGATGCAGACGTAACCTTTGGAAGGCTCAGCCCTCTGCTCTCCGAGGCTGCTGCCCCTGGGGTTTCAGACCCTCCCTGAGAGAGAAGCTTCTGAAGCCGTGTTTCTGCCTAAGTCACGGGCCTGGACAGCTGCGTGGCACACACGCAGCCCTGAGAGAGGCCTTATCCTCCAGCCTTCTGGGTGGGGGTGGGGGTGGGGGAGACAGAGGAGATGTTGCTGGAGGAATGAGGAAAGGATCTCGAGCCCAAGAGAACTCGAAAGAATTCAACTTTAAAGTCCGCTCTCTCCTCCTGTCTCTACTCCAGTGGGCTTTTAAGCTGAGGACATTCCTCCGTCTTTTCCTGTGCACCTGGGTGGGTTCGTAAGCTTTGCAAGCAGGGCAGGCTGCAGCAGACAGAGCTAGGAGAGCAATGCTTTAATTTCCCCTCTAACTTTCCCCCTGACAGCACGACAGGCCCTGCTGAGGTAATGACACGGAGCATAATTAAAGAGTAATTAAAACATGGCAGAGCGTTTTTTCACCTCTGCCTCTTCATTCCCCTGAGCAGAGCTGGAACCCTGCCCTGCCTCATGAGTGAACCTTACTGCTGAGAGCGCACGGTCGGGGTGACGGTGAGGTCAGCCGGGAATGCAGGGCTTGTCCAGCTGTGTGCAGGGCTGCCACCACGCAGGCCCCGACAGGCCCACCCTGTGGCCTGCGAGATGACGGCCTCAGAGAAAGAAATTGCATCTCAGGCCAGTCTCTTTCCAGGAACTGAGTTTTTTACTTGAATCAATTCATGTTTTCCATCTACCTACATAAAACCCAGTTAGTCTACCAGGTATGTGTACAAAATGCAATCCACGTATACTTAAAAATTGACTGGAGCAGGTCGTGTTTCCACCCTGAGGTTTCTACTCTTCAGAACTTGATCCTTGTCCCAAATCTGACCTTGGTCTTGCAGTGGATGCTTTTCCAGTCCATTTTCTCAGCTGTTGCTTCTTCTAGCTGCTTGAGCTTCTTTGCCCTTAATCAAGGAGGTAGCTTTCTGAATTTAGGAGAAAGACAAGTTTGAGCTGCAGCTGTGGTGTGTACCTTTGTGCAGATTTGAAAATGTGCCCCTTGCTTTTGTTGCAGGAAGCCCTGGGCCAAGATACATGGCTTAGGGGACAGAGGGCAGCAAGAATTTTCGCCCAAACCCCTTTATCAAGTGCCTTTGTCCAGGAGCAGCTAGTCATAGGCCCAGGCCTGGAGCCATCAAAAACCCTGTTTCTGCAATAAGCTGTGCCTTCTACAGCTAACTGAGAACTGGACCTGAGGACCGTATTCCCCATTGAAAACAAGACTGGATTCTCATGGTGTTTAATGGGGGCAGCCATGCTCCTCCCTAAGGAGCTAGTTTACTGCAGTGATTTTGAAACTAGCCTTTGAAGACTCCTTCGTATTCCAAGAAAAGCCTCAGGAGCCGGTTTGAGATAGGATGTTTAACTAGGACAGCTCAAGCTTCACATTCAGTCCAACATTAAGCTCTGGCAGGAAATTGCGTTGAAAAAAGTGATGGAGGGAGGGGGTTCTGAGGTTGAAAGAGTGGACTGAAGACAGTGAGCCCCTGCGTCAGATCAGGTTGTCAGCCGAACAGGACCCTTGCGCTTGTGAATTGTTCGTGTTTTGGAAAAGTGCACTTGTCCTGTTGCTTACACTGGACTGGGTGCAGAGCAGTTGATTTACCTCTGTACCTTCTGGTCGTGGTGGTTGTCCTTAGATCCCCAGGTGTTTCTATGTGTTTCCAGATGGGGAGGAAGGGAGGAGTTTCTGGATGTCCCAGTGTTATATATATCCCAAGGTGGCTCAGGGATTTGAATTTTATATGGCACCTGGTCTCACAGCTGATGTTCATCCAGTGGACCTCATTACGAGCAAGAAGGAGTTGCATAAATACATCTAGAATCTGAGTCAGGGACAGACCTCCTCTGTGGCTGTTGCTCCCTGCATGAGATGTGCTAACTACCACTACAGCTGGTAAGTCAAACTTGCTGTGTAACTTCGTCTTCTGGTAGCAAATGTCCCAGAACAAATGCATTGCCCAAAGAAGTCAGAATAGAGGAAGGGTCCTCTGTCACTCCTCCTGGCATGATGAAGCTCACTGTGGAGCCAGCAGGAAAACTCAATTGGCTCTGTTTTCAGAGACAATTAAATTGCACTTCCAATTCTGAGCACCCAATCTAATTGCCTGGGACATGTGACTGTCTCTGAAAAGGAGACCTAGGCTCTGGTAGGGTGCCCTTCGTGACCTCGCTGCCCCACTCAGCCCCAGGACATCCATCCTGGCCCTTATCATTCAGCCTCTAAGCAGTCTCAAGAGCAGAAATCCTGAGGAGTGGCTGGTTTGTGGTACAGGCCCTGTGTAGAAGCTGGACTTGGAGCTTAACCCAGGTAGAAATGGAGTGATTTCATTTGCACCTGTCAAAATCTACAACCGTGTCTCACTGTATTTAATAGTAACTCAGGATTCTATGAGAATTTTAGATTTATCCTCTTATGAAACCTAGGGTTTCATAAGAGAAGCTTATTTTGCATAGCTCAGGGGTATTAGAGGCCAGGAGGGGAGAAATGGAGATAGAAAATAGAGAAGGAAGGGAAAATGAAGGTCATTAGTCAATAGGCATGACTTTGCAGTTTCTGGGCATGTCTCCCCGTCTCAGAATACTAATGATAAAATAGCATCACAACCACCATTTATTGTTTACTATGGCAGCATTTTAAAGAGCACACCACAAACAAAATCGCAACAGATCTAATCATGTGTTCGTTCAATAGGCTTTGAGCCAATTCATTTTGAGTACTGTGCTAGACCTGGAGTTAAATAATGTAAAAACCAGCCACAGTTCTACCTTCAGGAAGGTCATACACCTCTGAGGGAAAATGGTGATCATGTGATTCCTCAAATACAAATGAAACTGCAAACAAAGAAGGTAATATAAAAAGCAGAGACAATATAAGATCTGTGCTTCAAAAGGGGATGAAGCATAGTCTTGAGGGACAAAGGAAGTTTCCCCAAGGAGTATGATTGAGCTAGAATCGATGTGATGAAAGCATCAACCAGAGAAGATGATAAGCAAAGCACACCATGGTTTGTGGGCACACAGTTTGGTCAACAGCAGCTGGATGGATGTGGATGTACTCAAAAGGTATGCGGTAGAACACACTGAATGCCCTGGGGACTCAGAGAAGAGAGCATTCACCTACAGCTGGACCAGGGAAGTTCCCTTGCAGAAGGAGGCATTGAAAGGAACCTTCTGCACCAAGAGGAAGGCTGTCTTGACATAGAAAGCCGATGCTTGAGAATACCTGGGTGTACACCTCCAGAGCATAGGCTTTTTTTTAAAAAAAGATTTTATTTATTTATTTATTTGACAGGTAGAGTTACAGGCAGTGAGAGAGAGAGAAAAACAGAGAAAGGTCTTCCTTCCGTTGGTTGGTTCACTCCCCAAATGGCTGCAATGGCCGGAGCTGCGCCGATCTGGAGCCAGGAGCTAGGAGCTTCTTCCTGGTCTCCCATGCGGGTGCGGGGGCCCATGGACTTGGGCCACCTTCTACTGCTTTCCCAGGCCATAGCAGAGAGCTGTACGAGAAGAGGAGCAGCTGGGACTAGTACCGGCACCCATATGGGATGCTGGCACCGCAAGTGGAGGATTAACCTACTGCACCACTGTGCTGGCCTGGAGCATAGGCTTTTAATGTCCTGAGCCATCCCATCAGTCCTGGAGAAGCAGTTTTCAACCAGGGTGATTTCCTCCCCAACAGACATTTAGCACCATCTGAAGAAGTCATTGGTTGTCACAACTAGAGATTGCAGGCAAGTGTTGCTACTAACTCAGGAAGTAGAGGTGAGTAATGGTGCTAAACACCCTGGAGTGCACAGGACACCCTCCTATCCACAAGAAAGAACTGTTGGGCTCAAAATGTCAATATTTCAAAGCTGAAAAACTTTACCCAAGGACTTCAGTTGACTATGTTATAGGCACTTTAGAAACCAAAGATCTTGGTCTTTGACATAGTTCCTAGAGCTTTAACCAGCTTCATTTTCCCTCAAGATGCTGCTTTTCTTTATCAACATCTTCATGCCAATAGTTGTTGAAATGTGTGCTACTGAAACCTATCCTACTTGTCCTTCTAGCCCCTACCACCATGGGATCTTATACAAAAGAGAAATGAAATGGTAGAATAAGTGGATAGGCAAATCAGTGACTGGGTCCCTCCACTTTGTGCCCGTTGAATGCACCTCTCTGGATTTTCTGAAGGCTAAGGGCAGCATGAGCATCCTGGATGGGATGATCTCTTAGCATGGAGGAGTCTCAGAATCATCTTTGACACCTTTCTTTTTCTTATGCAATTTAATTTATCAGCAAACCTTGTGGAGTCTATTTGAAAAAATATCTCAGATCTAATTAGTATCTCCACCTTACCATCTGCTGTACCCTGGCCTTCTTGGTACTTTCCTTGCTTGCTTCCCCCACAACTTTTGCTTTATATGCCAACTAGTTAACTCTCCAAACCCATCTTTTACCCTCAACCATGACGACTGAGCTACAGAAACCCATCCTCCTTTCTGCCTCGGCGAGATACATAATTCTTTCCCTCCCTCCAAGCTTTTGCATAAGCTCTTACCTCTGAGACGAACTTTCCCAGAAATTCCCATGGCTCATTTCCTGATTAATTAGTCTGTAGTCATTTATCATCCCCTTATGAAGTCTTTCCTGTCTGATATAAATAGTAGACCTCATCGTTTTCTATCGCAACATATTGCTTTATTTCTTTTTATATCATTCAACGCTATCTGAGATTATATTCTATAGCTCTTTCTTAACTCATTCTCTTTCACTAGAATGTCTGTAACATGAAGGCCAAGATTTTGTGACCTCCATAAACTCCTAAATAAATGAATAAGTGATGTATAAATCATTGGCTACACAAGCAAATAGTAACGGGATAGAGAGAACAGGAAGTATGACAAAGAAAGGAGACATCAGTTTAGGTCTGATGCTGGGCACTAAAATGGGTAGTGGGTCAGAAAGTCCATGTGGAGGCTGCAGGGCCCTGTGAGGATACTAAGTTTCTGGATGAAGACAGGTGCCTTTGTTAGTAGCAAGGGGACAACTCTATGCCTACTTGACAGTCTTGACATTTATCTTCTGTTGGCTTCAGCCTGCTTCTGGTTCTGTTCTAAGTATCCCTATACTCCAAGTAGCCTTATGTACTGCTGGGGAGCACGTGAAGTAGCAGAGGCCAGCATCCCATTGACTCTAGCCTAGAACACTGTCAGTTTAATTAGCATTTGTATAACTTATTATTTCTATGTCTAATTTAATATTGTGTTGCTGATTTGATGATCAAAGGATTTGTTGGTCATTTTGTATCCATTTAAAACTTAATATATGTATCAAGCCATTAAAACTATTATTCCCATGCCTACCCAGCAAGATCCTATTGGAGGATAGAGAGACATGGCAGATTGGGTGGCTCTTCTTACTTAAAGTTTCCTTGAAAGATTTTAGTCCCTGGGAACCTTCCAAGAGAACCTGTTTTTATCAGGCCAGTTACAAAAATGAATGAATTTGATGTGAGATTTTCTAACTTAGTCAGAATCAATTCTGAATTTAGAGAATTTTATTTCTTAATGTAGTCAGAGATGTGGATTCATATTAAATGTCTATTTGGAATAAAATCTTTAGAATCAAGCAGACTCAACCTCAAATATTTGTTCCTTATTGGTGTAATCTTGGGCAGTATACATAATTTCTGAATATCTATTGTTTTACTCATCCATAGAGTGGGGACCAAATGGAGTTATTTGGCATTTAATTACTTATTTATTGCGCCTTGATTTTTTTGTGAAAGGAAATGAAATAGAGGTAGATAAATATTCAGTCAAGATTTATTAGTGGCTGCCATTTTCTGTTCAGTTTTTTTAAAGTTTTTTTTAAAAGATTTATTTGTTTGAGAGGCAGTGTTACAGAGAAAGGGAAGACACACACAGAGAGAGAGAGAGAGAGAGAGAGAGAGAGAGGGGTCTTCCATCTATTGGTTCACTCCCCAAATGGCTGCAATGGCCAGAGTTGGGCTGATCCAAAGCCAGGAGCCAGGCACCTACTCCGGGTCTCCCACATGGGTGCAAGGGCTCAAGCACTTGGGCCATCCTCCACTGCTTTCCCATGCCATCAGCAGAGAGCTGGATCAGAAGTGGAGCAGCTGGGACATGAGCTGGCACCCACTTGGGATGCCGGTATCATGGGCAGTGGCCTTACCTGCTGTGCCACAATGGTGGCCCTTTCTGTCCAGTTTTATACAGTCTTAGTTTTAGATTTATTTGTAGCTATAGGTTTAGTCTGGTGTGAAGCCAGATGGAAGAGATCCTAGAACTAAATAGGCCATACACATTGCCCCCACCCTCAGACTAATAGGAAGATCAGTGTGCCTGTACCAAAGGAACAACACAGTAGATGAAGTACAGAGATTAGTTCCTTTAGGAAACAGATTTTTCCTTGAACTCAAAGGAAGCTCTAATTCTGTGGGGGAGGGTTTTGGTGGGGGTGGGATTGAGGAAGGATCTGTGAAAGAGCCTACGTTCACATTAGGCCTCAGAAGGCAAGTAGGAGTTGGTATTCTGTTGCAAAGAGAAGGCAAGCACACTGGCTGGCTTGGCAGTGCTGTTCTGAAAAGGCCAGCATTATCCAAAACCTTGGGCTTCCCAGACACCTACCTGCTTTCCAAGGGCAACTTCCCATCAGGCCATTAGAGATGTTGCTGTTGTTTTAGAGAGTTGGCTCAAGATTCCCCGTGACAACGTATGCCACACTCAATTTCAGAAATCCTTGTCCTTATTGAT
The DNA here is from genome assembly GCF_964237555.1 of Oryctolagus cuniculus. Lineage (NCBI taxonomy): Eukaryota > Metazoa > Chordata > Mammalia > Lagomorpha > Leporidae > Oryctolagus > Oryctolagus cuniculus. The sequence goes on along the minus strand of NC_091441.1, from coordinate 90,285,487 downwards.
TTTCTATCCATCCTGAAGGCAAGTATACTCAAGGAAGTTTACAGTGACCAATAATGACAGTCCTGGTATGCTTCCCTCAAGAGCTGGGCCATTTCCAAAATGTGTCATGTCTCATCATTCACAAGAGACAATTTCTTTTAAATGTCTTACCCTGGTCTTTCAGGATGTCAGGAGTTTTTAGAATATGAGCATTTGGCATGAACTAAATCAATCTTCTGATCCTCTTAATGTTTTAACAATTGACTGTCTTTTTATTGATAACCTACATGGAGTTAGTAGATTTGGTCTCATCATGACACTCCAACCTTGGTCAGAAGAAAATGGGAGTATTCCTTTTAAAAAGCAAAAAAATCTTGTGCTTGGCCCTGGCCAGATTTGGCACAGTCTTCCCGGGCTGCTGTTGTAGAAACCAACTACGTCCTAACTTGCTGTCGGTGTAGAATAGAAACTCCACATGTTTTGCAGAATTCCAGGTAGCTGACCCTCTCTGGAGAGTGGCCAAGATTTCCCGTAGAAAATGTGGAAATCATTTCCCTCTGTCTCTTCCACTTGGGGAGGCTATTACACTCAGCAGAACCCTGAGAAACCAGCCCTGTGATCTGGATTTGCGATGCTTTTTATTCCTTCAGTTAATCTAGGAATAGTCGCTAAATCTAAAATATGGCCTTATGTTCTGGTCACTGAGCAACAGTTTTTAGGACATGCATTTACTGTCTGATAAGTGCTATGGTGTCTCTTGTTGTCTAAATAAACCCTTGTTCCATCATAATTCCTTCACAGTTTCTCAAATCTAGATTCTGGTATCTTCCCCATGCAGGTGGAATGAGAGCAGCTCTTGAAAGAGTCAGCCAGGGCTTCTTAAATCAGTGATTCATTTTGTAGCCTGGAGCTTAATATAATCTTCCCTCCGCATGAGCCGTTGAACTTTTAGAATTTCAGATCTGAATTAGAAAAGGAATTATCAGAACAGTCATATGTTTAGCTCTTACTAGGCTTTGCCAGACTCTCTTTATGCTGGAAGAAAGAAGAGGCAAGATTTTTCTTTTGTAGCTGTTACTCCTCTATTATGTCTCTCTTGTCCATAATCAAGGGCACTGACAAGCATTAGCAAGCATTTTCTACCAATTTATTGCTTACTAGGTGATTTTGCACTCATTCTGCTTCTTATCCCTCTAGCTAGTCTCTGAACTTGATATTTTAATTATTACTATTTTTCAAAGATTTAGTTTTTTGAAACTAAGGCGAAGTTAGAGAAAGAGACAGAATGTGTGTGTGAGAGAGAGAAATCTTCCATCAACTGGTTCACTCCACTAGTGGCCTTGGCCAAGGCTGGGCCAGATTGAAGCCAGGATCTACCTCCAGGTCCCCCAATTGGGTGCAGGTACCCAAGGACTTAGGCCATCATCTGCATTCCCAAGTGAATTTGCAGGGAGTTGCATCAGAATCGGAGCAGCTGGGACTCGAACCAGTGGTTTTATAGAATGCCAACATTTCAGGCAGTGGCCCTACCCACTATGCCACAATGCCAACCCCAATTATTATAATTGTAGAGGTGAGAAAACAGAAACATGGGGAGGTGGCTAAGTTATTACTCAAGTGTATTAGTTTGGACTCATTTGATTGCAAAGCCAGAAGCACAAATCCACCTGAGTTTATGGGGGGTTGGGGAATGTATTGAGGTCCAGGTCCAGGATTCACCTCGAATCCAGGTGCTCATGTGATGTTGTCAGACTTACCCTCTAAGTCTGGGTTCTGTTTTCTCTGTGTCAGCTTCTTTCTCAGCACATTGTTCCTGTACCATGTGGAGCTGGTCTCTTATAGCTTCTTACCAATTTACAAACACAGCAGAAAGACATCTCCCAATTATTTTACCCAAATTCCCAGACTGGCCTAGAGTGTTTCTTTGGTGTACTGCACCTGACACTGTGCCCAGGGAATGCAGCCTTTCAGTGGGCAGGCCCCAGTATGGGGTGAAGTCAGCCCTACAATATGATGTGAATTGAGAGCAAGGGAAGCGTGGTGCTGTTCACAACAGGATGCAGACAGAAGCCCCAGCCCTCTTCTGTACCAGGTTAGATCACTCATAAGCAGAAGGCAAGGCTGGAACCCCAGGCTGGCACTACCCATGGAGGACATTGAACCACTGGGGACTTCTGTGACAAATCCAAAGAAAATCTGGAGACCACACTCAGCACAGGGTCTTATTTTAATTTTTTTTAATTTTTAATTTTTTTTGACAGGCAGAGTTAGTAAGAGAGAGAGACAGAGACAAAGGTCTTCCTTTTCTGTTGGTTCACCCCCCCCGCCCAAATGGCCGCTAAGGCCAGTGCGCTGTGCCGATCCGAAGCCAGGAGCCAGGTGCTTCCTCCTGGTCTCCCATGCAGGTGCAGGGCCCAAGCACTTGGGCCATCCTCCACTGCCCTCCTGGGCCACAGTAGAGAGCTGGACTAGAAGAGGAGCAGCCAGGACTAGAACCCGGCACCCCAGCCGGGACTAGAACCCAGGGTGCCGGCGCCACAGGCAGAGGATTAGCCAAGTAAGCCATGGCGCTGGCCAGCACAGAGTCTTAAACTGTGCTCTTTGATCCCCAATCCTCAGACCATTTAACCATTAGACTATGTGAATATTCTTGATTCCATGTATACATTATGTATCTAAATTAATACAACATATATCACAACTTGTTTTCATAGTTACTTTTTAAACACACATGTATATTACTGTGATTATTAAAGTGTAAATTCATTTCACTGCATCATTGAATTTTCAGTGGTTTTTGGTCTTTATGTATATTCTTAATATATATAAAAATCCATCTGTTATCCTGTGCAGGGTTTACAGAAAATTTTCCTCCCTAAATGGGATTTTTTAGGTTCAGAGTACTTAGGAAGACCAGGGTAATTACAGGATCACCAGTACAAGGATTAGGAGCTCATGTTTGCCACTATTTATAGTGACCAGATTCTCTTTGGGCCTCAGTTTTCTGCTCTGTACTATGGGGTTGGAGTGTCCTGTCTATACAAGCTGTAATGGCATTCCTGCATTGCAATGGAAACATAACTGTCATGAAATATATTTTTGGAAACTTAGAAGAAATCATTGATATTTTATTTTTACTTCACTCCATACTCCAGGATGCTGCTCTTAATGTGTTCTGTAAACCACTAATGGCCCAATTGTTGTCAAATGTGCATGTCCATTTATAATATAATTGTGCTGATCAATGGAGGGCTATCCTCTATGATGAACAAGGGATTTACAGTATTTTTTTTAAAAGATTGGCTTCTCTCAAGGGTGTATCATCCAGGAAGCGTATTTTATCTTATGTCACAAACACATGAGTGACTGTAAGATGTGATTAACTATTTATAATTTACGTTTAGTTTTCTAGAGTGAATGTAGCCAAAATGTCCTTTGGATATATTTTCTCAAACTGAGCATATTGTGAAGCCAGTACCCATATCAAGACACAGAACATTAACAGTTCTTAAGAAGCATACCTCAAAACATCTTTTCCCTTTCTCTAGAGTATAACCAGCACATTAATTCCCAACAGCAAAAATACTTTTCAACCATTTCTTTAATAGTGAAACTCATTTTGCTGCAGGTGATTTTTTTCCTGAATATTGCATTTGAAAGAGTTACCCATTTTGTTGTGTACAGTGACAAAAGGGGCCTTTTCAATGCTGTATAGTATTTCATTGTGTGTACGTGTGTGTTGGCAGCTATATTTCATAATCTATCCATTCAAATCCTGTGTGTTTGTGTGCAGCTGTTCCAAATAGTTCTGCTATTGACATTATATATAGGCATTTGGGTGAGCACATGTATGCAATTCTATTGGATTCTAAAGAATGCATAAATTTAGTTGATACTGACAAAATTTGTCAACTCAGTTATGACAATTTATGTTTCCTTCACCCATGTAAGGGAACTTTTATTTCTTCCACAGACTAGCTTTTTAATTTTAGCCACTCTAGTGGATTTGTCTACTTTAATTTGGCAATTTGAATTGTGGTCTTAATTTACATTTGTATGATAAATAATACAGTTAAATAACTTCTGATACATGTAGTGGCCATTTGGACATCTTCTCTGGGAAAATTAACTTAAAGTGTATTGCTTATTTTTTATTGAAATTACTATCTTAATGGTTTGTAGTAAGTAGTCAGCCATTTGCTATGCCTATTTTATTGTTAGGAATTTTTTCCAAGATTCAGTATTTGTTGATTAAATGGCTCCTGATAATTACTTCATTTCATTGATGATCAGTTCTCCAGACAGAACATTTATTTAACACCTATATTTAAATGGCAATGCTTTCTAATAGATACACACTGATAAACACAGGACAGATGTGGTTCCCATCTACCTGGCATTGATAATCAGACAATGAACAAATCTATGCCTAGTATACATCATGGCCAATCACAAACGTGCCAGGAAGAATTCAGACTGGATGGAGAAATACAAAGTAAGGGTTTCTTTTCCATTCCAAATACTGATTTGTTCTTTAATCTGAGACTGGAAGACCAAGAAAGACACTAGGCAAAAAGCAATAGAAAGATGTTGTGGGCAGATATAATAGCATGTGCTGTTCCCTGAGGCAGGAAAATGAGTTGTTTGTTCAAATACTTGAAAGGAGGCTGTGCATCCAGAGCCGGGGTTGGCAAACTTGGGCTGTAAATGACCAAATAAAAAATAGTTTATGCTTTGCAGGCCAGATGGTCTCTGTTGCAGTTGCTCACTTCTGCATCCAAGCATTCGTGGGCAACATGCAAACAAATGGGCATGGCTGTGTTCCAGTAAAACTTTATTGACAAAACCAGGAAGTGGGCCAGATTTGATCCATGGGCCGTTTAGCAATCCCTAGTGTATATCACAGAGGAAAGTGTCAGTCTTTTTTCTTAAAAACCACATTGGGCTCCTTATGAGCCATCCAGCTTCCACTCCTCCATGCAATAATCTATTCTGTGCACAGTATCCAGAACAGTGCTTGAAAGTTAATACTTGCAAGATGATGAAGCTCGTCTCTCAGTGAAACTTTCCAGAATATTCTTGTTGAACATAGATGAAAATCTAAATCTGAGATGGGCTTGGGCTAGGTGGTACAGGGTTTGTAAGCCACTGGGAGCATCCTGGATTTTAGAGTGAAACACTGACCTTCCCTTTGTACCTGTGCACTTAAGATCTAGTGATTGCTCTGAGGATAGAAGGAGAAGTGGTGTGAGATAAATTACGGTCCCAGCTACTCTTTAGCTAAGACCAATCACTCCCTCCTCTTAAAATCCGCACAAACCTTACTTTGTATATGTATCATTGTCTGTCTTCTGTAACATATTTCTATGTTAAGCTCTCCAATTGGTTTCTTTTGTCTGATTTGGCCTGATATCCATGACCCAGCAGCAGATATGAGGTGTTTACTGAGTGGATGATTATTACTTGTACTTTACCACTTCATTTGTAGTAAATAGGTGAGTAAATGAACTGGGTTTTGAAGAAAGTGGTACCAAAATAATCATAGAGTTCCAAGCCTGAGTGATCATGGTTAGGTGTGCTATCAGAAACTAGCAAGTCAAGAGAAAGGTCCTGATGTACCAGGCAGGTTGGGTCAGCGGTGCCAAGGGGACAGGTAGAAATAGAGCTGACAGCTTGGGAGTGAGATCTAGATTGGGTCCATTTATCAGGAGTAAAGGTAAAAGAGTTAAAGTTAGAATGGATTGGCTCCCGAGTTACATAGAGAAAGATGGCCCAAGGACAAATAGGATGTTTAAACCTGAGAAGAGAATGATAGAAAGCTCCCCATGAATGGCAAAAATTGGATAAGCACAATATTTTAAAATTTCCCAATAATGAAGTATTCAATGGGAATGAAAAGCTGAATAGACCCTCAAGGTAAATGCTACAGTTATGCACTGACTTTGGCATGAAGTCACATGAAAACTTAGGAAATAATGGGCAAACCTCATTAACTTAGATTCTCAACAAGGTATTGAGTTTTTAAAAGAAAAAATCACACTCTCCTTTCTATGCTAAAATGTGATAGAACACATAACAATATAGCCTTAAAAAACTAGATTTGTAATCAGGTAGGACTTGGGTTTAGGCGCCAACCCTACTCCTCACCAGTTATTTAACCTTAAACAACTGTCTTAACTGCTCTAGCTTTGGTCTCCACATCCCTAAAGTAGGGGTGATAACGGTGCTTTTTTTGGAAGCAGGTTGTGAGGACTAAATGAGGTGTAATGTATTTAAAAACCTCTGGCACCTGCTGGACACAAAGAAATAGATGTTAGCAATTGTGACTTTAAAAGCATCTTGATCATCATGTGGGCAGTGAACTCTGCTTCTAGAAGTCCATAATTAGCATAGGCCAATCATCATTCTCCACCTGCAAGTTGGGGACATCATAATGTTTCCTTCCTGAGAACTGGAGTTCCTGCTTTCAGGGCTGTTAAAAGAGTTCCAGTTCCACAGATAACTTCTCAGTAAATATTGCTTTATTTTTTTTTTGCTTTATAATTTTTATCACGATTACTCTTATTGGGAATGTAATGATTTGACAGCAAGACACAATGCAAATTTTATTTAGTTCCTCTCTGAGAGATCATCTTGGGAATACATCAATAGGATTATCATAAAATTCAATATCCCAAACTCAACAGATTCTGTTCTTAGAAGTTCATAAATTTGTCCACATTCAGGTAGCCAGGTTAGCAGTGCATTGCAATGGACCACTTGCACCAGGACCAAACTGTGCTTCCGTTGTTCTCATCTTGTCCAACTGTGAATCCTCTCTTGTTTTTGCAGTCTATCCTCTCCCCTACCCAGTGATGGGAGCTGTCTTCAGCTCCTGGGAAAATTTAGACAGTGGTCCACAAGGAGTTTGCTCACAGCAGCATAGAAGACCCCATATTGGGCCACAGGGAACTTGCAGGGCATGCAGGAGCGAGGCCAGACTCGCAGGTCTTCATGAAATACTGATTTCGGGGGAGACCACAGAAATGAGCCTCCAGCTTGGAGAGCATTGTTAGAAAAAACTTGTCCTGGAAGGAGGATATTTAAAGAGCATCTTGACAGGGATAACAGATGGAGAACGGCAGAGAAGGAGCCAGGGACAGTGTCAACAAAGAGCAGGTTGCACTTCCTGTCTGGAGGAGACCTGCCACGCCCATTCATGAGAGGAGACCATAGAGCCACTGCACTGCACTGGTGAAGAGGAAAGACAGTCGCAGCTCTAGTGTGGCCTCTGCTGTTTGCCTGCTATGAGAGTCCCTAGGCTTCAGCTTTCTCACTGGAAAGTGGGAATAATAGATGTGACCTCCTAGGGTTGTCGGTGGACTACATATATAACAAGTACCCTAAAGAGAATTCGATACATCTGTCTGCAGTTGCCACCATTATTGTCCCAGCATCATTGTTAAGAGGATTGAGTCGTAGAAGAAATGTTAGTGGTAGAAAAGGCAGGCAGTGGGAAGACAGCAGTGTGTTGGTTTCAAGCAGGGAACTTGAAGTCAGGCCAATCTGTGCCCAGATCCCACTTCTCAAGTTACTTGTCATTCAAGGCCACAGTTTTCTCATCTGAAAACTGGGAACAATAATCCTATCATGCTCACACTACTAAGATGAGCATTTAGCACAGTGCCTGTGGCTATCAGGGGTTCCATAAATAATAGGCATATTAAAATGAGACCTGAAACATTATTCACAGCCGAACTCGAGCTCTATGTGGAAATGTAGAGGCCTGGGGCAGAGCAGGAGGAATCAGGGGTTGCAAAATTACATCTACAAAAAGCAAGATTTGGAAAGGCCTGATTCTGTATTTTATTGGTTGGCCTCTTTCTCTGACTGCAGGCTGCAAAATAATATTCAAAATGAATGTAACATTTATGGTAATTACAAAGGCTGTGTGACCGTATGTTATTGCTAAGCAGATGATGGAAGGAGAGATGAAGGGAGAATTGAGTGGGGGTATGCAATGTGGTTTTCAGGATCACAATGACCCCTGGAACCATACAGAAGACAGTGAGGGGTATCGTAGGCCCTAACTTTGGGATAAGTATTCCACATCCCCTTGTGACTCACACAAACACTTTGTCATCATTGATGGGGAAAGAAAAGATTCATAAGGGAATTAATAAACAAGCCCAAGAAAATTCTTGTCTACCTTTTAATTATAGAAGAGTGATTGCTATGCTAATCATAATCAGCATCAAGGTCAAAAGTTTCCACCACTCTGGAATGAACATTTAGAAAATAGATTAGCCAGATATCAGTGCTATTTCTGAACTCCCAGCTCCTGTGGTTTGAAATAGTTTGCTGTATCTTTGAAGAGCAAACATATAATGCTAAAACATTGACTGAGCAAATATCTCCCCTAAAAGTCACCAATGTCTCCAGCAGAAGGGGATCATTAGGAGACCCGTGAATCTGTGTTGTTAATTCAACTGCTCGGGTAAAGGCTGGTACTCTGTGGTCTTAAGCGAGACCTTGTTTCATTTCTGGCAGATACCACTATAGGATATATGGAAAATACTTCGATGTCTAGTAATGTGAGTGATGAAATATAAATGTTTTAGAGCTACTAATTCATTTTGTTACCTCCTGACTGTTGTTGTCTACATTAAAAATAAAATGTCCCTTTAAGATCTCTGTGTGGATTAATAAAACCAGACCCCTACCTCACACCCTATAAAATAATACACTGCAGTTATTAAAGCTCAAGGATCTTATCCATACAATGGAATACAGTTTGGTCATAAAAGGGAATGAGGTAATGCTCCATGCTACAACTTTGGATGCACCGTGAAAACATTATGCTAAAGTTAAGAAGTCAGACACAAAAGCCTACACATGATACCATTGACAGGAAATCATTCAGAAGAGGGGAATCCATGGAAAAAAAGAAGGTTAGTGAATGGCAAGGGCTGAAGTGAGAAGGATGTAAGGAAAGACTGCTGATAGGTATGGGGGCTTCTTTGGGGTGAACAAGATGATTGGAAACTAGATAGAGGTGACAGTTATACATGACTGTCCAAATCGTATACTTTAAAATGGCTGGTTCTATGCTGTAGGAATTTCACCTCAATTTTAAAAAGTAAGGATGTTAGAAGACAAATGAACGGTAATATTTGTAAAACCTTGGAATGGGGGTGTCTTCTTAAGAAAGGCACGGACCTCAAAGGCATCAGGCAAAGATGAATACATTTATGAATATGAATTGAAAACATGTCTATAGCAAGATAAAATAGACAATATAAAAAGATGAACAAATAAAAGGATAAAATACCAGGAGACATAAAAAGGTCTAATATGAATGGGCATCAAAAAAGTCCTTTAAGCCTTTATTATTAGACAAAAGACAACAATAAAGAAAAAAAGTATTAAATGATACAAATGAACAGGTTAAATAGAAGGTTAAATGTAAATGACCAATAAAATATTTTTAAATGTTCAGTTATAGTCATGAAAAAAATGACTAAAAAGGAAGAGACATCATTTCTTTCCCACCAATTTTGCAAAAGTGAAAAAAAACTTTTGGATGATGTGGGGAAAGGGCCATATCTACCCTAGCTGAGCTAGATCATGCTTAAGAATCTCTCCTCTCTCTCTCCTCTCTCTCTCTCTCACTCCCCCACTTAGCTCTCCCTCCATCCTTCCCTCCCCCACTTTTTCCCTCTCTCCCTCTCCCTATCACTCTGCCTTTCAAAAAAATACCATAAGTCTTAAAAAGGAAGGGAAATTGTACCCCAACTCAGGCAATATGATGTGGGGGATAGGCATCCCTAGCAGTATCTTAATTACTGTACCAAGGGACAGCCCTTTAAATGCACATGCCTTTGATCCAGCAATTCTGTTCTTACGAATCTATTTCAAATAACTACGGAGTAAGAATATAAGTGCGCTTTACAAGAATTTTAATTGCACCATTGTTGATAGTAGCAAAATAACTATAAATAACATGAGTGACTGTCAGTTGGGGAGCAGTTAAATAAATTGTTATGTCTATACCTTGGAATATTAAACAGGTGTGAAGAATAATATGTTGGAAAAATTTACTTGTGTGTAAAAATACTGTTATAGTAAGTTTAAAAAAGAGGAAGACAGAACACATACCCATTGGTTTATATTGCTTACCTTAAGGGGTTGCAATTTGGGGGAGGGGAAAGAAGAGATTTTTTTTTACACATCTATACTCTTGGAATCAATTTGGTGAGGAGGTATTATTTTGACTATTTGTGAAAAAAAGATTTCTCCAAATAATGGATATGTAAATAACTCTATACATCCACAATTACTTGTACGATAACATCACTATTTAAGACCCAGTATCTTGGAATTGCCTGTGATTGTTTAGGATTTCCTTAAAAGGATATAAGCTTTCAAGTACTGCATTTGGCTGGTATCTCTTCCCAGAGCAATTTGAAAGCAAGGCCTGGATGAAGAAGCTGGGGTTCTGAGAGACAAGTGGGGTTAGCTGTGGTCTCAGCCATCACCCAGCCCTATAGCTGATCTGATGCTGAGGTTCCTGTTCTGTATCCAGCATCTGCTTGGATGCATTTCACCCTGGGGAGCTCCTTCCTTCTGCGGACAGCCTTCTCCATGTCTAATCTCTTGAAAATCCTTGAGTTAAATCTTCCTGCCCCCGAGTTTCAATAACTGAAGTGATATTAAGCACAGGCTGACCTATATTTATGCCCTAAATCCACCACTTGAGCCTTGTGACCTTGTGAAGTTTCCTTAGCTCCTCTGTGCCTCCATTTCCCCATCCATAGGAGAGGGTCATATGCCCTTTACTGGGTTAATATGGGAATCTGTAGGTCACATGCCTAGCCATGAGCCATGCACATTGTAGCATGGAGCTATGGCTATTTTGAGTAGTCCTAGGTCACAGATAAAGGATGGACTTGAACTGTCCTAACATAGCTCAGGACTGGCACTTTTCTACCTATTCAGTAAGTCACTCATTTATGTATTCACGTATTCATCCATTCACTCATTCAACAAAAATCCAAAGACCTTAAAGTGTCTACACAGCCAAATACAGTCAGTCCACACATCTCCCTCCCCGCCCCCTGACTCTTCCTGCTACTTCTGTTGCCTCCCTCCTTACATTTCTGTCTCCTTAGTCATTGCTTCAGCCTCACTGGCCTCCAGGCTGTCTCTTAAACAGACTGAGCATGCTCCCGCCTCTGGTCTTGTCATTACCCTTCTTCATGGAAAAGTTTTCTCAATGCTTACTTCGTTGATGGACCTGTTCACACATCACCCAGAGGGAGAAGCTCACTTGGCCACAGCTCTACCTCCCTTCTCTCAAGCCTCCTAACCCATCTTTATTTTGCTTCAAAACACTGATGTATATTCATGTATTTATTATTTGTCCATTCTGACTAGAATACAAATCTTACCATCATAGGATCTCTTTTGTCTGCTTTGTGTCCCCAGTGTCTAGAAAAGAACCTGACACATAGTAGGCACAGGCACTCAGTAAACCATTGGGTGAACCTGTTCATCAAGGTAGGTGAGCTCTTCCTGTGAGCTGGCTGTGCTAAGACACAGGTGAATATAAACAGCATGGTGCTTTCAGCTTCAGTTATAACAATCCTATCCTGACACAACATGGTTTTAACAAGCCAGCTAGCAGACTGTCATAGTAAATGTTGTTTATGTACAAGGCATCTTTATGCTGAGGGTAATAAAATAGCCCTGTGGCGCCAGAATCCTCAAGTTGAGTGACTGGTTAACTGTTAGACCATAAATAATTTGAGCTGGCAAGAAATATTCTCACTTCAGCATGTGGCGGTACACTGTCACTTCTCAGGATTCTATCTGACATTGTGGCATATTGTAGACTAAGAGGCAGCCCTACATGGACTGGAGCCTAGCAACATAGCTCAGAGCAAAGGAGTGAGAACTCTGAAAGACTGGGGATGTCGGGCTGTGGCCATGGCCAAGTTCGTGAGCTGATTTTTTTTTTTTTTTGTGAGGGTAACACAGTGTGTGTCAGTGTGCCTGAGGATGATGCAAAGACAAGACACTCGCCGTGCCTACCCTCAAGGACTGGGAAGTGGCTCTCCATTCTATCCTGTTAATACTCATGGCTGTGTCTCTATACCCAGGTTAGTGACCAGACCATATTTGGTGTACCTGGCATTTTTACCACTTGGGAGCTGGAGCAAGAAGAACCTGGATTTGAATCCTGTCTGCATTATTTCCAGCCCTGTGACCTCAGGAGAGCTGGTTGACCTTCCTGAGCCTTAGTTTGTACAGCTAAAAATGGGATGAAAGGGACTCTGATTTGATTACTAAGGACTAAACACAGTATTACATATAAAGGACTTGGCAAAGTCTTTGGTATATTCTGAGTGCCCACTTCTCACAATTGCGCTTGTTTAGATGAGACTTGGATCCCTTCCCAAACCTGAAATCAGTGTTTCCTTGGACATCACCTAAATCCAATGTGAAAGAAACTCAAGACAGACATGAGACTGTCTGACTCTTAAGGTAAAGGTGTCATTGAAATAATCCCCAGGGATGTATGCTCACAAAGAACCTTCGTAGAGCTAACATGATTCAGTGATGTCTCCAGTCACTTCTACACCAGACAATGCAGCTACAGCTTGTGATTCACTCCCAGGAGTGAGATGGACACATGACAGCTGGAGGCCCAGCTAGCCCTGCGCTGCCATAATACAGCCTTGGGAGATTGCATCCTCTCATGAGCCCTAGGTTCTCAGTTGCACATTAAAGAACTCTCAACCAGAAACTTCACTTTAAAAAAAATTCATTTAGCTGGTTGTTTATGTGAGAGGCAGCAAGAGAGTGAGGGAGATCTTTGATCTGGCAGTTCATTCCCCAAATGCCTGCAGCATCAGGGTTAGGTCAGGCTGAAGCCAGGAACTCAGTCCTGGTCTTTCATGTAAGTGTCAGGAACCCAAAGAATTGAGACATCACCTGTTTCCTCCCACAGTGCACATAAGCAGGAAGCTGAGGTTGGGAGTAAAGATGGGGCTTGAATCCCAGCACTTCATATGGTATGTGGACATCCTGAGAAGCATCTCAACTGCTATGACAAATGCCTGTCCCTATTGTTTTTACTTTGAAGCAATCCTTAAACACTGAATACCTAACACCCCCTTTTATTAGACACAACCTTATTGTAGGAATTAATCCTTGAAACAAACAAACAAAAAAGCTATAATGTGTTTTGGAATCATCGAGGCTTTATGTTACAGTGGGATGCAGCAAATGATAGCATGTGGAAACATGAGAATTTTCTGTTCCTCTCCTACTTGCCCCTAGAGAATTGATAGTTATTTTAAAGGTCAAATAATTTCAAAACCACTTCATTTGCCTATCAACTTTGATTTTCTTGCTGTGTTTACTACAGCTTGGTGGTCTTCAAACTGCAGTTTTTATGAAATTTGCTGTTATGGTTGATGACATAAAATAGGCTTTTATATAACCAGGATTTTCTACTTCATGAGTATTTAAGGGATTTTGAATGATGTTTTGACTAAATACGATTGTTCTTTTATCTTGGAAACTAGACTCAGAGCAGGATGAGACCCCGCCATCAAAAGGATCCTCTGAACCTGCTCATTTTCAATATGCCTTCCCCACCCAGGAAGCAAAGGGGATGAGAACGGCTATTTTAGAGTAAGATCCTGGAAACAAAATCCGCTCAGGTCTCTACAACCATCTGGCACTCTGTGTCAGGGGAAAGTGAGTTGCTGGAATGGCGCAGGACAGGTTGCAAGGCATCCCAGATGCACCCCAGCTAGACGGTGCTGATGAAGACACCCTAGTGGATGAGGAGCAGTGGTGGGAAGGGCAGGTGGCCTTAATAGCAGGATTGGGACAGGGAGTTGCCAGGTGCTGCCCTAAGGTACCTACAGAGCTGGCCAGGTAGGAGTGAGCATCTACATCTGGATGAGGAGTTTGGGACAAGGTGGGTGGGATGGGACAGCCCTCAAGAATCCAGTTCTCAGCCAGCGCTGCAGCTCACTTGGCTAATCCTCCACCTGCGGCGCTGGCACCTCGGGTTCTAGTCCCGATTGGGGCACCAGGTTCTAGTCCTAGCTGCTCCTCTTCCAACCCAGCTCTCTGCTTTGGCCTGGGAGTGCAGTGGAGGATGGTTTGGGCCCAGCACCCGCATGGGAGACCAGGAGGAAGCACCTGGCTCCTGGCTTTGGATTGGCACTGCACCGGCCATTATGGCCATTTGGGGAGTGAACCAACGGAAGGAAGACCTTTCTCTCAGTCTCTCTCTCTCACAGTCTATAACTCTCTGTCTCTCTCTCTCACTGTCTAACTCTGCCTGTCAAAAAACAAAAATCCAGTTCTCAACCTGGTTGTATGGCTTTAGGCCTTCTGTGAAGTATCCTCCTACCTCTATCTCCCCAGAACACCTTTCTCTCCTTCTGACCCGAATAACCCCTGTCCTCAATCCCAAGTCTGGATCTCACAGCCAGACAGCACTTGTGTAAGGGAGTCTGTAGGTGGGTGTGACTCAGAGGCCCTGGAGTGCAGGGCGTGTTAAAGCAACAGAGAGTTAGGTGCTCAGAAGCAAGACACTTGGACACTGGCGGGGTCAGTCCCCACAATGTCTTGGTGGGTCATCTAATGAGAGTTCAAATCCTGACTCATTGCACGTTACTCTTCAGTGTTAGAATGTGAATAATAGCACAGGACTACTGTGGGGAAAGGAGCTCCATGGTGTGTTGGAGAAAGGTGGAGGCAGGGATAGCATTCAGGGGTGTACATGAGACTTCTCTGAGACTGACTTTGGCTCAAGAACCAGCAGATCATGACTGTTAACATATTTTCTGAAATGGTATAAAAGAAACATCATAGGGTTTAGGAAAGGATATTCAACAGTCTTTGAAGAAGTAATGTCATGTACTTTGTGAAATATCAAGGGTCTTCAAAAAGTTCATGAAAAATGCGTTATGAAAAACTATTCAAAAATGTTGGCATCCAAACAAACTTGGCCTCAGTGATGTAAGCCACCGTTTAAGGATACAGCAAAAGCTGAGCTTCCGAATCCCGCAAGTCTCATCTTCCCTGGGGAGGTTGTGTGGAAACTACGTGTCCCTTTAGGGATGCTTCCACTTACAAGGTGCAGGCTTGCATGTGTGTGTGTGCCTGTGTGTATGTGTATTGCAGGCATGTGTGTGCATGCACATGTGTGTTGAGAAGTGGTAATTTCCTGTTGATTTCTAGTCTAGCAGAAACTATACTGACTCCATGGGATTGGTGTGAAAATGAAATGCATTCATGAATATACAGCATTTAGCACAATCTTTGGAATATATGAAGTGTTATTGGGAGATGTTGTTTCATTGATGGGATTTTCTGGGAGGGGAGGATGAAAGGCAGGAAGATGGAATGACCCAGTTACAGGTCTATCCCCCAGGGCCGAAAAAGCCAAAAGTCTAGTGTCCAGACCAAGGTTCAAGTTCAAGGTTCTCTTCCTTCCTCTAAATGCATAGCCACTCTCAAGCCTGGTTTGGGGGAGAATTGAGCAGAGTCCCTCCATCCTCTATGGCTGCAGAAGGCACACAACTCAAATAAATAAATCCTCCCCTTCACTGCGATTGTCGCTCTGTTTTCCAGAAGTGAGGCTGTCTTTGCTTTCATTGCATGACTTCAGGTTTTCCTTTCACAGTCCAGTGCCTTACAAGCTTAACACCAAGTGTTATCACCTCTTGCCATTATCTTGTAGTCCTGCTGAAAAGCAAACAAAAACTATATGCAAGGCCCATGAGGTTCTTCCCAGCTTATCAAGATGCCCTCTTTCTCTGACAGAACTGACATGTCAAAGACTTTGCCCTTATCCTTTTCCTGGGCAGGTCTCTGACAACAGTGCCTTGTTCTCTAGCTGCCATCATGGACAGTGACGAGGACATGCCCTGGCAGTACAGGCCCTAGCAGGGCAAAAGCTGACAAAGAGGACAAACACAGACCAGATAGGTCCATCCCCCGGGGAACAGATACCAGGTCCATCAAACTCAGTCAGTCTCTCCTTAGCCTTTTCTTCCGTGCCAGTCAAGTCAAATTTGATTGTGAGCAACAGAGGCCAATTTGGTAATAGACAAAAAGAAGATGAGGGCAGCTCTGTTTCAAAGGTGATGGAGGGCCAGCCGGAAAGGAGGGATAGGGAAAGGCAGGAGACTGAATTAGCGGAAGGGTCACCACTGGGTATCTCTGTCTCATACTGTACGTGATCTGGGTTCCCTTGAGATAGGCTGATTGGTCCAAGGAGGCCCAAGGCCTGAGGAAGGCTGAGTAATGCCTCACAAGTAATGCAGGCATTCTTGCCAAAGAGGCAGTCATTCCTACTGGAAGGACAGAAACTGGTCATTTCTCTGGAATTTTCTGGAGATACCACACATTCCAGATGAGATCAGCCTAGACCAGGGATACACAATGTTCAGGGATGCCATCCCCATGGAAAGTAGAAACTATTCTTTTTTTTTCCCCTTTTTTTTTTAAGATTTTACTTATTTGAGAGGTAGAGTTACAGTGAGAGGGAGAGACAAAAAGGGAGGTCTTCCTTCCATTGGTTCACTCCCCAAATGGCTGCAATGGCTGGAGCTGTGCCAATCCGAAGCCAGGATCCAGGAGCTTCTTCCAGGTCTCCCCCAAGGAGGGGCCCAAGGTTGCAGGGGCCCAAGGACTTGGATCATCTTCTACTGCTTTTCCAAGCCATAGCAGAGAGCTAGATTCAAAGTTGAACAGCTGGGATTCGAACTGGCACCCATATGGGATGCTGGCTCCGCAGGTGGAGGATTAACCTACTGCTCCACAGCATTGGACCATAGGTAGAGACTTTTCATAAGGCCTTGTCTTTCCATGTGGAACAGTTGGTCAAGAGCTGTGTTCAAAAAGGGTCCAATTTTTGCAGGTCACAGTCACGCCCACAAACCCCAGGCATAAGAGATCTTGCTGTTCGTTTCTTTCTAATGCCAATCTCTTTGCAGAGCAAAAACCTCCTTATAAAGCATTGTTTATAGGGTAGGGCAGGATAAATGAAGAGTTCCATGATTAGAGCTAGAAGGCCTGCCTCTCTCAAGCAGTTATCTTTTAGTCCTGCTGAAAAACACAAACAAAACCAAACAACAACAACAAAAAAGGTTTGCCCAAGCCCCGTGAGATTCTTGCTGACATGACATCATCAGACTTTGCTCTTATCCATTTTCTGAGCAGATCTCTGACAGGTGTGCTTGTCCCCAAGCTGACCTAATGGAGACTGATGATGTCCTGGCTGGTAGTTCAGGCCCCAGCAGAGGAGGAGCTGACATGGAATACTAATTTTCTGGTCTGTGACATGAGACTGGGCATTTCTTGTACGTAGACTACTACCTCACAGAAGAAAAGAATATGTGTTCTAGAAATTTCTTTACAAACTGTTGACTGTGATGTGGCTTTGAAGGTAAAACCTGTTCCATATCTAAAAAACAACAGTGAACATGAAGTGTTTCATCTGGGAAATCATGGAAGAAGAAGAGTAAATGATATGTGCCCAGAAACCAGATCTCAAGAATGCTGGAGAGATTCCAGCCAATATGAGAAAACAGAGGGTTGGAAGAAAACAAAAGAAAAAAAGAAATTGATCTGAGAGTGAAAAGCTGTGTGTATCTGATGTCTTTCATTCATGTATTCACCAAATACACTGAGCACCTGCTATTGTGAGATCTTGTACTTAACACCAGGAATACAGAGATGATTAACAGTATGTCTTTTGTGAATATTTTTAGGGTTTGTTATAGTGGGGGCAGTCATCTTGATGTCTTTTTTTAAAAACAAGGAAGGAAAAAGAAGTGGTACACAGTCCTGAGTTGCCTAATGCCTTGGCTCTTGTGCTTCTCTCCTGCGCCCTGTTTAACAAAATCTGCTCTCCTGCCTCCCGGGAGGATCCAATAGGGAATCTGATTCGCTGGGAATTATCAAGTGCTCGCAAAAGCCAAAGAAGACTTTGTTCCCTATTGTAGAAGCAGGATAAACATTTAGATAGTAAATTGTTCATTTCCTTATGTCCTTTTCTTCTTTGAAACTAAACAAAAGTATCCTAATCCTCAAAATCAGGTGTAATTTGAGCACCCATATCCAGCATATAGTTGCATTATGGTCAGTGACATGTAATGGATAAGCTAGTGGGCTGCTTTCATTAAACCAGTATTTTCTAGATTTGAACTTAATTAAAAACAAATCTATCCAAAGAAAGCAATGGAAGCCCCAGCTAGTCTTCTGAGGTCCCACCCTTTTTGTAGAGTGTACTCAAGTAAGAGATGATTTTCAATTCTATGTTGTTAGGGAAACACTTGGGGTCATTATATACTTAGGTGCAGCTAACAATTGGCAATCACTGTAATTGTGCAGCCACTTTCAGAGAATGAATCCAATTGCCTCCATAATACCTTTGATTATACCATTCTCTAAGAATGAAGATGATTGATTATTCCATTATGTGACCAACCAAAACCATGACAAGCAATGACATAAATGTGTGTTTCTAGTCTCTGGCCTAATGAAAAGTATAATTAGTCCAAAAGGGAAATTTCAGGAGTGAGTGTCGCAGGATTGATTTAGAAAACTTTTAAGAAGTATGTTTGTGTGTGCCTGTTTAATCAAAGAAATTTGGACTAGGTAAAGAATCCCTTGATGGCGTTAAACCGCCTGATAAATTATATCAAGCCGTCTTCCGTAGCTTCCTGTAAGTTATATGAGCATATTGAATTGAGCCCTTGGGATGGAAATGTGATAACAGGAACCCTTACAGTAAGATGCTTGTGATTGCAACATTTTAAATAGAATGTTTAATTACCTTTGGCTCTCTTCCCATCCTAATCTCCCCTGCCTTGCCCCCAATGGGAGAATATTAGAACAAAATAAGGAATATTCTGGAGAAGAGGGGGAAAGAGAAGTCATTAAAAAAACACAACAAACTAGTATGTTGAATCTCTAAATTCACTGATGCCTTCTCTTTTTAAAGTTAGTTAATGTTGCTGTATCTGACTACAATTTTATCACAAATAATCACCCTGGTCCAATGCCTTCTGTATTCTTCAATCCATTGCAACTAAAATCCCACTTAAAATTTTACACAAATGTTAAAAAGCATCAACTTGCACAGAGTATGATCTCATTTAGCGTTAATGAAATTTGGTTTTAAACGGCATCATAGATGTTCTGATTTGCTAGTTGAGTCAGTTGAGGCAGTGAAAGCTCAAGGATGTTAACATAAAGCAAATCAAACATGACAGTTTTTACCATGTTTTACTTCGATGGTTAAAGCACTAAAATATTATCCTTTAAATTTCAGCAAAAACAATTCTCATGCGAACATTGCTGTTTATAAGGATTGTTGACCTTTCAGGCATAGTCACTCTCAATATTTGAACATCCAACATAAACAGAAAAAAAAAAAAAAGAAAAGAAAAAAATCCACTGCCAGCCTGCTACCATGCCCTGGAAATCTGCAAGAAATTCCCCAGCTCCTAGAGGGAGGCAGCACAGCTAAGATTCAGTGATGAGCAAGTTCCATGGGCCACTTCAGCTCATTGACTTTGCACGCGGTTCTTCCCTCTAATCACTGTGCAAATGATAGCCACTCCTGTCTGTCTTGGCCATGATGGATGAAGATGATTGTTAGGAATCGTGTTAATCCACCTCTGTGGATCAACATTCAGTATGTGTAAGGATATCACCTGTTCCCAGCTCCATCAGCCATGTGGTAGCCTTTTCCACAAATGGAGATGAAAAGAGTAATGCTTTCAGGAGGGAAATAGAAGCCAGCTCCTGGGGTGTTGTAGAGAAGCTGTCTAATGTACAGACCTTTGTGATGCACCTTGCAAAGTCTGGCTGAGGTCCTTGTGGCAGAGTTGTGATTTGGTGTTCAGGGCTTTTCTGGCTAGTCTTGCCTTTTCTAGATAAATTAATGCACACGGTGCTACTTTGCACTCCTATGTGGCCATACCTCTGGTCAAAGTTTGGGATTCAGATCAGAATTTTAAAAGCCTTTCCTGTTTTTGAAGCCACCTGCAGTATGATTTGAAGAAAGGTAATGTTTTAAAGTCTGGCCCCAGTTGAAGGTTCAACATCCTGATTCAGTGGATACAGATAGCACATTGTTGACCTTGTACTGTGCCTTTAGGAGGTTTCTGGTCTTGGTAGAATGGTGACTCCATCCAAAGTTAGTCATGCCATTTCTGATAGATCTGCTGATTGCACCATAGAAAGGAAGGTTCTAGTCGTGATGAGTGGACTGAGATTGTGTGGTCTCCTGTGCATATTTGGCTTTGTTGTGTTCAGAGAAACGAAAAGCACAGGAAACATGAAGAGTCATCCCACAAATATATCTTTCAGGCACAAGCGACAGAAACCCAATTAAAAGTAGCTTAAATTAACCTGAAAATTTATTAGTTTAAAAAAAAAAAAGAGTCTTGAGGTTTGTCTGAGTCTGAGGTTGGCTCTATCTGGGATCCCACAGTCTCCTGGCTATCTTCCTCCACCCCCTCCCAGTGTTGCACTTTCTTTCACATTGGCTTTACTCCACAGAAGGGCCGTGGGCCTCACAGCCAGCACCCTCAGTGCAGAGAGAGCTCATCCTTTTCCCATTCCAAGCACAGGTTCCAGGATTGAGATTTTCCTGATCAGTTTAGGTCATGAATTGGTCCCTGACCCAATTTCTTTGGCCAATGCAATGGTTACCCAGCTGAGGTCAAGGTGACCTGGGAGCTCCAGGGACCAGAGGAGACAAAAACACCATGACAAACACATGGATGAAAATTTAGTAGAGGGGCCAGCACTGTGGCTCATTGGGTTAACACCCTGGCCTGAAGCGCTGGCATCCCATATGGGCGCCAGTTCTAGTCCCCGCTGCTCCTCTTCTGATCCTGCTCTCTGCTATAGCCTGGGAAAGCAGTAGAAGATGTCCCAAGTCCTTGGGACCCTGCATCCACGTGGGAGACCTGGAAGAAGTTCCTGGCTCCTGGCTTCAGATGGGCGCAGCTCTGGCCATTGCAGCCATTTGGGGAGTGAACCAGTGGATGGAAGACCTCTCTCTCTCTCTCTCTCTCTCTCTCTCTCTCTGTGTAACTCTGACTTTCAAATAAATAAATAAAAAATCTTTAAAAAGAAAAAGAAAATTTAGGAGAAATGTTTTCTGGGAAAAACCTGAGGGGCATTTCCAGAAAAGGGGTCAGTAGATACATAGGATGCAGAAGTAACCAATGTCCACTCTCAGGAGAATTTTTAAAAACATCAATGATGATCAACTTGGAGAATAGAGTTTCTTATTTATATCTTCTGTCTTATTTGGATGCCAAGCATATGTTGCTAGATGCGAGGCCCATCTGACTAGAAATATATGGATGGCAGGACAATGATATACAAGCCCCTGTGGATGAGAAGAAAAGTTCATTAATCACCTAGTAAACAAATGATCCCTTAAGGAAAAGGGCTCAGGTTCTGTTGAAAGTGCAGCAATAGTTATAGCAAGGACGAGGATCAGAGGTCTTGGGTTTTTATATTGTGTAGGGGCCAGCACTGGGGTGAAGCTCCTGTGAACAGGCTGCAGTTGGACTGATTTGAACTTTCCTGCCAGTCTGAAAAGGGGGTGCCCTCAGTCTTCCTCATCTGCTGATCCAATATGTGAAGCAAGCTGGAAAGATGGATTGATGGGGTTTGGATGTTATCAGCATTCCAACCTCAAAAATGGAGTCGAAGTCTTTTTTTTTTTTAATTTATGTGTTCATTTGAAAGGCAGAGTTAGAGTGAGAGGGAGAGCTCTTCCATCTGCTGGTTTGCTCCCCAAATAACTGCATTGGCTGAGGCTGGGCAAGACTGAATCCAGGATTCTGGAGCTCCATCCGGGTCTCTCACATGGGTGTCAGGGGTTCAAGTATTGAGACAACTTCCACTGATGTCCCAGGTGCATTAGCAGGGAACTGGATTGGAAGTGGCACGGCTGGGATCTGAACTCATGCTCATATGGAATGCCAAGATTGTATATGGTCGCTTAACCTGCTCCACCACAGTGCTATCCCCAAGAATCAAACTCTTGACACATTTCTTCCCCAAGTAGAAAACTGAGATTCCCTGCCTACCCAGCATCAGTTTCTGATCAGTGCTGTAAAGGGACTGTGTGGGCATTCTCCAGGCTACCTCCTGTCAGCAGCAGTAATGATGCACCTAGGCAGGAGGTACACTTTGCACAGGTGGGTTTCAACTAGGAAGCAATAGCAGTGCATCTTTTCTCAGAGGAAAATAGTTATCATGGGGGTAATGCAATGAGTATCGCTGAGCTCAGTTGGCTGTGCATTACACAACAGTGATAAAGTGGATGTTAATACAAGGCTACTTCAGAAGTTCATGGAATATTTATATTGTGAAAAAAAACCATGAATGGATTTCAGGTTTTTTTTTTACATCAAAATAAAGTTACCTTGTAATTCCATTTTCTGCAACTTTTTAAAAGGACCCTTACATGATGAAAATCAAGCATGACATTCCCTTCGACAAGCAGTAGGGGACACAGTGCACAACAGAAGTATCAGACTTTTGAGCATGATCATGCCGTGAGTGTGTCGTGGAGATTATGTACAGTGGTGTAAAAAGTGGCCTTAGCTTTCTTTCTGATGGAGACTATATGTTGTTATCAGGAAATACTTCAAAAAGCTGATGTTTGAAATGTTCCTTGCAAAACACATAGCATGTTTATGGTCAGAGACTGGATATATAGAAAGGTTAGGGGAAGAAGAAGCGTAACAGGTGATCCAAAAGAGAAGACATCACTGCTGCACTGCACTGTGATTCTGATTGAATCACAGACATTGTATGGAATGAAGGAAAGCAGACACAAAATTCATCCAGCATGATCCCAAAGAACAGGCCAAAGTAATCTATAAGGATAAACCGAAGACTAGTGAATAGCTCAGCATAGAGGGGGTTTGGACTAGGCGGAGCACCAGGGCTCCTGCAGGAACAGGAGGGAGCTCTGAAAGTTCTCACCAGGACTTGAGAGTTCACTGGAGGGGTGACGCTATGGATTGAATGTGATCTGTCTCCTCCAGAACACATGTTGAAGTCTTATTACCATTGTGCTGTGTTGGCAGGCGGGATCTTTAAGAGTTGATTAGATGGTTAAGAGAGATTAATGCCCTTCTCATGGGAATGAGTTAATTCTTGCAGTCATGAGTGAATTCTTACTCTCAAGTGACTTGATTAGTTACTGTGAAAGCCTGATGTTATGAATTGAGGCCTCCTCTCTGATTCTGCCTCTTTCTCTACATGTTCACCTGTGCTTCTGTTTTCTGCCATGAGTTGAAAAAGCACAATGCCCTCACCCTATCCCCATGGGAGCTGGTGGGATGCCCATGGCATGTCCTGGGACTTCCTATCCTCTGGAACCATGGACTCAAACTAACTCCTTTCCTTATGAATCGCTCGGTCTTAACTGTTGTAGTCTAACAACAAAACATGGGTGAAGACAGGTACATAGATGGGGACGTTTAGAACCACATATCTAAGATTTGTCACTTTACTGTATGTACGTTTTCTTCAAGTAAAAGAGCACAGGAAGAAATAATCCTAACAGTAAAAATCACACTTGCATGCTGGTGGGAGGTTGCATCATGGCCGGAAGATATGTCCAAGTCCTAGTAATCCCTGGAAGCTGACAATATTGCTGCTTTACAGATGAAAATCTTGGAAGGAGGAGCTTGGCCTTGGTTAAACTGGCAGGTCCATTGTAATCTCAATGATCACTTCAAGAGGGAGAGAAGGGTATCAGTGGAAGAAGGAGATGGGAGAACACAGTTGGAAAGATCCAGCTAGAAGACAGAGGAAGGGGTCAAGGTCAAGGTTGAAAGTGGCCTCTACAGTGGCCCCCTAGGACCGCAGAAGGAATGATGACTTGTTCACACATTGGCTTGAGCTCAGTGGAAGTGATTTCAGACTTCTGGCCTCCAGAGCTGAAAGATAATAATTGTGTGTTTTAAGCTACCAAGTTTGTGGTAATTTGTGACAGCAGCCACAGGAAACTAATAGGGTGCATGTTATTTACCAAGGACAACATTAAACTCTTATGACATGCTCCATCTCAGTTCATCATGCTCCATCTCAATTCATCTTCCCAACTACCCTTGAGCTGAGGCTGTTACCATTTGTTACCCTCGTTTTATAAGGAAGGAAACTGAGACAGTTTAAGTGCCTTCTGCAAATAGAGCAGCCAAGAGTTGGGCTCTGGCTCAGGATTTAGGGACTCCACCCCTTAGCTTTGCTGGAGCAAAACTGCAGAGTTTGGAAAGTGCAGGAGAAAGTTCTGCACGGCTCATGGCCCTTGAGCAGTCGCAGGCAGGATGTCTTATTCTGCATGCAGAACTCTCAGCCTCGCCTCCTCTAGGGCCCGTGACTATGACATAGTGGTGTGGGCTCCAAGGTTGCTGCAATAGCTTTGGTGATTGGAGACTTGCTTCAGTGCCATGGCCAGCGGTTGAATACTTGTGCCCATTGGGTATCACATTTCACAGAGATGTGTTAACTGAGTTCACCCCAGAAAAAAAAGAAAGAAAACCTTTCCCCTGGATGTACTCTGCTTTGTAGCTGCCATCAGCTTTGTGTGTGTGCACATTTGGGTGTGTGTTAAGTTGTGTTAGGGTGGAATTTATACCAACCAGATAATTCTGTCTTCTGATTCCTTTGGACTCTAGTAGATCCAAATAGGTAGTGAGAAGATTATTCAACTGACCTACACAAAGAATTCCATCAGCTGATACAAGAACCAAACCTATTGGTTTCCTGAGCTCCTCGTGCACCTCTACGTGGAACAGAATGCTACTTGCTCAGTGAACAGCAGGAAATGCACATATGAGAGGACTTCAAAAAGTCTGAGAATTTGAATTGAAAAGATAAGTTTATTTGGGGGCAAAAAATCCTAAAACCTACACCTCTGCATGGCCTTCAAAAATTCATAGAAAATGCGTATTTGAAAAACTATGCATGATTGCAAAAGTTTGTGCACTGGAAGAAACTTATCTTTTAATTCCATTTTCCTCAATTTTAAGTACCATCCTAAATCTCTAAGTCCTTTGGATGGTTTTCTCAGCTCACACAGTCAGTGACTGTTGTCTATTTTCCTTTGCCCTGAAAAGCCTACTGATTAGGATTAAGAGTATCAGAGACAAACGGAACATAAGTTACACGTTACAAACTGGGTAACCTTGACTGGATCTGAATATATTGAACATATGTGGCATCTTGAAAAAAACACAAAACAATGATTTGATTTGATTCTTACAAATGTCAGAATGAGATGTCTTTAAAGAATCTCAGAGATTGTCCAGTCCAGTTTCCACATTTCCCAGGTGGAGATATTTGGCCAAGAATAGAGGTGGATGAGTAAATGGTCAAGAGGAGTAGTGTTCACTTTACAGACTTCTATTTTGTAGAGAGCTGCTCCAAACAAGGATGGCTGATCATGAAAAGAAAGCATTACCATCACAAGCATTTGCAGTAGACTATTAAGATCTATGATATGGTAATCATTTGAACAACTCTGGTTATTAGTCTTATTTGCAGACATAGTGTTCAATTATGCAGGGCATTCTAGTGCAACAATCCCATGGAAATTTCTCAGCCATCAGTGCAGAGAGGCTGTTTTAAATGAATATATTCAGCACTTTCTCTAGACTCACTCATCATACACAGGAGACCGACTACCCATGGAAAATCAGTTTGCTACAAGGCGAGTCATGGGGATTTTAAAATACTTCTTATTGCACAGCAGCCAAATATGTTTGTGGGGAAAAAATCTTACCTTTCTGCCTTCAGGGCTGTCCAGAAGGCTCTATTCAAATCTCCAAGTAAGCAGAGGTTATTTCTCGGCCTTGTTCTAGGGAGCATCCTTATGCAGGGAAATCAATACCTCATTGCCCATGGATCCCCTTCATGCTCAGAAGCCAGTTGTTTATATTTATTTGCAATGTGAAGGGAGGCAGGCCTAAAGTACACAGTTATAAAAAGACCACAGCACATCACGACCACATACCCGTTGCAGTCAGTGCATCATGTGGAGACTCTTCGGGAGACCTAGGGACTCAAACTATTGTGTTAGGCTTGAAACACCTGTCAGAGCCACTGTCTCCCTATTGGAGCAATAAACAATTCTTCCCACATTCTCCTTTAGCTAGTTATGTCATCCTACGTCTTTGTCATGGACTTTCCTGAAACCAGGGCCCTCTGAGGAGTCCTGAATCAAACTGCTGCCCAATGGCCACTTGTCAGGATCTAGACAGGTATGACCATGGCAAAAAAAAAAAAAAAAAAATGAACAGAGGACCCCACTAGGGGGATAGTTTTCAAAATAACTTCCATAAAAACAGCATGAGGACAGGACTGCAGTTGGACGAAAGGTGCTCCGTGAAGAAGTGTGGCTCAAACCAAAGTCCAGAGGAATAGCTATGTACTTGACTTTGTGTTTTGGGGTGGAGCGTCGTCAGCTGTCTGGTCCAGAGCCTGGAATGATGAGCTTTCCAAGTCTGTGCACCCAGTTGAGGAAGATGAAATGCAGCTGGAAGTAGGAGGAAACTCTCAGCCTAGAAAGACACTGTTCAGCATAGAGTCCATGAATGACTGGAGACAGTCCCTGAAGTAGATCTGCTTATCCACGTAGCCTGCCCTTTGGATGAGTTCACAAATAGGTTTTAGAAACACCTTTACCACAAATATCATATCTTTTTATACCCTCATACTTTCCCTGATTGGCCTCTTTTCCTGGTGTGCCAAGTACGTTAGGGATCTTTGAGGTTTTCTCAGCAAGTAACCAGTGGTGGATAAGATGTCCAGGGCTCAGGAACTTGTCCACGGTATTTGATACACTACTTACTTAGAATGCATTGGTGTAACTTTTCAGTACTATGGAAACGATGTAGAAACTTCTATTATTCTAAAGATAATGCAGTCATTCTGCTTTTTAGAAGCCCTATGCTCGATATCTGCATTCCACTTAAAATACATGAAGGCAACTGTGGGATCATGGGTAAGAATGTTGTGCGGCTAGTATAATGAACCAGAATGCTCTGCGGCTGTTAGATTGTGAGGTCTTCATTTCTTCATGTATTCAACCAGTATGTTCATACTCATAGTGTACTAGAGTACTCTTTTGCTATGTACCAGATCTGAAGAATACAGTCTTTGCCTTGCCTTTAAGAAGTTTGCATTTCAGCAAGAGAGATGGAGTAAGCAAGTAAATGTGATGCTGTCTGAATATGATATAAACAAACGGACAACACTGAGAGTGCTGTGGAAGAGATACATTTTTTTTTTATTTTTTAGATTATTTGTTTGTTTATTTGAAACAGAGCAAAACTGAGAGTGAGAGCAAGACAAAGAGAGAGAATTCATCTGCTGGTTCATTCCCCAAATGCTGGCAGCAGCCAGGTCTGGGCCAGGTTAAAGTCAGGAACCAGGAACTCCACTGTGGTCTCCTATGGTGGTGGCAGGTTCCCAAGCACCTGGCACCTGGCCATCTTTTGCTGCCTTCCCTGGTGCATTTGCAGGTGCTGTATCAGAAGTAGAGTAGCCAGGACTCACACCACTGCTGCCATATGGGATGCTGGCATCATCAGTGGCAGCTTATGGCACTGCACCACATAGCCTTCACCAAGGGGTCTCACTGTGGATCATGGAGAGAGAAGGCCTCTTAGAGGAGGTAGTATTTCACTGACACCCAAACCCTGAGAGAATACTTAAGGAAAATCAGGAAGACAACATCTAGGCAGAGAAAAATAGCCAACTGTAAATGGGGCAAGAAAGAGGTATTCAGACTAAACAGTCTTTTTTCCTTTCCTTTCCTTTTCCTTTTCCTTTCCTCTTTCTCCTCTCTCTCCTCTCTTCTCTCTCCTCTCTCTCCTCTCTTCTCTTTTCTCTTCTCTTTTCCCTTCTCTTTCCCTTCCCTTCCCTTCTCTTTTCCCTTCTCTTTTCCCTTCTCTTTTCCCTTCTCTTTTCCCTTCCCTTCCCTACCCTTCCCTTCCCTTCCCTTCCCCTCCCTTCCCCTCCCCTCCCTTCCCCTCTCTTCCCCTCTCTTTTCTCTTCTCTCTTCTCTTCTCTTTCTCTTTTTTATCTTTTCTTTTCTTTCCAACTTTTATTTAATAAATATAAATTTCCAAAGTACAACTTCTGAATTATAGCAGCTCCCCCCCATAACCTCCCTCCCACCCGCAACCATCCTATCTCCCACTCCCTCTCTCATCCCATTCTTCATCATGATTCATTTTCAATTATCTTTATATACAGAAGATCAACTTAGTATATACTAAGTAAAGATTTCAACAGACTGCACCCACACAGACACACAAAGTATAGAGCACTGTTGGGAGTAGTAGTTTTTCCATTAATTCTCATAGTACACACACTAAGGGCAGAGGTCCTTCATGGGGGACAGGTGCGCAGTGACTCCCACTGTTGATTTAACAATTGACACACATATTTATGACATCAGTAATCACCCAAGGCTCTTGTAATGAGTTGCCAAAGCCATGGAAGCCTCCTGAGTTCACCAACTCCAATCTTATTCAGACAAGGCCATATTCAAAGTGGAAGTTCTCTCCTCCCTTCAGAGAAAGGTACTGCCTTCTTTGATGGCCCATTCTTTCCACTGGGATCTCAGTCACAGAGATCTTTCATGTAGGTCATTTTTTTTTCCCACAGTGTCTTGGCTTTCTGTGCCTGCAAAACTCTCATGGGCTTTTTAGCCAGATCTGAATGCCTTAAGGGCTGATTCTGAGGCCAGAGTGCTGTTCAGGGCTTTTGCCATTCTATGAGTCTACTGTTAATCCTGCTTCTCATGTAGGATCATTCTCTCCTTTTTTTATTTTATTTTATTTTTATTTTTTTGACAGTGAGAAAGAAAGAGACAGAGAGAAAAGTCTTCCTTCTGTTGGTTCACCCCCAAAATGGCTGTCACGGCCGGCGTGCTGTGCCAATCCAAAGCCAGGAGCCAGGTGCTTCCTCTTGGTCTCCCATGAGGGTGCAGGGCCCAAGGAGCTGGGCCATCCTCCACTGCCTTCCCGGGCCATAGCAGAGAGCTGGACTGGAAGAGGAACAAGCAACCGGAACAGAATCTGGTGCCCCAACTGGGACTAGAACCTGGGGTGCTGGCACTGCAGGCAGAGGATTAGCCAAGTGAGCCACAGCGCCGGCTGACACTGGTCTTATTTATGTAATCCCTTTGACACTTAATCCCAGCTTTTTGATCAATTTTGAATTTAAACCGATCACTATAACAAGTAAGATGGCATTGGAACATGCCACCTTGATGGGATTGAATTGGAATCCCTGGTACATTTCTAGCTCTGCCATTAGGGGTAACTCCAAGTGAGCATGTGCCCAACTGTATATCTTCTTCCTTTCTTATTCCCACTCTTATATTTAACAGGGATCACTCTTCAGTTAAATTTAAATGACTAAGAATAATTGTGTGATAATTAAAGAGTTCAACCAATGGTATTAAGTAGAACAAAAAAAAAAAAAACCACTAAAAGGAATAAAATAGTAAGTATTCCTCGACAGTCAGGACAAGGGCTAGTCAAGTCATTGTTTCTCATAGTGTCCATTTCACTTGTACAGGTTTCCTTTTAGGTGCTCAGTTGGTTGTCACCAATCAGGGAGAACATATGATGTTTGTCCCTTTTGAACTGGCTTATTTCACTCAGCATGATGTTTTCCAGATTTCTCCATTTTGCTACAAATGACCGGATTTCATTGTTTTTTTTTTATTGCTGTATAGTATTCTATAGAGTACATGTCCCATAATTTCTTTATCCAGTCTTCTGTTGATGGGCATTTAGGTTGATTCCATATCTTAGCTATTGTCAGTTGAGCTGCAACAAACATTGATGTGCAAACAGCTCTTTTTTTTCCCCCATTTAATTATATTTGGGTAAATTCCAAGGAGTGGGATGGCTGGGTTGTATGGTAGGGTTATATTCAGGTTTCTGAGCAATCTCCAGACTAACTTCCATAGTGGCTTTACCAGTTTGCATTCCCACCAAAAGTGGGTTAGTGTCCCTTTTTCCCCACATCCTCTCCAGCATCTGTTGTTGGTAGATTTCTGAATGTGAGCCATTCTAACCGGGGTGAGGTGAAACCTCATTGTGGTTTTGATTTGCATTTCCCTGATGGCTAGTGATCCTGAATATTTTTTCATGTGTCTGCTGGCCATTTGGATTTCCTCTTTTGAAAAATGGCTATTGAGGTCCTTGGCCCATCTCTTAAGTGGGTTGTTTGTTTTGATCTTGTGGAGTTTCTTGATTTCTTTGTAGATTCTGATTATCAACCCTTTATCTGTTGCATAGTTTGCAAATATTTTTTTCCCAATCTGTTGGTTACCTCTTCACTTTCCTGACTGTTTCTTTTGCTGAACAGAAACTTCTCAATTTGATGTAATCCCAATTGCTAATTTTGGCTTTGACTGCCTGTGCCCCTGGGGTCTTTTCCAAGAAGTCTTTGCTTGTCCCTATATCTTGCAGGGTTTCTCCGATGTTCTCTAATAATTTGATGGTATCTGGTCGTAGATTTAGATCTTTAATCCATGCTGAGTGGGTTTTTGTGCAAGGTGTAAGGTAAGAGTCTTGCCTCATGCTTCTGCCTGTGGAGATCTAGTTTTCCCAGCACCATTTATTGAATAGACTGTCCTTGCTCCAAGAATTGGTTTTAGATACTTGATCAAATAAAAGTTGGCTGTAGATATTTGGATTGATTTCTGGTGTTTCTTTTCTGTTCCATTGGCCTATCCATCTGTTTCTGTACCAGTACCATGCTGTTTTGATTACAACTGCCCTGTAGTATGTCCTGAAATCTGGTATTGTGATGCCTCCAGCTTTGTTTTTGTTATACAAGATTGCTTTAGCTATTCAAAGTCTCCTGTGCCCTCATATGAATTTCAGCTTCATTTTTTCCAGATCTGAGAAGAATGTTTTTGGTATTTTGATTGGTATCGCATTGAATCTATAAATTGCTTTTGGGCAATGGACATTTTGATGATATTGATTCTTCCAATCCATGAGCATGGAAGATTTTTCCATTCTTGGTATCCTCTTCTATTTCTTTCTTTAAGATTTTGCAATTCTCATCGTAGAGATCTTTGACATCCTTGGTTAAGTTTATTCCAAGGTATTTGATTGTTTTTGTAGCTATTGTGAATGGGATTGATCTTAGCAGTTCTTTCTCAGCCAAGGCATTGCCTGTGTATACAAAGGCTGTTGATTTTCGTGCATTGATTTTATATCCTGCTACTTTGCCAAACTCTTCTATGAATTCCAATTGTCTCTTAGTAGCATTCTTTGGATCCCCTAAATAAAGAATCATATCATCTGCAAAGAGGGATAGTTTGACTTCTTCCTGAACAATCTTTAAAAAGGAAAAGTCATTCAGAAAAAGGGAAATGTGATAAGGAAAGAAGAGAGTGAGTTCATTAAGGTGGCAGGGGCCAGATCCTTGTATGTCATGAATAGCTCTATGGTTTTATCCAAGGTCCAGTAGGAAACCATTAAAAGGTTTGGGGTAGGGAAATGAAAGGCTCCAACTGACACCTCACAGTGAGAATTTGGTCAAGCATGGAGGACAAATGATAAGAGAACAAGCATGGAAGCTGGAAGAAGAGGCCAGAGGTTGTTGACACAGTCAGGAAAAATCATCCAGTTTGGCTTAGGGCAATGGTAGAAGAGCAATAACAGAGACAGGTGGGAAGATAGATGGTTAGGGCAGTGATGGGTTGGTGTGTATGGAACAGGTACTCGATAGAAATTTGATCTGAAGTGAGATCAATGTGCATTGTAGGATTAGGTTCAATCTTTGCTCTTCATGCAGGTGTGGACATGTCTCTAACCTCTCTTAGTGTTGGTTGGAGGAACTGGCAGATCTACAAGTCTTTTTGTGGCTGGGAACCACCCAGAAGGAGGGGTCATGGTGGGAGTGTTAGTCAGTTTTTCATCACTCTAATACCTGCAAGAAGCTACTTGTGAAGGAAGAGTGACTTTGCCTCCAGCTCTGGAATGTCACAGTATGCCTCAGTGGTCTTTTATCTGGGGAGGGCAGTGGTAGGCAGCACTCTTACGGAGGAAGGAACACATGGTGAACCAGGAATCAGGAGCGATACAGAGGCCAGGTTGAACTTGGCTTATGTGATGAGCCCTCTTGTGACAGCTGCCTGTGGGAGATGTGCCTCCAGTGGTCTAAGGACCTCACACTAAGCCCTGCTCTTAAACACCATAATTGGATCAAGTCTCCACACTGTTTCCATTGTACCACCTTCAACACATGGGCTTTTGGGAGACAATAAGCCATTCCCACACCATAGCAATGAGGATCAATGTTTCTGCAGATGTCAGTGCCCATGATGGTTTTACTAAAGAAAGATTCTTAGTATCCATTGAATGGAGCTTACATGAGCAGCAAAGCCTGCATTGTATTTCTGCCTCTATCCTAACTTTGAGCTTAACTCCCTCTGGGCCTTTCTTAGGGCAGAAAGGCAGGTGATCCTCTTGGACCTGCCAAGACTATCTTTGGATGAGTTTGTTCCAAAGCTTGTCAGTTCAGAAGTTTATTTGCTCATTTTGGTGATGGACAAGAGGTTTGTGGGGACTAGGCTATCACATACCCATATGAGGAAAATCCAAGGGCAGCACTGGGGAGGGGGTTCTGGAGACTTACTCATTGTGGAGAATAGTTGGGTATAGGGCTACTTACAGGCTTAGCGTAGATACTAATTTGTGCTGGAAGTCGGTACAGTGTGTGTTAGCTTCTTGCTCTGGTTCATGCAGTTGAGTGAAACATTCAACGTATCACTGATCTCACAGTTTCTCTTCCTGGCTGAATCACCGTGCTGTGGATAACTGAGAGATGATGGTGGCATGGACAAGAACATGTTCACCTGGTGCATTCCTTCCCTGAAACTATGAGATGTCTCAGATGCTGCATTGTGTATGTGCTGTTTTAAATGTGGGATAATTTTCAGTACGATAAAACCCTGGGCGAGTGTAAAGAGAGAAATATTATTGTGATTACTATTAGCATAATCACAAAGAGCCCCTGTGTGGACTCCAATGAGGCCAACTGGAGCCCTGTGGTTTCTTCTAAGACAGTCTTCATATTTTAAGAAGAATAAAAGGAAGCTGGCATGAACATGTATTCAGCCTGTCCCACTCAGCTCAGTACTTAAGTTTAATCATCACTGATAACTTTAAGCCACAGAGGATAAACAAACTTGGGTTTGACCTTTGCAATAAAGAAAATCATCTATTTGCTGGGCTCCTATTGGCTATGCATATACATTCCTGACACATCAATGAGATAATAGACCCCTGGGCGAGCCATTTAATTTTCCTTTTACTGTCACTTTCCATGCCAGGTTGAAAGAAGGGGAGGGGGGAAACACTGTCATCTATAATGAACATCTTAGATCAGTCCTGACTTGTAGGCGTTCTTCCTCAGAGCCCAGCTACAGAGACTGGGCACACGGGAGGGTCTGGCTGGGAAGATGGTGAGCCACCTCTACATGGGACAGTCTCCAGAGCCCTGGGCCTTACAAGGGGAAAGCCTGGCTGGATAACTTGCCTGAGATCTGTCTCTGCCTCCCAGAGCCAAGGCTGCGTTTGTGCCCATCTGTCCTTTATGGGAGGGAGCACAAGCTTCCAGTACTTGATGGAGCAAGTAACAGGCTGCTTTTCCTGGAGTACCTAATAGGTGCCCAGTGAGTACCAGGTGGTTTGAATGCAGTGTTTGATTCGATCCTCGCAGCAGCCACACCGAGGCTGGTGTCCCTGTGATCCCAACTTACAGATAGGAAAAATGGATGGCACACATGGATGACTTTTAAGTTAGGCTAATTCCAAAGTTCAGTGTCTCTGAACCAAGGGCTGGCTCTTGCTTTAGCCCTGGCTCTCTTCCTCCCTCTCTTCCTTCCTTTGTTTCAGATGGCTGGAGGGAGGGAAGGAGGGAAGAAGGGAGGAAGAGAAAGAAAGCAAGCAAAGTCTCATCTGCTGGTTCTCTCCCCAGATTCCCAAGTGTCTGCAATGGCTAGGGTCAGGATGAAGATGGGAGCCAGGAATTCACTCTAGGTACCCCATGTGGGTGATGGGGACCCAACCACTTGAACCATCAGCTGCTGCCTCACAGAGTGTGCTTGAGCAGGAAGCTTGAATGAGAAGCAGAGCCATGCCTTCGGCCCAGGCACTGTGACATGAGATGCGGGTGTCAAAGCTGGCAACCTAACTGCTTGGCCAAATGCCTGCCCTAGCAAACTTTATCTTTTAAAAGTGTATAGTAGACCGGCGCCGTGGCTCAATAGGCTAATCCTCCACCTGCGGCATCGGCACACCGGGTTCTAGTCCCGGTTGGGGTGCCAGATTCTGTCCCAGTTGCCCCTCTTCCAGGCCAGCTCTCTGCTATGGCCAGGGAGTGCAGTGGAGGATGGCCCAAGTGCTTGGGCCCTGCACCCCATGGGAGACCAGCAGAAGCACCTGGCTCCTGCCTTTGGATCAGCACGGTGCGCTGGCTGCGGCGGCCATTGGAGGGTGAACCAACGGTAAAGAAAGACCTTTCTTTCTCTCTCACTGTCCACTCTGCCTGTCAAAAAAAAGTGTATAGTAAACATTTTTGGCTCTGTGGGCTATAAAGTCTTTGTCCCAGGCTGTAGAGAAACTAGAAACAAGAAGTGTGACCCCATTTTACTAAAAAATTATTTGCAAACCAGCTGGGTATCAGACTTAGCTGATGGGCCACAGTATGCCGTCCTTGGTTCCTAAGGGGTTGCTCACTTGTTCTTTGGTAAAGATCTCAGCTTTTGGAATCTGATGGAGGCAGGCTCACATCCAATTTCTGCCGGTTATTTGCTCTGCAATGTTGGAGAAATCACTTAGCCTCTGGGAGCTTGGTTTTCTTCACCTATAAAATGAGCAGAAGCCCAGCCCAAGATGTTTGTTGTGAAAACCCAACAAGAGAGTGAGTGTGAAATATTGAACTTGGCAGTGGACTAGCTGCTGGTCAGTGGTCTCGGGCCCTTGGGAGATGGTGTGCAGAGAGTGCTCCTGCCTGTGGGAGAGGAGCATTAAGCTAAGCCTGTCTAAGTAGTCAGGCAGGGCCAAATCAGGCAGGGAATGTTCTGGGTCCAGGCACCAATTTTCAGTCATTCTTTTTAGGCCTCCAAAAGACTATTATGTTGATGTCATGGTACCAAAGTCAGAAGCTTATAATAGGAATTCTGGTCCCTAGGATCCAGGGTAATGGGGTCTCATGTCAAAGAACAAAGGAGGGAACCAGGAAATCTTTGGAAAGCTTTTTAGTGATAGTAAGAGACACAAAGGGTCCCTCACTGCCTCCCACTTGTAGAGAGACCCCTGTAGGGTTCCCTGTTCTAATCTGCAGTAAAATCTACAGGCTACAAGGCATCTGGTTCCACTGGTTCACTATCTTATTTCCCCATAGCCTCTGACATGAAAACGCAAACCAGAGAGACACTTTCAAATTCGCTTGAGCAGTGCTTTTTCTGTCAATCAGCTGCTGATGCTGAAGACATGATATAATTCTTGTGACTATCTTTACCTCTGGTATAATCATCCTGGAGGAAGCACAGTCAGCTACTTATCCATGGTTCCCTGGGGCACAGAACGCTGAGAAGTGAAACCCCAGAATTGTGTGGAAATAAGATAAATGGTAGCAATGAGAATGCAAAATGCCAGGCCACCTGAGGCTTGGCTCAGCCTCTGCTTCCTCACATAGGCAAAGTAAGTAGGGTTTAGGAATAAGCTGTTTTGTTTAATAATAGTTCAATGCATATTTATCTCTTTTCTTTTATTGAGGCACACAAAGAATGATTCATCCTCTTTTCTCCTATTATTTTATTGGTAGATTTTTAGAAAGTATTTATGCACATAACTAAAAAATCCAGAGGCCCATCAGCATCAGATATAGCTGGATCCAGGAGCTCAAATCATATCATCAGGACTTAATGTGTATGTCTTTGTCTTTCCTACTTGATACTAGCAAGACACTCTCCCTATCTCTAACTCCCTGATAGAAAAGATGGTACAAAGGATAAGGCCTCAAGAGCAACAAAATCTCTTTACT
This sequence comes from Oryctolagus cuniculus, assembly GCF_964237555.1. Classification (NCBI taxonomy): domain Eukaryota; kingdom Metazoa; phylum Chordata; class Mammalia; order Lagomorpha; family Leporidae; genus Oryctolagus; species Oryctolagus cuniculus. The sequence goes on along the minus strand of NC_091441.1, from coordinate 90,249,358 downwards.
GAGGTGTAGAGTTTGGTGAGGGTGGTCAAAGAAAATGTGCTGGAAGAACAAGGGTCTGATTTTGGGATTATAGCCCCCAAGGTAAGGTTTAAAGTAGTATATTTTGAACGCTGGTCTCTGAGCACCCACAAAAGGGCTCCTTGGGATTTGTTGCTGTAATGTAGTTTCTTTGGCTCTATCTCAGACCTATAGAATGCAGTTGCAAGGGAGGGGTCTTTAGGAACGTATTTCTTGAGCAAGTTCCCACTGAATCTTGTGCTTACTGCAATTTAGAACAATGTTAGGTGTAGCAGCCTCTCATTCTGCACAATTAAACAATGAAATGTGATTTGAAGATGCGCATCAAAGCTAAAACAGGAAATATAAGATATGTAGGATGGATTCTAAAAAAGAGTTTCCAGAACACTAACTCTGGAAAGCTGTTGGATCCACCCACTCCCCAGCCTTCTTGAGGAACTTACATAGACAACCTGGACTTGGGTGTGAGTTTGGGTGCAGGCAGGAGCTTCCCTGAAGTCTTGGCAGGAGACAGACTCTTCTTTTTCATGTAACGGTGCAGGAAGCGTGGCAGTTTTCTGAAAAGACTACTTCTAGCTGGCTTTTGCTCTGGGTTATTTGCCTAGAAAAAAAGAGCCTGGTGAATATTCTGTCCCTGAGACATTACTGCACATTTCTCTCCTCCATCATTGCTTTCTTGGAAAGAGAAAGTGTGATGTGCCTAATTCATGTGCTTCTCTTCCTTTGTGTCACACGAGATCCCAACGTGATCTCTGCAGCCTACAGAGAGACAAGTGATTCACCATTCTTGCTCTGCCCTTTATTTTTTTAAATATTTATTTATTTGAAAGTAAGAGTTACAGAGGGAGAGAGGGAGAGATCTTGGATCTGCTGGTTCACTCCCCAGATGGCTGCAACGGCTGGAGCTGGAATGATCTGAATCAAGGAGCTGGTTGCTTCTTCCAGGTCTCCCATGTGAGTGCAGGGGCCCAAGCATTTCAGCCATCTGCCACTGCTTTCACAGGCACATCAGAAGGGAGCTGGATCAGAAGTGGAACAGCCGAGACTTGAACCAGAACCCATATGGGATGCCAGTATTGCAGGTGGTGGCTTTACCCGCTATTCCATAGTGCCAGCCCCTGCTCTGCCCCTTATAAGTCAACTGGCCTTAAATAAGTTGTTTAACATCAATGAGCCTTAGTTTTCTCCTAGGCAATAACTAAGATTGTGGGTGAGAATGTAGAGAGAAAATGCTTGGGAGGTGCTTAGCATAATGTCTGACACCTGATAAGTGCTTAGTAAATATCAGCAGCTACTATAAGTTAGTTGTTCTTATTGATACTTCATGGTGATATGCTTAGAGATCAGAAATGAGATTTTAATAGAAAAGAGTGATCAGGTTCTTACATCTTTTGCAAACTAACACTGGGTCGATAGAGCCTTGGAGAAAGATGGGGCTTCTATTTATTTCTCTGTTGTCCTTAATTATATGAAATTAATTATATATATTATATAGAGATAATGAATATATAAGGCATTTTCATTAGTGAATCGATAGAGTTTGGTAGTTAAGACCATGAACCTGGCAGAAGACAAACTTGGATGTAAGCTGGGTCTGTACCTTACTAGCTCTGTGATCTTGGGCAAGTTACTGAATGCCCTCAGCTACTCTTAGAAAATGAAATTCAAGTCACTGGGTTGTTGTGAGCAGTTACTGGTGGTTGGAGAAGAAGCATGTGGCATGGTGTTTTTTAACATGTGTAGGACTCTGCCCTCATCACCACCTTATCTACACAGACCACACGTGCTACACTGCAAAGATAGTTCTGTTGAGCTTGTCCTTTTCCCATTTTAAATGGTTGTGCTTAGATAAGCAAGTACCACATGATCTCACTTATATCTGGAATCTAAAAAAAGTTAATCTCATAGCAATTAAACATAGAATGGTGGTTGCCAGAGACTGAGGAGTAGGGCAGAAGTAGGGCTGGAGAAAGGTTCATTAACAGATACGAAGTTATAGTTAGACAGGAGTAAGACATTCTGGTATTCTCTTGCTTAGTGGGGGACATTTACGAAATGATAATGTACTGTGTGTTTCCCTAAAAAAAACTAGAAGAAAGGAATTTAATGTTTAAATCATAAAGAATTGCTGAATGTTTAAGGAGATAGATTTGTTTCCATGATTGGACATTGCACAGTGTGGAGATGTGTAAAAACATCACATGATGCTCCATAAGTACATCCACTTTTTAGCATGTCCAGTAACATGAGAAAGAAAAATGGCTCTGCAATATGTTTTTAAAGCTTATTATAATCTGCACTATTTACATCTCCAAACAATAAGGACCAGCCAGGAAAGAGAAAATGAGTTGGAAGAATGACAGGAAGGGAATCCAGTGAGTTGTCAAGTTGAGACCACACACCTTCCAGGATGCCTGGAGCTGGGGGTGGGAGTATTACTACCAATCCCTCTTTGTTGGATTTATTTCTGTCTCTCCTTTCTCTGCTTCTATTCTCTCTCCTCCCCTCCCCTTCTCTTTGTCTTTCTGTGCATATGGATATAGATGTAGATGAGAATATAGGTATGGATATATAGAGATTTTTCCCCCTTGCTGTTGGGCCATCCTGTTTTTCCAGGACCCAGGCTGGTAAGACACAAAAATGCCCATTTGTTTCTTCCTGCTTATTCATTCTTGCAACAAAGGAACAGGAGGATGGAGAAAGCACTATCAAAGGCATTTCTGTTCAAAGGGAAAACTCCTCCATGATCGCTATTACTGTTGGAAATTCCTTCTGCTCTTTGACAGTGTAATCATTTTTCTCTCCTTGATTTTTGCCTGTTTCCCTCAGGCATCTGAACCTGAGACAGTTTTCCCTTATTTAAGATGTGTCTGTTGCATAGAAAGCCACGGAGGAGGCTCAGCATGGCTGTAGGGCATGGACAGCTCATGGCCAGGCCACACACAGCTGGATCTCTGTGGCCCTGGGGAGATGTCGCTGCGGAGGCAGGGAGGCTTTTAGAAAGCACACGGACAAAGCATCCAAAGCCCCATCAGGGAACCAAGAGAGCAGTTATTCCCTCTCCACTTCTCTTTCAGTCCTCACAGAGCAGGACGGTGTCTGGTGCTACGGTATTTTAACACCTCTCTAACACTTCCTAATGTCCCTTTATAATAAAGTGAGAAGGCAGGCCTCTGGGCAGTTTGCAGCAGGCAACAGAACCTAGCAAGAATTTTATCAACTTTTTTTTGTGGAATTCATCCTTAAAGGTAGCTACTGTCCATAGCAAGGGATAGTGGCTTTCCATTTGCTGTGATAATTTTAAGTTTTGTTTTCCTTGAGCAAGTTGTAAGAGAAATGAGAACTGAGTAGAAGGAAAGAACATGTGAACAGTAGGTATTATGTGGATGTGGCACAAAATGTTCATAAAAGAGGAGGACTGAAGTTTGAGAAAATGACCTTGAGTCAGGGACAAATTTTCCCTCTTTTGTGTTCACTTCCAAAGTAGATTCTCCATTGAAGGCAGTTGGCTAGATGCGTTAGTTTGAGTCTCTATGCATACACAAAGACAAGCTCTCCAGAGGAACCAAGATGGCACCAGGGAACACTTTGGCTTTGACCCTTTATAGTTGTGAATGAGAAGAGCCCTCCACGCTCTTTCCCTGGGTAAAGCAGTCAGGACAGCAAAAAGATGAGGCCTTAGAGTTTGATCAGCTTGGACTTGCATCTCAGCCAAGAAGGTATCATGGATTGTGGATTCACACCATCTAGATTCAGACCCAAGAACTGGAGAATTATGAATAAGTGAGACATCCTTTGTTCTGGAATTCTCCTTTTATAAAATGAGATCATAATGGAACTTTACACAGAGAATAGTTGTGAATATTGGAACAAGTTAACACTACAGAGTACTTGGAAAAATTGCCTAGAACGTAACTTCATGGTAAATGCTCAAAAAATACTAGGTTTTATTATTGTTGTTATTATGACCATCACCTTGGGCAACACTCTTTCTGAGCCTCATTTTCCTACCTACCTTAAAATGTCATTGATGTATAGCTGATACAGGAAAATTCTAGCTCCTCACTACTCCTTTCTCCCTGAAAATGTGAGACTTGTATGAGGATGTGAACATACAAATCTATGAATATGTGCATATTTGAACTTGGCTTTGAGTGCAATCTCCACCACCATAGGGGTGTTGAGTGCCAAAAACCATATATGCCCATATATGAGATTATTGGTGGTGCTTGCATCCACAGGGCTTGGAGGCAGGTATAAGTATCAGGTGTTCAAAATGGTAACTATGCCTTGTGCTGGAGTCTTGGTTTTTTTGACCAGTGAAGTTCAGCAAGGCCACACTATTTTTAAGAGTCCTTTGAATACCCATATTGTAGTTATAGCAAGCATGAACTCCTGTGCTCCCAAGATGGGAACACTGAGCTCTTCAACAATTGAGAACAATTTTAAGTCCATGCTCCTTACCTTGGCTGAAGTGGGCACTACCTTAGTAAGTTGGTGTGATCTACAGCTGCCCCACTTTGCTGTTGTCCATCGACTATCCTAATCACTTAATTAACACAGACAAGAAGTCTTCATGGTGTTCAATAACTCTAAAGAACTACTGGAAATGTCTGGGTGGCCTGATTGGATTTAACTTGCAGCTCATTACCTCTAGACCATGATAAGTTAAATACAGGGCCCAGAAAACAAGCTGGATTTTGAATTGAGAACAAACTTTTGTTTAAAAATCAAGTAATCCGTCCCATTAGGCTAGTGGTCTTAAAAGTGTGGGCCGTGACCCACCAGTACACCATCACCTGGGAACTTGACATCACTAGTCTTATACTAGGGAATCAAGAATTCTGGAAGCCAGGCCTTGCAGTCAGTTTTAATGAGCCCTCCCCATGACACTAACGGAGGCTCATGTGTGAGAACCACCACTTACACTCTCTCAAAGTAATGGACTAGTTGTTGTGGGTCTAGCCTCTTGGAGAAGAAAAAAGAGTAATATAAAAAAATACAGTGAAGGCAGTAAAGAAAATCCTAAAGATGGGAGAATGAGACCTGTAGAGCCTAAATGGGAAATCCATTTACTGAAGTGTGACCTTGGATCAGCAACTTAGGGCTCTGTCATTTCTAACATATGGTTTCAGACCCTTTCTCAGGATCCAGGCATGGAATAGTAAGATACTCACTCCAAGTAAGGGTGGCTACATGGAATGCTCAGAGTGATCCAAATGCTGCTGCATTGTTAGCAAAAGGTCAGTGGGACATTTCTGGGGTGAAAGAAAAAGTCCAGGAAAGCTCCATAGCCCTTGGAGGTCTCCCCAAGAATCAGCACACAGATGTACTTAGTAAATGCTTACTGAATTGACAGAGATTGGACCCTGGTGACCAAAATCGAGTTTACCCTGGCTAACCTGGAACATAGTCTATCAAGGAAAAAGTCAAGACTTGGCTCCAAAGTCATCTTTTGTATCTGCTCCTGCTGCCTGCTGAGAACCAGCTTGACTGAGAGGGGAAGAGCCAGGCTTTCACAGTGGACATGCAGTGTTAGTGTGTGACTTGTCTATACGAGGATAAGGATGACTTACAGATGTTTTTGGTGGGCACTGTAGCGCCAGCACCTCATACAAATAGTACTCGGCATACAGTAGGTGTTGTGTAAGCATTTGTTAAATAAAAGAGAAAGGAGGTAAAGGCAAGAAGGCAAATTGGTTGATTCTTATGAGGCTTATGGGAAATAATGGTTTGAGAATTCCTGGCTTAATGGCTGTTACATAGATGTTCTGTCAGTAGTATATATCATGATGATGAAAAGGATATGAGGTGATGAAGAAGAATAATGGAATCAGCGACAGTCTTCTAAGGTGCATAGAATGAGCCCTCAATTCTTGTTGAAACATGAACTGCTCTTCCCATTCTCCTTCCCTTTGCCATCCAAGGTTACATAGTCTGTTCAGGTCATTAGATCCAATACCATACATTCGGCAGCGTATAAACCACAGGAATGTATTTCTCACTGTTGTAGAGGTTGAGAAGTTCAAGACCAGTGTGCTGGCAGATTCCATGTGTGGTGAGGCCTTGTTTCCTGGTTCATAGATGGTGCCCTCTCACTGTGTCCTCACATGGTAGAAAGGCACCAGGCAACTCTCTGAGGCTTCTTTTAGCACAGTCTCTGTCCACATGATCCAATCACCTCCCAAAGACCCTACCTCCTCTTGATGCCGTCACATTGGTGATTAGGAACTCTAAGGGACATAGACATTCAGACCACAGCAGTTGCTGTGTTTCACACATTAGGAGCCAACACATTTCTGGCTGCTGAGCCTTCGAGTCCGGTGCACAGTAGGTCATCCAGAGTGTTTCAGAACTTCAATGAACTACATGAATGGGACCATGATCAAGGGGTTATGGTAGTGGTCGCACCAAGGAAGAAGACCCAGGTTAATCGCTATAAGTAATTATATGTTAGTTATCTTACCTTGTTTTATTTCTGGTGTAGGTAATCATTAACCCTTTGTTTAACACATTGTCTTCAGGATAAAAGTCAGCATGTTGGGGAATCCATCTTCCTTGGTCATGTTATTAAGTTCCATAAATGTCATTAGTTACCTTGATTTGCATGATTAATGGGTTGCTTTAAACTTGAGAAAACATGGATATTACCTTTCTTTAGGCACCCCTTCCTATTTCTCTTTGTACATTAATACAAAAGATGAGCCTGCCAACTCAATAGATAGTTCAGGAGCCTAGGAGATTCTCAAGTTTTTCTGTGAAAAAGACAAATCCTATTTTTGGATTTTTGTAGCATGGCTATGGATGTGCTTTATTTTTCTATATAACTCTAATCCTACCCTTTTATTAAAATGAAAGTAAAGAGCCCACTTCGCCACCCTCCCTTAAAGAAACTGTTAGCTCTGGCAAGAGGCATACTTGCTGCACCACACTGGAAGCTTTCCTTTTCGTCTTCATTTCATTCCTACCTCTCCAGCTACTTAGTCCTAGCCATCTGATCGCTGCGTTGCACATTTGCTTGTTTCCTGAGCCTAATTTTCTGCCTTAAGCTCTTTTAGCTTTGCTTCTTTGCACTGAAGGAAGGCACAGAATATAACTGAGGAAAGGATGTACGTTTCTTGTTCTCTTGTCTTACCCACCAAAATGGAAACTCACTAACTCATAGCTCTGCCTTAACAAAACCACTGATTTACAGGAAGCGAGCCAGTTCTAAGAGATGGACTTTGCCCAGCTGTGCCTTGCAGTGCCGCCCACATATCAACGTTTAATTTTGCCAGCACGCACGATAAATATTGTAGCTAACATTTTATTTGCATCCAGGCCAAGGTACAATGTAGACAAGGTTCTATTCTACAGATATAGCCAGGGAAATCTGGAGGGTTGTCAGTGTTGTTGTTTTGAAGATCGTCCGTCTGTCATCATAACCCCAATGGCCCGCACAAGTGTAATAAAATGCTTCGCACAAGTTTGCAGAACTGTTGGACGCCATACAGTCTGCTGAGCTTTCTGCCGCTGGAGTGTCTTTGAAGAATGAAGCCCATTTCCTTATGCCTTGGGAGGTGTTCAGCTTACTTTCATGCCTGGAAATAACAGAAAATAAAAACAGATGCTTAGTTAGAACCAGTAGGATTTTTTGAGTCATGGCGATAAGCCAACTCTAAGTGTGTTTGCTGCTAATCTGTGAGATTGCCATGAGCATTTTGAAAGAGGCGATGCTGAAGAGGGCAGAAAGCATGGACTATAGGCTTGTTGGGTATCCGTGCTGTCTGTGGCCTCTGCCCCTAGCCCAGGCTGCTGGAGGTCAGCTGCATGGCCTTCCTTAGAATCTATGTTATGGACTTAGACCATACACACAAAACTAATTTAGACCTTTCTTCATGGGGTATGAATGGGTTCCCAAACACACATTGGCAGAATTACCTACTGAGCCTATGCAAAACACAGGTTTCTGGATTCTGTCCCCTCTCATTACAACTTGGAAGGTCTGGGTAAAAGCCCAAGAATTTTTGTATTCTGTTTGAGTTTTGATGTTTGTGTATTAATTTGAAAGGCATAGAGAAAGACAGAGATCTCCCATCTGCTGATTCATTCCCTAAATGCCCACAACAGCCAGGGTTGGGCCAAGTTGAACATGGGAGTTGGGAACTTGATCTGAGTCTGTCATATGGGTGATAGGGACTTACTCCAGGGTGTGCCTCATTACGAAGGTAGACTCCAGAGCAGAACCATAAGTCAAACCCAGGCATTGTGACTATGGGATGCGGGCACTGCACATGTTATCTGCACCAAGCCAATTGCCCACCCCAGGAATCTTTTTTTTAAAAAAAATCTTTCTTTCTCTCTGTATAGTGTGAGGTGCCCAGCCCCTGAATGTGAGGAAATGTTGAGCTGATACAGAGCAGAATTAGCTTTGCTTAGCCAAGGTTAAGAGCGAGCTGTAAAACAGTCTTTGCCCACAAAACAGTAAAGAAGGGAGAATGGTGGTTCATCTTCTTAGGCAAGAAAATTCCTTGGTGGTTACAGTGGCACTGTGGCTTAAATCCCAACACAGGAGAAGAGGGAAATGTGTTCCATGTTCTCACCTCACCTCTCGGCGGGAGCCTTTGCTCTACCAGTTACTGGCTTTAGTACAATTGGTGTGGTCAGGAGGTGAGCTAGCTGGGGTTATTGGCTTAGAGGACACTGAAATCACAGGATGGAAAATTAGATAGAAGGGGGTGAAAGATGAAGGCTTGGAGTTGATTGATAAAATTCGGGGACTAATGCCAGGAAGGGTAGTAGGAGCAGAATGGGTCTCCACTATTGTCCTGATCTCTAAAGAGATCTGGAGAAATGTTGAGACTCACAAATGGATTTCCCCTTTCATTGTCTTCACAATATTTCAGTGAATATTTACTTTGCTTTTCATAGATTATTTGCTATGGGTATTTGTGGCTTTGTGAGCAATGCTGCAGACACAGACCTGGGAAGCTGGGGTGGGAAGCCCCATCGCCCTGGCTGTTTCAACCATGTAGTTCAAGGATATATCCACTATGGGTCCATTCAAACCTACCTTGGGGAGGAAGCCATAGTCCCTTCATCCTCCATAGCGTTTTAGAGTCGAGAACTACATTTTTCCTACAAGTTGGCAATAGAGAGCAGAGAGCGAAGTACCCATTTGAAATTATATCTGGTCCCTTGTGGGATCTAGAACACAGAGCCAAATCAGTTCAGATTCGAACCTACATCCAGACCTCTCATCTGAAGTCAGGATCTGCTCCCCTGGGCCCATGACGGCTGTAATGAGAAATGGAGAGGGGCACTCATACCAGTCAGTTGCCCACCCTGGGGAAAGGGTTTCATTCCTGTATGACGATGGGATCATCCTTGACTTTACACAGCACCATCCACCTGCTGGAGATGCAGGTCACCCTGCAGTCATTCATCATTGCCCTTGTCCTTGAACAATTATTAACTTGGAGTCAGAGGCACCTGTGCAGGCCTGAAAATGGATGTGCCCTCTCTTTTCTTCCACTTCGCCTGTCGAGGGCAGATTTATATCCTAGGAGATTTGCCTCAGTTTTATTTTTGGTCTTCTCAACACTGTGGCCCAGTGTTATGTCTCGCACCTGCCCCTCCCAGCGCCAGCCCTGCAGTTTGTGCTTCTCTGTGAACTTTCTGTCAGTCTGCTTACTGTGCTTCTGTGACTTGGCCTTCACACGGCCCTGGCATATGAAGCTCTGCCTCTCTTCTTACAGCTGTGCCTTTCGTAGTTACATTTCCCCAAGTGGCCTGAATGTCTGTGGGAAGCAGAGTCTACCTTCCATGCAGAGCTCAGAGAGTGAACATGTGCAGCACTCAGCAGATGAAAGATCTCTGTGTTTCTAGGCCTTTCAAATACAAAACAAATAGCTTTCATTTAAACCAGGTTCCTTTTCCAACTCATTGTTTTCCTTCCTTGAGGGCATAGAAAGCAGCTTGGGACCCCGTACAGAGAGGGGTTCAGGCAGCTGTTCCCGGATAAGGTGGGGACACACCCAGAGATGTCACTCATAGAGTAACCCTAGACCCTCTTGGAAGGGATCAATGAAACTCTAAGATGAGCTAACACTCCAGGAGAGATGATCCCAGGGCTTGCAGTTGTGAGTGATTTACGTCGGCCCAGTAGAGCTGTTCACCCCCCATCAGATGAAGCTGCATCCCCTTTGAGGCTGGATGGGGTGGCGAGGTGGAGAAGCAGGGCAGACCCCGCCCTGGAACACTCGTGCCATTTGGGGCATTCTCTTAGTGCCCACCTGAAGCCAACACAGCTTCTGTCTTCTGGGTGGGTTCTGTTTGCCAGGCACAGACACAGAAGAGGATACAAAGTCTCTCCCTCAAAGACCTTCCTCTCCTTGCAGAACTTGGGAAGAGCAGGTTTTATTTGTCTCTAAATCTTCAGCTGATATTACCCCCTCTCCACAACTCAGTGGAAATGAAAAAGGATTACATTCTATTTACTTGCGTCTTTCAAGAGAGAAACTAATTTTGAAATAGAAAGTTTCTACAGTGTGAATATTTCCCTTTCTTCAAGTCCTCCGAAAGGGTAAAGGAAAAGCTAAAAGGTGTGCATGTTTTGTCTTTCACTTTCTCTGACAGCTTCCTCTTACCACGCTTTTGAGGGTGACCTTCCAGTGTAGCCCGTCCCTCTCGGTTGTGCTCCTTGTTCTGAAAGAATGTAGGGCTGAGCATGGAGCAAGCTACTTCTGTTAATTAATGGCTCCAAGAGTTTGCTGAATGTATTATTTAATTAATGACACTTGTGGCTGGAGTGTGTACAAATCTGTGGTTGAATAAAAGGCATATTTGCTGAGGGATTATAGACACATACTCAAGGATCGTTGCATTGAGAATGTGTCAAGGTTTAGCATACTTAACTAATAGGGGTACTATATATAGTTTCTAATCTGCCATTTAAAAGACACCAACATGGGTACTGCTCTGTTCATTTTGCCTTGCATGTGAGCTCAGATTACAATCCTGTATCATCCTTTGGCGAATGGATTAAAGTCTATTACTTTGAGCAAGCCCCTTTGCCAAAAACAAAAAGAAGAAAGGTTTAATACTCTATTTTTTGTATAAAATTTATGGTCAGACAAGTTATACTCTACTTCTGTGACTTGCAAATAGGTGGACCTGAATGATGCTCAAGCTCTATTCGAGACCAAAAGGTCAAGGGTTGAAAATGGCAAGAAAACCCAGTTGATAGCTACCATGAATAGAGTTCATTTCATAGCACCCTGCTCTTCCTGAGACTCCAGACCTTATAGGACACTGCAGACTGTGATAGGACCGAGATGAACATAGACAGAAGGCTTCTAACATCTTGCAGAGGAGCGTCATCAGGGGACTCTCTGTGCACCTGTCTCTCTGTGTGCTCAGAAACAGATTGCAAATACAAAAGGTCTGATTGAAGCTGTATTGTTTCCAGGCTCTGTCTCTGTGAATCTGGGCAAGATATATGCCCTCTCTGAGCAGTAGTTTATTTCTTTGTAAAACATCAATTGAATTATACGTGCTTTAAACTCCTTCCCAGCCCCTCCATGCTCGGTCTCTGATTTTTCCCAGTAGGGTCATCAAAGCTGACCTGTCAGATGATAGGAGAGATAGTGGGTCACTCAATTCTGGGGCTTCAGGGTTATTTTTTTTCCCTTTAAGCGACTCCTGGGGATATGAAGAACCACTGTGTCCTGTATGAGGACTGGAAAGCCAAGCCCCTTTCTGAAGCCCAACCACACGGTCCAGGAGGCAAGGACTACAGTCAGGGGCCTGCCTTCTTCCCCAACACTGGCGACCGCATGCTCATGGAAGATAATGGGAAGGGGACAGAAGGAAATAGGAAGGCTACTTTAGATGAGGCACTCGGAGAAGTGACACCACTTCAGTCACCTGGATCCTGCATGGAAGATGGAAGGGAAAACATTCCAGGCAGAAGGAGACAAGAAGTGCAAGGGCCCTGAGATGGACTAGTGTTTGATGGGATCCAGTAACAGCAAGGAGGCTGGAACAGGAGGTGGTGGTGGAGGTGGAGGGCACTGTCATGGGAGATGAAATTGTTCTCAAGCCTTTATGGTGGCATGTGAGGGCTTCTGCCATTAGTACCTGGTTGGCACTGCCAAGTATGGAGGAAGGGACATAAGCAGGCTTCCCATTTAAAAGGATCATAATTGTAACACATTTTCTGTTTAATGTGCTCATTTTATTGTGTGACCTTGAGTGAGTTTGAGGGTAGAGATATGTATTTTAAGAATCATAGGCAACAGCTGATGTATGACATTCTATATAAAGAAGTTATATTTTTAACGGCAGTATCATGAAATAATAGCCAGAACAAGGGAAGTTCTTAAGTTTTACTAAAAATACTGATCATCTAAATTTGTGCAATACTTTTAATTTCCATTGAGCCCCATCCTTTCACACGATTAAAGGAACTGTAACTTACCATCCATGAGAGTTTCTGCCTCAAAAGTAAAAACACCCTGACAGGTAACATATCCTTGAGACAAATAAAGCAAAACTGTGACAGAGGAATCAAAGACAAATTCTTATTCAGTACATGGAGCATATTCCTTACCCGAAATCAGTAACCCTGGAACCTGCAGGAGCCATTAGGGAGGCTGAATAAAGCATAAGGACAAAGTTCTAACAGCTGCCCAGACTTTTGCCTATTAGCTCCCTTTCCTATGGCTGGAATTCTGGCTTATCATTTCTAATGGAAAAAAAATGATTCAAGCCATATCATGGCTGTCAGTTTTTCAAAGCAATACCACACCATTAATTTGCAGCTCCAAAAGCCAACAGTTCTGAACTTTCTTGCAGGCCTCATTGGCATACGGTGTGGAGCATTAGCAGAGGGAAACTAGTAAGAACATCTAATTACATTCAAAGTCATTTTTGCCTGTCTTAAAGGAATGAAAATGATCTGCCATTTTTTATAGACCTTCTTGACCTAAAGGCACCTGCTGGCTGAAAGAGAATCCTCAATCGGGTTCTTTTCATGCTGTAATTATTACATGATCTATCATCTTAGGCACTGACTCCCACACTTGGAAAAATCTCTTAAATACCCAGTAAAATTGATTGGTTCATCATGGACTGTGGGGTGACTCTTGAAGGGCACGTTTTGTGTGTGTGGGCATGGAGGGTTACATATGATTGACACAAAGTCAAGTACCTTATAAAGGGATAAGGAAAAGAAGCTGATGGGTTTACACATATGGTCGACATTGTACCACCAACTTGCACGGAAGTCAGTTATACACATGCTTGTTCTTCAGTCATTCCTTCTCCTTCAGATCACTACCAGCTCCTATAGGGCAGGGCAAGTGGCTGAATTCTAGAATTTCAAGGCCACAAAGATCCCTAGGGAAGCCAGTAGTCTCTGTAGCCTAAATTCTGTTGACAACAAGACAATTTTATCTTGAAATACACCTCTGTATAAACTGTGGCTCACTGCTCTGTTAACTGGAGGGTTGAAGAGAGGTGAGAACGCAGAAGGATCTCATCTCCCCTCTTTACCTCTCATTTCTCTTAACTCTGAGGACTGCTCCTGCCTGTGACTTTTCTCCATGTTGAGAAGGAGGACTTCAGAGAACCTCAATATTACCCCAGTCAAGGGCTTCTTGTTTGGCCTTTTTTAAAAAGATTTTATTTATTTATTTGAGAGGTAGAGTTACAGACAGTGAGAGGTAGAGACAGAAGGGTCTTCCTTCCATTGGTTCACTCCCCAGATGGCCTCATCGGCTGGAGCTTCGCTGATCCAAAGCCAGGAGCCAGGAGCTTCTTGCAGGTGTCCCACGCGGGTACAGGGGCCCAAGGACCTGGACCATCCTCCACTGCTAACTCAGGCCATAGCAGAGAGCTGGATCAGAAGAGGAGCAGCCAGGACTGGAACTGGCACCCATATGGGATGCCAGCGCCACAGGCGGAGGATTAACCTACTGCAATGGCCCCTGCATTTGGTATTCATTCACCAACTAGCAGGGACAACTCTGGTCAAGCTGGGATCACATTCCCAGAATGGTGATCCTTAGATTAGACTGGTAGTTCCAAGTTCATATTTCTACCGTGTCCCATCCTGTTCTCTGCTTGAAGCCTTCAGTAGTCTTAGAAATGTTTTGAAATCAAAGAACTATTGTAGACTCTTGGTAAGATCCCCCTATCTCTGGAGGAAGCCTCAAGAAAAGGCCTTATGTAGAGTGCTTGGGAGTCTTCACTGATCTCAGGAATGCAATACTTAGTGCATTATGGTCCAAGGTTGATTAGCTATGGTTCATTCACTAAGTGCAGATTCAGGGTTCACACAAGTATTCCATCTGGAACAGCTGCTGGGGGTGGGAGGGAGGTATGGATTTGAGACAGCATTGTCTTCAGGCGGGGTGGCTGTGATGTCTGGATAAAGACCTACACAAAGCACCCAGCATGGGAGTCATCGAATGCTGGCTTTTTTGTGATTTAGTGAAGAAGCGAGAGTAGGCTACACCTCGCATCCCAATTTCCCTGTACGGTTCTTGACTTCAACTAGCTAGATCTTTTCCAGGGGAGGTTGTTTCTGAATTGAAACCCACCAAAATGTTAGTGCAAACCTGAGTGTTGGTGCCAGAGTCAAACCGCTCGGATTTGAACCCCGGCTCTCCAAGTAGAACCCGTGAGTGCTTAGACAAGTCACAGAGCTGCTGTCAGTCTCACTTTGCACACATGAAAGCCCGTCGGTTCTGCAGTGTTGTAGGGGTACTTAATGGAGATACAGTCTATGTATACAGAGTTTGGAATGACTAGTCCATTCCCTAAGTGACGTCCACAAGAAATAATGATCTAGTGAGCCAGTGTGGCCTCTTACAGTCAGAGAGGATGGCCGCAAGGAAGGGAAGGGGCTCTCTGATACACTAGCACTGGGTCTGGATAGATTATAGGCAGTGATTAATCTTTTGTTTAAGCCTTTTATGGAATAAATCAATATCTAGCCAGAAAATAGATCAGGCAGTAAAGTCAATGTCTTTCTTCCTTTTCTTCTATGTTCTTTTTGCTTCATAAAAATTTTCTTTGCATATATTAAGATAATCATATGGTTTTTATTCTTCGATTTGTTAATGAGACATATCACATTTATTTATTTCTGTATGTTGAACCATCCCTGCATACTGGGGATAAATCTAACTTGATCTAGGTGAATGATCTCTCTGATATATTGTTGGGTTTTTATCTCATTTCAAAAATTTATTTGACACAAATATACACATGGAGGGCGGGAGAGGGTTAGAGAGAGAGAGAGATCCCTACACTTCTTGACGTACCAGTGGCAGAGACTGAAGCCAGTCCAGGTCTCTCACACAAGTGATGTGGATGCAACTATTGCATCTATCATCTGCCTCCCAAGGTGCACATTAGCAGGGAGATGGAATCAGGAGCAGAGCACTGTCTTCTGGGATGCCAGTGTTCCATCCAGCTCTTACTACACTATTTCATTTTCAATCTCCAGTATAAAACCTATCACCCTTAAAGTATAAAGTCCCTTCTGGTTCTAGCTTTCCTAATATTTTGTATTTATTACGTTACATGTTTCATTTGATAATCTAATGTGAAATCAAAGTTGTACTGGTCATTATGTAGTATATTTTCATTAGTTGTGTCTGTGGATTATATGCATAACAATTATATGCATAATAATCCATTAGTCTTCTATCTTTCTGACATCTCTTAAAACTTTGGCATCTTTGTTTCTGTATACAAGTAGTCAAGAAATTTCCTTTCTGTAATGGTCATGCTAGGTTCATTTGCAGGGTAGCTAGTAAAATGAATTAGGCAACAGAATGATATCTTTTTTCTCCCTATGTTCTGCCAGAATTTGAATAGAATTCCCTTTGATGTCTCAATTATGTGGTAGGATCCACTCAGAAAGCTTCCCTGGCCTGATGAGTCCTTTGTGGGAAGTACTTATTTCAGAATCATTGTCTTCAATTATTACATTATTCATCCTTTTCACATTGCACCAGTTTGGATAAATTATATTTTTCTAGAAACTTGCCTATTTTCAAACTTGCAATTTTTCAAATATTTTGCTGTAAACAGGGTGAGCAAACTTGTTTCTTCCAAGGGCCTTTTGGAAATGTATAACATCATTCATAGGACATAAAAAATTATCAACTGTGCCTGTGGTTGTCTTGGCAGGGTCAGACCAAATAATCTTGCAGGCCTTATACACTTGGTGTGCATGTTCTCCACTCCTGCAAACTTGCTCCTCATGTGATTATACTCTGTCCTTTTTACTAGCTGCAATCTCTATACAGAAGGTTGCCACTGTATTTCTAATAGTGTTTCCTGTGCTTGCTTTCTTTTCAAAGAAGCTACCTGTGGTTTCATTGATCCTCTTGATTATACTGGTATTTTTCCATAAGGGCACTTTAAGAAGTTGAGGAAAAATGGAGTTAAAACTTTTTGGAACCACTCCATGTTTTTTCCTTTAATATGCATTTTCAAAAGTTTTGTAAGCTTTCAGACATAAACTTTTCTCCAGTGCTATTTTCCTTGCTATTTTTTAAGTACCCTTATAATTCATTATCTCTATTATCTCTTTTGGTATAATTTTGTGGTTCTTTTTTTCCAGAAAGATATTTAGCACATTAACTCTCAGCTTTTTTCCTAATAAATATATTTAAGTCACAACTAAATCATTCTCTACTAGGGGAGGATCATGAAGAATCATTTGGCCTGGCCTTGCCAAGGGAGCTGCAGGCAGAATTTGAAATTCAACACATTTATATCAGGCTAAGTTTTAAATGGCTAATTTTGTATGGCCTGAGAATGATGCTATAAATATCTAAATGGCCCTTAGCAGAAGAAAAGTTCCCTGCACTGGCAATACACTTTTTGATGTAGCTGCAATTCCAATCCTCTTTCAGTACAAAGTAGTTTCTAGTCTGCACTTGCTTTCTTCTTCTTTAGAATTCCTCTCATGACTCTGTTGGTGATTAATTCTGTCAGCTTTGTACAGAAAATGTATTTGCTTAACCTTCATTCATAAAAGTTAGTTTAATTGTGTATGGAAATCTAGCTTGGTAATTACTTGCTTTGGGCTCTTTATAGAGATATCATTTCATGGATGTAAGCTGTTTGGTTTTTGTTGCTTTTGGTTTAGTATTACTCCTTTCCAAGTAAGGGCTCTGCTCAGTCTTAAGTCTGACAGCTTTCTCGTTGCCTTTGAGTTTTGGCAGCTTCATCATGATGTTTCAAAGCAAGGGTAGACTTGTCACTTCTCCTCTGGTTTTGATATATTCTTGAATTTTGGAATTGATGGCTTTCCCAAATTTTGAAAAAGTCTCGGCCATTATCTCTTTAAGTAGAGCTTCTACTGAAACTGTTTTCTCTCCTATATACAAATTACAGTCTACTTCTTCGGCCCTTTGCTATGCTTTCTCTACTCTCCTTTTATGTCTTCATGATACTTTATGGTATTTTCATCTTTGAGTGAATTCATCCTTTTTAGCTATGCAGAAACTGTGCTGCTAAATTCATTCCTTGGGTTATTGCATTTTTCCAGTCCAAGAATTTTTTTTCTGAGTCTTTTGCCCATCATCATTTTTTTTTGAAAGATTCCAGCCCTCTGCTGAAATTTTTAAAAATCTTGTCTTCATCTATAGACCAACGAAAGAATTATTTTAACATCTTGTCTGACAATTGCAATTTCTAGATAACCTATGATTCTACTAGTATCTATTTCTGTCATAGAAAGTGTTGGCATCAACAAAACACCATAGACTGGTAGCTTATTTCTCATAATTCTGGATACTGAAAACGCCAACACCAAAGTGCTACTGGAGGTGGATTCACTGAGGCTTCTTGCTTTGGCTTGCAAGGCAGCTGTCACCTGGTTGTGTTCTCACATGACCCCGTGTCTTCTCTTTAGAAAGGCACTGACCCCATCAGGGAATCCCCACATTCATGACACCATGGAAATCTAATCACTTCCCAAAGATCCCACCCCCAAGGCGATCGCATGCAAGGGTTGGCGCTTCAAGCTTAGAGGTTTAGGGAAGACACTCCACTTAGCCCATAATAACATGTCTTGCTTTGTTATGGCTGTCTCTGATGTATGTCTATGCATACACACATTCTAGGCATTCTATTTGGATACAGTTATAGAAATAACTTAGGACTGTTTGATGGTATTTTCTTCCAGAAAGGTTTTTACTTTCTCCTGCCAGGAGGCTAATGGATTAGCAATTTTGGATTACCTTAACTCGATTTCCAGAACTGGGATTTTCTCAACTGCCCCAGATTGGTCTGCAGTTGGGGTGCAGCTGGAGTGAGGACTGGTTTATAACTGGTTCATTCTTGCTCCAAGGATATAACTCTCTCAGAGCTTTGAATTCCCACCCAGGTGTGGAGGTTTAGCAAGGACTCAGAGCAATCAAGCCAGCTTTGCCAATGCCAAACTCCATGCATCTCTCCAAGACTCACAAATGCCCTCGGTGGAAAAGCAACCCAAATGCTGCACTCACTGCCATGGATTTCTGCCTTCCCTCGGCTCCTCATGTAATCTTTTGTTACCTTGTTACCTCTAGCAGATTTTTTAAAAATCCTGTACGTCTCTCCAGTTGAATACAGTGGGATGTTTGAGTAAAATTATTTGGCCTGTTAGTAATAGAAGCAGAAGTCACATGTTTTCATTTTAGTGGCTAGAAAAATCCTGCCTTACAGATTTTCTTCTTATTTACTATGTAAACTGATATTTCATGACCTCAACATGCTAGCAATTAATAATCCTCAAAAGAGTATATGAGCCACAGTGAAAACAATGAATCTACAATATTGGCTTACTGGTTTCCTGTCCATTACTGGATGTTATCCTTCATGTAACACTAGGATCTAAGCAAAATACTGTCTCTATCCTTGTAAGTCAGAGGAAGTAAAGGGAGAAGCAGAAGCCTGCTGGGTGGGGCGGGGGGCAGCGCTGTGGCACAGTAGGTTAATCCTCCGCCTGCGGTGCTGGCATCCCATATGGGCACCAGTTCCAGTCCCGGCTGCTCCTCTTCCAATCTTGTTCTCTGCTATGGCCTGGGAGAGCAGTAGAAGATGACCCAAGTGCTTTGGCCCCTGCACCCACATGGGAGACTGGAAGAAGCTCCTGGCTTCAGATAGGCACAGCTCCAGCTGTTGTGGCCCTCTGGGAATGGCCTTTCTCTTTGTCTCTCCCTCTCAATGTCCATAACTCTACCTCTCAAATAAGTAAATAAAATCTTTAAAAAAGAAAGGGAGGGAGGGATACAGATAGAGGTAGAGACAGAGAGAGAGGTCTTCCATCTGCTGGTTCACTCCCCAAATGGCCACAATGGCCAGAGCTGAGCTGATCTGAAGCCAGGAGCCAGGTGCTTCTTCCCAGTCTCTCATGTGGGTGCAGGGGCCCAGGGACTTGGGCCATCTTCTACCGCTTTCCAAGCCCACAGCACAGAGCTGGATTACAAGTAGAGCAGCCAGGACTAGAACTGGAGCCCATATGGGATGCCAGCGTTGTAGGTCAGGGCTTTAACCTGTTGAGCCCATGCGCTGGTTACACTGAGAATATTTTGGAAATGGGTCCATGACTTCTCACCTTTCTACTCTAAGCACCTAGCCTCATCTTTGCATATGATAAGTATTTAATCATTATGTATTGAATTGAGGTTGGCTAGATTGGGTTGCAGTGTTTTTAAGGGACACTTCCACAAACATTTTTGCATGTGGGTTTAAATATAGGCTTACAACCCTTCATGTATCTCTCTTGTCTTTTTCATAAAGGAAAAAGACAAACATTTAGTTTCTGTTCTTTAGAATGTAAAGCTTAGCCAGCCAGTGAATATAAATTGACGGTCCTTTTTTTCAGGACATTAAATTCTTTAAAGACATTTGAGACATTGAAAGTAAAAACCAAAATGGCAGACAGTTCAGATATCATTCTTAGGAAACCTCAGAGTATTTCATACTTTCATTTGGTGGTGGATATGCCTGGTGCTTAGGCCAAGAGATTGAAAATAGATGTTTTTTCCTCCTTTGCTGGGGAGATGGTCCCAAATATAATTTTTCCAATGTTACACTGTTCATGGTATCAGCACTTTGCATTTCAAATCATATTCTAGAGACCTCTATGCAAAGCCTAAGACAAGTACCTGCTGCAGAGAGGCCACCTATTTCGGTGGTTCTAGGGGCTCTAATAAGGGAAGTGAGGATTAGCCCCGTGAGAGCAATGCTCAACCTAAACAACCAGCTTAGTTTACTGGGGCCTGGGGGGGAATAGAAGGGGGTGACAGGCATCCATTCCCTGAAGGAGTTGGCTGCAAGAACATGGAGGTTCAGCCCCTGGTAGCTTCTCCAGCACAGTCTTTCTCTTCCTTTGTGTGGCTCCTGCCCTCTTCAGGGAGCATGATCTGCCTCAACTAGCCTTGAAAGAAATGAGGAGAAGATATCAGGCAAAGGAGAGAGGGATCATCACACATATTTGGACAGGGGGCTAATTTTAATTCCATCACTGGGCAGGTGGAGACATTTTGATTTTCAAGATGTGTTCTTCTCAGCCCTAATCTTGTTTCTCCCTAATGTGTTCACCTTAATTACTTAAACAAGTAAGAGAGCCCCTGCCCACTACCCAGGATGGGTTGGAGGTAGCAGAACACATAGGACCATCTGTCAAAGCATCAGAAAATTAGAAGAAAGCAATCAAGAGCTGCTTTTGCTAAGTGTATCTTGCACTGATAATTGAGGTTGAACACCTGCACACTAAGTTGATTGAAGCCCCAGCATGCCAAAGCCATGGAGGGCTTACCATGTAAGGACTGGCTGAGGGCCAAGTGAACTGCATAAGTTTTACTTATTAAAAGTGATGGGGACGCAAGCTTGTTAATGCAAATTTTCACAGCCTTGCCTATCAACCTCCCATGCTCTCTTCTGCCAGTGCCCATGCAAAACATTAACCTGGAGGGGGAGGACTACATGGGGCACAGAGAAGCAAATGGGAGAAGAACCAAAGCCTTGAGAGTTGAACAGATACAGCTGAGAAAGGCTTTGGCTGTAGCAGATCTGCAGATTCTCAGGCAGTCATCTGTTTCTGGAGGGAAGATACAGAAGGGGATGAAAATTACTGCTTTGATTGCATTACGGTACCATTTGGCAAAGCGGAAGTGAACCCTGAAACTCTTTGGTACTTTCGGTATTTGGATTCTACTTTTCTGCAAAGGGCTCTGTGCTGATGGGCAATGTACTCCCAAGTTTCCTAAGGGTTAAAATTAGCTTGGAGAGGTAGGGGGACAGGTAGCTCTAACCTAACTCTGTGACAGCCATATCTCCTGCCCGAGTATTTGGTTTGAATACTCCCCTAAGGATCCTGATCCTAGCTTGCTGCTAATGCGGAAGTTGGGGAGCAGTGGTGATGTCTTAACTAGTTGCGTTCCTGCTATCATGTGGGAGGCCTGGTTTGAGTTCCATGCTTCTGGCTTTGGCTTCAGCCTTGACCCAGTTCTGACTGCTGTGAGCATTTGAGGAATGACCCAGGAATGGGCTCATTTGCCTCTATGACTCTCACATAAGTTTTTTTGAAAAAGTATAAATTACTAGTGTCCTATAATTAATTTATTTTTATTATCAATATAACTGAATCTAAATAGAAGGGCTCTGTATATACTCTAGCCATTATGGTGTGTGGAAATTTTTTGCCTCAACTATTACACGCACATTAGAGAGAGATGGATTTGGATACAACATTTAAATCTAACAAAATGAAAAGCACATTTTGGGACTCGGTGGTAGGTTGTTTGATAGGATAGCTATAAAATGGAATAAAAACACACAGCTGGATGGTCATCCTTCTGGTTGTGGTAAAAAATACTTGGATGGGACATTGGAGTTGGTGATTTCCAAAGTATCTACACTCCTATGATTTATCATGTCCAGTTTAGGCCATGGGGACCTGGTTTAAATTGACCTGATCCAGATCACAGTTTTTAATTTCTTGCTCTAGAAATCAAGTTCTAGAGCTGTAATTCAATCCGAATAGGGGTAGAGACAGCACAATCCAATAGAAGCAAGGACTGGAGAGGCAGGGAGGAAGCTTCTTGGTTCTTTTAAGACACTAGGTCCTTCCTTTTTCTGGCACAGAGCTTCTTTAGCCTTAAACCAGGCATCTATTGTGTATTTTAATGCTTAGGAAAATCTATTATCATATCAATGAAGGGACAGTGGAAAGGGTCCTGGCCAGCACCTTCATTGGCATGGATTAGACCCCTACGTGGGGATTACCCAATGGGTTTAGGATTCAATCAGTCAAGAGCTAAAATCAAAAAACACCCATCTCCCTGGAGAACTTCTACTCTCTTGGCCCATTCTCATCAGAGGCTACACGTGCTGAGGAAAGACATTCTCCGAGAAGGATCAACTTTTTACAGGCTAGAGGATAGATTTCCAAAAGGTATAATGTAGAGACCAGACCTCATGCTAACTAGGCCACCTTGTCCTTTCTTGTATAATGACTCAAATTATGGTTTTTTTGTTTTTGTTTTTGTTTTTTTTACAATTCCAGCATCATAATTTTGCCTGGACAGTACATCTGTAACTGCTACTCGTGCTCTTTTGGGCTGACCCAGTTGCTTCGACATTGCATGGCTGTGTTACAAGTACGTTAGCAGAAACCAGGTATCTATAAAATACCAACATGCACAGAGAGCATTTGATGAATAACAGACGAACTGTGCTAACACAACAGGGTGTGGAAACCTACCGTGTTATGCCTCTTCCATCAGACTTAGGGGAGATGCTTGCATATTTCACAGACCACACACCCCACGTCCTTCTAGCAAGTGGTAGGGTCAGGGAGATGACAAATCTTCCCCCTCTTGTACATACTTGTTGCTTTACAATTTAGTAGGAAACCTAACACTAATGTGTAGAGGCATCAAACCCCCATATTGAATATCTGCATAAAGAAATACTATGCTCCAAGAAGGAGGAGGCAAGGTTAGATAAGAAATGCAGATTCAATGTCATCTAATATGATTTATTTCACAGTCTAAAAGAGCCATCACAGATCCCCTATCCCGGAATTCAGCCTGGTGTGCAGGAAGCCAATGCATAAATTCACCTGTGTAGAGAATGCCTGCTGAATTCCTGGAACCAGAGGATGCCAGCCTCATCAGGGATCTGTCAGGTGCAGAGTGAGACAACTGCTGTTTCATTCGGAAACCCTTGCACTGTTGACCTCCCTGTGCATGGTGAAGGCAAGCTCTGCTTTTCATGGTGGCTCAAGAAACTGTGATTGAAAGGCATTTCCTTCCAGAAAAAGGATACGCAGAGTAACCAATAAAATACCAAACGATGAAAAAAATTCTTCACATACGATGGCATCATGAGACAGCTTAAAGCTTTGGATAGTTACTTTTGGAGGCCTGATGGTACTCTTGTCATGCTGAGGATTAGCCTGGGGTTTGACATAAAGAAGAAAGGGAACAGGGGTATCTGCCCTATTGAGGAGTTACCAGGTATGCTACAGTACGCCTTCATCAGAGAGCTGCTTTTGCCTATTACAGTCCCTTTTCCTTTATAGGCTGTTAAGGGCAAGGATTCCTGCCTAGTGTCCTCCACCCTGATGAAAAAATGGAGAATGGGTTCATGGCTGGAGCAGGTCTGGAGTGAGCTTGCTCTGAGTTTGAATTCTGAGTTCCACTGCTATTTCTCCAAAGGTCAGGCTCATCAATGGCAAACACTGAAAATAGAAACGTGGATTACAGTGTAACTGCTCAGAGCCATTACTAGGACACAGGGTCAGGTGGTAGAGAAGAGAGAAGGAAGCCTAGGCAGGAATCAGCAGGGACTGAAAAATCTTCGAAGCAGAGAAAAGTCAGGGGCCATGTTGGCTGCTGCTACCTGGCCACAATGTGCGGAACAGCGTGGGAATACGGAGGTGTGTATTAAAACCTAGCAGGGGATGAGAAGGGAGGTTCTCACAGCAAGGAAGGTAAAAAGGTCCAAAGGGATATTTTACGGTACCAAGGGGGCTGGGACAGGCAGAGGGAACTGGTTGGAGGAGTGTGCTCCATTCCAAGCCATGCAGCAAAGACAAGGAGAGTGACCCTGGGGTTGGACTGTGCGGGTTCAATCTGGGCCTCATCACTTACTAACCGTTTACCTTGGAATCACAGTTACCATCACAGAACTTCTATTTCCTCATCAGCCCCAAGACCTGATAATAAATAGAATGGACAGCCTCGTAAATTCTCCGTGAGCGCTGGCGATTGTTAGCAATTCCCAGGCTGAGCCCAGTCTGCCTCCGTGCTTGTTGGCATTGTGCAGGCTTGCAGAGGGCACGCTGTCCAAGTCTTTAAGCTGGATCGGCCTAAGCCTTACATCCTGCTGAGGGGCTAATCAGGAAAGCTGGAGAGGCCAAGGTGATCTCAGTCTCTGCTAAACAGCAGGGCATTTCTAAAGTCTTAGTTTGTACAAATATTGCATGACCCCCTATTTATTAACACATTCCAGAGGTACTGTGAACCACTTCACATTGTATAAAAATTTAGTGTTGGCAAGTACATTTTGAAAAGGGAAAAAGTGGGTGTCAAACTAGCAGGACAAGAATCCTAATAATAATAATAATAAGTTTGTTTCCTTTCCTTTATGTCTCGAAAGGGAAGTATATTTAGTTCCATTATACTTCAGATAACGGGACAGGTCTTGGCAAAATCTTGGGATCCTGAATTGAAGTCCCTCTTGCCTCAAATCCTAGTAGCGTGCTACGGTGTTAGCCCTCCTCGTGTCACTGCCTACATCTGCCTGCTCAGAAAACTGATGCTCATTTGTAAGTAAAGCCCTTAAAGGAAGATACAAATGCCAGTTCATTTTAAAAACTACAGGCAGTGTGGCAATAGTTTCTATTACAAGTCGGGGTAAATATCTTTCTGGCAAGACTAACAAGAGAGGCAGATTTACCTGGGAGACAGGAGATGTCAGGCCTCAAGGCAAGAAAAAAGCCCCAACTGCAAATGCACAACATGCAGGAATCTCGAGTTGTAAGTTTAGATCTTCTTCAAGAAGATTTCTTAGAAAATATAGTTCTAAGATAGATTCTTACAGCACAGGAAGCCTCGGGAAAAGCCTAGAGCTTTTTCACCTCTGCCACAAAGTACCCATTGCATAGGAAACCCAGAAAAAAAATAATTTAGTCTGCGAAGTCAAGTCTGAAGGATTGTGACCCTATTTGAATAGGCCACTCCAAAATGACACACCGGTGTTCAGAAGAGGAAGGCAAAGAGGTTTGCAGTCATGCCCATAGGCATATGTTCTTAGGTAAAATAGCTTTACTCTTAAAAAAATACAGAGAGAAAGCGAACAGTGGCAAAGATTAAAAATAAAATATGAAAGAGAACTTCTGCTGCACCACGCTAGATCCCTTCAGGCAACCGAGTGCAGAGCTGACACACATTTGATATGGGAGAATGGAAACAGCCTTCCAGAGGGCAAGGGCCCGAGACAACAGGAATGCCGCAGCTATAAATATAATACTGTAAAACGGGGGTTGCTGAGAGAAAGAAGAAACTTACACAGAATCTGAACTAATAAAGGTTTACCTTTGCAAGTGGCAACAGAGTAGAAGGAATGTGTCCTACAGCTAAAAATCATGACTCAGTGGTTGATGAAATTTTGTTACTAATTTTGCTTGAAATTTACATTGGATCTATATCAGCAACCTAATATGTAAACACATTTATACACAGGCCAGATGAAGAACCATGGAATTCTAATGTTGGATTATCTCATTCTATAGAGGAAAAACGAATCTATTTACAGGAGAGAATCTTTATCTGGGGTCAATATTCCCTAAGGAAGCTTATTCACAGAGTTGTCATATAAAATACAGGGTGCCAGTTAAATGTGCATTTAGAATAGGCAGTAACTGTCTTCAGTCTGGTTGTGTCCCAGTATTGTATAGCAACTCCATGAGACCCTTGGCAGTATACAAACATTTTGTAGGTAGATGCATTTTTTAGACGGGGATTGGCAGTATGAGGGGACTTCTCAACGATCATAGAAAACATGGAATAATTATGAGGGTAAGTTTATTATGATGCAAAAAAATGCTGAAATCCACATAAAGATTTTTCCTAAAAGCACATCTTCCACAAACTGTCTTTGAAGACCCTTCACAGCTATCTGTCTACCAGAGTGTTAAACCCACAGTCTCCAACAGTGCAGCAGTATTAATGCACAGAGATAACGCTGGCACATCCTGGCCTCTCCCTGTGGCCTGAGCTTCCCAGCAGGCAACACTCAAGGGAAACCCAGAAGGTCATTTACCAGCTAGCAGCTCTGCAGAAGAGTCCCAGGCTGCACAAAGAGAAACAGGCCTGGGGGCTACTGAAACAGTAGGGAAGCAGAGGAAGCTGCTTCACACACCTTGCAGATGAACAACCATCTGAGACCTGAGCCTGAGAGCAGTGTCTCACCTGCAGATTTTGGGTTGGTTGCTTGGATGGTTGCTTGGTTTTTCAGAGGAGAGATCGATCCATCCATCCATCGATCCTACCCACTGGTTTACTCCTTTACATGCCCACCATGGCCTGGTCAGAGTCAGCTCAAGCTGGGAGCTAGGAATTCAATATTGGTTGCCCACATGGGTGTCAAGAACCCAACTGCCCAAGTCATAACCACTGCTTCCCAGGGCCCAGAGTAGTAAGCTTGAGTCATGAATTAGGAGCTAAAAAGACAGACATCCAAACCAGGCACCCCAATACGAGACATGGGCATCCCAAATGCCTGCTCAATCCCTGCTCCAAAAGGATGTTGACCTTTCAACCATCAGGTTTGCATTATCCTCTTGATAGAGACAGAAGAGCAGTGAAGGAAGCCTGGGTATGTAGGGTGAGCTGGCCTGGAAGCAAGTTCAGAAACAGAGAGAGTCTGTGGAGACAGACAGACACGGGGTTGGGAGTTAAGAACTCTTTAAGAGCCAGGACTTTCTCCACTCTAGTTTTTATGTCTTTCATAGCCACTGCCCAGGGATGTGGGTGAAGCTGCTTTTCGGCACCCCATTCCTGAGCCCACAGGAAGGTCTTGGTGAGGATGAAGGAAGGGCACGGTCTGTACCTGTGTCACTGAAAGTAGGCACGCAGCGCCGCTGCTTCGGCTGCCATTTCTTCCTCTGATCTCCAAGAGGCCTGAGAGTCCTCCTCTTCTTTGTCATGTTTCTGGAGCTTTGGAAGAAAAAATAAATGGAAAAAGCTCATTAATGGGCCCTTAGGAATCTCCTTGAACAAATGTTAGGAGTGGAGGACTGGACAGAGAGAATCTGCAAATTAGAGGCTGATAGGGGTAGATCCATCTCTTAACTGTATCCATTGCCAAAATTTGAAAACGAGGAGAGTTTTACATAAGAACCCACATTTCCAGCTTCTTCAATAAGGCAGCTAGGTTAGGTCACTGTCACCTTCTATTGCCTTGTCATTGGCTGCTGACAGTAGGAGAATGGGAGGGGAGAACATTCTTCCATTCACCAGAATTTCTACCACTCTCTAATCTTATGTGTGGCAGACACCATTCACTTATTTCGCTTCCCAGACTCTGATGGCCCCGAGTGTGCCACAAATCCATAAACAGCCCCTCTAAGATTGTCTGTGGTTTACCTACCATGGCTTGACTACTCCCTATCAACAATTCTCCAGACCACAAGTGTTTATATTTTGGAATACTTGCAAGTACATAGTGAGGTAACTTGGAAAGAGGACACAAGTCCAGTCATAAATCTGTTTCATATGCACCTTATATTCTTAGCCTCAGGGAATGTTGTGTAATACTTTCTGTGCACCTGAGTTTTGGCTGTGACCTATCATGTGCGGTCAGGTGTGGAGTTTTCCACCTGTGATGTCAGCTTGCAGCTCCAAGTTTCACATTTCAGAGCATTCCAGATTTGTAGCTTAAGGATGCTCCACCTCTAATCTCTTTGACTTAGCTTCTCTTATTTATTTATTTATTTATTTGACAGGCGGAGTGGACAGTGAGAGAGAGAGAGACAGAGAGAAAGGTCTTCCTTTGCTGTTGGTTCACCCCCCAGTGGCCGCCGCGCCGCGCTGATCTGAAGGCAGGAGCCAGGTGCTTATCCTGGTCTCCCTGGGGGTGCAGGGCTCAAGCACTTGGGCCATCCTCCACTGCACTCCCTGGCCATAGCAGAGAGCTGGCCTGGAAGAGGAGCAACCAGGACAGAATCCGGCGCCCTGACCGGGACTAGAACCCGGTGTGCCGGCGCTACAAGGCGGAAGATTAGCCTAGTGAGCTGCGGCGCCGGCCTAACTTAGCTTCTCTTATACCACCTCTGAGCCATTTCGTCCAGTGAACCTAGCCCAAGAAAATTTATGATAATGCAAGCACCATGAGTTGAGGAAGAAATTAGTATCTCCATCAAAAGAGGCTCCAGGCAGCCAAAATCAAATAATAAAATCAAACAAAAACAACTTATCAAAAATTAACAATGCAAGCCAGCTTTGTGGTGTAGTAGGTGAAGCTGTCACCTATGACCCCGACATCCCATAATGGCATCAGTTCTTATCCCGGCTATTCCACTTCTAATCCACCTCCCTGCTAATGGCCTAGGTAAAAGCAGTGGAAGATGGCCCATGTGTTTGGGCCTCTGAAGCCAAGTGGGAGACCCAAGTGAAACTCCTGGCTCAGCACTGGCTGTTGTGGCCATCTAGGGAGTGAAGCAGCAGACAGAATATCTATCTCTCCCCCACCTCTCTCTAACTCTGATTTCCAAAATAAATAGATCTTTAAACAAAATTGAAATTAACAATGGGTCCCAGTCAAGGGAAACATTTTAAAATCCTCCTTAGATACCAATATTTTTTTTAAATATTGTATATGTCTGAGTTACATAAGGAGTGAATACAGTTTCAGTTGTATCAAAAAGAGAAGGTTCTCACAACTTTTTTTTTTTTTTTGGAAAAGCTTAATGTTGTCCCTTTAATCTCCTATCAAAATTTAGTTTCATTAACTACCTTTGTTGTTTTCCTGTGTGGCTCTAAACCTAGAAAAATGCTTCAAGTATAAATTGTTCAATGAAGGCAATGTGTAGGATTTTCTGTGAAGTTATTTCAGACAGAGACAAATGATTTAATGGCAATGATGGCTAGCACTGATGATGTGAAAGGCAGTTTGTTGGACATGCATTATTTCATTTAATCCTTACAATGACCCACCAAGCAGATATTACTTAACCCCATTTACTAAGGAGGAAATTGAGTGTAGCTAGATAGTGACAGGTGCCAGGCTTGTTACCGGCATCATTTGCCTTATCTGTCCTGGAGGGTATTTGCCACCGAAAAGTAGATACTTCCTGATTCTGTTCCACTCCATCAGACATATTCACCTAAAAGTTGGAGCCTCTGAAATTAATCTCAGCTCAGCAAAAAATCTATCCAACTAAAATAGTAGGGTTTTCTATCTCAGAACACTCTAAAGAAAACCCTGAGACCCCAACCCTGGCAGCTTGCAGCAGATGGGGAAGTTTCTCCATTTATTTAGAGCAAACTTTGATACAGAAGGCAAAACAGCGAGGGAACTACAGCTTCACTCTCCAGCTGAGCTGCATTTCCACGCGGGGTAAGTAGGAGCCTAAATGAGGGTTATTAGCATAGAACCAGGCCACAAATATGCTTATGAGGGTCATGGATCTTCTGTTTGGAAGTTGGCTGCCAGCACGCTGGTTTTACATTTTGCCACATAGATATAATTCTCCTTAGTGGAAGAAAACCACATTAAGAAGTCATTTCCTTCCTCGCATAGAAAGACATGATGCACTTGCTACAGGCAAGTCAAACACAATTGCTATTCCACCCAAGAACTAATTTTCATTTTGATACTACCTTTAGGTCTGTTATAAATCCATCTTGTAACAACTCAATAGGATGACAACGAACAATGCAATACCCAGGAAATACGGCCTTCCCACTTGTGGGGCTGCCAGTGGAAGACACAGAAATCAAGCATTAAGTGTCCTCATCAACACAGATCATTCCAGATGAATCCAAACAATTGCGAGCCCGTGAACATTAATGCCTTCCTGGTGATTAGGCAGCCGTCTGTTATTGTCATATGCCTTACAGATGGCAACACTGTGCCAATGCTTCGAAGTTGTTTATGAGGAGATATGAAATAAATAAAATGACACTACTCATATTTGCAAAACTCTGTTGCACATGCTTTTCAAAACTTAAGAGATATTCCTACTAAAAGCCACAGATAGAAACCTGTGGCCAACAGTGACTGGCTGCTTGAATGATAAAGAATGTTTTGAAAAATAAAATTTCCCTCAGCGATTTTGTTTTAATTGGCTTCAGATAGCCTGGGTTTAGGGATTTTAAATATATATATATATATACTTGTCAAACAACTGTACGGCACACTCATCGTTCAGCAGCACTGCATTCAAAAGTTTGTGTGTAAATAGAGCCCATACACATACGAGGGACCATCAGAAAATTCAGAGACTAACAGAATGAAAAGATAAGTTCACTTTGAGTGAAACTTCCCTATTATTTTAAGCTATCCCAGGGAAAGGTGGTAACTACTTAATAACACAGCAGATATTCCACCTGGTATTAGATCACTGAATCAGACAATCCCATTTTACTGTCATCAGGAGGCAATCCCATAGGGAAGGTGGTCACCTAATGGTTGACTCTTAGTGAGATGGGATCTGCCAAGTGCTAGCTGCAGCTATAACCCAGCTGAAAGGTTTTTGAGAGTTACCTTGGGTTCACAAAGAAACAGCATTGTAATTGGGAGTGACAAAGGACACTGAGTTACCTAGCAAGTGCCTAATAAGAAAGTGAGGTTTGCTCCATACTTTACCAAGAACTAGGAGAGCAAGCGCCTTAACCATTTTCTGCCTCAGTTTCCCCCTCAGATCCTTAGATCTGATTCTCATATTACATTCAATTCAACCAGCAAGAAATTGTTGAGCACATGACGTATTCCAGACTCTGTTCTAGGGTGTTTTTTTTTTTTTTTTTTTTTTTTTTGACAGGCAGAGTGGACAGTGACAGAGAGAGAGACAGAGAGAAAGGTCTTCCTTTGCCGTTGGCTCACCCTCCAATGGCCGCTGCGGCCGGCACGCTGCGCCAATCCGAAGGCAGGAGCCAGGTGCTTATCCTGGTCTCCCATGGGGTGCAGGGCCCAAGCACTTGGGCCATCCTCCACTGCACTCCCTGGCCACAGCAGAGAGCTGGCCTGGAAGAGGGGCAACCGGGACAGAATCTGGTGCCCCGACCAGGACTAGAACCCGGTGTGCCGGCGCCGCAAGGTGGAGGATTAGCCTAGTGAGCTGCGGCGCCGGCCTGTTCTAGATTTTATGAAGGCTATAAAGATGAGTAAGCCAAAAATCTCTGCTTTCTGGGGTTTCACTGCTCAATAGGGCAGTGAAATAGGCTTGCCTTTGGTAAGTGAGTTGTTCTCAAACCTGCCTCACTATGTATCCTGGGAAAAAAATTTAAAAAAGGCCCGAAGAAACCAGCCAAGAGAAGATCAAGCATTTTGTGCACTCTAGAGTTTACTATGATTATTATATGGAATGTAGCACAAAGCACCAGCACTATTTTAATTCCACAGTTCATAAGTTCTAAGATGCACACTTCTCCATACTCGCACATCCTGAAATCAAAAATGTGTCCTATAATGAATAGTGTGTCATAATTTAATTGGCAGTGTTTCTCTTCTTAGTAGTACATAAAATGACAGTACTGCTGCCACCTCGCTCTGTCTGGGATTCAATGCACTGCAGCTGTCTTTCTCTCCACCCTGCAGTGAAGACCCTGAGTTAAATGTGACTGAGCTCACGGTGAAAATGCTCAGCTCAGGGCTGAATGCACATCCGTGTCCTCATGATGCAGCAACCATAATTGGAACTTCTCACCTATTCTTTATCTTTTGGCGGCAAGGACACACCACAGTGACAAAGTGTGCAAAAACTTGAACCAAAGTCTTTAGTCACATTCAAAATATTGTAGCCTATGAGAGCGCCTCGAAGCAAACTCTATTTCTATCCAGCTTTGAAAACCGATTAACAAGTAAAACACACGTGTATCTGTAGCCATCTCATTTTATCTGCTCGAGATGAGTTTCAAGGAAAGCAGTGTTAACAGGATTTCTGATTGAAGTACTGATATGTGTTGATTTTGACACTGTGCTCCCTCCTGTGCATGGAGTGTACTATCACAAGGTGTATTGGGATAATGATTAATTCTCTAATGTAATGCTCAAGTCGCCTTGGCTATTGACATTTTTATAGCTCTGTAATGGAATACAGTGGGAATGATTCACAATAATGTAAATGCTCTTCAAAATTTGGAACTACCATGTAGTAAATGCTGAAGTGTCTACAAAAGGGGCTAAGCCAATGTAATGTTCTTCTTCTTAAATACAGTTGGCTGAATATAAATGTGGCTGTTGCTATAAAATCATGTATGCCACTGTTGCCAGTTTTATAAAACTATATACAGAGCGAGGTGCTTTCAAAGAAACCGTTTCTTATGGGTTGATGGATCTGTTTACATAGGAGTTTATATACACAAAACCTCAAAAGGAAAATAATTGCATTGACTAGGAAAATAAATCCTTAGATCTGATTCTCCTATTACGTTCACTTCAACCAGCAAGAATTTGTTGAGCGCATGACGTATTCCAGACTCTGTTCTAGGTTTTATGAAGGATATAAAGATGAATAAGCCAAAAATCTTCGCCTTCTGGGGTTTCACTGCTCAATAGGGCAGACAGATTTATCCATACATAATTTAGCACGAGTCAGACTGGCATAAGTACTGAACAAAAAGTTCCATCAAAGTGTCCTCAGAATGTCTGAGAGAGAAAGAAAGTAATTCCAGTAGGAATCAAGATCTGGCATTGACTTGAAAAGCAGAAATTTGGACTGGGCTTTAAGGGTGATGCTGGGATTCTGAGGACAGGGGTGTTTTTGGGCAGCAGCACAGGATGTGGGCATGTGCCCATTCCTTGGCAGTGTGGTCCATAGGGGCTTTCCCTACTCCTTTCAGCCTCATGAGCGCTAAGCAGCGAGCAACCATGAACCCAATTTTCAAGAGCGCTAACATGCAGTTGTTACTTTGAGAAACTTAAATGTCACATTATTAAAAGATGGGATATAGGTCTCAGTGGCCCACAAGTGGTTTCCAGTCCTTCAAACGCAAAGCTGCAAACAGTTTTGAATCCTATTGAAAGCATAGTCTTTCAGGCTTTCTGCTTAATCAAGAAGAAAGTCTCAGGGTCAGTGCTGTGGCATGGTAGGCTAAGCCTCTGCCTGCAGTGCCAGTATCCCTTATGGGTGCCAGTTCATGTCCCAGCTGCTCTTCTTCCCATCCATCTCTCTGCTTAAGGACTTGGGAAAGCAACAGAGGATGGCCCAAGTGCTTGGGCCCATGCACCTGCATGGGAGACTTGAAGAAGCTCCTGTCTTCAGATCGACCCAGCTCTAGCCATTGGGAAAGTGAACCAGCAGGTGGAAGACCTCTCTGTCTCTCCCTCTCTCTCTAACCTTTCAAAAAAAAGAATAAAGTCTCTTCTTGATTATGTCTATAACACAGAACCAACGTGATTTCTACAGGGAGAAGCTACCTAGATGCTAGCTAGAGTATAACCATATTCCAGTGTTTAAATCACAGTTATTGTGAGGGTTGTCTGCTACTTGCAGCTAGTCAGCTCAAGTCTCTTTTATAACTTATTTAAGCTATGATATGTGAGTTTACTTTATATATGTTTACATTAAATAGTATGGGGGAGGGGGATATAAACATGGCATCGGCAACTTGGGCAGTGGCTCACGGATGGGGACGCACTGAGGTGAGAGAAGGCTCCTGAAGAGTTGAGGCTGAAAGGTGGCCCTTTCAGCACTTGCTGAAAGGTAGTTTCTACCAAACTGAACTCTAGAAGGCTTCAGGACTTTTGTCTTCTCACAGGTTCGTTGGAGCCAAGATTATTTTAAATCATAACAGTTCTGATAAAAACCAGAGGACATTCATCCCTTGGCATCCATGGAGTGTTGGTTCCTGGACCCCCCAAGTCCCAAAGAAATTGAAATCCATGGATACTCAAGTGCCTTCTATAGCACACTACTGTGCATATAACCTGTGTACATCCACTTATATGCTTTAAATCTTGATAACACTTGAGACAGCGTAAATGTGATGTAAATACTTGTCATACTGTGTTGTTTGGAGAATGAAGATGAGAAAAACTATACTGTTCAGGAGATACAGTGTCTTCTGTTCGAGCATTTTCAATTCACAGTTGGTGGAATCCAAGGATGGTGAACCCATGGATATGCAGGGCTGACAGTACACTTATAGGGATGTGTGTGGATGGTGGAACTTCAGGTGGGGCACTATTAAAGAAAGCCTCAGTGAGGAGGTGACATTTAAGCTGGATACAAATAATGAGAATAGCTGGGTCAAGCACAGAATCAGGATGAAGGGTATTGGATGGAGAAGGAACAGCAAGTGCACAGCCTCAGAGAGAAGGAAGCATAGAATCAGAGACAGGCATCCATCAGGCTGGATAGCAGATCACTTGTAGCCTGAGGGTATGGCCCCGAAGTCTGGATCCTATTTTTCATGCAAGGAGAAGATATCAGAGTTTTAAAACAGGGAAGTAAAAAGACAGAGTAACTTTTCACAAAGCATGGGCTGGCTAGAGAAGGAATTAGACGGATACAAGCTGCTGCAGTAGTCAAACAAGAAATGGGTGCTGGGTGGCAGGAATGGGGAAGGGAGCCCAGCTGTCCCATAAGCTAGTACAGGAGCCTACTAGTAGGAACGGCCTGGAACCTCCCTGGAGACAGACCTTCTGTAGAGCACACATGGATCCTGGATTCCCTGCAGAGGCTGCTCGGAACCAGTGGGAAAACCACTCCAGCCTTGCCCAATAGCCTTTCCACCTGTCTTCTATCATACATTTCCCAAAGTCTCCTAGAGGCCTTCCTGGACCATTGCAACCAGGCCTTTAGCATCCAGAATCCCGAGACACAGCTCACTTTCTTGTACCACCCAACGCCAGTTTCCACCCTGCACATCCTCTCACTAAGTATGGGTATTGAGCATAGCGTGACCCACTTCAACCTGTCTTGGTGGTCTAATGAATCATCCCTCCCTTTCACTCGAGGCAGAAAACTGACCTGACACCAGTCTCTGGCTGTCACGTCTGCTTCTTTAGCATTTCTTGGATTCTGCAAGTATTTCTTTGTATAAAACTATGCTCAGAGCCTCCCTTCTTATACTGCATGTGAGCTGCATCCGCAGACTAAACATTAGCTGGGAAGGCCTCAAAGTGCAAATTCCCTCCAGGGCCCTCTGTGCACTGTGAGGATCCCAAAGCTCCAATCTTTGCCCTTTACTGGAGAGAAATTCAGGTAATCAATGAAGCATTCATCACTTGATTAGTTGCCAAAGCTTTGACGTGAGCATAACTAGAATAAAAGTAACTTCTTTTGGAGCTGCCTGTGTGGTAATTAGCAATAATTCCCTTTCAAGGAATATAGATATTAATGTTTAAGAA
Organism: Oryctolagus cuniculus; assembly: GCF_964237555.1. Lineage (NCBI taxonomy): Eukaryota > Metazoa > Chordata > Mammalia > Lagomorpha > Leporidae > Oryctolagus > Oryctolagus cuniculus. The sequence goes on along the minus strand of NC_091441.1, from coordinate 90,213,760 downwards.
TTTGTAACCCCCAAAAGTATTTATTAACTAGGAAATCACAGCACTGGAAAACAATTACACCAAACTACTGTACTATGATAGAACTCAATTGCTTATCTAATTATACTTAAAGTATCACATTGTCAAGCTGATTGCCAAAGCAGCAAATGGGACTTTGCCAGCACCACCATTTGTATCAAATACAACTCAACTAACTGTACTGTGAATGATCTTCAAAGTGTCCCAAACACCCGATAAAATGTGTGCAAACCAAGGTAAGCATTTCAGGTTTGCTGAAGCGTATACCTGCCATTAAGAAATTGCTTGAACTTACTGGACATTAAAGTTTATAATTTTCCTCCCAATGCTTGTTAGGAGTGGCTCAGCAAAGTGCAACTCCGGCTCCTCAGCTGGAGTTTTCAAAGTAATTTTTTTATTTCCAGGGTAGAGAAACAGAGAAAGAGAACCATCTGCTGGTTCAGTCGTCCACCTGGGGTTGGACCTCACTGAAGCCAGGGTCCAGAAACTCAGTCTGGGTCTCCAATGTGGGTGCCAAGGTACTCCAATATGGGAGGCAGTTGTCCCAAGGGGAGTTTTAATCACTGCACCTAGCACAAGTGAAACTATCCTGAAATGTGGATCTGTGACAAGTAAATCCCAGCACAGCCTCCCGGACCTGGGATACTGTTTCATGGCTGGTGTCCATCTAGAACTTTCTCACAGCACCACATCAGGGCTGTTGAGGAACGGGAACCTGGAAGGGACTTTCAGAGGATTCACTGTGTTCGGGAATCCTTGGCACAGACAGAGTGAAGTATAAACCTGACTTAGCACACCCCTTTGCTAAAATGTTCTTCTTAGCTCACTGTAGTGAGACTCATGTTTGTACGGGATTAGACTGATCTTGTCTAACAGCCGGGCTCGGCATTCGCGATAAAAATCCTATTATGGCAATAGGCTGACTACAGGGTTCCAGAGAGAAATCAATTGCATACACCCAGCAGTTCTTTGTTCTTCAAATAACAATAATCCCTCAATGATGTCTAATTTGGCAAAAAAAAAAAAAAACAAAAAAAAAAAAAAAAAACCACTTCCTCTCTGGTTCCCATATACATGGTAGAAAAGACCAAATAATCTGAGTACCATTAATCTTTGTGTCCTCACTGCACTGTGCCCTCCCAACCTATTGGCTATACAGTTTATCATTCCCATTTTCCAGATCATTTACCCAGCTCTCATGGGAATTTCAATCCCTCAACCAGTGTCACATGACTAATTCAGGGCAACACTTATTCAGAATAGAGTTATCCTTTTCTGGCTGCCCTCTGCAGATTCTTAGACACTGTCTTCTGGTTCACAGTTTTGAAACCTTGGTGGGAAAGCTGCATGGAAAACAAAACTACAGTTGCAAACAGAGTTCCACCTGCAGTCTGGCATCAAGGTCCAGTTGAGGATGGGAGGGGCAATCCCAGCCCTGGGCAGTGCTTGCTGGGCACCAACTCCTTGTCCCAAGCCCCATGCTGTGTGAGTGAGCTCGACAGGCTTTTCAGTGGGTAGGAAATCAGGGAAGCCATAGGGGTAGAGAGTTCAGTCACTTTGATTTCCTCAGGCCTCTGGATTTTAAAAAGCGTGCTCACCAAGAAATGAAATGAAACTCCTATGAAAGAAAGGCTGGTGATGGAACAAACTTCAGAGAAGGAAGCATTTATTCAAAAAGCAATTTCCTTGGCCAGTCATGTTCTGTAAGCCTTTCCCCCTGTGTTTCAGATATTGGTGTTTGAACAAGTGCATTCTCCTTTAATACCAGACTGATGTCAACCTGAAGTACTCAGAGCAGGATTGGGAAAAGGCACAGGGGCAATTTCTGCTTGCATTTGAATCTCCTGAACATTTTATTTCATAGAGGCTTCAGCTGCATGTGGCTTCTTTTTCCAAAGGCACCTCACAGAAGCTAAGCAAACACACGACTAGGAGAAGGAAACGGGCACCAGGTACACAAGGGATACGTGTGACCATCATCGCAGAGCCCTTCTCAACACCATACTCCAGGCAGCAGGGACTGGGTTCTCCAGAGACAACCCTTTTGGAAAAGGCTGAACTAGATACAGTGGGGATTTCACATAATCCAGGCCCCCAGTGCATTTGAAGCTCATTTCTCTGTGGACCTCTTCCAATTATTCCGCCAGTATCACAGTTCCCTACACACCATACCTTGAATTCTATGGTACTCAATGACAGTTAGTGCTCTAGGGGAGGTTTACACTACACAAAGAAGGCAACAGTTATCTAGAACAGGTGTCGCTCTGTGTCTAGGTAGTGTTGGTTCCAGGATACACCAACCGCTCACCTCAAAGGCGACAGTCTATACACGTTCAGTACAAACTACTTTCATATTTTTGACCTACAGTTGCATGAGTCTGTGGATACTGAGAGGACCAACTGTAATTAAATCTGTGAATACCGTGAGAGAGAATAACAGAGGGAACTACATTACACACCATGGTTGGGGGAGACTGCTCTGAGGAGGCGATAGTTAAGCTAAGAGGGACCCACAATTGCCCATGTCCCAAGGAAGTGAGGAAGTTTCCAAAGAGAGAGTACAAGAGAAGGTGGAAAAGTGGGTGTTAGGATTTGCATAGGAGTTAGGGGGTCACCAAAGGCATGGGCATTGGAGGCTTAGATCCCAAAGTCTTATGTTAATAGCTAATGGATTGCTGTAAATGGTTCAAGGCACCTGGGTGGAGACTGTCCGCAGGTGAGGCCTTGGAGAGTGGTCAGAAAGCATTCAGTTGCTAGGGTGAAGCCGCCATGCTTGAAGCCCATGAAGGACAGGAATGTTCCCTGCCTCTGCTTCCTGGCACAACACATGCCTATGCCTTCATCATCATCCTGCCTCATCAGGTGCCTGCACAGGCCTGGTCTCAGACAATCTTCAAAACTGAGTTGAGATAAACCTTCTTGCTTCCCCACATGCTCCTCCCAGGTGTCTGTCAGAGTGATGAAAAGCTGACTAATAACGAGGAAAAATCTCTCCTCCTTTTACACAGCTGGAGGCACAAGAACTAGAGAACAGCTACTCTTAAGCTTCTATGTCGTGCAAGGCTCAGAAGAACATTTAGCAAACAGGCAGTCAGTGCAGACTTAGCAGAAAGTGCGGAGGCCAGCGCAGAACACCCGGCCCTGATATGACCTCTGAATGTGGGCAGTGCCGCTCTGTGGCTTCATGTTTGGCTACTAGGCCTCTCACTCACCTTAACATCAGGTGTGCTACTAGGAAACTTTCCACAGAGAAACAGGTGAGCAGCAAGACATTTGCACAAGTGGTGACCACCTCAAAGCAGCCGAGACACAAGCTGCCCTTGCAAACTGCTTTGCGAGGGCTTACCATATGTTTGGCATAGCCAAAAGAGCTACCCCAGAACCATCCAGCCAGGTGCCTGGCATAAGGACCCACATGCGGGCACATGGAAACTGGCTAATACGAAATCTGTATTCCAGAGGTCTTCACCAATCCAGTGGATCGGTCAGGATTCTTTCCTTCTACCAGATGACTGTTCTGCCTCTGGTTACAAAATGGCACCGGCCAAAGCTGCCGCTCGCCCACTGGAAGTAACATACCCTCTGCTGCCTCTAAATCCATTAGTATCTGATGGAGCTGTTCCAATGCCCTTCAGAAAACCTGGCCCGTGTAACGCATAAACAAATTGGGAGCCAACCTTTCCCAAATGCCTTTCTCTATTCCATTTAAAAACCTTCCTTAATGAAGACATAAAGCCTCAGATGCAGCTGAAACGCTGAGCTTACCGTGCCTGACAGCTGACCTTTGTCACAGTGGCCTTCTAACATTTCTTTTTAAATCAGGGATACTTGAAAGAAACAGAGGTTTCCTTGCTTTCGGTTCAACAGTTCATTTCATATGCCCTTTAATTGTACACAAACCACAAATCAGCATAGGCAACACAGATGTAAAGCAACTACACACACACACACACACACACGCACGCATGCATGCAGCTTTATCACAGTGAAAAATTCACAAGCAATGCCGGCCTTGTGAGTATTTGGAAGCATCAGGCTAGGAAAGAGATACCCTCACTTCCCTCAGCTTCCTGTTGTGCATCTCACCTCCCAATTATTTGTTACTGAGATGCTCAAAAGGCACTGGAGAAAGAGGCTGGGAGAGACAGATATAGATAAATAGAAAGATAGGACTTTTTTTTTTTTTTTTGTATTTTTTCTAAACTGAGTATCTGATAGTCCCATTAAAGCTGAACAAATTATTGTTTGGAGTTATAACTTCATGAATGAAAAACTCATAAAAATCTTTTAAGAGTTCTAATCTTTTAATTAATCTCATCTCAGTGCTTCTCAAGGGTTTAAAGAAGTTGGGTTGGGAGTTTTGTAGGAGAGGGAAGGTAAAAATACTTTGAAATAACTTCTTATAATTTCAGCTATCTGTATAAAGATTCAGAAAAAAATATTCGAAAAAACAGTGGTCCTTAGAGTTGGCACAGACATTTTCTTTAATATTTTTTCGAAGTATTTATTTATTTAGTTGAAAGACATGGAGAAAGAGAAAGAAAGAGAGGAAGAAAGATCTTCTCTTTGCTGGTTTACTCTCCCAATGCCTACAATAGCCAGGGCAGGATCAGGCACACTAGAAGTCAGGAAATCCATTCCAGGCTCCACCTAGAAGCAGGGACAAAGTACTTGATAGATGATCTGTTGCCTCCCAGCGTGTGCATGTACTGGAAATGGGATCAGAAGCAAAGGCGGGACTGGACCCGGGCACTATAATATGGGATGTGGGCATCCCAAGCAGTAGGAGAGCCTGCGGTGCTGCAACACCTGCCCCTGGTACAGATCTTTGAAGTTCTGTAGTCCAAACATCCATGGGACATTGATGTCCTTCAGCCATGGTGCTACCATCCTGTGGCTTGAGTGCTCCCAAGATACGGACCATTCTACTCCCCAGCACAATCTGACCCTTTATTGACATGTCATGCTGTGAGACCATTTTTCCCTGCCATAAATTGTAATCTCCCTTCCTCCAACTTCCACCCTTAAGTCCCAGCTCTAGCTCTGAGGCACACAGCAGAATATCACTTTCACTTTCACACATTGTTGAATCAGATCTATATCCAAATTTAGCAATACTGTGGTCTACAGAGGGCCCCCTTGGTTCACTCTGGCATTGCTGGTGACAGGATACATAGGAGCAACCTCTTTGGAAAACAGGCTGGCATTACCTTCAAAGTTTAATATCTCCAATACCCCAAGGTCCAGTAGAGCTATGCACAGGTATTATACCCTAGAGAAAGTCTTGCACATGCATAAGATGACGTAAATGACAATGTTCAAAATGACTCTGATTAAAACAGCAAAAACCTGGAAAGGACCAATGTCCCACACAGATTAGAGAACTAAACTTTGACATATTCACATAATGTGATATTATACAGTGAACAAAAGAAATGTTTAATAATGACACAGTCCATAGGCATAGGCTTTAGTAATATACCCCAAAGGTAATATGTAGCAAGATGCTTTTCTACAAAGTTAAAAGACAATTCCAAAATACATGCATTTTAAGAATATGTGGGTACTTCAAGAAGGAAATGGAAAATAAAAATGAAAGATACATTTATTTTAGTGCAAAAGACCTTGAAATCTATGAGTAGCTTTTTCACATATGCATTTCCTGTGAATTTTTGAGGACCCTCTGATACCAGGCGTGTCTTGCTGCACATTGCTTTAGTATTTTTTTATTGTGCATCTTTGCAGAATGCGGGCAACCCTGCATTAAGCAAGTCTTCTGGAGCCATTCTGCCAACAGCAAGTGCTTACTTCATGTCTAGGTGTGACCACTGGGTAATTCTCACCATATTCAAAACTTGACTTATTATGTTGTCCTTACTGTGATTGTGATCGGATCAGTAATCTTTGATAGCACTATTGTGTTTGTCTTGGGGTTTCCACAAACCACACTCTTTCAATATGGCAAACTTAATTGATAAATGCTGTGTGTGCTCTGATGGCTGGACTATTTCCCCATCTTTTCCCTTTCCTCAGCCCTCCCTATTCTCTGAGATAACAGTACTGAAAATAGGCGACTGTTGAAGAACAGTTATTTTTTTTGCATACTATTTGTTGAACTCTTTACTTAGTATAGGGTTAATCTCATGTGTATAAAGTTAATTCATAGATCTTAGTAAAAAATAAGAATGGAAATAGGAGGGGGAGGAGGAAGAAGAGCGAGGATGCTAGTGGGAAGAATCAATATGTTCCTAAATTTGTATTGATGAAATCCATGAGCTTTGTATAGCTTGAATAAAAGGTTTCTGGGTGTAAAAAAATTAATAACCCTCCCATTGTCTCTAAGAGTTCAAGTGAAAGGAAGAATCACATATCTCTCGCTTTAAACCAAACACTAGACATGATTAAGCGTAGTGAGGACGGCATGTCGAAAGCTGAGAAACATGGAAAGGCAGGCCTCTTGTGCCAAACAGCAAAGTTGTAATGCAAAGGAAAAGTTCTCGAAGGAAGTTACAGATACAACTCCAGTGAACACAGGAATGACAAGAAAGATAAAGCCTCATTGTGGGTATGAGCAAAGTTTGAGTATTCTGACAGGTCAAACCAGCCACAATATTCTCTTAAGCCAAAACCTAATCAAAAGCAAAGCACTCACTCTCTTCACTTCTGTGAGTGCTGACAGAGGTGAGCAAGAGGTGAGAGAACTATAGAAGAAAAGCTTGAAGCTAGCAGGGGTTGGTCCGTGAGGTTTAAAGAAAGAAGCCAGTTCTGTAACACAAAAACACAAGAACGTGAAAAGTGCAAGGTGGAAAGGTGAAGCATCAAGTACGGATGTAGCAGTTGCAGCAAGCTATCCAGCAGCTCGTGCGCAGACAACTGATGAAGCTGGCTACGCTGAACGACAGATTGTGAATGCCGACAAAGCGGCCTCTGCGAGAAGAAGATGCTGTCTCGGACTTGCATAGCTACAGAGGAGAAGTCAATGCCGGCTACCACACTTCAAAGGCAGGCTCTCCTGCTAGGAAATAACTGCAACTTGAAGCTGAAGGCAGTGCTCACTTTCCTAAAAATCCTAGGACCCGAAGATTATACTCAGTCTACTCTGCGTGTGGCCGCTACATGGAGCAACGAAGCCTGGCTGACAGCATATTTGTTTGTGACGTGTTTCACTAAGTGTTGTAATTCAATGGCTGAGACCACCTGCTAAGACAAAGATTCCTTTCAAACTATGAAGGGCACTACAAAAATGTTCATGAGCAATGGATAAAAAGATAAAGATTTTTTTTATGTTTTTTAAAAAATACTTTATTTATTTAAAAGGCAGAGTTAGAGAGTACAGGAGAGACAGAAGAGATAGGGTACAGAGAGGAGAAGTCTTCCATCTGCTGGTTCACTCCCCAGATGGCCACAACGGCCGGAGATGGGCCGATCCAAAGGCAGAAGCCAGGAGCTTTTTCCAGGTCTCCCATGTGGGTATAAGGGCCTAAGGACTTGGGCCATCTTCTACTGCTTTCCCAGGCCATAGCAGAGCTGGATCGCAAGTGGAGCAGCTGGGACTCAAACTGGTGCCCACACGGGATGCTGGCATTGCAGGTAATGGCTTAACCCGCTACACCACAACACCGGCCCCAAAACATATATATGTTAGTGGCTCCTATCAGCTGTTCTTCCAGGTTGTCCCTCTGAAAGTAACCAGCATTTGAGGCTTGCTATGTCCTTCCATACCTCTGTCTTTGTCCCTATGTCTGAGCTACATTAGACCTTTAGGCACTGCCCCTTGTGCCAACAAAATGGGGACCATGGGCTATACTAGCAATTTTCTTTTTTTTTTTAACTTTTATTTAATAAATATAAATTTCCAAAGTACAGAATATGGATTACAATGGCTTCCCCCCTATAACGTCCCTCCAACCCGCAACCCGCCCCTTATCCACTCCCTCTCCCCTTCCATTCACATCAAAAATACACTTATTGGAGAAACAGGGAGAGAGAGAGAAAATGCTCCCAAGTGCTGGCTCATTGCACAAATGCCTGCAACAGCTGGAGCTGATGTAACCTGAAACTAAGAGCTTGTAATCATTCCAAGCATCCCAAATGAATGATGAGGACCCAACTACTTGAACCGTCACCTGCTGTCTCCCAGGGTACACATTAGCGAGAAGATGGAGTCAGGAATCAAACCTACGTACCACGATAATAGGATGTGAATGAATTAAGCAGTATTTTAACTACTACGCAAAATACCTGCCCTGATAAGTTCACTTTAATGCAAAAAAAACAAAAAACAAAAACAAAACAAAACAAAAAAATGTGTTGAATCCACTCAAACCTTCACTGGTGCTCATTGGCAATACATCTGATCACCGAGAACTTGGATAAAGAGACACACATACTTAGTGTTGTTCTCAGGCCTGCTAAAAAATACACATTCTACAGTCCATGTATAAGGAGTCATTTTGACTTTCAAGCCTTATTATTTAAGAAATGCATTTCATAACTATAGCTGTCACATGTAATGATTCTGCTGATGCATCTGGATCAAGTAGACTGAACACCTTTAGGAAAGGATATGTCATGCTGGATGCCGATGAAAACATTTGTGATACGTGGGAGGTCAGAAACTCAGCTTTGACAGGAGTTTGAAAGAAGCTCTCATAGATGACTTTGAGGAGTTCAAGACTTCATTGGAGGATGTAATTGTACATATGGTGGAAATAGCAAGAGAACCAGAATTAAATGTAGAGCCTGAAGATGCCACTGAATTGTGGCAATTTTGTGACAAACCATTGAAAGATGAAGAGTTGCTTCCTACAGAAGGGCAGAGAGACTGCATTCTTAGAATGTGGTCTACTCCAATAAATATGCTGTGAACATCAATGGAATAACACAAGAAGTTAGAATATTACACAGGCTTAGTGAAAAAAGCAGTGGCAAAGTTTGAAAGGATTGTCTCCAACTTTGAAGTAAGTTCTACTGTGAATAAAATGCTATCAAGTAGCATCACAAGTTACAGAGAAATCTTTCAAGAATGGAAGTCAATAGATGCCTCCAATTTCTCTGTTGTCTTATTAGTATAAGAAGTTGCCACAGCCACCCCAGCCGCTAGCAACTACCACCTTGACTAATCAGCAACCATCAATACTGATGCAAGACCCTCCACCAGCCAAAAGATTATGACACGCTCAAGGATCATCAGCAGTTGTTAGCAGTAAGGCATTTTAAAATCAAGGTATGCTGGGAGGTGTGGATACAATGCTATTGCACACTTAATAGACTACAGTGTATATATATATAAAACTTTTACATGCACATGCACTGGGAAACAAAAAAATTCATGTAACCCACTTTATTGCAATATTCACTTTATTGCAACAGTCTTGAACAAAACTTGCAATATTTCCAAGAGGTGTGTGTGTGTGTGTGTGTGTATCCTAAATATACACACGTACACATATATAGCAACAAAGTACTAGTGACCATGGGATAAGAACACTGGGTAACTCCGTATAGAGGAGGATGCAAAGGGAAGTGACTTAGGGGGCTATCATTGGGTTGGATGTAGGATATTGTCAAAACCATAACTAGGATAAGGAGTTTGCAGACATTCACTTGTCATTAAATGTAACTGCTTAAATAACTAAAGAGAAGCAGACGATGACGGAAAACAAACCAAAAATGACCACCCCTGGGTAACAGGTGAGATATGATGCAGGAAGACTGCAATTTCCCTCGTGACAGAAATCAGGCTCTCATTCCAAGAATCGCTGTAAGAATTACAACACAGTAGCATTTGCTGTATCAAAGTGCTAAAGTTATTAATTGGATTACAGGTCTGAAATTGATGTATCCCTTCACTGAATCTCCCCTTAGGATCTATTTTGGGTATAACACTTCACACAGGATGCTATTCTTAATTAAAGCTGCTTTGCCTTAAGAGCTTTATGTCTGTGAGATCCTCATCCAGAAGTTCTCCTCTCCATAAATTTGCCTTTATTTCTTATTTCCAAAGCAAAAGTCATACTTGCCTAGACTTTAATAAACATGTCTGTAGAGGTAATATAAATTCCTCATGTTTTCCACACCTCACAATCCCTGTTAGTCCTTTTGTTTATGTCAGTTCTCACACCAAGAGTGGGTTTAACGGTTTTCTAGGTTTGTCTCCATTTCTGATGCCTGTCACTGGAGTAACACATGGTACACTGATCACTATTTCCAGGGGAAACACAGAAAAGATACGGGAAAAAGTCATTCATTTCAAAGCTATTTTGCTCTTCTCACTCTAATTTTTGATGTTGGCAATAACTAAGTCCACTTCATTGACATTAGACTGAAGCCTAGTAGCCAATTTATTAGTCCATAATCTGTGAGTGTTCCTAATTGCTTCTCAGACTGTATCTACCAGATGCCAAAATTAGCATTTTTTCAATTAGGCAAACTGATTTTTTGGCATCCCAGAGACTAAACAACCCACTTATTAGCTGTCCTTTTGCTCTGCAAATGGCTGTTTGGACCTTGGGTGGAAAAGAGAACTCATCTAGTTGTAAGAAGAGTCAGATTCAAGACTTAATTCTGCAGCCAAATTGTAATAAAATCAAGAGCAAACACTGCTCTATGAAAAATGGACTTCAGCCCCTGGCAAAAGGAGAGATACCCTTAATCCAATGCTGGGACCTTCCCGCTCTAGAAAAGTGGAAACAACAAAAAACAGGAAACAAAGATTAATGACGGCTGTTGCTATCATTATGGTAGTAGCATTATTATTAAGGGAACTGTTAGATAGTTGGTTAGTGCTGGATACAAAGTGCTGGTACTGAGATGATTTATTTTAATCTTCATAAAGAGTACCTACTCCATGGTGCTGTCTTCATTTTTGGATGAGGAAGTGAAGGTTCAGAGCTGTTGGGATTTGAGAAACCCACTCCCTCAGCCTGCATGTGCTAAGCAATAGAGACTCAAATGAGCTATGTAAATGAAAGCCCTTGTGCACACAGACGATGACTCGACCGACTCTGGAGTTGGCAGAGGCACACTGTCATTACTCAATCTTACAAAAGAAGAACCCACAGCCCTGGAGAGATTAAGTGAATGATTTGAGTCCTCTGCAGTTTGAGGGTAAAAGGGACCTGAATTTCCTTTCTGAATTAAGAGTATCACCACAAAGAACCATGTACTGGGGGATGTCTTTAAAAAAAAAAAAAAAAAAGCAGCCAGCACCGCGGCTCACTTGGCTAATCCTCCACCTGCAGCGCCGGCACCCCAAGTTCTAATCCTGGTCAGGGCGCCAGATTCTTTCCCAGCTGCTCCTCTTCCAGTCCAGCTCTCTGCTGTGGCCCAGGAAGGCAGTGGAGGATGGCCCAAGTGCTTGGGCCCTGCACCCGCATGGGAGACGAGGAGAAGCACCTGGCTCCTGGCTTCGGATTGGCGCAGCATGCCTGCTGTAGTGGCCATTTGGGGGGGGGGGGTGAACCAACAGAAAAGGAAGACCTTTCTCTCTCTCTCTCTCTCTCTCTTTCTCTCTCTAACTCTGCCTGTCCACACACACACAAAAAAAAATGTATTCTAGGTAATGGTCCGGGGCACTTTCAACTCAGCCTTCTAATCCCTGCCACCTGCTGTCCGGTCCTGAGTTATTTGGCCTGAGCGTGTCTTTACTGGCACTGTATGCCCTTACATAGCATCTCACTGTCATCTCTCAATGCTCTGCACTCTGTTCTCATCCTGTCTAAGTAGGAATTTCTCTAAACTGCCAACCCTGGCTTTCACCATCAGCCTTTTGCACATACTTTTCTCTTTGCATGGAGTATATGTATTCCCATGATCCCTCAAAACTGCACAAAGTGGCCCTCTTAGGTGGTTCCAGATCAGGAAATTAAGTTCAAGTGGCTTCTAATTTATCTATCATTCCCATTAAGTTGCAGGTTCCATGATAGGAAAACTATGCCTGTTAGCAACAATTTCTCTGACTTTCAAAAAACATCAATTTCACATGGTTCAATCTATTACCTTAACAATGACCTTACAAAACCAGAGCTTGGTACATACTTGGTGTTCACTAAACAACTTTTTTTCCAAAATAACCAACCATAACAGCCATCCAATAGGATGACACAGTTAAACTCATCCTCAGTCCTCACATTAAGGGTCTATGTCCTGTGAAATATAATCTCATAAAATACTAAGGCAGGAATAGAAACACACACTGTAAAAAAGATACAGAACAGCTCTTCTAGTGGCCCTCTTCAGTCTGAAAATTTACCTAGAGTTACTTCATCACACTCTGATGACGTAATAAACTTGCCAAGCATCCAGGCACCCGGCCAGACCCCATGCGCCCCCGTCTTTGCCCCTGGATTCGCAGCAGCAGTGTCCTTCCCTCCCTCAAGGACAGCTGGAGAGAATCCACACAGTCTGAGGAAGAGCAATGGGAAGGGATGTCTGCTGCTCACAGGGCCTCTCCTTGTTGAGGACCCAGAATTGGGGACAATTCCAGTGTTTGAGAGGCTGGAACATCATCTAGAACACTGACCTCAGGTTGTCCTACCGCTGATCATTCAAGACACAAGCTTGAAGGAAAGTGAAAACTGCTGGTTGGAGTGCCAGGCTGCAGGTGGCTCTACCTTCCCCAGGCTCTGTCAGGGACTTCTGGAATCACCCGATGCTGGTTTTTCAGCTTTGTTTTGTGTTTATTTTTATTTGAAAGAAGAGCAAGAGAGAGCGAGTGAGAGTGAGCGAGAGAGAGAGAGAGAGCACCTGAAAGAGCACTCATGTTTGCTGTTTCATTTCCTAAACGGCTACAATAGTCAGGGCTGGGCAGGGCTGAAGCCTGGAGCTGGAAATTCAAATCAGTCTCCCTTATGGGTGACAGGGCCCCAGTTCTTTGAGTTACCACTCCTGCCTCCATGTGTACTAGCAGGAAACTGGAGTCAGGAGTCCAAAGTGGATCTTAAACCCAGTTGCATTCCTATGGAACTCTGGTACCCCTATGGTAAATGCTCACCTTGCTTTCTAGTTTTTGAGGGCAAAAACACTGAATTTCCTTTTTCCAGGGATGAGGATAGTGGTATTACTTTTCCCATCCCACCTGTAACAAAAGAGAGCCAGTGGCCACATCCCCTCTCTGATCTGGCCCTTCCCTGACACCCACAGAACTCCCGTTGGGTAAGGTGGGCATCTGTAACCTGCCCTGCAGAAAACCTGGCACATTGCCTGCAGATTTCTACAAAGTTCCTTCTCATTGTGTGCATGCTTCTACTCGAGTTCCTAATTGTATATGTGCACAGACTGTGTCAAATGGAGTTTCCTTTGCCTCTGCTCACTGTCTGTTACATTTTTAATCAGTATATATAATTACTTACTATAAGCTGCCAGACCAGATTTTCTGAGCATTAGTCCAATTAACTTAAGCTTGATAATTATGTTTCAGATACCATAGCAGCACACACAGAATCTGCAGATTTTACTGCCAGCTTATTTGATTCCAATAACATGTTTTCTCCAACATAGGGTTAGCTTTGATTTTTTTTACACAGCCACCAAATAATTATTCACATTTTAAAATTTCCCTTCAAATAAATTCATTCTGCTATTTTAGATAGATTCTCAAATGATTATCACCAAGGACTGAAATAGTAGGTTTCTGTGTATCTTTATACATACAAATCTGTTTCAACTAATGTAAACTCGGACTAGCATGCATTAAAGCAGAAAGAGTTCTGTTGGTCAAATGCTGGAATCTTCCATGTTTCAATTAGTCTTTCTTTTGCTTTTCTCCCTTTCCTCTCCTGAAAACATGAGAAGGAAACAGAAGCAAAAATAAACACAGTAAATCTCCAAGATGTAGCAGGCTTTTGTCACAGCAGGTAACTTGCCACTTGGGACACTCCATTGTGGAATGCTTGATTTGCATCCGTGATCCTCTGCTTCCGATTCAACTTCTTGCCACTGAGCACTATGGGAAGCAGCAGGTGATGGCTTAAGTACCTGTGTCCCTGCCACCCACATGGGAGACTTGGATACAATTCCTGACTCGTGGCTTCAGCCTGCTTTAGCCCAGGTTGATGTGGACATTTGGGGAGTGAACTAGTGAGTGGAATATCTCCTTCTGCCTTTCAAATAACACGAAAATGAATAAACAGAAAATTAAAATTTTTTTAAAAATCTCCAAGATTTGTAACTAGAGGTCAACTTCTGCCTCAGTGAGGACATGATAAACTCCCACACTAATAATAACTGAAGTATGTGTAACCACTATGTGAATCACTTATATTGGGAATGAGCTCATCTAACCAAAACTAACAATCATACATGGTGGGTATGGGTGATGGGTGGAATTGTGTCTCCCCAAAGTATATGTTGATACCCTAACCCCAGTTTCTCAGAGCATAACCTTGTTTGGAAATAGAGTCAATCAACTGAAAATAAATTTTTTAAAAAGGAGTACATTAGATTCTAATTCAATGGGATTGATGTCCTGATACAATGGGCAAATTTGGGCACAGAGATAGCCATGCACACAAGGAGAAACATTATGTGAAGATGAAGGCAGAAACTGAAGTGATGGATCTATAAGCCAATCAGTGTGAAAGACTGCCAGCAAAGGAGGAGCCATTTAGGCAAGAGGCATCTAAGAGACTGGCCCTCAGAGAGTCTTTGGAGGAACCAACCCTGCCAATACCTTGATCTCGAACTTCCAGCCTCCAGAACTGAGAGATCAAAATGTTCATTGTTTAAGCCCTCTAGGTTGTGATACTTTTTGCAGCTTTTGTAGCACATTAGTATACTGACCCCTATTGTCCATCTAACAGATGCCAAGGCCATAAAAAGCTATGTGAGGTAGCCAAGGCCATACAGCTCTATCAGGGCATCACTGATGTTCACATCACTGATGTACCTCCCAAGCTCCTGTCAGCTCCTGCCCTTGACCTCACCAATGCCTTTGCACACTGCTTTTGCCCCGGAAGGCCAAGACAATCAATACATAATTCCAGAAATAACTGAAGTCTTGTGGTTATTTTAAGGCTTCTAAATCAAGAATCAGACTGCGATACTGCCTTTTTCTCTATTTTCATACAACTTTTTTTATTTGAAAAAGAAAATGATTGCTGGAAAAGTGTGCTTTCTGGTTTTCAAGTGCAACACAAAATTTACCGTTTCTTAGTGAGAGAGCAGTAGTATTACTTTGTTCTTTTCCTACCTCTAACCTAAGAGAATAATGAGCCACACTTTTGCTGCCAATTCTGAAAGGCACAGAGGGAAACAGCACATAACCAAGCACAAGAGAATACATGGAAATCCAGGACAAAGCAGGAGGGCATTCCCAGGATGTCATGGTTCATACTAGATGGACAGAGTGAGAGAGAGAAGCCTGCTCCACCAAGGCCATACACACAGAATCAGGAGAAGAGGTCTAACCTTGCCCAGGAGAGAAGCTTGGGAATAATCAGGAAAAAAAATATCAGGAACGTGTCCCATGAAGATGTACTGGGGAAACTCTGAGAGATTCGTGATGCCAGATGAGGAGAAAGCTCCCATTCCCTGAAGGCCCGTCACACCTGGCGAGCACGTGTAGAACCTTCCAGCCCCTCCATGACTTTAGAAGTGATCCCACCCTCACTATACAGAAGAGGAAATAGGTTTCTGAGTAGTGGTATAACTAGTTTGACATCGGCTGCCTCCTTGACCCAGGATGTCACAGGTGAGGTTCGCATAGACCAATGGCAAATTGTCCCAAGGACAATAAGGAGGACTCTTTGCAGGAATTGCTTTTCTACTTCAGACAGGAATGTCTACAGATCTTAAGTTAGATCACAAGCTCACACAACATGGGCATCTTCTCACTATAGATAATTTTCACAAATTACCTCTAAATTTCTCTAGAACATTACTTTAGGCATGTTAGCGCATTTGATAATCTGATTAAAGGTAACATTCCTTTCACTAGAAAAAACATGTGGGCACAAGCACATATACACAGTTTACATAAAACATCCACAACCCTGGGAAATCCACTGGTCACATGGATGGTTTCTCCCGTCACGGACACTGTGTTGCCGAGGATCCCAGCCACTCTGCAACATGTCCCAAGTCACATGTCATGACACAGCCTTGGCCCAGAAAGCCTCCCCCGCTCAACATCACTCGCATGTGTTTTCACTTTAACACACCTGTCTCCACCACTGTTGGGGCGCTCTACCACACCTTGTTCGTCTGTATCCACCTGTACACCGAGTCAGTCTAAGCTAAGCGTTAAATGAATGTGAATGGTAAAGACCCAGACCTGAGATCTAGGGCTCTCTGTGGGCCATGTTGCTTTAGCTCCTTGAATCTCTTTTGTCACCTGCAGTATTAAGTGAAACTCATGCTATGGCTGACCACACCCCCTTTTTTACTCATTTTTTAAATTTATGGTGAAAAAGTGTCATGTATTTCATACATACAGATTTAGGAGCCCAGTGATACTTTCCGCCCTGTCCTCCCTCCCAGCCACACATGGCCACCTGTCAGATGTGATTTTTGTCCCTGAGAAAGCTGCACTACCCACCAAGGACTCCTGGAGGCAGAAGGCCGAGAAGCACAGCCTGGCCTCACTTCAGGCTGCAACTTTGCTCCTCCAGAAACCTGTGTCGTGACCGCTGTGCACTTCAGGCTGTAGGGCTGGCTTGGCACAGCTCAGGCCCCTCAGTGCTGGGTGCTGGTGGGTCTCAAGTCCAAGGCTTGTCTGTGAAAAGCACCTGCTCCTTTTTGCTGCTTGTTACTTTATTTTTAAGGCTTCTGGCTTCAGCTATTGAAGCCATTTTGGGAGTGAATCTATGGATGGAAGATCTCTCCCTCTCTTTGTCACTCTGCCTTTCAAATCAATCAATCAATCTTTGATAAGATACCCTGTGGGGATCTTAGTGTTAAGGGCTGTGTGTGCTTCTCCTCAATGAGTTGAAAGTGCTTTTAATCCTGCCTAGAGCATTCTCCCCTCATTGTTCTCTTAGCTCCTTCTCATCCTCTGGTCTCAGCTTAAAAGAGTGGCAGGAGGCAGTGAAACTCAGGAAGCCATTCAGGGCTCCTAAGTGACCTGCTCTTGTCCAGTGTCACTGTATTGTGACTGCTTCCCAGGGGGGTAGTATGTGGCCTTGCTTCTGCAAGCATGGGCTGTGACCAGCATCACCTAGTGACTTGTTAGAACTCTAGGATCTTAATGGTTTTCAGCTGATTCCCAAGCAATTTAAAGCTGCCTTATCCAATACGTTAACCCCCAGTCCCATGTAGCAACTGGATATTGGAAACAGGGCCTGAACCAAGAAGTACTGCAAGTGTAAAACACACAATGGATTTTGCAAGATTTAGTGCACAAAGGATGTAAACGATCACACTATTTTATACTGATTACTATTTGAAATAATATTTTGGGTATTTCATGTTAAAAATATTAAAATTAATTTTATCCCTCTTAACGTAGCTACTCTAAGATTTTAAATGACACTTTAAATATCATGTTTGGCTCGTGTTATATTTACAGTGCCAGGAATCCTTTAAATTGTGAGAATTGTGGGTCTAGCATAGCAATCAAGGACATTGCCAGGCATGGGCTTTGTTGCACAGTGGGTTAAGCCATTCCTTGGAATGCCTGTATCCCATATCAGAGTGCCTGGGTTGAGTTCTTCCTCCACTTCTGATCCAACTTCCTGCTAATATGGGCCCTGGGAAGCAGAAGATGATGGCTGAAGCTCTTGGGACTCTGCCATTCATGTGAGAACCTCAGATGGAGTTCGTGGCTCTTGCATTTCACCTGCCCCAGGCATGGCTATTGTGGGCATTTGAGAGGCAAACCATGAGTAGAAGCTTGTGCTCTCTCTTGCTCTCTCTCTCTCATCAAATAAAATAAGCTATATAAAAATAAAGATGCAGAAGAAATAACTGTTAACTTGTATAAAACAGCAAGAACAGGCATTGGCAAACTACAGCCACTGGGTCAAATCTGGCCCAGTCCTGTTTTGGAAAACAAACTTTTATTAGAACAGAGTCACACTCACTCATTCTCTATTGTCTGTGCTCCCTTTGTGTTTTAACACCAGAATTGAACAGGCATGACGGAAATCGAATAGCCTGCAAAAACTAAAAGCTTTATCGTCTAGCTCTTTCCAGAAAAACTTTGCCCATCCCTAGTAAAGAGGATTAGTGCTAGAATTGTGCTGCTTGGATTAAAATCACACTTTTCAGGGCTGGCGCCGCAGCTCACTTGGCTAATCCTCCCCCTGCGGCGCCGGCACACTAGGTTCCAGTTCCGGTTGGGGCGCCCGATTCTGTCCCGGTTGCTTCTCTTCCAGTCTAGCTCTCTGCTGTGGCCCAGGAAGGCAGTGGAGGATAGCCCAAGTGCTTGGGAGACCAGGAGGGAGCACCTGGCTCCTGGCTTTGGATCGGCGCAGGGCGCCGGCCATAGCAGCCATTTGGAGGGTGAACCAACGGAAGGAAGACCTTTGTCTCTCTCTCTCTCTCACTAACTCTGCCTGTCAAAAAAAAAAAAAAAAAAAAAAATCACACTTTTCAGAGTGTGAAGCTGGGCAAGGTACCTCACCTATCTGTGCTTCAATGTCTTTATCTGAAAAAACCAGGGGTAACCATACCTACTTATAAAGTTGTTAGATTAAATGAGTCTACATACATGAAATGCTTTATATAGTCTAACACGGTAGCTTTTTAATAAATGCTGGCCACCATTGCTATTACCACTAGCAATTATCACAAGCTATAATTACACACTTTTGCTTTGTTATCTTTTTCCCTTGCTTATAAAGACTTAAATCCCAAGGAGAGCAAGGATATTTTCTATTCTGTTCCAGTTGCTTCACTGAGCAGTTTCTGGCCTACAGTGGAGATTGAATAAATATCTATGGAATGAATGAGGAGCAGAGTGGGGAAGTAGTTTGCCAAAGGCCACATGCCCAGTAAGTGGCCAAGACTTGAACAAGAACTATCTGCTCACCAAACTCCGGCCACACAAGGGGTTGTCTAGAGGCCAGAGGCTGCCGCATCACCTGGGAGCTTGTTAGAAGGGCAGAACCTTAGATTCCATCCCAAATAGACTGAATCTGAAACCTGAGTTTAACAAGAGCTCCAAGAGATTGCCAAGCATGTGAAAGTTTGAGACGCACTGCTCTAGGCCGTAATTCCCAATTAACACCCCTCCACTTACTCATTCCACAAGTAATGAAGCAGTATCACTCTCCATTGAGCATTCTGTTTGGACCCCAAATTCCAGAGCTGATCATTTATATTGAACCCAATAGGGGCCTGGGGGTGTTGAAGGTCTCCAATAGACATCAATGTGTTGGGGCAGGGTTGCTCTTTCTCCTGTGGGGTTCAAGCCACAGCAATCCTGGGCGACCTCCTGGTGGAAATCTTTACCATTCCACACCAGCCTCAAGTGATGACACTCGTAAATAATTTCCCTACGTGTGCCTACTGCAGTGAATTGGTTCCCCTGGGCATTTTAATCACCAGTGACTGCAACACTACAACACAATCCGTTCCCAAATTTAATAGCTTAAGCACCTTCCCCTTTGATTCTACAAGTGAAACAAATCATCTCCTCCTAATATTACAAACTAATTAAAATTCTATTTTTTTTCCTTTTACTGCCTCAAAGGTCCTTTAGTCTTCACCTGTGTCTTCGAAGGGGTCCCTTGGGTGGCACTTCAGAGGAGCAGGGTGTTTAAAATTAGCACAAAATCTTACAATGGTTTCCCATTTGTCACAGTGAGAAGTTTCAAATTGTGGTCATCCGATGAACACTTTCAATTAGAAAGAGACTGATTAGCATAATTCTTAAAGGTCTGCACTCTAAACTCACAGATGGCCTCTGAGAGGATTGATGGCGCATAACGGAGATTAGGATAAATCTAATTAGTTAGGGGGTGTTCTCGTTGCTCAAGTCAAGCGGTGAGCGATGGAGAAGTAGTGATGGATGGACAGATGGATTTGATGAAGCCCCATTAAAGTCTCTTTGATTCTCATTCTCCGTGATGGAGCACATTACCCCATTAACGTTTCTGTGAAGCTAAAGCAGCCCAAGTTTGGTGCGGTGACCTCGAAAATGAATTTGAATTGCCTGCCCAGCTCTTTGAAGGAATCCCAGAAGATTTAAATGAGCCTGAAAACTTGGTCTGCCTGCTGAGCTGCACTGGCTGGAAGTGCCCCCTGGGATGGGCCTTCCTCCCAGACGGTTTCTACGGGCATTCAGCCAGGGGCCCCCAGCTGTCTGCCCGTTTCAGGGGTGCTGAGTTGAACTGCTGTGGTTTTCTTCTCCCTGACAAGAGACCCCCTAGGCAAAGTCTCAGGAAGAAAAAGGGCACGACAGGCCCATGACTCGCAGAGATGTGAGATCAGTAACAATACCCGGCATGTCACGGGCTACCTGACTGTCTCCACCGGCTCAGGGAACAGAGCAAAAGTCCATTTGCCAGTGCTCCATCAAGGAAAGAGGTAGGACTCCTATGGGATCTGAAGAAAGGCCCTTCTCTGTCCCCTGCATGGCCAAGACAGCTTCCTCATTGGTCTCCTTGCTTCTAGTCGTGCGTCTCTAACATCCAGCATCATGTAAACATGGAAACCAGGTCATGTGAGTCTCCCCTCCAGTAACAATCAGAGCTGGCAATTACTGGGCACTGACCGTGTGTTCAGCATGCATCTAAGCACTTTGTGTACATTATTTCATTCTATCTTCCCAGCCACCCTATATGGTGGGTAATCCTATCATCCCTATATTATTGGTAAGAAAACTGAGGCACAAAGAGGCTACCTTGCCTAGTGAATAACAGAATTCATAGACAAATACAAGCTTGTTGACTCCAAAACTCAGATTCTTAAACTCTTGAAGTCCTATCCTATGTTCATTCCATGCCCTCCTATCACACATGGGATAAAACCAGAATTTCTCGCAGACCACATCTTGCTCTGATCTTCCCCATGCCCACTGTGCTGTGACACATTCTCCAAGTACTCCAGGCGTGGTCCACTTCAGGCTGTTTGCATTTATAGTAGCTTGTGTCCGCACATCAAGGGTCCCCCCCTCCTTTCGTGCCCAACCTGCATTAGAGTGACTGAGCCTTGATTCTCAGTGCTTTTACACCATTCTGCTCCCACCCAGGTGAGCTCATTCAAGGCTAAGGCTTTAAATACTCTCCCCAGGACTTCCAAATTTATGTTTCTAGCCTGGAACTGTCTGATGAGTTCCAACTACATATATTCAATGGCTCATCTGATCACGCCTCTTGCATATGTAGTTGGGACCTCTTATTTATTGCAATTCAAATAAAACACCTGACTTGTAACTTCCCCACCCTACTTCAGTATTTCCAGTAAATAGAACCATCATCCAGCTGGTTACCCAAGAATAAAGCTAGCAATCCTTTTCAGCTTCTGAGCTTGTACACTCAACCCCATCATCAAATTCCACCTGCTGCATTTCTGAGACATATCCCCACATGGCCTGCTTCTCTCCACCTCCTCTAAAATAAGCCAAAACCAGGTTTATTTATTCATTCATTTGAAAGGTAGAGAAACAGAAACAGAGGCAGAATGAGGGAGGGAGGGAAAGGGGGAGGGAGCATGGAAGAGGGAGATGGGGAGGAAAGGAGGGAGAGAGGGTGGGAGAGAGAGAAAGAAAAGAGAGGAGGGGAGGGGAGGGGAGGGGAGGAGAGTGGAGGGGAGGAGAGGGGAGAGGAGGGGAAGAGAGGAGAGGAGAAGAGAGGAGAGAGGAGAGGAGGAGATGAAATCTTCCATCTGCTGGTTCATTCCCCAGATGGCCACAACAGGCAGACTTAGGCCAGGAACTCCATTCAGGTATCCCACGTGGGTGGCAGGGGCCCAAGTACTTGGCCTATCTTCTGCCTTCCCATGTCGGTAGCAAGGAGCTGGAACAGCTACATAGTAGATGGGATTCAAACTGGTACTCTGATACGGAATTCCAGTGCTGGAAGCAGTGTCTTAATCAGCTGAACCACAATGCTGTCCCCATACCATTACCTTTAACATAAACCACTATGATAACCTGCTAATTGATCTCCTTGCCTACACTACCATGTCATTGTAACCTGGTCAGAGTGATCATTTTAAAACTTAGATCATGTCATTCTCTAGTCTAAGGATGTTTCCACATCTATCCTAGAGTAGGCAGGTGAGACCTCTAGGTGCTGTGTGCCTCCACCTGCCTGCTCAACAATGCCCAAGGCATACAAAGTTCTGCTTCCTGACCATGCCAGGCTCACCCTAGATGCGTAGCTTTTGCAACCACTCCCCACTCTGCCTGGAAAACTCAGCTTCAGAGTTTCTCAGGCTTACACAGTGTCATTCAGTTATCAGCTGAAACATTATCCTTTTGATGAGGGATCCTCTGACCTCTCTATGCAAATCCATCTGCTCCTGTCCACATACCTTTATCATGCTCCCTGATCTGATTTCCTTTGCCTGGTTGAGATGATAATGATGATGATGATGATGATGATGTGTGTGTATGTGTTTTTCCCAGGAGTAAACTCTTTGAAGGCCTGGGCCTGATCTGGCTTGTTCACTACTTTACAAAGATCAGTACGTATTTATTGAATAAAGAACATCATTTGTTCATATGCCAACAAAGTGCTAACAGAGGAGGTAAGACTGAACTTAGATGATAATGCTGGGACCCTAATACTACAGTCATCGGGAAAGTAAGGGAGAAAGAACAAAGGTGATGAGAACTTCCAGAGAGAACGAGGAATTCTACTGTCTAGTGTTTGTTGAGTGAGCATTAGTCATGAGAACCACGTAATTTACAGGTGAGCCAATCAGTCATGGAGCTGCCTCATGGAGCTTGTATTGCAGCATTTTAGGACAGGACAGGGGCAAGCAAAATTGTTTCTGTAAAGGGTCAGATAGTAAATATGTTAGGCTTTGCAGGCCATATGGTGTGTCCCACAAACATTCTGGCATTGTAATGTGAAAGTGGCCAGAGATAATATGCAAAATTGTCTCCAACAAGGACAAAGTTCACCTTGGCATGTGGGTCACAACTGGACAACCCCTTGGATAAAGTCATCTTTTTTTAAAAAAAGAAAGTATTTATTCATTTTTGAAAGTCAGAGTCATAGAGAGAAAGGGAGAAACAAAAGGAGAGAGATTGAGATCTTCCATCTACTGGTTCACTCCCCAGATAGCCACAATGGCTAGTGCTGGGCCAGAGCTAAGCCAGCAGCTAGAAGCTTCACCCAAGTCTCCCATGTCAGGGGGCAGGGGCCCAAATACTGGGGCCATCTTCTATTGCTTTTCCCAGGCCATTAGCAGGGAGCTGGATCAGAAGTAGAGTAGTTGGGACATGACCCGACACCCATAAGGGATGCTGGAGATGCAGGTGGTGGTTCTACCCACTGTGCCACATCTTTTGTAGGACATTCTTTAGGCCCATTATACAGAGAAGTAGGCTTTGAATCATAAGAAGCATAAGGCCCTTGTGCAGAAAACACAGATTTATAATTTATCCTACAACTTCTCTAAATCTCTCAGAAGATGGTGAGTAGACCTGGAGCTGTCAATCTGAGGTTCTTGTTGGTCTTCTGTTTTGATCTTTCACCTTCATCAACCAGCTTTTCTAAGATAATCTCACAAGTACATGGAGCTGCATATACTTAAACTGAAAAAGAGTAACTCAAAATGGCTAATGGCTGACTTTTCCTTATTCTGTGGCTAGAAAGGGATAGAATGGTGATTATTGATTGGTTGTGTGCTCTAAGGTTAAGCCAATTGCTTGGCATCACCATGACTTGCATTAGTGAAGACAGCTACTTCGAAGCTTGAGGGCCTCCATGAAACACTTGCCATTTAGCTGTTTGTTTATTAGCTTTTATGTAAGAAAGGATTTCCAAACAGAAGATGGCATTGTTGTGAACCATTCTTGATGTGGGGTGCTTTTGGAAAGAACCACTTAATCAGAGAAGTACATATTGTTAAGGGAAGAGAGTGTTGTTCTGGACAGGCACCAAGAACCAGGTTCCAGAGAGCTAGGGCCAACAGAATCAAGCCTTCATAGGCATAAACCATTTCTGGGCTTTCACCATGGGTTGCCTTTGTGTTTTTCGCCTGGTTTCCAGGGAGCCTTCAATTAGACAATTGAACTGGGATGATTTATCCTTGTGCTACATTAGCTCCGTTACCATTAACATAAATGCATCTTTAGTTATGAGGCAGGCATAGAAGACATGTATGACTTCTCTGCCTCACACCATCATGTTTTTTTTTTTTTTCAAAATAGTAGTTTCAAGACTTCCAAAATATGCTGAAGTCATTAATCTGGCTTGATAAAAGACCTAGAGACATTAATCTGAGCACACCGAATTAACCTTGCTCCCCTATCGAGGAATCCTCAAGTCAGTGCCTTTTCCCACACAACCAGCTCTCCACTGCCTTTTCCTGCATCTCCATTTCAAGCTGCCCCAAAGTGGATGACATGGATTGTGACTGCCAGGAGAGCACACTGGCTCTGTCATCCACTGATCTTCTTTCCTTAATTTAGCCCCAGGAGTTCCAGCGTGCTAGGGATTGAAGGTGTGTCTCTTCTTCAAAATTCCTATGTTAGGAGCCGGCACCGTGGCTCAATAGGCTAATCCTCCACCTTGCGGCGCCGGCACACCGGGTTCTAGTCCCAGTTGGGGCGCCGGATTCTGTCCCGGTTGCCCCTCTTCCAGGCCAGCTCTCTGCTATGGCCAGGGAGTGCAGTGGAGGATGGCCCAGATGCTTGGGCCCTGCACCCCATGGGAGACCAGGAAAAGCACCTGGATCCTGGCTCCTGCCATCGGATCAGCGCGGTGCGCCGGCTGCAGCGGTGGCCATTGGAGGGTGAACCAATGGCAAAGGAAGACCTTTCTCTCTCTGTCTCTCTCTCTCACTGTCCACTCTGCCTGTCAAAAAAAAAAAAAAAAAGAAAAAGAAAAAAGAAAAAAAAAATTCCTATGTTAAACTCTAATCTCCAGTTATGGCATTTGGTAGTAGGGTCTTTGAGAGGTAATGAGGGTTAGATTAACTCAGGAGAGTAGCATCTCCAGGGTGGGATTAGTGCCCCTACACAGACATGAAGGAAGCAGAGCCTTATATCTCTGTCATGTGACGAAGATGAGGAAGCCATCCGCAAACTGGGAGAAGGGCCTCCACCAATATCCTGAGTATGTCTGCACTCCCGTCTTGGATTTCCAGCTTCCAGAACCATGAGATGGAAACATACACTGCTTAAGTCACCCAGTATATGACATTCGGTTATAACAGCTCAATCTAAGTCACAGAGAGCTACCTAAGGATGCTATAAATTCTCCTCTAAATACTTCAGAGTGGATTAGAAACCAGATGATATATGGACTGTATTATCTATGGTGGGCCTCTTTGAAACATTATAAAGAGAATTCCTTATAGCGGACCAGAATAAAGACTCTCCCTTAAGGCCCCACACTGAATGAATGCCAACATTGGTTAAGCCATTTTCCTTCTCCCCAGGTAAAGATATTTAGGTTTTTAAAGGGAATAGTGGCACCTGCTCTTTGCACTCTGAGCACAGCCTGACCAGCACTATCACATCACCCCTGCTATGAGTCTTTAATATAGAGCCAAAGGTCTTCAAAATGTACGGGTACCACTCACTGGCAAGGAAAAGCATCTACTAGACACAAGATTAACAAGGCAGAAAGGCTATGACACCTGACAGAAGGGATGAGGCATTTCAGAAAGCTAAGTCAAAGTGCATTTCTAAGCTGAATGCATCCGTCATCCTGCTTAGCTGTGCTACTTGGTTCATAAACCAGGGATTAAGTCAATTTTCATTTCAGCTTTTTATTTTACCTTTAAGCAACCCCTAAGGTTTCCAGAAGAATTCTGTTTGACCTTTAGCTAAAGGGCAACCTCTACCAAGCTACGAATTTTTGATGGTCCCTGGGTGCTCACTTAAGACAGATTTTACTATAATTCAAGGGAAAGATAATCCCTGCCCCAAGAGTTCACAGAAGAAGGATTCCCAGTGCTCTCAGGAGATGCAAGTTATAGATTTCATCTTGCTAATGAATTTTAGTGATATTTTCATTGTGCAACACTGATCGCGGAAGTCAGCTTGGATGCACTTTTTGGATATTGAACCTAGGGCATTTGTTTGCCTCCATATGGTCCCAAATGAGGATTATCTCTGCACTCCCTTGTATTCTAGGCCTAGGAATAAAGACTCAGCCCATAGGGTAGGGAGCTGTCTGAAGCTGTCATTTACTTCCTATGTGAGGACAGTACCATTACCCATCTGCAAACCTGGTGCTGAAACCAGAGGACCTCTGTGACATCAGCACATGTGCTCTGCATCTGGCTAACATCTGGCTTTGGGGATCTCTCTCAGTAACAAAGAAGAAATGTGGAGGGGTGCAATGGATAGAGAAGTAGGCTCATCCAACTTACAGCGAACCATGTGCCTTGGAAGGTGTTTACTTCTTATGCAACCTGACCAGTCCGCTAGATCTACTTGATTCTTAAGGAAGCATATGAAAACACCCCCAACACACACTTAGTTTTCTTCACATTTTATCTACTTTGTTTTCTTCAGGAGTTATCTACTGAGTTGTGCTTATAACAAGAAAAGAGAGTTGCTCCTATCCACGGAACTGAGAACAGAGCTCCCAGTTGATATGGAAGTCAGTTCATTTTTAGCCATAGAGTCTACATCCACTAAATCATGAGAAACCCAATGCCATCTCACTCATGAATCTGAACAGCATGGTGCACATGGCGTGTTTCTAACTTCCCAAATGCTACAGGAACACATTCGACCCTGCGCTCAGTGTCTCAGCAGACTGGAGGCATGATCATGTCAGACGAAGGCTCATAGCTTTCTGCAGACAGTTCAATACATGATGCATCAGATTGGCTTCTTCCATTCTCTTTCTTATTGATCGGCACACCTCAGGCTGCTAGGTGTATTAATTAAATGATAATTTGGGGAGGAGTGCTTACACAAGGAGATAAATGTCTCACAAATAGACTCCAAGCTTACAGGCAGGAGGCATGTAGTAATTTACAAAGTGTTTATCTTTCTGGCATTTTCCCCCAGGAAAAAAATAATCATTGCTACCATCTTCTGGAAACAGACATGCTTGTTTTCTGGACGGGCTTGGAAGCAAGCCAAGACAGAGAGGATTGCTGGCATTTTAATACATCTGCTGCAGTACCATGGACCCTTTGACCTGCCCTAATCATGTACTGTACCTGCCCAGGAAAAGTCACCCCAAAACTTCTACCCTCAGAGAGTTGGAGTGAATCCCTGGGTGTTTGAGGCAAATGGAGCCAGTTTTATTCTGCTGATGCCTCTGATTGGCAGCCAGGCTCTGATTTCAGTCCTAGAAGTATCTCAGAGAACTTGTGTTTCTCAATTCCAATCCTCCCAATCCCTTGCCCTTGCCCACACACCTGTTACAACACATGGGTTATGCTGCTAGAAGCACTTGTCCAACCATAACCCTCCCTCTTTGTTCTCACTCGACACTTCCTAACATTCCTACCATCCTGATGGGGTTCTCAACGTAAGCCTCCACTGGCATTTGGGGTCAAATGACTCAGGAGTGGTGGGCTACTCTACGCCTTGTAGGATTTTTAGCAGGATCTTTGCTGAAGTGACTAGCACAGCCCTTCCTCTCCATTTGTGACACCATAGACAGTGCCAAATTGCCCTGAAGTTGGGGGACAAAAGTGCCTCCAGTTACAATCCAATGCCTAAGACAAGTGGGAAATGATGTGAGAAACTAAGACACCCTGGGCCCTATACTTTATGGCACCAAAGGGAGCTTCATCATCATCATCAGCTATCATGCCTGGTTTGCAGATCTCACTTCTGAAACACAGGACTACATCAGAGACCTCAAATTGGAAGCTGGAAGGTGGACTGGAGAGGGGAGTGGGAACTGACTTGTAGACAATAATGGGTAGACTATTTGTGCTTCGCAATTAAAGCAGGTGCAATACTTCAGGCTTCTGGGCCAAAGAAAAGTTTTAAGAATGACTGAATTAACCAGACTTTTTTCTTTCCCTCCAGGGTAAATGTGCCTTGTTACCCATGTCATTGAGCAAATAATTCTGGGCAGCTATGATGGCCGTCATCCAATCAATTAATAGACTTGATAGTGTCCTCCTCCTGCTCCCTCTCACAGCCGTTCTTCTGGCTGTGACACTATCTTCTTCCCCTTGGATTCACAAAGACCACCTGCATCTCCCTTCTCCAAATCTTGCTCCTTATTGTCCAGTCCCACCTCTGCAGGTGAGTGGTCTTTCTGAAATGCAAATCAGACCATGCCTGGCAGCCCTCTGCTTGCTTGCCTGCCTTTCCCCTCTTTCAGGCTAAAATCCAAACTCCTTAATAAAGCTTGCAAAGCCACACTCTGCCTTTATCACTTTATTCCTTACAACTGTTTGTTCCAACTCTACTGAATCAGGCCTGAGTCCTCCCAGGCTAGGACAGCCACCACTGCAAGTAGAGAAGCTGGTTATGGGCAGCACACAGTCATGATCTGAAAGAATGCTGACTCACACAGTCAGCACTTACCATCTACATCCCTTCTCTCTCCTCAGCTTTTGAGAGAAAATGGTTAGTTTGGTTCTCTTCTGATCTCTACACTGTACTAAGCCTTAATGGTCACTCTTTTGTGCCTGAAAAGAGCAGGTTCCAGGTTCCTACAACAGAATGCAGCTGGGATTTAATCACACAAATTTATTTTCCATTGTACTTACTGTTATGGCTATTTTCTATTTATGGTATGTTGCACTGCTGTTCTATTACAATAGCGATATAATCTTTGCTTTTTCAATGAATGGATTTGGGCAGAAAATGGAAGCTGATTTAAAGACACATAAATAATAGAATGGTTTCTAGACATCGCCAAGCTCATAATTAATATTCAATATTTGAGAGACAAGGAATTATTTGAATTTCTAACACTATGCTTTATCTCAGACTTACCCATCTCTCAACCAGGCTAAGATGGTTGAAATCACTGAATTGTTTCTTTCAATGTTTCATGTATGAGGGTACTACAAAAAATTTCTGGTGTGCTGGTGTCATAGCACAGTGTTAAGACACTACTGTGGTGTCAGAATCTCTTATCAAAATGACCAAGTGCTTGGGACCCTCCAACCCATGAGGGATATCCAGATGAAGTTCCTGGATCCTGGCTTTGATCTGACCTAGAACTCATTCTTGCAGCCATTTGGGGAGCAAACCAGGGGATGAAACATCTCTTTATCTATTTCTCTTTCTTTCTCTGTCACTCTGCCTTTCAAATACATAAAATAAATCTTTAAACATCAATTCATGGAATATAGAATGAAAAGATAGCATGCATTTTTTCATGAGCATTGTGAAATATCCTTATATTCTTTGGAGTTTGATAGGGGTGTGGCTCCTTTAAAATCTGAGTCAGTGCCCCACTTGAGTACTCCTCCAGCACCTAAAACACCACTCATGGGCTCTGTCATGGTGCCCGTGAGATCTTGGATCACATGCCTCGTGTCCAATGTGTATTTCCATAGGATCTGGCACAGAGCATGAGAGAGACAAGGCAATGGGTAGCTCTATCTTCGTTGGATGGGTGAAATGGAAGGAAGAAGGGTAGCAAGGTGACACACAATCCTTTTCAGCAGATCTGGTTCACACCAAAAGAGCAAGACAGAATGAAATGACCAATAATCTCTGTCAACAGAGATGCTAACCTGGCCCCCATCATCCCAGGTAACACAGAGAGAAGAGCCAGTGATGGGAATCAATTGGAGTGCAGCTTCCTCTTCCCCTTTCCATTTGGATTATCAAACGTTGACTCCCATCGGCCAGTGAAACACTTGGGTGACATGGCCCAGCTGGGTCCTGGGCCTTGCTTGAGAACATGGCACAGAAACCTGTATGACATTGAACTTGCTTGTTCCTTCTCTTTCTTTCTACCTGGAGCCTTCCTTTTACAAATTTGTAGCACTTGAAGCTATGTTTCCCCAGCCATTTCTGGATTGTAACAATTCCTTTTTTCCTGCTGACAAAATCTGAAACTTAGCCTGCAGCACTCTCTTGCCATGGAGAGCACCGTGTCAGACATGTGACACATGATAAAATAGTACAGTAACGTGGAATAATGCTTTGAAAGGCTGCCAGGGAGAACACGCATGCAGAATGATTGAAATCGCCTGCAAATACAAATGGTAGCTCTGTGGCTCATCTGTAACCTCAATGTAGGAAAACTGGGAAAATTTGTCCCTCCTTTGCAATTTGCACAGCCTCCTGTTCAAAACTATGGCGATTATGCCGCTGAAAGTAACTGCCATGTTTACTCCACACTCAGTTTTTACTAATATGATCTCCCCACGTTGGCATCTGTCTTGTCAGGTGCTCTCGACACCCAAGCTGTTCCTGTGCCTGCTGTTCTGAATGCCTTGGTGGAGAAATCAAGGCGCCAAGCCCAGATGCTTTACCAGAGGGCACAGAGGTCATTTGCACATTGCTGAAAATAATATCCATTTGTTCACCTCAGAAAGAAAGGCTGCACAACTGAATGGGCTTTCATCTACCCACCACCTCTGAACAGTGACAACTCAACGAGAGTTATCAGGGTGCTGTTTCGTCTAAGTCGAGGAGCCAAAATTGTGCATTTTCTATGTGTCAGACATGTTGCCTTCTTTTAGCTAAACCTCATAACATAAAGCAAAGAGTATTTTCCTCACTCCACTGTGGAGAAAACTGAGACTCAGGATAACCGATTTGCTCAAGTTTTCACAGATAATAAATAAGTGGCCTAGGCAGGATTTAGTCCTGGGTCCCTGCATACTGAAAGCTGGAATTCTTTCCATAGTAAACCATATCAACAAAAGAGGGCCTTGCTTCTCTGAATTATAGCTGAACCTCCAGCATCTGTAGCCATTACATATTACTTGTTAGTTTTCATGTTCCTCCAGCCAGCAGAACACATGAACCAATGGGAAGTTACTCACTGGGGAAAAGTTAGTCGCCTAAATGTGAAATCTCTCATGCACTCCAGATAAAGGGGGCGCTGGTAGTGGAATTCATACTTCAAAGGTACCTGTCTCTGTGGGGAAGGTGGAGCCCCATTTTTATTTTCTATAAAGAGAACAAGAAAATCCATTCATCGACAAAGAGTAGTTCAGTGCTTCTAAGATGATGATAGTTGTGCTGTTTAGGTGCCACTGATGGAGTGAAGCATTTTGTATGAAAGATAATATAATCCTTATGACTCAGTGATGTTTGCACTACTGTTTGCCCCACTGGGCAAAGGTGGATAATGAGGCTCAGAGCTTAGGAATCTTGCTGAGGTGAGTGAACCTGGCTGGGATTCAAATCTAGTCCTCTCTGGCTTTGAAGTCATGCTCTTGGCTGCTGTGTCACTCTGTATTCTACCAACTCTTCTTAGCTACCATCAATGTGTTGGGTAAACAAGGACATCATTTTTTCCCAGAGTAAAAATCAGAAATTCTGTTGAAGTGACAGACTGTTTTTAGAAGAGCTCTCTTTTGAGAACAAGATAGGCTGGTTCCTGCCAATCAAATTTGACACTGGTCCCTCTGGGCATCACCTTCCTGATCTGCAAATTGATGGCAGCAAAGATGGAGTGTGTAAGGGTCGTCCCTGCCCTAACATCCTGTAATTCTATTAACCACATCTCCCACTGTTCCTCCTGGGTTGTGACTTCTACTTGCTTATGGCCAATACAGATCTGATACATCACACGTGAGGCTTCATTCCTCTGGTGAACACTGATCACCTCAATGTTCTGCCTTGATGGAACCATTCTGACAACTCACCTGCAGTTGGCCAACCAACTCCAAAGGGTTCCTGGAAGTAGACGTGCTGTGTCTGGGACTGACACTGTCTCCCACTCACTTCCCTCACTAAGCACGGGGCTCCAGTGTTCCAGGGCTCCATCCCTGGGCCTTCATTCAGGTCTTGGCTCACTGTTGCCCCAGGGCCTATGTATCTGCTGCTCTCCTACTTAGAACACACTTCCCCCTCCTCCTCCTCCTCCTTCTGGCTTTCTTCTATCCCACCTTCAGATCCCAACTCCTGGGCCACTGGGACAGGGAAGATTTGTTTGACCCCTAAGCTTATGAATCTCCTTTGTTCAGGCTGGCCCTCTCATATAAGGAACTTCTTTCTGAACTGGTCCCTCCTTGGTCCATTGACTCAGTATCTGGCTCTTCTACAATATCCACTCATGTGTGTTAGCAGCACCCAGCCCAAGGCCCGTCTCCAAGATCCTCTCAAAACCTGCTGGTAGAACAATTGGAACACTCTCCTCTAACCTGCATCTGCTTTTCCTTTGTGATGATGTTCCAGGTGAAATGCTGACCCATCTGACTCCTCACACTGCCATACAAAACTGGAAGACAGGAAGTTGCTTTAGTGTGGTTCTGAGGCTAGCTCGCCTTACAGTCCGCCAAGCAATGTCTCAGAGCCATGTTCCTGGCTGCCTAAATTTGTATGTTTTCCCCCCATCTCCAAACAGCTAGTAATCTTTGCAGATCAATGCCTGAGACCAAAAAGACTTATGAATGTTAAGAAGATTATGCACATAAATGTACCAGCTATGACAGCCACGCTAAGAAGAATAGGAATATTGCACCCAGCTCTAGTTTATCAACCTTTGCCACTTACAAAATTCACAGCCAATTTAATTAAAAATATAACAGCTCTGAAAGCTGCTAAAATGACTGCGACAACAATCAATCATTTTGTAATAGTGTTGAAGATCCATTAGGGACATTGTACTGGATGCCAACTTTTTTTTAAGGCTAGATAGTCAGGGCATTTCATTCTGCACAATTAATGTCACCGCATTTAAAATATTGACTATCTATAAAGAAGAAAATACCAAACATCTTTCTAACCCACATTTTTTATGGTCAAAACTTGTTTAGAAAGGTGCTTTGAATTTATTTGTTATAAGCTACACATTTCACATTCAGAAAATTAAAATGGTTTCTACTGACTAACTCATTTAATCATTTAGTTGATTTAATGAAAAACACTATGCATTTTTCTCTTCTCAGTTGCTAAGATTAATACTTTCTGTTCATTAGCAATCAAATATTGCAGGAAGGCTTACATGTTATTTTCACTAAATGCATTGCCTTTTATTTAAAAAAATTCTAATAGAATTTAAATGGCATCTTTTAAGTCACTTGGAAATTTTCCTCCTAATAACTCATTTGGTCTTATGGAAAACACATTGCTAGCCTGTGACACTGAGACATTTACCTTGAATTTCTGCTCCAGTCCTTTTGTGGGGATATGTGTATATGGAGGAGAGAGAGCCAAGACTTCAGAAAAACTGTGAATCTAGCTTCCAGGGCTCCTCATTCATTAGTACATCAGCAACATTGTAGCATCCCTTGTATTCTGTTAAGAAGGGCACTTTGATTTATTAATGGGATTTTACAAGCTATCTGGGAATATGAACCCATTTAAAATGTTAACTAGAAGCATCTGGCTTTTATTTCATAAATAATGGAAGGGAGCCACAATGTAAGAGTTAATCTTGCAAACATGGCCTCCCTTGCCTGTCACTCACAGAGCTTACTTCGGGCAATGCTTCTTCATCACAGCACTGCCGGTTGTAGCTGGACTCAGCTGTTATCCACTGCTGTTTTCAGGAGTCTATCAGTGAGCAGGGAAATTCTTCTCCCCTGGAAACGCCTAGGAGGGCAAATTCTAACACAGAATCTTTTTATGACCAGATTGGTTACCAAATAGTATAATCAATTTAAATTATTGGATAACAGAGTCAGTACTTTCACAGCAACATCTCCAGATTGTCCTTCCTTCCACACCCAAAAAAAAATTTTTTTTTTTTACCTTTAAATGGTTTATCAGAGGAAACAAGATGATAGTGTTGTAGATACTGTGGTTTAAGGACAAAAGGCAGAAAAACCAAAAGCAAGCACTGAGCCAGGCAGAGTAAGAGGGTAAGGACAAATGTGTCATTTGGGCAGTACGGGAATAATGCATTTTAAGATGGCATTTAGTGAGTCAGCCATCTAAGTAAAGATCAGATGGTTTCCCCAACTCTTATTCCCTACCTCAAGGTGTTCCTTGCTTTTCTTGCCAATGTATGTAAATGAGTTCATCTGTCTTCCTCATGGTATTTTTGCATCATCTGCTGGTTTTGGGAGAGGGAAAGTCAATCTCCTTTGCCATTTTATAGTTTGGAGAACTGGAACGCAAGACACTGGTGTTATGTAACCCCAGCATAGTGATCCCTTTTTAAGCACTCATAAAAAGGGGAATTCTTTTATCATTTGTAGAATTGTTTATGTTTCTCTCCTCTGTGCACAGTAAAATCCCTGAGATCCCCAAAAGTACCTGCCTCGTTTATCACTACAATCAATCCCAGCACTAAGTTCTATGGTTAGTAGGGGCTCAGTAACATTTTTGAATGAATGGATATTATTTTCTGAGGTCATTCCTATTGGAGTATTAGCAAAACATGACTCAATTCCGGTCACTCTCCTGGACTCTTACTGAATTTCTATTCACCCTTCAAGACTCTCCTCCAACCTCAGAACATTTCCAACATCTCCCAACTTCACCTCAGCTCCATCAGTGTTTTGGACTTAGCTCTCCATGCACTCAGATCTTCTTCCCTTTTTAGAATCCTTCTTTTAAGTAGGGAACTAGCCTGTTCTTCATACTTTTGAATGGGGTTGATTCCATTTCTAACTGGTCTGGAGATGTATTAGGGATCCAGATCGGGCCTCTTGGAGAACTCCACCCTTCTGACCATAGTTGTTTTTGTTGTTTTTTTGTTTTGTTTTGTTTTGTTTTGAACACTGAGTCTGTAACTCAAGTTTGCCCATAGCGTTCTTTGCAAAGCTTTTCTAAGTACTCCTGAGTCAAACAATCTCCCCACCGTAAGCTAGTAGGATATGAGCCTCAAGCTGTTGCTGTTCACATTAAATTTCTTGAGGAGAGGAAAGAAATAGACACAAAGCCCCTAATGATATTGCTTGTGCCCCTAGACCCAGCTATGCCTGAATCAGACATGCTGTTGGACTTGTATAAACTCTTCCCTTCCCCTTCTCTTAAGCCAGTTTGTACTGTGTTTCTGCCCCTTGCAAAGGACCCCTTAACTTCCCTTTGTCACAGTCTATTAAAGACAGGCTTCTTGAGAGTTTAGGTGATTCATCCCCTTGGCTAAGCACAGGCCTTGCTCTTGGGGAAAGCTTGCTGAACAAGTGAAAAGCCCAATTCTAGAGCAAGAATGCTTCCACAGGGCCAAATATTTGGGGCGGGGAGGGGTAACGTTATCAACATGGGCTATTCCTTTGCTATCTTTTGGATCAAGCTCTTTTAGAAGGAATGGATCATATAGGCATTTGGGAAGTGCAGGTGCCAAAGTCAACTGGAAGAGAGAGAACAGCACTCAGCCAGGCAGCAGGGACCTTAGAATAAGACAGTGGGAGCTGTGCCACCACAAAGGGGCCTCGTATTTCTCCATCTTTACAATGACTAAGTCTGATTCATCATTAGAGTGCTTTTGTGGCAAATGGAATGAGCAATCTCTCATGCTTGCTTTGGAACTGCTGAATTGTTAGTAAGCTCCTTAGAGCTTTCCTTCCTCTTTGAACTTCATGGATGGTTTTGGCCACAGAACAGGCAAACTAAACCATCCCAGTATGAGCTGATAATTGAAGGCCACTCAAAGCCTGCCTAGAAGAGAGGATTTTCCCCTTTGGGGAGAACAGATGGTGCCGACTTTGATTTTCCAATCTAAAGCTTGGCCTTATCTGGCAAAATAATGGAAGGAAACATGATGTTCCAACCTGTTTGCAAGGTGAGAGTTACAAGAAAACCTTCACTACAACCCAAAACTAGTGAAAATCCGGACTAGTGCTCAGTCTAGGAATCACCAGAGCTGAGTTTCCATCCTAGATTTGTCAGGATGACCTGGAAGAGATAACATCTCTGAGTGTCAGGGCTCTGGTGCAGAAAACAGGACTATGCCACTCCTTGCAGAGACTTTCTGAGAAGTAAAGAAATGACTGAGGTTAAATGCCCACCAAGAACTTGGGACATAGTGAGAATGGGGTGTACATGAGTTGTTGTCATGGTAAAAGCAGTCATTGTAACGTCAAGTCTGTACACCAACCTCAGTGTCTAATTAGGTCTGAATCAACATCTCCCGCGTATGTGTCCATCTGCCATCATTTTTCTGTGTGCTGTTAGCATGATGCTCATGCTAAATTCTCCTTCCTTTTATTCAGAGGCTACTTATACTTGGGGGGGGGTCACAAACCTCCTTGAAAATCTTATGAAGTCTGGGTGAGGGGCCCCTCTCTTGAGCTCCTGATGCACCCTGTGCTGTGCATGTGCCCTGACCCAGCCACATGTCTGTGCTGCCTTGTGACCACCACTTATGGTTTCTTGAGTCTTCCTATTAGAATAGAGGACAGGGACTACACCTGCCCAGACTGCTGCTTTCCTTCCCTAGATAAGCTCATGGCTTGGCAGAGAACAGGAATTTGATTTTCACTGAAAGGACAAACAAAAATCACAAAGCCTTCCACTGAAGCATGAAAAAATCTAGATGCTCAAACTTTTGTATCTGATTTCAGGATCTCTCTGGGACTCCAGGTGCATTGGAGAAATCTACATGCCAGAAAGAATGTGCAGGTCAAGGGGCAACCTCAACTAAGGAGGGACAGGTTTGGTGTTAATCATGAAGGGAACCATTGTCCAGGTCCCTCATTGTACCAAAGGTAACAAGGAGAGCTAGGCTTTGTCCAGGCTTTACTGTGGCTAATAGGCAAGAGTACTTGAGTCTCCTGTCCTCCCAAGCAGAGGCTCATCAAATCAGCCACTCTGCCTTACTGCTTCCCCACGCCATGACCCCAGAAGCTCAGCCCTTCCAAGAATTCAATGAAGATTTCCTTCCAAGCCCCTCCAGGGGATAACTGAAGGAAAGCAGCAATTATGTGACTTTGGTCAAATGGGCACACACACTTGTGTACGATATAGGTGATCTCCATCTTCTAAAATTTACAGAGTGAAGGGCTTGCCCTATTGCCTCACATGACAGCCAAGAAATCATTCGTATTTTTCATTAATGGGAGTTTGATCTTGCAACGGAAAAGACCTGGTATTTGAGAGCCAGCCAGGTGAGGGCAAGAATTCTGGTTTTCTCCTCACTGAGGGTCAGTCAGGCTGTTAGCGCAGGTCTTGTCTGTGCAGCATTGCTGAGGGCAGCATGCATAAAGCCACTAAGTTTCCCAAGTGCATTTCACATGAACATGAACCCATGGGGAGCTTCATTCCAGGGCACACAGTGGAAGAACCCATTCAACCCAGTACTCCACATGTGGGATATCACCCAGGTGACTAGCCAGAGATTTACTTTTTTAAATAGACCCTTACCCTTGTTGTCGTAGCAGATGTTTTACTGCATAAAATCCCACATGGTTTTTAGAGAAATAGGACATGATCTGAGGACATCTGCAATGCTCTGGAACATACCATTGTCAGAAGCTGACTTAACACTAAATGACAGACCCCAGCTTCCCTTCAAACATCCTGCACTGAATCTTTCCATTACAGCACCCAAACGGCTCCATTGGAGATGGCATCGGAGTGAATTAAAAATGCAGCAGCCCATTAACACAACCACAACTCAGTTTCAGATACACTCATGTTCTTATTAACGGTACTCATGCTGCTTCAGACGTATGAATGGGGTTTCCCCCACTGTACTTCATAAATTCAAGGCATCATTGGTCTTCGATTAGAAAGGGTAGCCACCATGCAGCAAACTCTAGGCACTGTGCAGGTGCTTTATATACGTGGCCTCCTTCAGTCCTCTCGGCAGTGCCATGAGGCACTGTTATCTTCCATGTCAGTTAGCAGAGCATGCAGGGCACCCCGGTGACTTGGTTTGTATACCCTTTAGCATGCACTCACCAGTTTTATTTATAGTATCTTATCTAATCTCACCAAATCCTTGGACCCAACTACTTAAACTATCACTGTTGCTTCCAGAGCCTGCCTTAGCAGGAAGTTGCACTCAGGAGCCAGAGCTGGAGACTGAATCCAGGCACTCTGCAATGGGAACTAGAAATCCCAGTGGGTTTGTTAACTGATAGACCACATAGCCATCCTAAAGCCACCCTTTCTCATCAGGTCTATCACCATGCTACAAGCTGGGAGCATCTCCTATCTTAATCCTTACACAATCAAACCTACCCTCACTCTACTGTTTTGGCCTGTTTTTATTCCCATACCCTTTATGATTATGGCCTTATTTTATATGAAAATAATAAGGCCGATGCCCCGGCTCACTAGGCTAATCCTCCGCCTTGTGGCGCCAGCACACCGCGCCGGCCGCGGTGGCCATTGGAGGGTGAACCAATGGCAAAGGAAGACCTTTCTCTCTCTCTCTCTCACTGTCCACTCTGCCTGTCAAAAAAAAAAAAAAAGAAAAAAAAAGAAAAAAAAAAAGAAAGAAGACGTGTTATCACTGTGACTATTTTTCACAGTACTACTAAAAATGTGTTGCACACTCACTGAGTGCGAGATGCTGTGCAAAATACGTCACACTGCATTCTCTCCGTCCTCTGGGGCTGGTACTGTTATTACACCATTTTGCAGCTTAGGAAACTGGGAGACCAGGGCTGAGTTCCCAGACCCAGCTTCAGGTCACCTGCCGGCTCTACCATAGCAGGTGTTTGGGGTATGAAGCAATGGATAGGAGCCTGTCCTTTTTGGAAAGCATGCTGCTCAGTGCTGGTGGAACACACAGCCACGTTTCTATCCCTTTTGTCTCCACCAGAATCTCCAGTGGGAACCCTACCTCGTGGTTCTAACCCGGTCCTGAGATAGGATTCACAGTTCCAGGGGAGAGGCAAAGACAAGGAGCTCTACCTTCTGACTTTTTGAGAGTAGAAGTGTGCATTTGCCGCAAGGCACTCTCATTTGCCTTTAAGAAAAAATCTACCTCTTGATTAGACAGATATCACCCAACAGCAAGACACGGTGACTGCACCCTGTGAGCCACACATATTGTGTTAGTTCATTCTTTAACATCCTCTAATGAGTGCCAAATAAGATAAAACGCAAACACCTTACCCTGGCTCTGCTTGCTCTGGGTTACTCTACCTGCCCCCTCGTCACACAGATCTTCCTCCAGCCCAACCCCTTCCACGGGCTCCTCCTTTGCCTGCGATGCCCTTTTTCCAAGTTTCTCATGGCAGCCCCCTCTTCTGTTGGGTCTCAGCTCAAATGTCAGTCTTCAAGAGCTTCCTCTTGACCTCCTACAGCACTGCAACTCTATCCAATTCCTTTCTCATACTATCATTTGCTAGCTGAAATTACCTTATGTATGAATACACTTCCTGCATCTGTCCCAGGGTAGAACTGTCTCACTCTTTGCTCAATATCCTGTGCCTACCACACAGAAAGCGCTTGATCAGTGTTTGTGTTAGGAACGAATGAAAGACCTGCAAAAGATCAATAGTCCTGGGCTCAGGAGCTATACATGGTTTTAAAACAATTATGTGGAAGGCAGACATAGAGGAAGAGGAGGAGGAAGAAGATGAAGATGGGGAGGAGAGATACCATCCATCTTTGCATCTGCTGGTTCACTCCCCAAATGCCCACAACAGCTAGGGATAGGCCAGGCCAAAACTAGGAGACAGGCACTCAAGTGAAGTTTCCCCCACAGATGGCAGGAACTCACATACTTAGGCCATCATCTGCTATCTGACAGCCACATTAGCATGAAGCTGGAATCAGGTGCAGAGCTGGGACTTGAACCCAGGTACTCTGATATGGAATATGGGGGTCCCAAGAGGTATCCTAAATGCTATCCCAAGCTCCCATGCATAAACATTTGTATCTTCTTATTCTAATTCATTACCAGCTATGTGGCTTAATTTAGTTAGTTCCTTACTCAAAGTCTTGAGTTTTTGTCTACTAAAATATTACTGGTAATCCTCATATTCCCAATATTCCCAATCACACTTTTTTAAAAATATTTATTTATTTACTTGAGAGGCGTCATTACAGACACACAGAGAGACAGAAAGGTCTTCCATCCACTGGTTTACTTCCCAAATGGCCACAACAGCTGGAGCTGTGCCAATCTGAAGCCAGCAGCCAGGAGCTTCCTCCGGGTCTCGAGACCTGCGAGGTTACAGGGGGCCCAAGCACTTGGGCCATCTTCCCAGGCCATCAGCAGGGAACTGGATCAGAAATGGAGCAGCCAGGAATCGAACCATCACCCATATGGGATCTGGCACTGCAGGACAATGCTTAACCTACTAAGCCACAACACCTGCCCATCAGAGTATTTTTTTGATGAACTAATGTGACTCATCTGTGTTTTTCCACAAAAATATTTATAATCATGAGTTATCACCAGAAATGCAAAGTAGGTTTCAATTCCTTAATCAAATCAGTATTGAAGGAATTTGTCTAAAATACAATGCTGAGATGGATTTCAAGTTTACATTGTTTTCAGTGAGAAATTTGCATCAACTGCTTAGTAATATCTGACTTGGAAGAGTGAGTTGAAGATCAGAGGTGTAGATATCACAAATTTTCTATCTGTGCCAAAGGAATTTCAAATTACTAAAAGGTAAAAATCTGTAATTCACAAACTGCTGCCTCAAGTTTTAAATGTGATACTTTTGCAAAGTGGGGTTTAATACTTTATTCGCCCCCTGCACTGTTTAAATTTATTCCACCAACTGTATTAACTTTTTGCTAAAACTAAAACAGCATCTCCAAAGATCACATAATATAATTGTATCATTGCTAAAATTCCAACACTGTTTTTAGAAACCAACAGCGAAAGGCATAGGAATCAGCCTAGAAGGTAAGGGCAGGTGTGTGGGTCAGTGGTCAAGCTGCTGCTTCCTGTGTCCACATTCCATCTTCTAGTGACCAATTTGGGTCCCAACCACATCGCTTTCCATCTGACTCCTGCTAATGCGCACCCTGGGAGGTAGCAGATAATGGCTCAAATACTCAGGTCTCTATCACCGCACTAGAGACCCAGACTCAGGTCTGGGCTCCTGGCTTGGGCCTGGTCCACTCCTGGCTATTGAAGTCTTTGTAGAGTGAATTAGCAGATGGAAGATCTCTCTCCATCTAACTTGTGTGTCTATGCATGTATATGCGTCTGCCTTTACAGTAAGATGAAAATAACTAGTATTTTTAAAAAGGCAGAAAAAGTTTCTCATGTATAATATAACTCACCCACCACCAAGTATGATTTTGATATTTTATATTTCATAGACAGGAGAACAGCAAGTGCATTCAATGAAACTAGAGCATTACTTGTTTTTCCTTCTGGATGAACTAAAGATTGTTTAAGAGATGTGCAGCTCAGGGTCTCGCCTCCTTACCCCACAGTAACCAACAATGGCTCCCTCTCTGATGCTGCTGTTACATAACTTTCAAGGCATTGAGACAGATTTTAATTCATATAATAATTAGGTCAATAAAAACCATTATAACTGAGAGTGCCATTAAAAGTCCATAATGTTACCTTAATGGGAGAAAAACTAATACAATTTTGTTGGAATTTTTCCATGAAATTAATATTATAGGATTTTATTGGGTGTCTTAAATAGCTTTTTAAAAAGACATTTTTATTAACAGAACTAATCATGGAATTAAAACAAATGAAAATCATTACAAATGAAAATCTCAGTGTTCCTAGGATTTTATCAGCACCATTCCTGTGAAGAACTTGAACACTCACTACCACACGAGTCACACATTACACTCGCCTGGGTCACAGCTTCTGGTCCCATAAGAGGCTTTGTGTTGTGGTGACTTCTCCCCCAGCCACCTATCAGGGAACGTTCTGGAACCACAAAGCCCCACATCCATATCCTTTTCTCAAGTGCCCTTGGTAGTGTCCAATCCCCACCTGGCCAGGGCATATACCTAAGGCAGAATTAAGACACTGAAGGGATCCTGTCTACACTACTCAGAATTAGTTTATCGCTCCTCTTTTATTAGTCTAAGCACTAAGGTACAGATTAAGATGAATTTAACTACACTCAAATCGAGTACAATGCGATTTGGGAAAATTCTAATCAGAAGAGCTGGACAGTGGGAACCATATAAATACTTTGATTCTAGGAGTTATTCAGACACACAAGTCTTTGTGGACAGCTGCCTCATTATTGCCTGGGCACTGGCAAATCTTTACATAATGAGATGTACTAGAATTTACAGGGATTCGGGGGTGATCAATGCTGATGAAAGTCAAGGTCACAGATGTACCTAACAGCTGATCAATTGACAGAACATTCAATAATGTGCTCAAATAGGTGGTAGATGGAGCACACACACAAGCCTGCAGAAACCACAGACTCTTGGACTGAAAAGACCCACATCTGATGTCCGTGCCATTGCTCTCAACAGGGTGACCCTGGACAAGTTAGCTCCCTTCTCTACCTGCCAGAGTCAGCAGCTGGAAACTGGGCATTAAGAGAGGCCATAGTTGTTGGAAGGTTTAAGAGACTCCAGATGGAAAAATTCTCTAGCACTGCTCCTGGCAGAGTGTAAGGGCTTTTCTTTACAGGGCAGAGAGGCATTACATGGACATTCGGGCAGACTCAAGGCTTTCTGTGCCAGGACACATTTAAAATAAGAGTGGGTGGGCATCTCTGCTAATCTCCAAGCACACTAATGTCTGTCAAAAGCACCTGTGAGTCGGGCAGCGCAGTGGCTCAATAGGCTAATCCTCTGCCTGTGGCACCTGCACCCTGGGTTCTAGTCCGGGTCGGGGAGCAGGATTCTGTCCTGGTTGCTCCTCTTCCAGTCCAGCTCTCTGCTGTGGCCTGGAAGTGCAGTGGAGGATGGCCAAGTGCTTGGGCCCTGCACCCGCAAGGGAGACCAGGAGAAACACCTGGCTCCTGGCTACGGATCAACGCGGAGCGTGCCGGCCGCAGCAGCCACTTGGTGGGTAAACCAACGGAAAAAAGGAAGACCCTTCTCTCTGTCTCTCTCCTCTCACTGTCCACTCTGCCCATTAAAAAAAAAAAAAAAAAAAAAAAAACTGTGAGGTTCTCCTGTGCAACTTGGTGACCGTAGTGAGGAACAATGCACTACAGACTCCAAAGCTGGTGAGGGAAGATTTTAAATGTTCTCACTACAAACCAAAAAACAAGTATGTGAGCTAAGAGATGTGTTCATTAGTTTGGCTTCATCATTTCATGGAGTACACATACATCATAACACCACATTGTACCCCTCAATCTGTATGGTGGAGGAAACTTTCTAAAAATGAGTTATATTTTAAACAATTATTCTAATTTAAAAATACTGATTTCATATTTAGGTCAAAAATTGCTAATCAACAAAGGGTATTCAGACATTTAAAAAGAAAGACGAAGTGGGCATTTGGCACAGCAGCTGGGAGATTGCTTAGAACACCTGAGTTCTGTATCAATTTGCCTAAACATGAATTCTGTTTCAATTTGCCAGAGTCCAGAGCTCCACTTCCAATTCCAGTTCCTTGCAAATGTACACCCCAGGAGGTAGTGGTGATGACTCAGAGTTGGGTCTCTGCCATCCACAGGTGAGTCCTAGGTTGAGTTCTGGGCTCCCAGGTTAGGCCTGGCCCAGCCTGGACTGTTGTAGGCATTCGGGTAAATGTCTCCATCTCTCTGCCTTTAAAGTAAATTGAAAAACTTAAAAAGAAAGACAGAAGGAAAGACAGTCTTTTTTTTTTTTTTAATGGCCAGCCATGCTGATCTAAAGAAACCAGAGGTAAACTATGCATCTCCTCCTAATACCCCATTGTATCCCTTGGGGAGGTTTCCAGTGGGATTAGAAACACTGGGAAAGACACTCAAATATTTTTATTTACCACAAAAATGCCATTGTATCAGAAAATGAGCTTGCTTTGAAGGTACATCCAGACCAATGTATGCTACATTCAGAGCCAAGCAGCATTTTGGGTGACAAGGCAGGTGCTGGGCACAGAAAAGCACAGAAAAAGGAAATGTCTGCATTTGACCTCACTGACCTGTAATCAAGACTTGGTGCCTGAGAAGGCTTAGGAAGTTCCTATTAGACAAGATTATGAAGTCTTCTAAAAGGTAGGGGAAAAAACTTTAAAAAATAGATAATGGTAGGAGACACACACTTCTTTTCTCAAGATCTCTAGGTCACCCACAAATGAGACCAATCTGTAGTGATTTTGTTTAGGCAACGGTGAGTGGAAGGCAGAGGGGAAAAGTAGAAATGCCAGAATACTTGGAGACCAATTGAGATGCTTGTCCTGAAATCTACACATTCCATAAAGGAAGTTGATGGCTAGAGATTCTTACAAAATACTGAAATTTCCCCTAAGCTTTATTTTGGAGGAGAATACTGGAGAGAAGAAAGAGACTTTGCACAATTTATTTCACTTACTTGGCAATA
Source organism: Oryctolagus cuniculus (assembly GCF_964237555.1). Lineage (NCBI taxonomy): Eukaryota > Metazoa > Chordata > Mammalia > Lagomorpha > Leporidae > Oryctolagus > Oryctolagus cuniculus. The sequence continues at coordinate 90,169,284 of NC_091441.1, read as the reverse complement.
GAATTGGGCATTAGCTCGGGATGCACTACATCTGTGGCAAGTACTTACCTTTGCTAAAATTACCAAATATTCTCTGGAACAGAGAATCTTATCAGAAAATTGATCTCTAATACATAAAGGCATCTTGCAGGGAAAAAAGTCTCATGGGAGGAGGGATTTTTTTTAAATGGTTCACTTCAGGCCTTTTATAATCTCATGGAAATGTGGAGATTGCTCAGTTATTGTTTCCCTGAGAAGGGGGGGAAGGGAACAGAGACACAATATTTGTGACTTTAGAGGCTACTCCCATTTTCTAGTTTATCCAACAAGGGCAGTAGAGATTAATAACGAGGAAGTGAAAACCATTCAGGAATATAAAATTATTTACAAAAAAATAGTCTGTACATTGCAACCTTTCCTATTACTCTGAAAATTGCCACGACATGCAACTGTGTTCACTCAGGATTACTTAAATTAAATTATCAAATGCAAATGCTAAATAGGAACCTCTCAGCAAAGCACGGGATTATAACACCACGTCCCCTATTCAGTCTAAAAGCTGATTACCGGTTCTAGAGCTATAAACACATCAGACAATAATTTAATTGCTCTGCAGGTAGAGGACTATGCGGCATTCTTGCTCTCATCGTGGAACTCCACGTGATTCTTTAATACAACATAATGATCGTAAACACAAAGTCTCCACTTGACACCTGCTTTATGGTAAAAAGAAGCTACAGCAAATTTGCAGAGAGCTCAAGGAACTTGGTAGTGCCAGATTTTCTAATCACTAAGCGGAAATGATTCTTACCAATCAGCCTAGGTTTTTTCTTCCCAGTTTCAGAGACCATGAATTTTACAAATGCATTTAAAAGTACAATGAATTTCAGATGCAAAGAAAGGCCCTGCATCTAACAGCTAATTTGCTTCCTGCCTTCACTGAGCTGTTAGCCACAGGCAGTCAACACATGCGTCACTTTCTTGGACCACTGGCACAGATATCACTGTCAAGACTCACTACCCCCAGGACCACTGTGGATGTTGCTCGGAAGGCAGGGCAGGAGCGGGGTGGGACTAAAATGCCATAGGAGGACCCCTTAAGCCATTTCTGGGCATTCCACCTACAGAGAGTCAAACCAAAACAGAACAGGAGCACTGGGAAGGGAGGAAGAGAGAAGAAAGAGGAGGGGAGAAGATAGACAGTCCCTGTGTGACCTCCCCTGTCCCTGCAGCTCCCCGTGTGGCAGCTCCTGAAATTCCTGAGCATCCTAGCCACTTCCTCATTCCCAGTGCAGTGCAAGAACTGCTGAGCAATTCCTCGCAAACTGGAAAGGGAAAGAAGACCATGAAATCCAGAGTCTAACTGGACTACATGACTTCTATTGACACAGTGCAGAAATCACCCTACGTAGAGTCACAGGATTGCACCTGCTGAATGGTAGACTACTGCTGACTACCACGACCCAACGTTCTTGAGCACTGTGCTGGTTGTTCTATGCTTCCCACGCAGTATCTTATTTAATCCTTACCGCAGCCCTGTCACCCAGTCACCTGTCCTCTTGTCTGGAGTCAATACATCTGTCTGAAATGATCTGCACTTAACATAGTAATGGTAGAGACTGGGGGCCCACTGTGGTACAGAGGGCTGAACTGTGGCTTGTGATCCCGTATCAGAGTGCATGTTCCAGTCCTGGATACCACCATATCCAACTTCCTGCTAATGTGCCTAGGAGATGGTCCAAGTACTTGGGCCCCTGCCACCCACATAGGAGACCTGGATAGAGTTCCTGGCTCCTAGCTTCATCCTGGCCCAGACTCAGCTGTTGCTACCATTTGGAAAGTGAACCAGGGAACAGAAGATCTCTCTTAATGTCTTCCTCTCTCTTTGTCATTCTGCCTTTCAAATAAATACATAAATCTCTTTAAAAAAACATTAAAAATAGGACTTTAATATTTTTCTTTCATTTTTGTACTTGGTGACATTTTTATGAGTTTCTATGTGGCTATGTTGTCATTTTTACAAAGTCAGCCATGATTTTATTTTGGGAAAAGACAGATGCAAATGCAAATCTGAAAAAAAAAATGTTATCTGGTCAATTCTTAATAGTGAGAACATAGATGACAGTTATTTTCTTTTTTCCTTTTTTTTTTTTAACTGAAAAAGGAGCAGCCTTTGACCAGCATTACAGAGTAAGCAGAATGAAATCTAAACTTTCATCAAATATGGGGAAGCAGAGCATATACTGCATGTACGCGTGGCACGCGCAACCCTGAGCATCATCCCCATATGATTCACCCAATTCCTTCCAACAGCTCTGGGAGGGTCAGAATTGAGTAGACTTGGCTGGCGCCGTGGCTCACTAGGCTAATCCTCCGCCTTGCGGCGCCGGCACACCGGGTTCTAGTCCCGGTCGGGGCGCCGGATTCTGTCCCGGTTGCCCCTCTTCCAGGCCAGCTCTCTGCTGTGGCCAGGGAGTGCAGTGGAGGATGGCCCAAGTACTTGGGCTCTGCACCCCATGGGAGACCAGGATAAGTACCTGGCTCCTGCCATCGGATCAGCGCAGTGCGCTGGCCGCAGCGTGCCGACCGCGGCGGCCATTGGAGGGTGAACCAACGGCAAAAGGAAGACCTTTCTCTCTGTCTCTCTCTCTCACTGTCCACTCTGCCTGTCAAAAAAAATAAAAATTAAAAAAAAATTAAAAAAAAGAATTGAGTAGACTTGAGTTTCATGGGGATAAATGAGCTGCCAGTGTCACTCAGGTGTCTGGCCTCTGCTTATCGCTCTGGCCTGAGGTCGCATGGCGTGCCCTCTGACCCTTGCTCATACCCCAGTCTCCAGCCACCAAAGTCCTTGTCCTTTTCTGACCACAACCCCAAGGGACCGAAGCCCATACCTACATTCACACTCTGCCCTCCATGTGGAGAGCTGTTTTGTGGCCTAACCCCACTGTTCCAAATCAGTATCAAACACAGGAGTACTTCAAAGAGCTTGTAGAAAAAAGAAAATTACAGGATAAATATATTTTGATGCAAAAACATTAGAAATCCACACATAGGTTTTCTGTGTCGCACACCTTCATGACCTCTCATGTTCCCCCTGCCCTGAGGCTCCTGGCTGTGGCTCACCATGGTATATGCACCACAGTACTGCAGGTACCAGAGGTGTCCCAGACCAGCTCAGTCCCATTGAATGGTTTGTATGGCTTACCTGGTGATCAAAACTTTTAAAAGATAATTGTACATACTTGCCAATGGAGAGGTTTATGGTTTACACAAAAAGCTCTGTATCTAGTGGCCCAGGCCCCCTTCCCTCCCTGGCAAGAATGAACGGCAGTGTAACAGCCCTGCCCAGTTTAGACAGCAAGCAGCATTGCGGTGCCATCAGCCTCCTTGGAACGCTCTTATCCTGGGTCCATTGCTCTTCACTCACTGCCCCTATGCAGCACCTGTACATCTGAGGCCCTGGATCATGGTTTACCCTGGGTTGGTTTTTTCAGACCTATTTTATCTCCAGCAAGACAGACCTATGAAATGCTCAGGGGTCCTTCCCTCCCACATAATAGGTGCTCCATGAAGGTCAGAAACCGGTTAATAATCACTGCTGCAATTCCAGGCAGAGATAATGGTGGCCTGAACTAGAAGAACAGAGAAAATGTGATTGCAAAGAATCTCTCCTCTGAAATGACAGCCTGTATCCATTTAACATTTTCTGCCTAAATCTAATGATATGGATGGATGTATATTTCACCTATTCTACCGTATGGAACCCACTGAAAGCCTAGGTTGGGTGCCGAGCCTGCCCTCTGGCATCCACAGATTGGCCTAGCAGAATACATCACAGATACTATGCATGGGATGAACACCAGTCAACGATCATAAACTGTCACCCTGAAACCCAGCATGGGTTTCCACTGTATTTAAAAGCCTTCAAAGTACAGATCCCTCATTCTCACTTCAGTGAAATCTCAATATATTAATTATCAGGATTACAGTCAAGAGTCCACGATATCCCCCCAACTTACAGAGACAGCAATGAGCTAAGTTTTCCCAAGTTATAGGGACAGGAAGAAGACTAATGAATGAGGACCTTAAGGGCGAGCACAGGGCCAGCCAGGGTTTCTGTTTAATGTCACCACGTGGCGCTCATTAGTGCAGTGGCTCCTCATCTGGGGTGAGCTGTGGGGCTCCCACAGAGAGCAAACCTGCATGCTGGATCCTGCTGCATTAACAGTCTCGGTGCCACTTGGCAGCAGCTTGGGCCTCATTAGAGTGGAAAGACGTGCGAAGCCAGGGGACCTCACTTTTAAGAACACACTTTGCATATGAACAGAGGTGGAAGGATGTCAGGCTTGTGGAGGGAATCTGCATCTCATTGGTCACCTTGAAAGTCATCAGAAGACCTCTCTAAGTAAATTCTTGACCTTTTCAAGCTATTAAAGGTGACTCAAAAAAGCAAAGTGGCTTTGTTCCCCAAATTTCTCTTTGTCCATTGCCTTGGACAACCAGCCTGAACAAAACAGCCTCGGGGTGACTACTGTATAATAATAACTCTCTATTTGCTTCTGCAAGGGACATCTCAGAGAAATGATTTAAAAGAGGAAAAAAACATCAGAGTGAAAGCAGCCACAAGAAATGTGACAATCCAGGGCACACCTCATCTAGGTCAGAACCAACAGTCTATGAGAACAGACTCTCAGGACCAGGGCTGCATGCATTAAAGGCAGCAGTCTGGCCGCAGGCCACATGTGTATATTCTTCACTGGCATGGCCTTAGTCAGGAAATAATCTGTTCCTTGCCTGTGGGACACCTCCCAGAGGGGCCATCTCAGTGGGCTGTATCTTTGCTGCTGGTTCATTTGAGGACAGTAGGAAGTCATAGTGTGAGGAGTTAGATGGGCTTATAGACAATTAGGTCAGGTCCCTGTTGGAATGAGAATAGGGGCAGAATCCCTAGAAGAATGAACCAAATGCTTACTGCTCCATGGAAGATGCCTTTGGCAAGACAAAATTACCAATCCCATTCTTCTGGTAGTTTTTCTGTTTGTTTCTTTTTCACGGGCAGCCCAGACAGCATTACAATTCTGGCCCTCTGCTAGATTTTGTCCGAGTCAGAATGCTAGCTGTATTTCTGCTCCTCCCCTGAATTATGCATACAAGACCCCACACTAGCAGAGTTTCTCTGGGCTTTCCTCCCTTGGAGCCCCCACCTGCCTGCTGAGCTTCTCACGTAAATGCATCTTGCTTTGCTCACTGTCCCTATCCGTGTGGAAATGCTTCTATGGGAGACAAGAACCGAGATCTCCTTTATCATTTCCTGTAATAATAGGAACCCACATGAGACCACAAGAAGAAGAGATTACTGCTCCCTTTACACCGCTACACTCAAATCTAAGCAAGGGCTGCTGTGGGTTGGTTCAGTTTGGAGAGATTCAGGGAGCCAAAGTGATCCACATCACAGCATTTCAGGGTCAATTGCTATTTGACCCCTTATCACGAGGCTGGGAACTCCTTTGAAGTCACTGCCACCCTGGTGTCCTTGGGCTCCTCCTAGAAGACTGAGTCTT